>NC_045698.1:30332159-30946492 GCF_009834535.1 Camelus ferus | reverse complement strand
TAGTGACCCAGCTAATGGTCAGGATGCCGTAGGTTCCGTTTGGACGATCCAAACGTTCAGACATGGTATTCAAATGTCTGCATAAACGGCTAAGAATTTGCCTTTTCTTTGTAAGCTTGCTATACAATAAACAAAAGACTGGTATTTGATACTAACTAAACATAGAGAAGGAACAGACAGTGACACTGGATGAATGCATTTAAGACACAAATCTTTACATGGCATAGGAAGAACGTTGGGGTTCTGCATTTCTTTGGCACAGATTTTACATTGTCCTTGGTTGCAAACCTCTTGCTACTTACCAAAAATCATACTCATTTACAGAAACCTCTAACAATATGTTACCTGAAACATATGTTTCATACAGTGAAACCTCAGAAAAATAAGAGAAAGTTGAAGCTTCTATTACAGACTAAAGGCTTTAAGAGAAAGGATATTTGACAACACTCATTTAAGAAATAATTTCAGTGTAGTTAAAACACTAGCATCATGTCTAAGAGCATGGAATTCTACGGACTAATAATTGTTTTTTGTTTTCTTTTGAATAACTGCTTCCTCAATATTGAGGCTTTTTTTTTTTTTTTGCCAACCACCAATCAAATAAATGCACTTTAATTTTTAAACCGAAGTATGAAACCAAAATGTTTGTTCTGTTGCTCTTTTCCCCTTATTTTCTTTACATGTCACTTATAATTTCTTTCATTTGAAAGATTTTAACTTTCAAGGGAAAGTTTGCTCTGAAAGCTTATAATTAACACCTAATTATCAAATTTCAGGATTAAATTTTATTTTGTATGCCTATTTACAACTTTTATAATAAGAAATTCAGCTGTGAAAAACAAAATCTTGATGAGTAGTGCCATCTAGCATCACAAAGAAAAAGTTGTTCAACTACTTGGTAAAACATTGGGAAATTGATCAAGTCAGCCAATACACTCTCTCTGATCTATTTTCCAGGGGGAAATAAACAGACATGATCAATTGGTAGACATGCATACCAAGCCTATATAGAGGTGATATACCATATAATCTTTGGAAGATACAACTGAGAGAGGTGACAGTGAGGTATAATTTCTGATTTGCTAGCTGTCATGCCACCATTTCTCAATCCAACTTAAGAAAACATATCAGAATTCAAATGAATAAAAATAATGTTAGTGTAGCGAAACACTATGTCCTAATTTATAAAATAAAAAGCAAATCACTCACAACCTTTATCTTATTATGAATAACAACTTGTGACACCAAATGAAGGATCAAGACCTGCTAGGTAATGAATTTAGAACTTTAGACGTTAGGTATAATGTCATGGTAAGAAAGATGTCACAGATTTAATCCAGGATAGAACTGACGACAGTTATTCTAATCACCTCTCTTAAGGTGCTTCTTACGGTGATAAGCAACAATGAGAGTAGATGACTCGTGGAAGATATATTTCTTTTGCAATTCAGATGGGCTCAGACATGAGATAGCAAGAGAACTTAAATGGTTGTCTTAGAAAAGGGAGAAAACCACGGGACATGGGCCAGACAGGAGAGCTTGCTCTGTGGGTGTGGCCAATCACTCCAGTTAAAATATGCTAAGAGGAGGCCACCCGGAGCTCCTTTCAGGCTAGTGGCCAGGAATGCAATGTCTACTAAGGGGGACTCCAAAGGCAAACGGACAACTTGTCAGGAACAGGCAGCTTTTCAGAACTCAAGTTTTAGTTTGAGATTTAGAACCATAAAGGAGCTATAAATACCTATCGTGAAACTAAAATGTGAATCCAGCTATGTGCACTGAGCGACACTATATCTGAGCCATATTCCAGTGAAAGTAATTTTAGATTCTTACCTTCTCAGAGGCAGGATAGCATAATGGTTGGAAGCATGATTCTGGAGGCTCAGCACCTTACTGCCTGTACGCTATGTGATGTTGGGTAAAGTAGACCATTTGTCTGAGATCCAAATTTATCTATTTACAGATTCTCACCTGTAAATAGATAACAGGAATAATGTCCAGACCTAACCCAGGAGGATGATGAAGACTGAATGAATGAAAAGCACTCAGCATGGTTCCTGTCACATAATAAACAGTTGACAGAAATGTGCTGTTATTACTGTTATTACATAGTTACTACTCCTTTCTGCACTGGTTGGATTTAAAAAGCTGGATAGCACTGGGTCTTCAGACACAGGGTCTCAGCTCCATTTAAGCATGACTAAGGAGTCAGTCACCCACCACTAATATGTAAACAAACAGTTCCTGGCCCTAATGGAACTAAGTACGTAGCCCTGCCATTATAAATACAGGAGTACTTATTACTGCCAGATAAAGTGACAATATATTAACACATTTTTCTATGTAACATTCTGAAACATTAACAAATGAAAATGCAACCAACCTACTCATTCACTCCTCCAAACTATAAATTCCATTTTAACACAAGAAAACAGGATGTTAGGAGTATTGTCTGTCGCTAGTTTTAATTTTTCCCCTAAAGTACGGGTTTTGATGTCAGAAAAATGAAATGCACTTCAATGTGCAATCTGAGCTTTAGCTGGTCTCCAGGAAGAATGACGGCTGTTCCATGACTATTACTCTCCCTCTTTTTTACCTTCACTAGAAATCTGAGTTGTAGATAATTAGAAAGAAGCTTGGTTAATTTATACAAAGAAAGAAGGTTTTATTTCTTTACTTTCAAGGGAAACATAAGCACTGAAGCATCATAGAAGGGAAAAAAATCCTGCCTGGGGTGATAATGCCAGGGGCTTAGCTTACTTCCCTTGCTTCTGTGGTTGCCTTTTTCTCCTCCAGATGTTCAAGCATCCGATAGATCAATAAAAACACTTCATTTATACATCAGATTAGTTCTGGTTTATTACACATATTCACAATTCTGATTTTCAGTGGCCAAAACAGGGAATTTTGGAGACTATGAGTGATTTTTTCTGGGCTCCAGACGTGAACTAAATGAGTGACCAATACTAGTCCTGAGGCCGTGCGAATGGAAACGGCACCACCAGCAGATACTCCAGCGTAAGAGAAGACTCCTTAATCCCAACACTGCCTTTCTGTGATATAGTTACGTGAATGGAATATAAACAGCTAGAGAACAAATTTTATCTTAACAACTGGTATTCCTTTGAAATACGAGATTTTCTTCTGGGCGCATAGAGGACAGGCATGAAAGAAGCACTTGCAAGTGGAAATAAGACACTTAAAAGCTGATGTATTTAACTTCACAAAGTTCTACTTGCCTTCTAGTCTTACTCTCCCTTTTCCCTCTCCCCTTGTGATAAGCTATAAACGGAAGATAGAAGACTCATTTCCAGGTGAGTAGCCTGCTTGAATAAAATTTAAGGAAGTTTAGACACTTTTCATCTAACAGCAAGAAAGCCCAAGGATGTAAGCCTGCACCAGAGAGCTACAGAATCAAATATGACTTGGTCAGTTTCCCACTATCGAGTCATTATGGAGTAAAGGAAGCATTGATGCTAACTTAAGCTTTAAGTCTATTTTGCCTGATTTCTTAGTGACCCTGCACCTCTTTTAGCAGCTCTTGAGGCCTGCAGAGGCATTAGAGAGGGTTTCAGAAGGCAGCAGGACTACATAGCTCAGGTCAGTGTCCACAGAGTTCACACAGTTCGTACTGTTTACATAATTCTCAGGAACTTTTTAAGAAATTTGTCTAGGATTAAGGGTTAGCTGAATTTGAACTTGGTTGCCCATGACTCTTTCCTCCCCAGGTTTTACAATCAGACCTCCAATTAACTTCTTATGGTGGGTGAATTATTGGCCCTGATACTTCTTCCTTCCCTAATTGACACACTTGGACATGTCACTTTGCAGTTGCTCCCACTAAAGGCACTGTGTTTCCATACTCCATGACTCAGCTCAGTCAGATGGCTTGCTCTGGCCAGTGAACCATGGGCAGAAGTGACAATGCTTTTACGTGTTGAGCTTCTGGTGTCATCATCAGAGCATACCTAAACTAAGCTAACTAATTCAAAAAGGATGAGACGTATACAGGAGAGGCCTGAACCCTTACAGCCCAGCCTCACCAACCCCAGACCAGATCAGCTCAACCTCAGATGACTTACAGACACTGGAGTGAAAAAAATGGCTGCCATTTTATGTCATGGTTTTGAAGTTTGTTCAGCAGCACCAGCTGATACACCTTTCCTCACAGTCCCCATTTTCTTAACTTTTAACCTCTTTTTTATGTCTCCTTTAGTCCCTCTCCACTTTTCTTGTCTTTAAGATTCAACACTATTCTCCTACAGAGCTGAAACAATTCAGTCAATAATTTATTAAGGTTTTGTTTTGTTAGTTTGCGAAAGAAAACCACTAACATAAAAATATGGCACAGATAAATTACACAATGTTTAAAATTATGTGATAGTCATAGTTTTACCCATACTAATATCAATAGTGACTAGATGTATGAATTATATACTTTTCTAGTTTCATACATTTGTTTTTCTCTATGGTGGTCTCACAGTGAATACTACATGTTCATGGGGGATAATACCAAGTTAAGAGATCTATTACAGTTTTTAAATTAACTCAATCTTAGAACTATTCGATTTGAGTAATACTAGACATTTTGATGACTATAAAAAAGGTAATTAAATATCAGATTAAAAAACTCATCCAAACACTTAAGTTTTAAGGAAAATTAAGAAACTTAAAGCAAATAAACCAAAGCAATTCCTAAGGAAGACTGACGATCACTGGTAATACAGGTTTATTTGATACAAGCTTTAAGTGATAGTTTCAGTATCTCGTAAGTTTTAAACATATAATCCTCATGATTTTCTAAACTTCATTTATTCAATAAACTTTTACTGTCAACTTGTTATTTGTGATAGATACTTTATCTTCCATATTTTAAATTTAGTGACACTTTGAATAGCTGTCAGTCTTTTTCTATTCTTAACTGTATCACTGAATTCTGGACATATTTCTTACAGGATATTTCATGAATAATTAGAAAGAAATCAGCAACATTACTGCCTTGGTTCCAGTTCACATGTACTCTTTTCTCAACTACTATTTTAAATCTACTAAATATTTTGTGAACCTGCAGTCTCATGATTTTCTGATATGTGTTTCACATTACCAGTAGAATTATATTTCTAAAAACATAATGTGACCAAGTAATTTTTAGTCTTAAATTTTTAAAGAACTTCCCCTTCTCAATGGGATAAAGTTAAAATGTTTGATGTTTTAATTTTAAAAAGTTTTATTTCATTTCACTCAACTTTCCAACTTCATGTTTTATCACTTTCCCCTCAATAAAGTATTCAAATGACAGTTGAAAAAGTTTCAAAATGGAACAATATAGGTTTGAGGACAGTAGATAAATATCTTCTTACATTAAATCATTAACTAAATAATCTATACCAGGTTAGAGGAAAATTTCTAGTGATATACAGTAAGATTTCATTGCCAACTCTGTTTAAAGTTACTTGAAAGGTGATGTTGAAAACTGTAGATGCTGCAAAACAGGAAAAACCTTAGTGACCATAATGAATGTTTAAAAGATAAATGACAACTTTAAAAATGGATATAATCTAAGAGTAACGAATATCAAAATCGACAGATTAAAAAAACAAACTTACCAATTGGTTTTGTAGACTGAGGGAGAGCTAACAGTACAAGGTGAATAAAGTTTAGTTGTTCTACTTGACAGTTAATTTTGAAAACTATCAAACATCCAGCACATATAGCCTGCCTAGAGCGAGATTTTGAAGTAAAAGGCAGAATAAATTATGACCTAGTGCTCAAGGAGCTTGCAATCTTGAGAGCAAACAATTAGACAAAATGTGACATAATTTCTTAATAATCAAAAGTATTCTTGGCTACACTAAGAAAAAAATATAATGTCAAAAATTTGGGAGGATTATCTGTTTGCCTCACATAAAGAATAATAGCAGATAAACTAAAGTCAGTTCAGAGAAGTACAGGAAAGATTATGAGAGGAATTAAA
The DNA here is from genome assembly GCF_009834535.1 of Camelus ferus. Taxonomy (NCBI): domain Eukaryota; kingdom Metazoa; phylum Chordata; class Mammalia; order Artiodactyla; family Camelidae; genus Camelus; species Camelus ferus. The sequence continues at coordinate 30,940,518 of NC_045698.1, read as the reverse complement.
ATTATATCATATAAAGAATTGGGCATGTCTCATTTATGGAAGTGAAACTGGATGGATGACTAAGAATTTTTAATAATGATAATAATAAAAAATAAAATAATTGACTCTAATTAAACATTACCTATGTATTAGGCATTCCACTGCACCAAAATTATGTAATTATATTTTAGAGATTTGTTCTATTTTTATTTCTATTTTTGCAGATGAAGAAATGAGGTTTAACACATCTACTAATTTGCCCAAGGTCACAAAGTTACAGGTTGAGCTTTAAGTTCATGTCTGTATATTCTAGGGCTTGAGTTACTAACCATGACACTGCCTGATGTGTATCAAATGATGTCAAAGGAAAATGTATGAAAGTATTTTAAAATGTATAAAGTACTATTAAAATTATTATTATTTTTATTACTGCACTCATTAGGGCCAAGCAAAGATGAATGCATAGAAGCCATAAGTAATAATTTATGGACAGATTTTTTTTTTTTAAGTTAGAAGTCTTTAATGCAAATGTGAGTTCCTGAACTTGAAACAGTGAAGGTTTTCAAATGTAGCATACACGACCGTTTGATTGGACTTCGGGGAAGAAACGTAGGTATCAGGTGGGTGTCTACAAATTTTGAAAACATTTAATTTTTCATCAATCATAAGTTTTTGAAAACACAATTTGAATATATTTGTATAGTTATATGTTTTCTATTCTGCAAATAGACTTTTCTTTGGAGAAAGTCATTTTAGTTATCTTGTATCCTTTTTGAAGTCACATACAAATCATTTCAGGGAAAAGATCTCTAAGGAAGATTTGTGGTTCTCCTTTCCCATCATTGGATGCTGTGACAAATATAGTCTTAACACCAAAAATATTTTTTACCATTCATCTCAGAATGAAATTGTATGTATATTACTTTCAACTTTCACTATATTTTTTCAAGAGATTGATTTTGAGTTTCATAGTAGTTAAAGATGGCATCAAACTATCTTAACTAACAAATTCTGTTTTATCTTTTGAAATACCTGCTAGTTATATTTTACAATACCAGGCAGTTTAGCATCTAGTTCAACTTTTAAGCTACATATTTTACTTTATTCTCAAATGGTGAGAAATAGTCTATTTAGTGTATAGCATTATGGAAACTTCCATTTTATCTTTCTTATTTCCCATATTTTTGGCCCATTGTAGAGAACATTAGTCCATTAATGATAGATACAGATGGTGTCCATCTGGTATCCATCTTTAACTCTAAAAATAGAGGCATAAGGATGCTCTGAAACATTAGACTTTCAAAATCAGATGTGAGCCAATAGCTCAAGGAAAAAGTTATTTGATCCATTCTGATTTTTGCCATAGTCCTCATCTTATATTACAAATAAGATAGAGGATAAATTTTTTTTCTGAAATGAGTTGTATCTTTAAATCTACCACCTTGTGCTATTCCAAAGCAGTTACCAAATATCAAAATCATTTGTATCAACCAATTTTCACTTATGGCTTATCTCAAAATTTTCTTGGTAATCACTAACATTTGAGACAACTTCTGAAGTTTTGTTTTTAGCATGTTAGTTCTTTGCATAAGAAAAATTCAAGTATCTCAGAGATGAATGTAACTAAATAAAAAAGGATAGTCACTGCTTCACAAAATCTCATCATTCATTGGGTCCTAAAGGAGACAAATGATCATATTTCTCATCAATGTCACCAATAGTCATAATTATCATTTAAATTCTATTTGGTTTATTTTCCCAAGATGGAATATACCATGACAATGCTCTCCAACGATACTACGGAGATATAAAGAAGATTTCAAAAGCATTTTAGGTGTTCCTAGAGGAAGTGTTAGCATAAATGCAAAGATATGCCATGCATTTAACGAGAAAAACATTTTTTAAAAAAAGAATAAATTCTTGAAATAAACATTTTCATGGAAAACAATAAGTAAGAAGCAGAGTATCAATAGCAGTAACAACTTTAGTAAGCTTATGGTGATATTTTGAATAATTATCTAAAGGAAAAAACAAGTGATTCTGTTGCTAATGTAACTTTTTTTAAATTATTGGATTTTATATATACTTTCTTGCGTGTATGTTCTGGCATCTATAATTAATTTTGCTAAATTTAGAGATTTTACTATATGTATGTATGTATGCACTTTACTTCTTCAACTTCAAAAAAGCTAAAAGTTATTTTGTTCACCCAGTATTTCCACATCTCAAAAATATATAAAGGCATAATGTTTTCTAGGCCTAAAATCATGTGTTTGTTACTGTGCATCATAGAAACATATAAGATAAGCCCAAAACATTTGCTAATGAATAAAAAAAAAAAACAAACCCAGAAACCCTGGATATTGTTTTTAGCTGGGTCTAAATGTCACTTTGGGGAGACAATGATGAGGTTCAACACATACCCTTTATAGATGAAGAAATTAAGCTCCAAAGAGGCCGTGTGACTTGCTCAAAGCTGTAGAGAAGATGTGCAGCACGATCTTTCACCCAAGAACCTTGTGTAACTGTGAAGAGAACGGAAATGTTGCAGTATTCTGATGAAAGACTTAAAAAATATGCATACAAACGTTTCTACATTACCTGGTAGCCACTGCATCTCTATTGTGCTTAGGATAGTAACTGCCATGCAGCAGCGGGTTAGCAAATATTCACCAAAAATATAAAGAAAAACAACAACAACAACAACAAAACCACAGAAACATTGGGTCCTTTAGTAAACACTTACCAACGAATCTTGAAAACTTCACTGCATGTTTGTAGCTAATACTGAAGAACCTGAATTCCCAGGAAAAGCTCTGATTTTAGGCAGTAACATTTTTTTTTTAATTAAGGAGACTTTACAGTGTATTTTTAAAATATTTTCATTTGAAAATGGTTAAAAACTTTAAAGCTTATTCACTTAAATGTGTAAGAAAATTACCTTGGAAGCCCACTACATTACAACAAAGCCAGAGCAATGAAACACTGTGATAAATATGTTAAATAATATAATGAGCAATAACGTAAATTATTATTATTATTATGACAAACTTTTCAAGTTTTAGATTCAAACACTGAAAATTTCTATTGACAATTGGCATTCTACATAACACAACAGGATTGAAAAACATTGTTTTGCTGTTTTATATTGGCTTTGTTTTTGTTTTTCACTTGTTTATTTTCCAGTGTAATACTGTACTTTATTTTTATTCAGTGACAGGAATGTCTACCTGGATAAGCATCATTTATTAAAAAAAATAATAATAAGGAAAGAAAGAAAAATCAAAAGCATGAAAGTAAAAAGGTGCTTTTTTTTTTTTATGTGACCATGAGCACAAAATAAGCTACAAAAAAAAAAAGGCTTCTGCAGATGATTCCAGAAGTGTTTGAAAGCATGGGTCCTGGAGGAAGGCTGTCTAATTCCATGTCCTGGATCTGACTTTTCCTGGTTGTATGATGCTGGCAAGTGACAAAACCTCTCCAAACTCGACTTTCCTCACCCTTAAAATGGGGTGATTATAATTCCTAACTGTTAAGACAGATGTGAGGGTTAAACAAAATGATTAAAATATTTTAAAGCTTAAACGTGTTTAAACAGAGCTTTAAATGATGGCTAATAAATAAAAAGCAGTACATGTTATCTGTGTTATTATTATTACGTAAATCTTCAACCTCAAAGGAAGCATTACTACTAAGATCACTATTTTGAGATAAAAGATTAAAAAAAAAAGTCACACAACAGAGGTAGTGATTCTGGACCTTATGCTCACAATCCTTTTACAATTCAGCCTCCCAGAAATTGGAGATAATAGAGGAATCAACCCAGAGCTTGATAAAGCAAAGTGCATACTTTATCCCTGATAAGTATTTGACAGATGTAATTGTGGATATGCTGAGACAACCCCTCTATATTTGGTACTATTTCTTTACCCTGATTATTTATAGTGACATAACTTGAGTACAGATGTAGTGAAAGTGAAGCTGATGGCCTCCATATGTGATGAACCTCCTTTTGACAAGAACCTTTATATGAAGACTGGGCCCACATCTGCCAGGAATGTCTTAGGAAGGAGACAGGGCAGCATGTCCTGAAAGATCCCTGGCACCTCTAAAATGTTCTGAAAATCTGTTTAACCTGGGTTACATATAATCTCTGACTTTAAAAATAGAAAACAAATTAGATTAACATCATTAACAACATTGCAAAAGAGTCTCCAGTTTTAAAAGAACCAATTCTTTTAAAAACTATAAACACATTCATTGTAAGCAAACAATACAATTGCTTATAAATTCATCTTATCTATTCCCTAAAGCATTTCTAATCTATGGTTGGTAAGAGTTAGCTAATAGGTCCTACACTGAGAATAAAAATAAAATAAACAAAAACTAACTGGAGAGCTTTACGAAGACTCCTCAGATGTTTTACAAATCCAGACGCCTGCTCCCTAAATTGAAGAATCAAATCATTTTGATGATGCATCTATTCAACAGACATTTGTCTCTCTTCAGAAAATCACTTAGTGAGGTTTGGACTATTTCCACCTGCCGGCCCTGCCCGATGGGAGAGCTGACTATTTCTCCTTAGAGCTGAAAAATGCCAATAGTTAAGGTCTATCAGCCTGGAGTGGCTAAGTCCATACCAAGAGAATTTACTATCTGTTGGCTCTCTCCCTTCCCTGATCACTGTGCTTAAGGAAAGAAAACGTGTATGTGCATGTGTTTTCAAAAGTAAAAGAGAACAAACTTTCAAATGATATGCCCTTTAGAAACAAATTTATCCGCTTGAGCTCTGTCCACTGCCTGGGGCCACTGAAAACCAAAGCAGGATGTTTTTCTAAAAGGAGTGACTAGCTTACCTTACTTTCTCATTATAAAGAGCAACCACCCACCCACCTGGGTGTTACTGCTTTGCTCCAGAAGAGCAATTACCCCTTTGCTACCCCAAGATGGCCTTAATTCCTTGATGAAACATTAACTTACATGTTTAATGACAACCTACTATGTGCTCTGAACTTTAAACATAGTGAGAGATCTAGTTATTCAATCTAATGTTTATTGAAAATCTACTAAATAAAGCTGTACAATGCACAGAGCTTAGGGTTAAAAGAGAAATTAAGAATTTAAAATCTATACTCCCTCTCTTAAAGAGATCACAGAATGAATGTTAAGTTAGATATGCATGCATGAAGAGAAAACAAATGCCTGACATTAAATAAGTGGAAAATGATAATTAATGCCACAGAAATTTCATGGAAAAAGAGATCACTTTGAGCAAGAAGATGAAAGAAAATGTAACCCAGGTGGATGGATCTTGGTGGACCCTGAAGGATGGTGATTTGCAGAAGAGTGGACAGCACAGAGATGACATTCTAAGAAATGGGATGGAGAAAGATACAGAAGAAAGCACAAAGGCATGTCAAGGATTTTAAACCTTCATGAAAATAAAATAATGGCTACTATAGGGCTGGGGGCATAAAAATATTACCAAGTGCTAAGTCTTTAGAGGAACTGTAGATCATTATGGAAAACTGCAGATGCGTAATGCACAAGCTACTCCAAGCACATACAATAGCTAGCCAAAATGCAGCAAAACCATTTTTAATAAAGCCAAGCTTTTAAACAAAAAGGAATAAATTCTAGGTATCTAAAATGAAGAGACATTTCAAATCTGTAGCAAGTTGGTAATGCATCATATTAGAGGCTTGGGAGCTGAGATGGTTAGTAAAATCTTAGATCTAGGCCACAATCATTGTGCAGGACAGGGACTTGGAACATGTCATCTGAATAATGCTAAGAAGCAAAGAGCAGCTGTACCATTAACAGGAACCAGAAACACTGCACCACCTACACAGGAATTTAGCCCAGAACTGAGTATTGCCCTCCCTACAACAGCAAGCTATAAGCAGAGATAGCATCATCCAGGAGAAATCAGAGCTCCAAATCTGAGTGACATGCATATGTAGAGCTCAAATTCAGACCATATATGTAACACAGGAAAAACAGACTGAGAATAGAACATAAAAACTGGTTCTGAACTACTAAAACCCATCCTGTCTGGGATAGGAAAGAGTTTGATATAACAGAATAAGTAAGAAGGTAAAGGATGGAATAGAATCCATAAAATAAGAACAGGATATCATTATTTTTTAAGTCAATTCGGAAAAAATATAGAAGTGTCCAGGATTTAAGAAAGACATATTTCCTTATCTAGAAAAGGCACACCAAAGCCAGCAGGGTAATATAAACAAATTCACTCATAGACATATCAAGCGCTATAATTTTCTGGAATCCAGGGAAATACTTTGCTATTATCTCTCTGCTCATTCGCAGTCTTCTCAGCTTCTGCAAATTTTATTAGAAATACACTGGAGCTAATCCTATATGGAATGCGTTTTAAGTTTTCCTTCATAAACTGTATTCTGGATGATAGTCTCAGTTTGATCTTCAAATTAACTATCTATTTAGATGTACTGAAGCTGACTCTTTAACTGAACTATTTAATATATTTTTTTCCAATTCAATTAATATATATAAATATATTTTTTTCTAATTCAAGACTAGGATTTTAAAAAATGACATTAAGGTATACAGAGACTTTAAAAGCTTACCGGTAAAGACCCTTGCTGAAATAACTAGTAGAGGATGTATTTCAACAAAAGGAAATTGAATCTCCCGAAAAAGGAATAGTAAGAAAAAATAGTGAGCAAAGGAAATAGTCAAATAAAGAGATAAATGAAAGCTGAGTGAGGGCATCACCAGAACCAAGAAGTGCTGTGAGGTACTGTAAATGTTTGTTTTTAAATTTAAAAAAATAAGTACTGAATAAAATAAAATAAAAAATAAGTAAATAACTATTTTTAGGGTTTAAAAGCAAGGTGCAATAACAATAACACAAAAGACAGCAATTCTGGAGGGAAGTTAAAGCACTCAGTTTCCTATGCTTGTTAAGGGAAGGACAGAAACATTGATCACCTTTAGATTTTTTGGAAAAGCAATAAAGTTGTGTGTCTTTAGAGATTTTAAATATTGAGAGAAGGCCATTAAAATGAATGTAATGGTATGTATAACTTTGAAACCAGAAGAAGAAACAAACGAAATAAAGAAAACTCCATTTATTTAATACTCAGAGAAAGAGGAAAAAGTCAAAAAATAGATAAAAATAAAATGATCAAAACAAGTGTAAATATATCAGTATTCTAAAAAAAAAAATAGAAAATGGATCAGTGTATGGATAAGGAGGTGCATTTGAGGAAGATTTCCTTGGAAAAGTAGTCCTGTGATTCCTAATTCCTCCTCCCTAAGGGTGGGGGGTGGGGCGTGGGGGCGGGGGAGCGGGAAGAGGTGGTGGCGGTGAAATGGTGAATGTTTGCTCCCTTAGAGGGATTTGGCTTCCACAGGACAACAAGAGTGTTTCTTATCCCATGGGCTGAGACGTGACTCCTGCTTGAGACATTGTCAGGATGCAATTAAGGCTAACAGGTGGTGGTGGAGGAGGCAGGAGTGTGCCTGCCGCTGCCTCAGGACCGGACCGCCCTTGCAGGGTTTGTATAGGTCTAGGTTTTACTTCTCTTGGACCAGATGTGGACCATATGGACAGAGAGCAGGACTAGGGCCATTTTAAATTCTACCCCCAGAAAACTGCCTTGAGAGGGGAAGAATGAGGAGGACCAGTAGAATGAGCCATGTGGTGCAGACCACCTGCAAAGAGGAGGCTGTAGGAGGACCCCTAAACCTAAGGAAAGGAATGTATTGCCTGATGCTTGAGAGATACAGGTGAGAGATCCAGAATCTCAGATCCAAGATACAAGAGCATCAGCTTTAAACATCTGCCAGAGGCAGAGAGCACAAAGCTACCCAACCAAGAAAGAATTGCCCTATCTCATTCTTCCTTCCTTCCTCACTGATAGTCCTCATTCAATGCTGGATGACCAAGCAAGCAGCTATCAAACAGAAAGTAGGTATCTTTTAACCAAAAGAAAATGTGCTAATTAGTATAAATACTGAGGAAAAATAAACTTTTATGTAAAAAGCATTAGTGCACATTAAAGGATATAACATGATGATAAATGGAACAAACCACTTGAAGACAAACTCATCATGTAATTGTATGCACTTAATAATGTGATACTGAAATACATCAAATAAATAATACATCAAATCAAAGTAATAGCATTGCAAGGACAAATTGAAAAATAAAGAATCTTACTAAATCTTTCTTTAAAAGTTATAAATCAAAAAGCAAAAAATAAGTACAAAGAAGAATAACATACTCATCTACCAATCCAACAGTTATATGTGGGAATTTCATTTTGTAAAAAATAAAGAATACACCTTCTTTCCAAGAACTGGAATATTTACTTAAATTGATCAAAAAAATGATTAAAGGAAAAAAGGATAAGAGCAAATAAATATTACAAAGGAAGAAGAGAATGTAATTTTAAAATACATGAGGCCATAATTTTAAAATACAAGGAAATTCTATAAGCAACTTGATGCCAATAATTTTGAATTCTTAGATGAAAAAATAGGAGAACTTATTCATTTTTGAGACTAGGAAAAAAACCCAGTATTCAAAGCAGAACTAAATGTCAACTTTCCTTACATGCAAAAATCCTAAATAAAATATTATCAAATTAAATTCAGAAATGTCAGCGAAAGAAATCATGACCAAGTCGGTTTTCCAAATAATGCAAGGATGATGCTGATGAGGATTAGGGCAGGCCACTCCGAGATGGGCCATCTGGCAGGCAGATTATTTCAAGGTGAAAACAAGTAAGACCCAAAAGCCTCAGGAAGAACCTTTGAACTTTCCCCTAACTGCCTAAAAAAAATTTAAGATAGAAGGCCTATTCCAGGAAGGAGCTATTACCATAGATAACTATGGTGAAGTATGAACTAGGTGAGGCAGATAGGGAGGAACCTCGCAGGGTCCATTTGATCAAAGTCTTCTTTTTGTCCCATTGTCTCTAGATGGCCCAGCAAACATTTGTTTAATAAACATTCATTCTTTTTATCTTCCTGTAAATTATTTTACTTCCTTCTAAGTTCCATATCCCTACCTTCTTCTCCTTAGTCCAAAATGACATGTGTAACGTCATCTTGCAATACTAATCTTTGGAATTCTTCAAGCTTATGTGAATTCCCCGTACCTATGTGATAAATTTGATATTCTCAAGTTAGTCTGCTTTCTGTCATTTTAATTATTTGACCAGCCAAAAGAACGAAGAGAAGGGGGAGAATATTCCCCACCATGCACAACTGTAAATTAGAAAATCCATTATTCTGAGATAGTTTGTGAATGGATTAAGATGGAAAAATTCTATGACTTTGTCAATGTTTGCTATATAGCATTCAATACAACTACTCATTTGTGAGTAAAAAAACAGTCTTAATCAACTAGGAACAGAAACACTTAGGGTAAACATTGCATTTAATGGTGAAACTTTAGAAGAGTTCCCAATAAAGTCAGGAAGGATTCTTTGAGGTACTAATGAGGCCAAAAAAAAAAAGTTAAGAAAACTGGCCTTAACGATGAAATAAAGGGGCATTTCCTTTTCTCAATAGCTCTGTGAATGGGCAGCCCACACAATCCACACACAGGCTTTCTATTGATGGCAATGGGATTAGTGTGAGGTTTAAATACAAAACAAGCAATTAAGATCCCCCCTTTGTTTAAAAGAGTTCCTATGCAAGATGTTAAAGAGGGGCATGCGCTCTGTCCAGTCTGTCGGAGAGACAAGCCCTCACGTTTAAAACCTTATGAACTCTCTGGGCGATCAAATTTGGTGCACTAATAAGTCAGGCCAGGCAACATAAGTCCTAAACATGAATGTTTTTCAATTTTAAAAGCTTTCTTATGGTCATTAAACACTTCAGACAAATACTCATTATGAACTAATTGGTAGCAAATGTTCATTTGAAAACTTAAGCTGGCTTTGAATTATAGTGGTTTGGTTTTGAGACTTAAAAACCAAAATAATGAGAAAAAATTGTGTGAGCATCTTTGCATGCTTAAAAACTTCAATAGGCAAAACCTATTGTTTTTCAGATACCAACTCTGAATAAAGTCAGCCTTCTAATCCCAGAGTTAGGGAGGTTTCTCTAAATTCCTCATATCCTGAAGGAAATTTCTTCTGATGTCTCCTCCCTTTTCCCATTGTCACTCTAGATCTGTTGAGACATGTTTGTGAAATTCTCCTTTAGTTTTGAAATCTTGAGGATTAGAAACAGGCATTTTCTATAGAGATGCCTGCCCATTCTTAGGATTCCTTTACCATCTCCTATTGTTCTACAGAAACAAAATTTCTGGAGCATCATGGTAAGGACTAATCTAAGCATTTTAGTAATTTTCTTCTCATCTAGTGATACCAGATTCCTCAGGCTGCGTGATTTTTTTTTCTTTCATTGACTCTACATTTGTTCTTGCATAATACTGTTCTCACTTTTTATCAGATGGCAGGGAGAAGAGGACAAGATACCAGGGGCAAATCTGTTTGATCACAAACACAGTTTTTTACACACACACACACACACACACACACACACACACACACAAAATATCTGACCTGCCACTCCTTTTCTCTGAGCTTTCTCCCTACTCTGTTCTTACCACCTCCTTTAAATCTTGGCTTAAAACACATCTTTAGAGGCCATCTTTTATTAGCTTTACTTAATCTGATAAGTATGCTATATTCCTCAATTTAAAATCTAATTTTTGGATTTTGATTTTGAAATCATTGTCATAAACACTGGTTGAATAAACACATTTTATTTTTGTATATTCTATCACACTTCCAGCTTGATGCATGACGTATGCCTTCTTTCTTTCCCTCTTTTTTTCCTTTTTTTATTTCTCTCTTTTCTTACTCTCATTTTTTCTTCCTTCCTCCCTTCCTTCTTTCTTTCCTTTCTTTCTCTCTTTCTTTTTATGTCCCTCCTATTTTCCTTCCTTTCTATACTGTCTTATTTTATTTCTAGAACTGTAAGTTCTTTAGAAATATTTGCCTAACTATAAATCCATTTTTATTTGGGAGATATTATAAAACTGATTAGAATACACAAGAAAGTTGATCATAAACTATTCAGAGGCAATATAGGAAAAAGGAAAGATCCTCTAACTGATCTGCTTCAGTTTAGTTTCCTTAAACTGTTTCCGCAAAAAGTTTATTAGCATAATACTAAATCCCACTATAACTTCTCTATCTCACTTATTTTACAAATAAATATTTCATCTATTCCTTTAACAAGTCTACTTTGAAGAGTAGTTGCTTTCACTGCGACCACAAAAAGTCATAAACGTTTATGCTGAAAAGTTACAGAACATTAAGAAATAATCAGCATATATAAACTATCTGATTTTCTTCTTGTAATTATCTTTCCATGGTTTAATTTAACTGTTACTGTGTTGATCAATTATTCTTTTTTATCTTCATCTGGGATATTCTTCCTTTCCTCTTTGTTAGGCTAACTAGTTTGCCATCAACAAATTCTTTCCCCTTGCTATTCTTGTTAATATATTTGACTTATCTGATCACAATTACCCCCATAGGAACACCCTTATAACACCTTTCTGTATTCAGAATTCATTATCCATTCTCACTCTTCATTCTATTTCATATCAACTACAAAATTCATAATTTGACATCTATTTTTTGCCCCCATGTAAAATGTCTCTTCAAAGGAAATTAATTTAAAGCACACTTTCAACAACACAATAAATTCTGTTCATAAATGGGGCATGATGTACAAAAATTAAAATAACTTACAACACTGGAATTACACGGCATGGCAAAGTTCTCAGTTTACAGAACCATATAAAACCAAAACTGATTGGGAGATCAGCAAAGCTCTGTATCTCCTGATCTTTATTCCTGAACATTTATACATATTCTTATCAAGTGAAATGTCAGGCAGAATTGCCCACACTGTTTAAATAATAGAAATAATTGTTACTGTTATTGATAATAATGAGAGCATATAACTGAGTTCAAGTAGGTTAAAGGCACATGTTGTGTATCTTGATCATACTCCACTGAAATTGCCCATGCTGAAATCACTAATGGATTGTTTTCAGTTACTGGAACTCTGCTATAGTTAACGCCACTAGCCACTTTCTCCTTCTATTAATACTATCGTTCCTTGGTTTCTAGGATACCATTCCTTTCTGATTCTTCTGCTACCCCTGGGATACTCATACTGAGTCATGGTGGGTTTCTCCTTCTGAAACCAATTCTTAAATATTACTGTTTCCTTGATTCTTTTCTCTGTTACTTCTCTTACCTCCTCACAGTGTCAGCTACCATCTTGATTATCCTGCTTCCAAACGTAGAATCTCTAACCTGAGCTTTTGACTTGGATGTCTTACTGTCCACTTAACATAGCCACCTGGATATCTCAAAGGTACCTTAAAACGAGGCTCATGATCTTTGCTCAAACCTTCTTCTACAACATTCCTTCATCTTTTAATAATTCTACAGTTTGTTCCATGTCTAAATCCAGAAAGCTCAGTCATCTTGGCTTCCTTTTATGCCACCAAACCCTATATAAAATTAATCTCTACATTCTGTCAATACCACCTCTTGAATATTTCTAAACTCTGTTCCCCTTTCTTTGGCTACTGTCTTAGTTCAAACCAACATTGTCTCTTTCTTGGATTATGACAAAAGATTCCTCACTGGTCTCCCTGATGCCAGGGAGCTGCAATAATGCCAGCTGCAATAATGCCACCAGGATAATCTTCTGAAAATATTTAATATAATATTATTATAGTTTAAATTGTGTCTCCCCCAAAATCATATACTGACAGTTCTAACTCCCAGTACTTCAGATTGTGAATTTATCTGGAAATATGGTCATTGCAGATGTAATCAGTTAAGATGAGGTTACAATGGAGTTGGATGGGCCTCTGTCTATTATGACTGGTGTTTTTATAAAACAGGGACATTTGGACCAGACATATGTTCATGGGGAGAACACTATGTGAGCATGAAGGCAGAGGTCGGAATGACACATCTACAGTCAAGGAATGCCAAAAATTATGAGCAAACCACCAGAAACTAGGGGAAGGCATGGAACAGATTCTTCTTCTCAGCTCTCAGAAGAAACCAATCCTGCCAACACCTTAAGCTCAGATTTATAGCCCCCAGAACTGTGAGACAATAAATTTCTGTTGTTTAATCCACCACTCAGTTTGTGGTAATCTTTTAGGGCAGCACTGAAAAACTGATACAATAATCCTACATTATTTCTATGCTCTAGATTTTTAAATTGTCCAATGTTACCCATTGTCTATGGTATCAAATGCAAACAGTGTAATATGTAAGACCTAACATGATTTTGGCTATTTTTACCCCTTTACTTTTGTTTCTCATCACTTTTCTGTTTACTACACTTCATTTCTCTCAATGTGACAGGCTCTAATGTATTTGTGTATTTGATAGCCTTCTGCCTAATGCTTTTCCACCATCATTCCCTGGGTAATTTCAGCCTATCTGTTAAAACACATGTATGGCATCTCATTCTCTGTTAATTACTTCAAGGCAGAGTTAGATTTCTATCCTCTCTGTTCCTTTGGATTCCCTCCCCCTCCTCTTCTGTGGTGCTTACCAGGTGCTTTTCAGTCTTCATTGACTCTACCTATTCCCCTACTCATCCCCTACACAGTGAATTCTTTAAGAGAAGAGATTTTGAATGATTTTGAAGAGATTTTGACAGATTCACCTGGCACAGTGGAAACTAGACAAATATTCTGAACAGATTAATGAGTCCAAGTATTCCTTAACCCTCTCTCTACACATTCAGAGACTTTCTCTTTCTCACCAGGGTGCCTAGATATTTAATGCATCCATTTTTAGCTATTCTACTTTATAGTTAAAAGGCTGAAATTTTTGTTATTTTGTCTTAATTAATGATTTTTAAGCTGATAATTATTTACACGCAAGAGAAAGAACATGTTATAAACATATCTTTAAAGTCCTGTTGACCAGGATTCATAAAATTTTTAACATTCAATGCAGAAAATCATTAGGCAAGGGAATAAAAGTAAAAATGGTTTTACCCTATCAAATGTTTTTCCTTTGGTTTAGAGACTAATTCCAAACTGTACCTCACAGCAGTGGGCAATACTTGAAGTTTAAAACGAAATTCAATAACCACACAATGTTCTTGGCTAGAGGTGCAATGCTGTAGAAGCAATACTGTCAAATGGATGGAGAAAGGAAGACAAACTGCCTAATACAGCATTGCACTTAATATTTGTTTAGCAAATATTTGCTTTAGCAAATGGAAGTGTGACAGTTAATAGACACAGTTCTGGACATAGGTAATATATTTTCTTAGAAAGAAATTTAATATAATCATAATCTCACTTACCAAATGTTTCTGCATTGAATATCTCTACTGCTGGTATCAGATTTTAACATTCCACTCTGTGCAGTCAGGATCATAGAATGTCAAGCTGAAAAGAAGAACACAGGTTTTCTAATTAAAATCCTCATTTTTAGATTAGATTGCTAGGACCCAGAGAGGTTAAACAACTTGCTCAAGTTTATGTAGCTATTTGGTAGGTGGAGAAAGATTAGAATCCAGATTTCTGACTTCTTGTGAAATGTTCTTTCTATTCTACTATGTTGTCTCTATTGAAAGGAAAATCCATTAACAAAAAAATTTAAGAAGAAAATATACTCTACTCTTCTATCACACGAAGAACACCAGTGTGTCATAAACTATTTCACATAAGAATGTAAGTCTACATCATATATTTCACTAATCTAAAATTATATTAGCTGTAATAGTGAACATGGATTTGTGAAATACGATTTGGTTGGTTCTTATCTCTTTAAAAAATTACATACAATAGTTTGGGGGGAGGTGATTAAGTTCTTATTTGTTTATTTTTAATGGAGGTACTAGGGATTGAACCCAGGACCTCGTGCATGCTAGGCAGGCACTCTACCACTCTGCTATACCCTCCCCTACATAAAGTAGTTTGAACTATGATATTTTCTTCTCAATTAACATCCACATGGAAAGTAAATGCCTCAAGATCATGTCACTGACTATGTCTTTATAAAACAATCATTGTGGAATATAAATATGTGAAGGCATCATGAAAATTTTACATATTTCGAGAACTCAAAGATCTGCATTAATGTGAGACCTAAAGGTTGTAGCCCTTTTCTACTTCTCTATTGCATGTAATTTCAAAAAGGAACTTGCTTATTCTCAATATTTTGTTGAGGACAGGAACATTTCTATACCCTGCATCTGGAGGTGTACCTCACACATAGTAGATAATCAATAAATATTTGTGTGCTTGAAAAAGTTAATACTGAGGAAAATAAACCAGATCCTTTTTAGACGAGGGCAAGGAATAACTTATAAACACACTATTAAATAAAAGCTCTTGGCAATTACTATAGAGACCTCTCTGCCAGAGGTTCTACACTTTGATTCCCTAGAGTAATAATGCATACCAATTATTATATTTGAAAAATCAGTTCTAAGAAAGATGTGCCACTATTTTGTTCACTATAAAGCTCACACTATGGCCTGCCAACTAATTCGCCTCTCAAAGCTGAGTTTTCCTTTTGTTATTTGATTAATATAATTCTGATAGAAAATACCTTTTAATAAATAAATATTCAAAATAGTAGTATAGTTGGGGTTAGGATTCCTGGATTCTGGCCCCAACTCTGTCACCAACAAACCACATAACTATAGCAACCTTACTGAACAATCTATACCCTGTGGGGTACAATCAATATAATTTTTTCCAACATCTAGCCTAATCCACATTGATTAATGATATTTTGGTGAGACCTCTAGATTTTTATGTGATACAAAGAGTCTCATTTTGGTCATTAAGGCTCGTTTTTCTGCTGCAAAATTTAGTCCAGTCCACTTGAAATGTCAATTCTCATTTTGTATCCAAATGAGTATCTATCTATCTGCCTTCCAAGTTTAGGTGTGAACCATACTGCAGAGGAGAAAAGTAAGAGACGGTCTTTTGCTCTTTTACTCTTTCTAGATCTTGCATTATATTTTTCTGACTCACTCCCCTGACTCTAATTTAATTTTTACTTTTCCCCTGGGGCACTGGAGATTGAATCCAGGACCTCATGCATGCCAAGCATGGGCTCTACCACTGAGCTCTAGCCCCGACCCCACTTCCCTGACTCTAGATATCCAACATTTCACTGGTATTCTGGGGAAGAAATAGAATGCAGGAGGAAAAAGAACAAAAGTCTTATATATTTACCTTATTGACAAGTAGCCATAGTTGGCCCCAATGGGCAGGGACTCAAATTCACACTCTTAGGGGATATCCTTATGTGTCTTCGGAGGCCTGCATAGAAAACATTCATCCTATTCTCCCACTGATGTCCCTTCTGGATGACCATATGTCATAGTTTGCAAGGGAGAGCAGTGGCATAGTCTCAAGTCTTAGTGGCTTACAGTAACAAAAGCTTATATTTAACATGTCTTCTGCTTGTTAGCTTAATCATTTCTCCCAGCTTCTTCGTTCAGGGACTCATAAGGAAGAAGCGGCCCTCATCTGGGACTTGCTGCTGCCATTACAGAAGGAACAAAAGACAACTCTAAAAGTTTTACTTAAGCAGTATTACAAGCCACTTCTGCTCACATTCCTTTAGTAAAGTGAGTCAATGGGGAAGCCTAGAGTCTATACGGCAAAAAGCATGATCCTTTCATAGATAGCAAAAGAAATATTCTACACAAATAAAACCACCTTCCACCAGGACCCTGTACACCCTGACCTCTTCCATCTTTAGCTCCAGGAAATACACTTCCATAGCCTTCGGTTATTGACCGGGGCAACTTCGCTCTGTCATGTCATGCTCTCGTGGGAAGTATTTTCAAGATGGCTCCAACATGGCTACCTTTCACTACATCTACTTAACCCCTGGTATCTGTTCACAGCATCACCTTGGCGCTTGGAATCTGCTCATGATATCTATTTGGTCCTAGAGTCATACATTATTTTCATGCCAAATAATGAGAAGGCATGCAGTTTTTCTGTTACCATCTCTTCTCACCTTAGTGTTGGGAGCTGCTTTAACCTGATCTGCACAGCTAAAAGTATCCAGGAATAAGCAGGAACTAGAATATATATTTTGTCTGCCCTTGAACTCAGGATTTCAGTTTCTCCAAAGCACTTTCCTATCATGATTGATTCTGGTGCACCAAGAGGTAGGCCTAAAAGTGTCTGATGCCAGTGTTCCCTTGTTGAAGAAACTCTTGGTTTACTGTTAGGATTCTCTTGAATCCTTTATTGAGTGAGTAGGAGAGCAGCCACTATTCTTTCCTTAAAGAAGAAAGAAGATAAAATGCTACCAGACTGCCCACTAGGCTGAAAATTTATGAAATACATAAACCCATTCTTTATTAAGTTCTAGTCTTCTGTTTATTTAGCCTAAGCATCATCTTAAGGATGATAGTTGAAGGACCCAGTTGGTCACCTCTTCTTTAGCCCTGGAGGTGGTATCTGGTATCTCCTTGAAACTCTTTGCAATATGGAGATTCTTACTGCTTCTAGCTTTAGGATTTTAGCTAAAGACCAGACACACACACATCCTTCAATATCCTTTTTATGTAATCATGAACAGGTAAATTAACCTGTACAGTACTTAAATTTCTTAAGTGGGAAAGAACACTGAACTGTAGAGCAATCTAAGTAGTGTCAAAATCAGTAAGAAAAGTGGGGACATATTTTGAGGAGGAGATAAGACACTTTGATTCTGGACTTGTTTGCATTCTAGTAACTAAGGGTAGAATTGTTTTCTAAAGCAGTAAACACATTTTTTGAACCACTGAACTTTTGCCTTCATTTTAGAATGGCCTCCTTTGACTAAATGAAACATGCCTCCAACTGTACCAATCAAATATGTAGGTCCCTATTTGGCCAATTTTAAAGCAGTTCCAATTTTGTGAAAATCATAATGCTTATACTTCAGAATTTTCCATTGTCAATTATGCCGTTCACATTATAAGAAATTGACTTCATTTAAAATGAAGAAAAGATTTTAAATTAAGTCACAAAAGATTTAGAGAACTTTAAATTCAGTTTGGGTCTTTGAAACTACAACTGATAAAAAAATTTCTTTTGCCAACTCCAGTTTGTGTTACATTTTTAGTTTTTTTTAAATATAGGTATTTTGTAATTTCCATTGCCTTTCATATTAAAAAAAAAAAAAAAAAGCTTTCTGATGGGGATTTTGGATGTAAAGCTTCCTGAATTAAATGTATCCTGCAGAGGTTGGTTGGTGCATCATGCTTACCCTTTGTGACTGACACAAGGTACATCAGATATGATGCGCACTCCAGAGCTCTCGTCTATCATCAGGTTGTACACATCGCATATAACTTAAAGGAAGTCATACTGGGCTTATATCTGGAGGGAACTCAAATTTGAAAAGATACTTGCACCTCAGTGTACATAGCAGCACTACATACAATAGCCAAGACATGGAAACAACCTAAATGGCCATCGACAGATGACTGGATAAAGCTGTGCTACACACAAACACACACACACACACACACACACACACACACACACACACACATGGAATACTACTCAGCCATAAAAAAGAATAAAATAATGCTATTTGCAGCAACATGGATGGACCCAGAAATCGTCATTCTAAATGAAGTAAGCCAGAAAGAGAAAGAAAAATACTATATGATATCACTCATATGTGTAATCTAAAAAAAGAAAGAAAGAAAAAGACACTAATGAATTTATCTACAAAACAGAAACAGACTCACAGACACAGTTAACAAACTTATGGTTATCCAGGGAGGAGAGGGGATAGGAAGGGATAAATTGTGAGTTTGAGATTTGCAAATACTAACTACTATATATAAAATAGACAAAAAATAGATTTCTTCTGTATAGCACAGGAAACTATATTAAATATCTTGTAGTAACCTATAATGAAAAAGAATATGAAAACGAATATATACATATGTATGTATGACTGAAATATTATGCCATACACCAGAAATTGACACACCGTAACTGAGTATACTTCAGTTAAAAAAAAAGGAATTCATAGCTTACATGTTATGAGGCCATGTAAAGGAAAAATCAACTTTCCACTAGAAATGTACCCCAACATTTTCAGTTTATTTAATGCATTAGCATTTCAGGTTTTGGAGGGAATTATTTTCCCCTTTTGAAACAAAATATTACAGTAAAACTGGTCTCCCAGTAATTACACATTTATTGATTTTGACATGCCCCCATGGCACCTTCTATATCAGGTGAAATAATCTTTAAAGTATCTATAGGACCTCAATTGGGAATATGAAATTTTCTACCACTTGGTAGTTTAAGTGGTTTATAAACAGCCACCGAACACTAAAAAGTAATATTTAAGAGCTGAAGGGAACTTTTGGAGTCAACTAAGAGCCCATGCAGGAGGTACCAGCAAGCTAGGAGAAATAAAACAACAGGAAATATTGGTGGGTTTTTTTTTTTTTAAGTTAATTACTGCCTTTGCTGACTGCATTTAATAGTTGATAGTTTAAAAGCTATCATACTAGTGGTAGGTACTGATCAAATTCACACAAGAAGTTTAGAACGTGACAAGGACCACCTAAAAGAACTCCACATTCTATTTGTGCTGACATAGCTGTCCTTTGGGTGAGGGAGATGCGAAATTGGTATAAAGATTCTACTAGTCTTCATTCTAGAAGTAATCAAAAATTTTGTTGGTAGCTGAAAAGTGATTAAATTAATGAAATTAAAAGACTGAAATTAACGGTTTTTATCCTTTGCTATATTGCAAGGAAAAACGACTTTTTGGATAACATAAAGAAACAGCCTAAATAAGAAGCAGAAAGGGAAGAGGTTTGGAGAAGGCAGAGGGGAATCAAACTAGATCAAGTACAATGAAAGAATTTTACACAAAGGAAAATGGGAAGGAGAAAGAAATATGATTCATTGGAGGGATCCTTTGGAAAGAGATGCATAATTTCTGGGAAGAAAACAATATGCCCTATTTCTTTGAAAAGTCAGAAAGATCTAGAAGTAGAGTTAGAAGAATTTAGTTACTGAATCTATGAAGAAGGAATAGGAGGATGGAGATGGCCATTTGTATAACTTAACATAAATAATCAGTAGTTGTTGGTGCTTGCTGAAATAAGCACCATTTCCATGCTCCATATCTCCACTGGGATAGCCCAATTTACTGGCCTAGCACTGTACCTGGAACAAAAACTAGCCAATATATATAGCTTGAAGATGAATAAGTAAATGAGTGATGACTCTGGCTCACTATCACTTACTTACAATGCTGAATAGGGATAAATGAAATAAATAGAATAAATCTGGGAGACAGCTCTAGGAATCAGAGCTCTAAGCAGAAAAATATAAGGTTTATTGATAGCAAGGTCTTATCCATGCTCCCATTTTAGAAGAGTTGGGAATTTTGTAAGTAGAAAGAAGATTGGAAAAATAATGGTTAGCTAAATAAACGGAGGTACAGAACAGGCTCTACCAGGGATTATTCTGCCAGACTGATGAACACGCTGGCTATAGAGTATATTGCACAGAATCATCTGGAAGCCTGCCAGGTTTACACTAACTTTAAAATCAAAGGCTAGGGGGATGGAGAACATTGTCAGATAAAACTATAAAAGTGGACATAACGAAGGGCACCAGCCATGACAATAAAACCATCTGTGCAATTGGTACAGACAAAAGAATTCACAGTTAAAATGACTAAAAAGAAAGTCAAGAATTCTACTGGGTATTCAAAGCCAAGATAATCAGCAACGTTTGGAGTATAGTTCAAGATGGTAAACTATTAGGGTTTATCATTTGAAAACATGATCATAACAATGAAAAGTTGTTCTTTGTTCTAGTGACACTTCGGAAGAAGATGACGTAGATGAACTCTACACATCACAAAGATGTAAGCTTGTGTGTAACTCTTCAGCTCTGCCTCTGAAAACATAAAAGAAAACATCTCAGTGAAGGTAAAAGAAGAGAGAGAATGAGGTAAAATGTTAAAATATTCTAGAGCCTAGTTACTAAAAGTTTTGCTCCAGCTCCCAGAACTAGAGTAAGCTTGGACCCTGGAATTGTGCCCAGAGGTGGCCCCAAGGTAGGGGTCTGGGGCCAGTCATATCAGGAACAGTGTTTACCTAAGAAGCTAAAGGTCTTGTAACTGGAGGAAAAAACTGGATCTTAGTTGAAAGGAAAACAGTATTGAATGGCAGATTTAAAGATCAAGACAAGGCAGAAAAGAAGAGCGGTCAGAAGCCGGAAGGATTAAGGGTGAGCTAGTCTGTTGTGGAAAAGTTTGTGACAAGCAGTTCACAATTAAAGCAACAGACAGAAAGCAAGAGAGTGTTTGTATTACCCTCACAGGGGATGTTTGGAGCATGAGAGGTGGGTGGTGGCAGGAATAGTAGCAGGTGGCAGAGACAGCAGCTTAAAAGAATCAGAGAGCACAGACCTGAAAAAGAAGAAATATAATGGTGTGGGGAATTTTCAACTTCCCTGCAATCTGTTAAAAGTCTCATCCTGTCATGAGAAAAGGCACTTTGAAATCATCATGTAAAGCATAAATTTTAGAATCGAATAGGTTTAACTTGGAACCTGGCTCTGCAGGGCTGTATGATTATTAGGTAAGAAATTAATCTCTACTTTGGCCTCAAACTTCTTATCTGTAAAATAGGAATTATAATAATGGTAAATACATCACTGTGATATCAGGAAGATTAAATAAGAAGATAAGTTTAAAGTTTTGGGTCATGTGCTTACTAATCCCTATATAAATATTAGTCTACTCTTCTGATTAATATTCAGCTAAAAGTAAACTATCTAAAAAAATTCTTTATTTCCCTTGAAGTAAATTTTTTTCTACCAACATGATTCATTATCAACCTGATTTATTTTTCTATCAACTTGATTCATTATCAAGCCACTAGGTATTAGTGATTATTATATTATTATTATTATTATCCAGTCCAACAATCTGATTCTTAAGGAAGACTTGGTTAGAGGGGTGGAAATGAGCAGAACTTTGGACAGAGTTGTCTTGTCCTGTGATCTTAAAGCAGTGCTTCTCTATTTAGAAGGAACCTGAAGGTCTTTTTAACATGCCCTTTCCGGTTCCATCGGCCTAGCATGGGGGCCTGAGAGTCTGCATTTCTGCCACACTACCAGGTAATGCTAATGATGCTGGTTTACATGCCACACCTTGAATAGAAAGACCACAGACTATCTGCAAGTGAGTAAAGGAAACACGAAAGGATGTCAGACCCATAACATGGATTTCAGGAAGGCCAATGTCAGAGGCAGCAGAAATATTAGTAAGATTTCTTGGATCAAGGCCTAAAAAGAAGATGGTTCAGATCCAAAACCAATGATATAAAATGTAGTTTTCAAAAATGAAAATCTGACTTTATAATCTCAAATAATCCTGAAGGGGATTTCTACATAGCCATAAACCTCAATTTTTTTAAATATCATGTACAGAAAATGAAAGAGAGAAAAATAACTAAGGAATAAGAGAAAAGTGGTCTAGGCCTGCAAACATAAAATAATTGAAAAGTTGATATATCCTAGAATTTACTGAGGTTTCTAAAGCCACCTAAAATTAATTTTTAAAAATATTTTTATAGCAAGAAGGACACAAAGAAATAGACTCTCTGTAAAAAGATTAACCTGTCAAAAGGTTATAGAGAGAACAGCAAATTCCTCAGTTTTTAGTCTGCTCCAAAACCATGATCTACACTCTAGAAAGCAGAGAATTAAAATTGGTACAAAGGACAAGAAGCTAGTTAGTGGTGAGACTATTACATGATACAATTTCACTAAGTGAGTTCAAGTTTTCCTGTTTCATACTAGTTAGAGATTGCTGAACAGAATCTTTGTGAAACCATAATGAACATAAAAGTTCTAGAAGACCCTAAATGACCAAATCTTGTCCTATTTGTTTTAATAGTGGTTTCTGTGAAGTTTTGTCTAATAGATATGCTGCTAATCTTTAGCTGGATTTGAGACATATTTTTAAAAGATGATTAATAAAGTCAAAGTCTTTTTTCTAAAATTTTTCTTCTTTGTCCAATGGACTTCTATTCATCCTTAAAGAACTTATCCAAATGTTACTTCCTTGAAGTAATTTCCAATTCTTGTAGAATTAGTTATATTCTCTGGGTTCTTATTAATCTTAGAATAAACTTCTTACCTCACTTAACAACTTAACTGTATTTAACAACATTATATTTTGGTTTCTCATTTGCATATCTACTTTCCAACTTGACAGAGAGTGGCTTATTTTTATCCTTAAAATCATCCTTATGTTCTGCATAGTGCACGAGATATAGTAGATGTTTAACAGAGGTTTCAAAATTGGAGTCTGCACACATAGAACATACAATTGAATTCAATCTTAAGTTGTATTCACAGAAATATAGTGTGTAGAATAAGAGAGATGTCCCAGTCAACTGAGTGGTGCACAAACTATGTCTCAAGGAGAAAATGCAGTTTATACAGTTATTAAGAGCATGGACTTTGCAGCCCAGATTACCTGGATTCATGATATTATTACCAGCTATGTCATATACCTGGGTGAGTTGTTTAACCTCTTATTCTCCATGTGGATAATAATAGTACTGCTTCATAGTGCACTAAAATGATTAATTGAAATTACACACACACATACATATGTATATATGTATGTATATATATATGTATATATGTATGTGTATATATATATATATATATATCAGTTAAAAACAGTGGCTAGCACATAAGCCACGATATTAGTTATTGTTATATTATTATTATTACTATTATTTGAGATGCATGCTGCAGTTTAAGAGCACCGTTGATAAGAACCCAGTCCAGAGATGAGTCCAGTGACAGAGCAAAATATTAAAAATCATAAGGAAGGATAAAACATCTCAAGCTGTTATACTGGAACTGATATTTGAGAAAGGTGAAGGGGACACAAGATAGGACAGCTGTCTTCAAAAATAAGAGCATGAGCACCTTTGATCTAGAAAACTCAAGAGGACAAAAGCAGGACCAAAACTGGACACAACATAGAGAAAGATTTAAGTTCAAATTTAAAATGAAAAATCACACACACACACCCCGTACCTCATGCAGAGTAACTAGAATGGGATGTTTTAACTAGAATGGGATGTCTCCAGAGCTATTTAAGCAGGATTTAGACAACATGCTGGTAGGGATGATAAACACAAGTCTGAATTACTGACAGCCCCAGAGGACTAAGCTACCTGGTTCACACATAGTACTTGAATTCTATTCCCTTCGTTTTATAGCCAAGGAACTGAGGTCCAGAAAAATGAAGAAATTTGACCATAGACAAATTAGACAAATAGATTAATTAACTGCAGATCCTGAGCTAGAACCAAGTTTGCCAAATTCCTCCGCCAGAGGTCTTTTTAAAGAAGTTTTCTTGCTTACAAAAAGAAAGCATTTTCCAGAACCAGTAGGGGTGTGCTCCCAAGTAAGAGTATGAGGCAGAGTTCTTCAGAAAAAGTGAGTAGAGAAAACCCTGTGGAGTAAAGTCACCTAATCTTGAATATATAATGTCTAGTGCTTCTCTGGTGGCTTTTTGTATGCTGTTCCCAGACGAGAGTTTATTTGTGTATATATCTGCATGGAGCATTCTATAATGCAAAGCTTAATGAGTATAGACTATGTTAACCTGAGAATACACTTGCTAATTTTGTTTCCTACATACTAAATTTTCACCTGAAATAAATGCATGCTAGGCTTCAGTTCAATGGTTATATAAATCAGTTGACTTATCTCTCCATCCATTTGCCTATATACATGTGATATTTGAGCTTTTCTGGAAAACCATTTTGAAAAGTATGAGCTTTTTGTACAAAGAGACTCACTAGGAGAGATGATAAATCCTGGTGATTGACAGCCAGCAGCTTTGGGCTCAGACGTCCTTCATTCAGTTTCTGAATTTAGGAAAACTGCTTACCTTCTAAAAACCTCAGCTTTTGCCTCTATAAAATGGAGATAACAGTACTACCTATGTTACAAAATTGTGAGGATTAATTAAAATGATTCCTGCTGGAGTACTATTTAATTTTCAATTTGGTCTTATTCAGTATTTTTATGTTCAATGTTCATATGGGAATTAATTGAAAGACCAGAACAAGCAACTCAAAAATGTGGACTTAAGCTAGAATGAACATGTAGTCAGTTTTATACCATCCTGATGAGGTTTGCTGGTGTTGGGTTCAGGGGAATGCCGTGCACAGACATTTTTTTCTACAAAGAGATTCTCTACTTGTATTACAGAAACTCATGATTGAAAGGAAGTTCATGGGCCATTTAGGCCACCTGTCCATCTGATGCTCAAATCACTTCCATGATCCTTCTACCAAGGCATCAACAAGCCTGTGCCTAAATATCTCAAGAGCTATCACCCAACTTAAACTATATCTAACAGTAATAAGAAAACTGAGTGAAGTAGAGAAATTTCCTTAATATAATACCTTGTTGGTTTATAGAAGAATTTATTTTACTTTTTCAGGCATCAATGAAGAATAAAGTAAAAGATTGATTACTCGTTTGACTGATAAAATGTAATATTAGATATATGTTAGGGATAAAATAATTAACAAATCTTAAGTGTGCAATAAACTATATATTCCAAGTAAGTTTTGTAATCAGAAGATATTTTGTACACTGTGGGAAAGATGAGAATGTTTGAGAAATTATCCTTACCCCCTTTTCAAAATGTTCACGATTATGAATCCTCTCCTTTGTCTTTCTTTTCATAAGAATATATGCCTTATGAGAGAAAGGCCTCTATTTTTTCACTGATGTACCCCCACATGCTTAGAATACTTGACAAATAATTGGTACTCAATAAATATCAGTTGAATACATGAATAAAAAAGTGAATTGGCAAGTGATAATGGAAAGACTTTATGAAAGGAAATTTAAGTTGGCCAGATTTAACAAATTAAAAACAAAAACTTCTTATGGTAATAAAAATAAATCATTGGGGCGAGGGTATAGCCCAGTGGTAGAGTGCAACCTTAGTACGCACAAGGTCCTGGGTTCAATCCCCGGTACCTGCATCTTAAAAATAATAATAATAATAATAATAATAATAAATCAAATTACCTCCCACCAATTTTTAAATCAATCAATCAATCATCATTTATCTGAAATTCAAATGTAATTGATTGTCCTGTGTCTTATCTGGCAACTCTACATTTAGAAAGAAAAAAGAAAAAAATCTAAGGGCAAAGTATGTGAAATCATCAATATTTACCTATAATAAAGGAAGAGATAAATTTTTCCAAGATGATGTGAAACCATGATATATGTTTAAAAAAAATAAAACTTGAATCAAAAGGGATAAAGTCAAAGCCTCTTAAAAAACCCAGTTTGTTTTTTTATCATCTTGCTAGACTCAAAGAGATGTTATGACCTATCCTATCATGTGTATATGTGGGTGTATTTTGGGATAAACCCTAAAACAGCTTTTGAATGTTTCCTATACTTTGTCCTTCTCTACATGGAGGTCATTAGGGATGAGCTCTTGCTATTGGTTGCAAGTATGACCTTATACTTGCGTTTCATATGGAATCTTAAGAGAATTATTACATTAAAAATAAAATAAATATCACACAGTTTTTTTTTTATTCACTAACACTGCAAACTTCATACTAACAATTTTCTAAATATTAAGCAAACCCCTGATCTCCCAGACTGGTGACTCTTACTGACCACTGAGGCCAAATTTACCATTTTAAAAAGTGAACAAATATTATTTGTGAATACTGTTCACTGAATGAATCACATCTTAGGACAAAACAAAATGTAAATAGGAGTGTCACCACCGTTTCTATCTTTTTTTAGTTGATTTCTCATTAGAATGTTTTTTTGTTGCCTCATACATTTTTAATATTCATTGAATGAATAAAATAATGAAATAATGTCTCAGTTTCTTTTTCTGTAAAATGGGGACAATAATGTATCTACCCCATAGTGTTGTTATGAAGATTGAATGAGTTAATATAGGCAAAGTGCTTGGACTAGTGAGTAGCACATAGTAAATGTTATCCTCCATCATCATAATCATCATCATCATCATCATCATCATCATTAGCAGCAACAGCAGCATAACTCATAGCTGAGTCTTTTTCTAGTGAGTATTTCAGAATTTCAGACTCTGGAGTTTTGTTGTTTTGTTTTTGGGTTTTTTTTTTTTTTTTTTGGTGCTTCTAGTCACTCTTCTTGTTAGAAGCCTGGTCTTATGCTGGATAGACTACTCTGTTTTTTAAAGAAATATCATTCCTTCTACAGGAGTCTAGCCTAGGAAGTTTCCTTAAAAAGCAACGTCTCTCTTTTATGTTTGACTGTTTATTCCCCCGCCCAAACTGCTTTTTCAGAATCCTCTACTGAATGTTGATTATAATAGCTTAACTCTGTTTAACTGTGCTGCCTTGTCCCTCCAATGTTCCCCTTTTATTCTAAAAGTCCATTGTGATAGCGTTGTCTTGGCTACTTTTAATCAGATGACATCAATTGAAAATGGAGAATGATCCTACAAATGGTCTTTTACAGTCCAGATCTGTTTGACACAGAAAAGCATGTTTTACACTACATTGGCTATTTAGCAGTTACGTTAGAACTTCCTGTCATCTCCTGCTTGAATAGACCCAGATTGACAGACCCAGATTAAATGTTTAGTACATGTCATGGTTTAAAATACTCAGTATACTAAGCTAGTTAATGTTCTTTCTGTATATACGACATCTCTCAAGTTCTCTTAGAACAGTAATATTAATAAGCGTAATTAACATAAAATTCTTTCTAGCAACATTAATCTGTGATTGTATGAAGTCACTAAAATCTTCTTCCCAGCATATTCCCAAAATTGCCCTCCTGAATCACCTCGCATAATAGCTAAAGATACAAGACTATTTCTCTTGGACTTTCTTACTATAGAAAAACACATTTCACATTTCTAACGAGATCGTGTTCCAAATCTGCCAGAATCCAGTGTTTGATTCCCTACTTGCTGGAATCAAGATGTGCTAAGCCACCCTCAGTTGGCCAAATTTGCTTACTTCACTTAACCCTTTAATTTGTTTCACATGGTATTATTTCTTTCACTAAATATGAAAACATATGTAATTAACTTTTAAAAATATTTTTCAGGGCTAATAAAATTTTCTTTTTTTAATATAACTGTATCTCTTCCCTCTTTTTAAGTATCCATACTTTAGATAATCTAAACCAGTAGCTCTCAACTTTGGCTGTGCAGCATTTTAAAAATACAGATGTTCTGTCTGACTCCCAGAGAAATGAATGAAAAGTTTTATGGTTTGAATACAGACATTATATTTTTTAGGTAAGCTTTTTAAGACAGTCTGATGATCAGCCATAAGATTCTTCCCATTTCATTCAATTGAGAAATAATTAAACAAATTTGTTGTATTATTATTGGTTTTATTACAGACTGAAATAACAAAGATAATAAGATAATAAAGAATAAAGCCAAAATCTAGAAATGAGAAAGCAGCATACACCAGCCTTTTTCCTTTACATCCTAGCATATCATCTACAATTGGGAACACCTTGTTATTAAAAGTCTTGGTTTTTGGCAAAGAATGTGGCACTGGAAAACTGCCTGTTGTATCTTTTAATATCTTTGACATGAATGACATCAGAGTTTTTTGCTCTTCAAATGCCTTTTTTTTTTTGGTGTAAGTATTCTAATGAAAAAGGATAACCAAGGAACAGTCACATTATGTAAATGAAGTTTTTGAGCTAATTACTAACAATAATTTTCAATATGATGAAAAGATGTATTAATTTGAATTTTAATGATTAGTTATTTACACACTTTTAAAATAATTTACAACTTAAGGGAAAACAGAAAATATAACTGTACTTTAGAATCTTTTTTCTTGATCCCAAACATATTGCATGCATTTTAAATAATGCTAGGCAGAAGATACCATATCATGATGCTTCAATCATCCATTTTAATCTTAATAAAAATTCAGAGAATTTGTTAATCAACATGCATCATGATTAAACAGATAAATTTCCAATTAGTTTTAGAACCAAATGCAGAAGAATCTTAGTAGGGAGGAAATACCTTTTCTTGGAAAGGTTGTACTTCTAAGTTTAAATAACTGTGTCTTGGTCTCTGACTCATATAATGCACATTAATATCTATGTACCATAATAAGACTTTAAAGTGGAATGTGGTCTGTTGATTCGTAGTATCTATTCAAATACAAGTTATTAACTCAATTATCCAGGGGCCTATTTTCCAGTTTATGAATTATTTATTTCCTTTGTTTTGAAGAGATTATTATAGCTATCAGGGCCAAGATAATATTAAAGCTCCAGAACTTAATGACAATGCTCATGAGATACTGAAGCATGGAAGGGAGGCACTGATTACCAAGGCAAATAACTTTTGTTTGAATGAAGAGCCTTAGCAAAATGCTTCAGAATTTCAAAGACTCATTTTCTATGGATAACTGAACAACAGCATAAAATGAGCTACCCAAGAATCCCCCATGTGTTTTTAATTTGAAGTGAAAGGCAACAGATAGGCCTTGCCAACATTAAATGTAGGAAAGGGGCTGATAGCATGAACTATAGCCTCAACTCTTATTTGATACTATTAGCAAACCAAACCAAAGTTCTGGCCATTGATTGGGCTTGTCTACCCTGAGCCCACCAAACTCCAGGATGATTTGTTTTTCCAAACAAAGAGCATTCTATTTGGCCCTTCCCCATGAATGAATTAAAATGCAGAATAAGTAACAGGATTTAACCCATTATACAATAGATAATTTTGAACTTGGTGTCAAAAAATGTTTCTAAAATTTAAGAAATTCTTCTCATTTCATCAAAAATAATGACAAAACCACTAACCATAGCTACTACTAACTATAATTATAATAAGATTTGTTGCTTTATAGATATAAGGCAGTGCTATGGGTAAATGTTATTAATGACAGTTACCAACCTGATACAGGAAAATGCTATATGACTAAAACTTCTGTGAACAATGTTCAGCTAAAAGCTATCTTTAATTCAGCTTTGAATTTTGTGAGGTTTTTGGATAGATTTTATTGCCCTAATGGGAATTATTGGTCAAATGACAACACTGTGAGATTTGTAACTACCCTACATTTTACATCTTTTTTGTTGTCGTTTTATCAGTGTTACCTTTGAGTCTCTTTAGACATTAAGAAGAGATAACTTAAAACCACAAATTCCTAACCAAAAAATGTGTTTTCTATTAGACAGCAGAATTGACACACTTTACTAGAACTCCATCAGATTTAACTTATATACTAGGTGAGGAGGAAATTAATACCTGAAACAATCCTGTTTAGAACATTCATCACTTCCTCCTGCACCATCATCAGAAAACCAAGATCTTTATGGTAAGGATGCTAAACAGTGACTTTAAATTATCACAATCCCTTATATTTTAGTAAATTTTAACTGACATTTACTTGTGAATTGTATAATCTTATACCTCACAGAAAGCATTATTCCATGAAAAATAGTATAACAACAATAGATTTCTCCTGAGATGGAAGGAAGAACTTAAAAATAGGTCACTTGCCAGCCATCTATAATGAATTCTGTTGCTGGACCAACTTAAGCCTAGAAAATATCTGTGGCAATTGTCCAAAGCAGTCTGGTTGACTCGTAAAGAGCTTGATTTTTAAAAATCTGTATTCAGGCAATACTTCTTTCAAAGTTCATGGACTGAAGCTAGAGATGGGCTTTACTTCTTTTATAGTTCTATTATCTCAACCAAAGTAGGTACTTAAAGTCCAAAGGTAGCTATTATTTTAAAAATAAAAATTCAGCAATAAAATTTCAATGACATCATCATCCAAATCAATTACCAAAGTCCTCTGAACAGTGTTACTAGGGCATTTAATTAAAATATACCATGACTATAAAATTAAAAGTGTTTTTTCTTTCAAATTTCAAAAACAATGAACATAGACATATTTTGAGGGGGAATTATAGATCCTTTTGATAACTTAGAAAATCAAATAAAAAACTAATTAATATATTTAAGTATCAAGAGGAATCTACTAGCATATATATTTTAAAACACCTAAACCACGGCAATATCATCTGTCTGCTCTCCTAACTCTGAAAGAAAAAAATGCATTTTCATCATTCAGCGTCTTCTTGAGATCTCACCTTGTAGAATGATCAGAATTAGTGTTTTACTAAGTGCCACCCTGTCTGGATTTGGACACATTCTTCATGAATTGCTGCGGCGAAATACACTTCCCAAACTTCATACCCTTATTCTCAGTCCCTCCTCCTTGAGTAGTAATATGTATTTAGTGATAATGTTTTATGGTCTTGAGTTCAGGGATCGTGAACTCAAAAGCCATCAGAGACATGGAAGGTAATGTTAATTCATAAAACAGCCAAGTGCAAGGTAACAGAGAGGATCAGGACCTATGGTGAACTGCAAAATAGATACAAACTTCAAAGCATTCAAATTCAAATGATTACTTTTTTTTAAACACTGAGTTAGCCCAACAAGACAGGTTAACAGGATTGCTTCAGCCTAATGCTGCCATGTCACAACGTTTAGTCTAGATCAGTGGATCTAAAGACTGACTGCACATTAGAGTCACTGCAGAGTGAAGGCAAAACAGAACTACATACATCTAGGCCCCTCCTTCAGAAATTTTAATGAGTTTGTCTGGAGTGGGGCTCATGGCATTTATCTTCCAACAAGTTCCCTAGACGATGCCAGTGTCTGCCAAAGTTGAGACCCTGTGGTCTGAGTAACAGATTTCAGATCTAATAAATAGATATTTTGTATCACATGAAGAATATTTTTTTGCAAGATGTTAATTCCTACAGAATGGGATGGTAATTTACATATTTATGATAAAGCCAATTCACTGAGCTATTTTACAAATGCCAGTGGAAGCTTTCTCTACACTATCTTCAGTCCCACATTAATTTGTCAGATAGTTAGCTGAGGTTAGGGCTACAGCCAGCCACCTCACCTGTAGCTATGTATAGCAGTAAAGGTACTCCAGGGAAACAGAATCAATAGGAAGTGTGTGTGGGGGGTGGGGGGAGAGAGGGAGACAGAGACAGAGACAGAGAGAGCATCACATCTCTCTTTTCTCTTGAATTAAATGCATGAGCAGACTCAAATGGCGCTGTATAATACACATAACACAGGTTGTCATGAGGCTAAATCTTCTCTGTAAAAACCAGCACAGAGGTGATGATAACATCATTGTGTTTTGCTGGGAGACATTTTGAAAAATACATGTCAAAAACAACTTAATCCTATAATGGAAAAGAGTCTGAAAATACATATACATATACACATATATATGTATATATACACATATATGTATATACATATACATATTTATACATGTATATATACATGTGTATATATATACACACACATATATATATATGTATCACTGAATCACTTTGCTGTAACCTTAAAACTAACATTGTAAATCAATTACAGTTCAATAAAAAATAAAATTAAAAAAAAAAAAAACTTGATTTTCTGTCCTACACCTGATCCATCCCCAATCATCCATCCACACAGCACAATGCAGGAAATTCAGAGGAATCCTGGATTTTGACCAGCACAGTAAATCCTGTTGGGTCTACCTCTAAAATATTCCCCAAACCCATCCACTTCTCAACATCTCTACCATTACCATCTCAGGTCTCCATCATTTCCTGTTTGGTTTATGGTAATAGTCGCCAAACTGTTTATTTCACTTTGTCTCAGATCATTTCACCTCTCTGCTTACAATTTTCATTTTCTTCTCATTGTCTTTAGAATAAAACTCAATATCCTCACCATGACCTATAAGGTCTTGACTTGATCAGGCCCCAGCAACATTCGCAATTTTATATCAACCAGCCTTCCTCTTTACACACCATGTTAACCCATACCAGCCTTTTCCAAGTTCCTTGGACTTTCTAAATATTTTCCTGTCACAGTGGTTTTGTGCTTGCTGATCCTTTATCTAGGACAGACTTCTTATGCCTGTTTCCTTCTCATTTTCACATTTCCTGATATTCTCTATTAAGCAGCCCTTTTTATTTCCCTCATAATACCAATTTCAACATTGATCATCTCACTGGTTAATCTTTATACTGTCTATTTTCCCTACTGGCAAACAAGCTGCAGGCAGAGAAAGAGATCTTGACTGGCCCAATCCTCCATGTACCACCAGTGCCCG
Organism: Camelus ferus; assembly: GCF_009834535.1. NCBI lineage: Eukaryota > Metazoa > Chordata > Mammalia > Artiodactyla > Camelidae > Camelus > Camelus ferus. Next base: position 30,907,254 of record NC_045698.1, on the reverse strand, counting down.
CACCATCCCATAGACAGAACAGATGCTCAGTGAATATTTTTAAATACCTGAGTGATTGAATGAGTGCTTCAGGTCTGACATGTTACTACATCTATAAATACCGGAGTGATCTGAATGCCTTGGTTTTACTAAGAGCATAATCTACTGCAGAGTGCTGACCTACTTGACCAGAACACTCTCAATATGTCTTTAGTTGTCATCAGTGCAGGTCTCATTCATCTTTTGATTCAAGCATTTGTTGAATGCTTGCTCTGTGCCTGATTATAGGATAGCATAATACGATGCACACATGCCTAACCAATATGACACATCTTAGGTCACATTAATATTACTCTTGAATTTGCTATTTCCAACTTCCCATCTGCTCATTCAGGAACTCAGATTTGACCCTCCCCACAGCTTCAGCAACGAGAAGGGTCTTCCATGCACTCCAACATCAGTTTGAACTGAAAATCCTGACTGTACTTTGCTGCTCCAAGCTCTACTTTCACCACCACTGCTGATCTGATTCTGCCATCTTCATCATGTGGTTTCCAAAGTTTCCTAGGAGAGGTCTCCATTACAGGCAGCAGGAAAGAGAAAAGAGCATGGAGAAGCACCGTGTGGGAGTTTTATGTGCCAGGCCTGGAAATAGCATGATCACTTCCTATCATATGCCATGGGATAGAATTCAGTACATGATAATACCTGAAAACAAGGAGTTCTGGGAAATGTTCTACTGGAAGTCACTTTCCAGTAAACAATTCATGAACTTTTGAAGGTTAATTGGCTATGCCTGCCACAGCTCAAAATATTTCAGAATACAGTGGAACAGCTCTAGTTCACACAAGCAGCCCTTCGTGTCCCCAGGTTCTACCCAAATCTAGGGTAGTTACAGTAGGACTGGTTTTAGGACTGGGCACCACATTGTACTACCATTCCATTCTGCTCTTCAGTGCATGTTGCTGAATCTGCTTCAAGTTTCTCCTTATACCTTTTGGCCTTTGGAGCTGTCTAATGAATCATTAATTATATCTGTATGTTTAACACTTTGGATAAAGTACAGTTTTCTACCCCTGAGGAAACTCTTCAACCCTCAAAAACAAAACAAAACAAATCACTGGAAGCCATATTTTCCAGTAATCATTTTGCTTAAAACTATCTGCCAGCCATACCTTATGTCTCAATTCCAACTCTTCTGGGATCTTTGCTAGATATTGAGATGAACTTGAATATTAGTTGGAAGTTTTGTACGCATAAGGGCTAAAGAAAGAATTTTAGCTGAGAGGTAAAATTTGAGCAAAGACTGACAAGAATTCATTTATTCATCAAATATGTATAGCTCTGAGACTTAGAGAAAGAACATGACTTTTTACTTTATAAGCCAGATATAATACTATTTACATAACTATAAACTAGCTGCTAATTGTTATTCTCTTGGTAATATCCACAGAATTAATTACAAAGCCTATGTCACCAAAAATTTAAAAGTACATCTTACATCTTAGAGCTCAAAAATAATACTTGGGTCTTTTATAGCCTGATTTCATTGACACTGATCTCTTAAAATCAAGAACAGAAGTAAGATTAGCACAAATACAAACAGATTGTAGGCATTTTCAAGATTCAAGAAACAAAAAACCAAAAATAAGGCTGAAAAATAAGGACCATATATTTTAGAATTATAACCATAGGTGACAGTCCAAGGTTTATGAAACCAAGTCTTCAGAACACTGGTTAAGCAATGACATTTGGGGAAGTCAATAAGCAACAGCTCTCCAGTCCTCTCTGAAGGAAAGCCTGGACAGGCCTGGCCCTGGGGCTGGAGTTGGAGGGGCGGCCTCGGAAGGCAGAAGTGCCTTTACTTGCATCTGTGGTACACGGCACCAGAGTCCAAATAACACTTGTGTTCCAAGAAGAGATGCCAATGGTCAATTTGCAGAAATGTGTCCAAATGTGCTGTCAAACCAAAGAAGTCTGATAGTCAAAGCCAAGACAGCCCAGAATCCAGGAAAGGCTACACCAAGAAACCATGAGACAGAATTAGGAAATGGGAGGTAATGACCATGTTTGAATGCCTTTGGCGACCCTTATTCTGGGTGGGGTATAAAGTGGACGAGCTCGTATATTTAAAGGACCTAGGACAGAGCAGACAGCAAGTAAATTGACTTTAAAGATTATCTAGGATAAAAATCAATCCTATCAGAGAAGATTTCTAGGGTAACAAATGTAACTTCATTTGAAGAAAGCTGATAGATTTCAGCTCTTCCTAAATATGTTCTTTATTGCCTCAATTTTCAAAGAGAGTTTTGAATTTAAAACACAGAAGTCACTGGTGGACAATACGTTATTGTTAACAGCAAATTTATATAAAATCTAAGAACCTTAAGAGAACACTAAATCATCAAGCCCCCTTTGGAAAAGTTTAATTAGTTTGTTGGCTATCAAGGCAGAGGCCTAAAGAGTGACGGTTTGATTACAACAGGGTGAGAATTTAAAAGCAGTATTTTGAGTATATCTTTCTTGGCTCAGGTTTCCTTGAAATAGACTCAGCTACAAGAATACACGTGTAAGTGGCTTATGAAGAAAGCACGTCTGGGGAAAACCAGTAAGGGAGTGAGGGAGGGAGAAACCAAATAAGAATGCAATTTCAGCACCCAGAGGGTAGCTGCAACTTATTCCTACCAGGGATCTTTGGAGTGTAGGTTACCCCTCAGAGTCATCCTGTCCCAGGACAAGAGCGCCGCCTTTTCATACCTCTGCTCTGCCCCAGACTGACACTAGCTAAGGGTCACCCTGAGCAAACATCAATACCAGGCACTTCTAGCTCTCTTCACAGGTAGATGCAGGTAGTCCCCAACTGAATAGTCATAGGTACAGGCTGTTGGATGCAAGAGGGTAACAAACCTAGGGTAGGGACTCAGTGAAAGAGTAAAAGGCATCTGAGGGAATCTGCACAGAATATGGATAACCATGGTGGTGTTCCAGGTTCTTTTAGCTTATGTGTGTTAACACTGTTTCATTAAAATGTTTTTACATGAGAATATGACTAAATATTCTTTCATAAGAAAAAACAATACTTATTTCTTATCACAACTGAAGCCAGCACAAGGATATAAAAAGGAAAACAAAAATCAAAATCATCCATAAATTCTCCTCCATTTCTTTTCCCTCAAGTCACCAATGTTAAAATTGCTAGTTCATTCTTAACATCTTTAGTCACATTTACATAACTGCTTCGACATGTATGTAAGGTTTGTTTCTGTTTATTAAAAATAGTAACAGAGTACACAGTACAGTCATCCCTCGGTATCCATGGGATATTGGTTCCAGGTCCCTCTGATACCAAAATCCACAGATGCTCAAGTCCCTTATGGCTAGAACAGTTGGCCCTCCATGTCTGTGGGTTCCACACTAGATCAGGGTTGGTTGAACCCACAGATAAAGAACTCGCAGACAAAAAGGGCTGATCATACTTTTTATCTTTCCTTGACAACTTAGTATTGCATAGCCATACTTTTATATATCTATATATGTATATATAGATAGACATACATTACATACACATATGTGTATTATATATATACACACACACATTCACACACATATATAGTTGACCTGTAAACAAGGGGATTAGAGGCACCAACCCCACACCCAGTCAAAAATAAGTATAGCATTCAAGTCAGCCTTCTGTATTCCTGGTTCTGCACCCACAGATTCAACCAACAGCAGATTGTGTAGTACTTTAGTATGTTTTATTGAAAAATATCTGCATGGAAGTGGACCTGTGCAAGTCAAACTCATGTTGTTTAAAGGTCAGTTGTATACATTTAACTCATTTTCAATTAAGAGAAAATATTTAGTAACATAGATAACCCAGAATGTATTATTTCCTGTGAACGGTGAACATTAAATGTTTCTTTTACTGTCACTACATTGAAATATCTTATACCTAGTCCTTATATGCCAATGTTTTATTTCTATAGATAGATAACTAAAAGTGGGATTTCTGGGCCAAAGAATATGTTCTTTCTAAAATTAAAAGTTAAAAAGAAATTCAGTTGACAACGTATTTTCCTATTTCACTGAGAAAGTAGAAGCAATCAGAAGAGAACCTTCACAAACTGCTTCAAGAAGATTTAAGATTTACCACTGGCCAGGATCTATATCATACACTATGTCCTCTCTCCCATCACAAATGAAATGATCATCCTCCTCTCTAAACGCAGTCTCTCTATTTGTGCACTGAATCTCATTCCCTCCTTGCCTCCTCGAGGACATTTTTATTCCAGCAGTGCTCCCCTGCTTCTCCCTCTTCTATACTAACTCAATTTTTCCATTTGGTCAAGACAAAAAAATTAGTGCCATCCTTGACTATTTCTTTCAAGTTACACATATAATACACCAGCAAATCAGGTTGATTGTAATCTAATACATATCCATGATATAACCATTTCTTTCACTGCCTTTAATGTTACAACCTTTGGTTCAAGGTATCATTTTTTTTCCAGATCATGGTGCTAGCTGCCAAAATGGTCTGTTTCTACCTTTTTTACCTTACAATCTATTCTCAACACATAGCAAGAGTAGTTCTTTTTAAGTTAAGACAGATCAGGTGTTCAGAATGAAGACTCTCTAACAACCCTACTTAAAATTGTTAAATCACCTCTCACATCCCAATCCCTATATTCTTTCCTACTTTATTCTTTTATAGCATTTATGACATTTAAATAAAATATAAATTTACATATTCTAGACCACATTGCATATCTTATAATTTAATGCACATCTTTTTTGTGTGTTATTCTTATCTTTGCATTTTTCTCTTTATATTTTTCAAGATTTCATGATGAAAAATTTTACCTTCATACAAGGTAGAAGGAATTTTGCAATAAGCATTCAGTACCCATCACCTATATTTGATCATTGATATTTTACTGTAATTGTTTACCACATACATCTCCATCTCTTTCTTCATTCCATCCAGCCAATTAGCTATCCAATTTTTGATACATTTCACAACTAATTATAGAAATCAGATTTAATTTTTATCTCACTTCATGTGCTTATTGCCTTTTCATACACCTTGTTTTATAAGATATCTATTTGAATGTTTTGCTGATTTTTAATTAAGCTATTTGGTTTTTTTGCTTATTGAGTTATAGATTTTATTTATTTATCTTGGATACCACTTCTTTGTTAGACTTATGTTTGTGTATATTTTCTCCCCATTTGTGGTTTGACTATTCACTTCCTTATGTATTTCTAGAAGCATAAGTTTTAACTTTTGATAAAGTATAATGCATCAATTTTATAGTTAGTGATTTCTATAATTCTGGAAACTTTTGCCTTTTGTTTATACACACATCATGAGAAAATTCTTACATACTTTTTCTAAAAGTTTGATGACAAGCTCTTGCATTTAGGGCATAACCCATCTTAAATTAATTTTTGTATATAAGTGTGAGGTAGAGGTTAAGCTGCTTCTTTTTAAAATTAATACGTTTTATTTTTTACAGCAGTTTTAGGTTCACAGCGAAATTGAACAGAAAGTACAGAGAGTTCCTGTTGGTCAGAGCACTCTATACCAATTACCAGTCTCGGGCAGGACTGCAAATGCTCTTGTCCATTGCATCTCAGTATCAGAGTCACCAAGGAAAACACAATATAGTCGAGCACTGGATAGAACAATGCTCTACTTAAATGGAGAAAAAACAGCAAGATCAGTTTCAGTACTGATTGTGGGTACCCCATAGCCAACAGGTCTCTCCTGGCAGCCAATGAAGAACCATTTGCTTACTCATATCCCTCTCTATCCAAGGTGGAGGGAACCCTGACCCCTCCTCTGTGGAATTTGGAATACTGAAAGCTGGAGGAATGCCTGAGTGCCATTGACTCCCAAGCTTAAGCAGAACAAAAGAACACTAATTGCTCCTAAATCAGGGAGCACACAAGGTGATAAACCCTATGCAAGGTTTGTGGTCTCTTTACCAGTTGGTAAGGAAGCTTTCCAGAACCAAGATCCCTCTTTTTTTTTTTTTTTTTTTGTGACTGAATAGGGGTCACAAGACTGAATGCATGAGGCTGTATTTTGCAACAATTCCCTTTTACAACAACCCCTTCCATATGCATAACCTCCTCCTACTGTCAACATCCTGCACCATAGTACATTTATTACAATCCATGAATCTACATTGACACATTATTATCACCCAATATTCATAGTTAACATCAGGGTTCCCTCTCAGTGTTGTACATTCTTTGGGGGTTGACAAATGTATAATTGCACATGCACACCATTTTAGCACCCTACACTAGTTTCACTACCATAAAAATCCTCTGTGTTCTGCCAATGTGTCTCTCCCTCCTCCTAAAGCCTGGTTATTACTAATTTTTTTTTTTTTTTACTGCTTCTGTAGTTTTGCCTTTTCCAGGGGGTCATATAGTTGGAATAATACAGTATGTAGCCATTTTGGATTGGCTTTTATCACTGAGTAGTATGCATTTAAGGTTCCTGCATGTTTTTTCATGGCTCAGTACAGCTCATTTCTTTTTAGTGCAGAATAATATTCCATTGTCTTGTTATACCAGTTTATTTATCTACTCACTATTGAAGTATATCTTGGTTGCTCCAAAGTTTTGATAGTTATTTAAAAAGCTGCCATAAATATCCATGTGCTGGTTTTTGTGTGGTCATAAGTTTTCAACTGATTTGAGTAAATACTAAGGCGCATGATTGCTGGATCGCATGGTAAGAATATGTTTAGTTCCATAAGAAACTGCCAAACTCTCTTCCAAAGTGACTGTACCATTTTGCATTCTTACCAGTAACGAATGGGAGTTCCTGTTGCTCCACATCCACATCAGCATTCGGTGTTGTCAGTGTCCTGGATTTTGGCCATTCAAATAGGTGTGCAGTGTTATCTATTAATTTGCAATTCCCTAAAAACATGTGCTGTTGAACAATTTTTTGTATTTTGCTTGCTCTCTGTTATATCTTCTTTGAAAGGGGTCTTTTAAATAAAGTCTTTTGCCAATTTTTAAAATAGGTAGTTCATGTTCTTATTGTTCAGTTTTAGAGTTCCTTGTATATTTTGGATAGCAGTCCTTAATCAGTTGTGTTTTTTGCAAATATTTTCTCAAAGTCTGTACTTAACCTACTCATACTCTTGACATTGTCTTTTGCAGAGCAGAAGTTTGTAATTTTCATGGAGTCCAGCTTATCTCTAATTTATTTCATGGATCATATCTTTGATGTTGTCTCAAAAAAGTCATCACCATATCCAGGGTCATCTAAATTTTCTCCTATGTTTTCCTCCAGTTATTCTATAGTTTTGTGTTTTACATTCAGGTCTATGATCCATTTTGAGTTAATTTTTGTGAAGATATAAGCTCTGTACTTAGAGTTAATTTTTTGCATGTGGCTGTCCAGTTGTTCTAGCACCATTTGTTTAAAAGACTATGTTTTCTCCATTGTATTATCTCTGCTTATTAGTCAAAGATCAGTTGACTCTACGTGGGCCTATTTCTGGCCAATACCACATTGTTTTGACTACTGGTAGCTTTATAATAAATCTTGAAGTCAAGTAGTAGTATCAGTCCTCCAACTTTGTTTTTCTCCTTCAATATTGTGTTGGCTCTTCTAGGTCTTTTGCCTCTTTATATAAACTTTAGACCCACTTGTTAATATCCACAATATAACCTGCTCAGATTTTGACTGAAATTGCATGGAATCTATAGATCAAGATGAGGAATCTGACATCTTGACAATACTGAGTTTTTCTATCCATAAACATGGAATATTTCTCCATTTATTAAGAGCTGTAATTTCATTCAACAGTGTTTTGAAGATTTCCTCATATAGATGTAGCATATATTTTGTTAGGTTTATAGCTAAGTATTTTATTTGGGGGATGCTTATATAAATGTGTTTTTAATTTCAAATTTAACTTGTTCATTGCTGGTATATAGGAAAGCAAGTAATTTTTATATATTAATCTCTTATCCTGCAACCTTGCTATAAATGCTTATAATCTTCATGAGATTTTTGTTTGTTGTTGTTATTGTTATTTTTTCCCAGACTTTCTACATAGACAATCACGTCATCTGCAAACAAAGACAGTTTTATTTCTTCCTTCCTAATCTGTATGCCTTGCCTTGTCTTGTCTTGTCTTGTCTTGTCTTGTCTTGTCTTTTCTTTTCTTTTCTTTTCTTTTCTTTTCTTTTCTTTTCTTTTCTTTTCTTTTCTTTTCTTTTCTTTCTTGGCTTATTGCATTATCTAGGACTATAGAACAGTGTTGAAAAGCAATGAGTGATAGGGGACAACTTTGCCTTGTTCCTGATCTTAATGGAAAAGCTTCCAGTTATTCACTACTAAGAATGATGTTAGATATAGGTGTTTTCTGGTGTTCTGTATCAAAATTTGGAAGTTCCCTCTTTACACTGAGTTTCTGGGAGTTTTTCTGATAAATGGGTGTTGAACTTTGTCAATTTTTTTTTTTTGCATCCACTGATATGATCCTATGATTTTTCTTTGTTAGTCTTTTGATGCAACAGATTACATTAATTGGTTTTTGAATGTTCAACCAACTTTGCATTACTGAGATAAATCTCACTAACCCATGGTATATAATTCTTTTTATACATTGTTGGATTCAATTTGCTAATATTTTGTTGAAGATTTTTGCACCTATGTTTATGACACATATTCGTCTGTAGTTTTCTTTTCTTGTATTATCTTTGGTTTTGTATTAGGGTAATGCTAGCCTCATAGAATGAGTTAGGAAGTATTCCCTCTCATTCTATCCTATGAAAGAAGTTTGTAATTTGTAGAGAATGAGTATAATTCTTGCTCAAATGTCTGGTATAATTCACCAGTGAATCCATTCAGGTCTGCTGCTTTCTGTTTTGGAAGATTATTAATTACTGTTTCAATTTATTTAATAGATACAAGTCTATTCAGATTGTTTCTTCCTCTGTGGATTCTGACAGATTATGTCTTTCAAGAAATATGTCCATTTTATCTAGGGTATCAAATTTGGGGGCATAAAGTTCATAAAATTCCTTAATTATCCTTTAAACATCCATGGGATCTGTAGTAATGATCATTCTTTCATTTAATGTCAGTAATTTGTGCCTAGTCTCATATTTTTTTTAGTTAGCTTTGCTAAAGGCTTATTGTTATTATTGATCTTTTCAAAGAAAGAGTTTTGACTTTGTTGATTTTTTTTCTCCTGGTTTCCTGCTTTCAACTTCATTGATTTTTGTTATTTACTTACTTATGCTTACCTTAGATTTAATTTGCTCTTTTTTCCCAGTTTTTTAGAGTGGAAGCTTAGATAATTAATTTTAGATCTTTCTTCTTTTTTTATATATATGCATTCAATGCTACTATTTGCCCTTTAATCATTACTTTCACTGCATTCTACAAATTTTGATAAATTACATTTTCATTTTCATTTATAAAAATATTTAAAAATTTCTCTTTAGGTTTCTTCTTGTTTTATTCAGAAGTGTGCTGCTTAATCTCCAAGTATTTTGGGATTTTGCAGCTATCTTCCTATTATTGAGTTCTAGTTTAATTTAATTGTAGCCTGAAAGCAGACATTGTATAATTTCTATTCTTTTAAATTTGTGAAGGTGTATTTTATGACCCAGAATGTAATTTATTTTGGTGACTATCCCATGTGAGTTTGAGAAGAATATTTAGTCTGCTGTTACTGATGAAATAGTCTATAGATGTCCATTACACCCAGCTGACTGATGGTGCTTACTCAACTATATCCTTACTGATTTTCTGCCTCCTGGATCTTCCATTTCTGATAGAGTGTTTTCAAAGTCCCTCAAATATAACAATGGATTCAACTATTTCTCCTTGCAGTCCTACCAGTTTTTGCCTCAAGTAGTTTGATGCTTTGTTACATTATTTGTTATGTTATTATATGTTATACAACAAAATGTATTTGATTATGTATGTGTATATATGCTAATGTATGCTTATTTATAAATGATTATCTGTTATATCAATTAAGAATTAAGAAAAAGAAAAGGTTTTATTTACCTTCACTTATTCATCCTCTGATATACTTCCTTTTTCTACGTAGATCTGAGTTTCTGACCTACAACATTTTCCTTTTTTCTTAAGAATTTTTTTAATGTTTCTCACAAGGCAACAAATTCCCTCAAATTTTGTTTGAAAAAGCTATTTCTCCTTCACTTTTGAAGGGTAATTTTGGGGAGTACAGAATTCTATGTCAGTAGTTTTTTTTTCTCAACACTTTAAATATTCTACTCCATTTTCTTCTTGCCTACTTGGTTTATGAGGAGATGTCAGACATAATTCTTATCTTTGCTCCTATATGTAAGGTATTGTTCTCCCTCTGACTTCTTTCAAAGTATTTTTTATTTTGCCTTTGATTTTCTACAGTCCAAATATAATATACCTACATGTAGACTTTGTGTTTTTTCTCTTGCTTATTGTTCTTTGAGATTCCTGAATCTGTGATTTGGTATCTGACATTAACTGGGGAATGTTTTTTTAGTCCTTCTTGCTACTGGAAAGAAAAGCACTGTTTCTGTTTCTTTCTCTCCTTTTCCCCTTCTGGTATTCCCATTATGCATACGTTACATCTTTTTTAGTGGTCCCATAATTCTTGGATTTTTTTAAACTGTTTTTCCTCTTTGCTTTTTGTTTTGGAAATTTCTATTGTCATATTCTCAAGCTCAGCATTTCTTTCCTCAGCCATGTCTAGTCTACTATTGAATCCATCAAAGACATTCTTCATTTCTGTTACAGTGTTTGTTCTGTAGTATTTATTTTTTATTCTTTCTTAGAATTTCCATCTCTCACTTACATTATCCTTCTGTTCTTGTATATTGTCTACTTTTTCCCCATAAAATCCCTTAGCATGTTAATCATGGTTTGATTTTTTTGGTAGTTTCTTATTTTCGTTGATAATTTCAACATTCCTACCATATCTTGCTCTGGTTCTGATTCTTATTCAGTCTCTTCAAACAGTGGTTTTTACCTCTTAGTATGCTTAGTAATTTCATGTTGAAAGCCAGACATGATGTACTCAGTGAAAGGAACTGTGGTAAACAGGCCTTTAGAAACATAGTGGTAAGGGGGGAATAGGGAGGAGAAGAAGCTTTCTATAGTTTTATAATTATGCCTCAGTCTTTTGGTGAATCTTTGTCTCTGAGCTGCAAACTTCACCACTGCTTCTCATTTCCACATCCCCCTGCTGTTAGGTGGAACAGGATGGCTAGAGGGTGATAGATTTGGGTATTTCCCTTCTCTTACATGGAAGACTAGAGGTAGTTGGAGTTGGGTATTTCTTTTCCCCTGGCTAGATTAGGTTCTGATAAAACCCAAAAGGTTAGGCTCTGATAAAATAGTTTTTCCTGAGAGAAGTTATTAAGAAGAGTAGATGCTCTGGCATATTTCAAAATGGTTTCTTTTCCCTCCCCCTGTAGAAGCATGAGAAGATTTTTCTCTAATATTTACTCTGAGGACTTGGTAGAGCTCCTGGAAGTAAAACTTACAGAAGCATGGGAGTACTCCTGTGACTGGGTCCCCACAGTTTTTAACTCACATAGTTATCTACATTAAGCATCCAACAATTTGTCAACTACAATTTATATTTTTCTACCCTGGCACTGGTTCCTGTGGAAATCTCTGCTTAAGGATTTCTGCTCCCATAAATGGTGATTCTCTATATCTGCCTATCTGTCTCTTCAATATTTGGGGTAGTGGTTTGACCTGTGACCTCACATCTCTAACAGATCTAAGAAAAATTGTTGATTTTTCAGTTTGTTCAGCTTTTTGCTTGTAGGATGGAGTGGTGACTTCTAAGATACTTACAGGCTAGACTGAAAACCTTCAATCTCAATTAAGTTTCTTTTTATTCTTAATCTGAATACCGTTATTACATCATTTGTTAAAAATATTTTCCTTTACTACTGAATTGCTTAGGTAACTTTGTTGAAAATCAAAATCACCATACAAGTATGGATCTATTACTGAGATTTCTATCCTGTTCCATTATCAATCTTTTTCTTTGTCCCATGCTGTCCTGATTATGCAGAATTATACTAAGTCTATAAATCATCCAACTTTGTTCTTCTTGAAGAGTGCTGTAAATATTTTAGATTTTTTGCATTGCTATATACATTTTAGAACCATTTGCAGAATTTTACAAGTAAGTTTGCTAAGATTATGGTTGGGATTGCATTGAATCTATACATCAATTTTGGAAGAATTAACATCTTAAAAATACTGAGTCTTCCTATTCATGAACATAGTATGTCTCTGTCTTATATAGGTCTTCTTAATTTCTCTCAAGAACATTTTGTTTTCAGTGCTAAGATCTCATACATTTACCATTTAAGGCATCCTTGAGTACTATATTTACTGTGAAATGATTACAAATGGAATTATTTTAATACTTTATTTTCCAATTGTTTACTGCTAGTTTGTAAAAGTGCAACGGGTTTTTTTCTTATTAGTCTTGTATCATTGTCAAATTTAGTTATTATTTCCGTTTGTTTTTTTCCATAGATTCTTTAGGATATTCTGTTAACAATTATATCACCTGTGAATTAAAGATAATTTTATATCTTCCTTTTTGATCTTTATATCTTAAAATTTTATTTCTTGTCTCATTCCAGTGACTAGGACTTCCAAGCAATGTTGACTAGAAGTGTTGAATGTGGGTATTTTTACCTTGTTTCCAATATTTGGGAGAAAATATTTGACATTTTACCAATTGTATGATATTAGCTGTATATTTTTACATGTGTCCTTTATCAAATTAAGGAAATTCTCTTTTATTCCTAGTTTTCTGGGAATGTTTATCATGTGTGGTTACTGAATTTTCTCAAATGCTTTCTCTGCATTTATTGAAATGATCACATTATTTTTCTCCTTTATTTTGTTAACAAAGTTAATAAAATACTTATTTTTTAAAGTTAAAATAATAAATTCTGCTTACTCAAGATTAATATGCTTTTTATGCTAACATTTTATTTGTTATTTTTATGTCTATATTCACATGGGATATTGGTCTTTAGTTTCCTTTTTTTGCAATGTTTTACTCAGACTTTCTATTAGTCTCATATAATTTGGGAAGAATCTGTCCTATTTTTCATAAAATATTTACTGTAATATTGGGTTATTCATTAATATTTCTTAGAATCCATCACTGAAACCATCTGGGCCTATATTTTACTTTGTGGTAAAGTTTTCTATAATAATTTTATTTACTTGAGAGCTAGGGCTATTGTTCGTATGGGGTTGGGAGTCACTGAGCTTCTGTGAATCTATAAATTTGTGTCTTTCACAATTTCAGCTACTATTTCCCACTCCTCCTTCTCCTCCTCCTCCTCCACCTCTACCTCCCTCTTCTTTCTGCCACATTTTCTTCTTTATCTCCTTTGGGATACCAATTACAAATATATTAGAACTTATAATACATTGTAAGTCCCAGAGTCTCCTTTTATGTTTTTAAAATTTTTTTCTCTCCATTCTTTAGAGAATTGCCCTTGACCTGGTTCAGCCTCATTGATTATTTTCCTTAAAATCTCCATTCTATTAAGTGACATTTTTATTGAGGATAATGCATTTTCAGCTCCAGAATTTCTATTTGTTTTTTTTTTCTTTTGAATGTTTTTCATCTCTCTGCTTTGATTTCTTACCTTTTTAGTCATTGTGAACATATTTTTCTTTAGTCTTAATTTACCTCATTGAGTACAACTCCTTAAAGAACTCCTCTGACAATTTCAACACTAGGGTCATCTTGGCATTGCTAACTGCTGATTGTTCTTTCTCTTCAGAAATTGTCACATTTTCCTGATTCTTCAAATGTTGAGTGATTTGGGGTTATATATTGGACACTGGAAATGATATTCTGCAGATTCTGTTATATTCCTCTGACTGAGTAATTTTATCGGACTCAAAGTGCAAATTCTTCAGTAGCTCAAATCTCAGCTCAGCTATTTCATCTTTAGCCACCATCTGTTCCACACATGCATATTTCAGTGGTTAGCCAGATAATTATGTAGAGCTTACACAGAGAATTTGGGACTACCATTCTCTGGCTCTCTGCTTTCCAGAATTGTGCCTCACTTTCCAATGGTTAAGGTCATTACTCTGTATTTTGGTGTTTCAGACCAGAAAGCCTGTGGTTTTCCATCAAATTTTCAGTCATCCCAGGTGGCTGCTCACTGTGGTCTACTCCTCCCTTCATAGACACAAATTGCCATTGTTTCAGGGACCACATCTACATATGACAATGGCTGGCATAAGAAAAAAGGCATCCCTTTTTATTTATCAGTAAGGTTGCTAGAAGTCTTGCCCTATGCCAGAACTATGTCACATGCCATCCTAAAACCAATCACCAGCAAACACAATAGTACATTATGATAGATTCAGTGAGTTATAGGGCCCTGAGGAGGAGGGAGAATTCATCAAATAAGTTAGCAAATATGCCACTAAGAGGAAAGCTGGCAATATTTCTCAGATAGGCAGCCAATAGTGTCTGCTACATAAATGCATTGCAAAATACCAGGAGACAATTTTCACATAGACTGACATAGCAATAATGGGCTCCAGAATTGTGCAATGTGGTCCTTAAAATTAATTAGTGGATAATTTTATGAAAATAGGATTGGGAAATTCATAAAGTGAAAATCAGCTTTACTTCCATATAACTGAAGAACCACTTAAATGGGACATAAGCATTAGTTAAGAATTCAAGGTATGGACCCCCTAAGCATGGATATATAGGAATAAGGAGAGCATTCTAAAGGTGAAATATATAGAGTAGTATGAAGTCATATTGAGATAACATATGGATAAAGAGAAATCATTAGACTAAGGTATTCTAAAAGGTCTATGTTGTTTTCTCCAAAAACAAAAACAAAGCAAAAAAGCATATTAAAAACAAGAAAGGTGATAATAAAAGCAAACTTCTCTATTTAAAGAAGTACCCTGGAGGAGACACGACCAAAATATGCAGGGATGAAGCCCAGTTACTTCAAGAGTAAGACTGATAGTAAAACTTAAGTTATCTTTCCACAAATGAAAGGGAAGACCAGAGATTATTTTCTTGGGATAAATTCCCAGAAATCACCTGATGAAAGATTATATCATTTTTCTGCCCATTCATGTAGTTTTTTGACAGTTTCTTGTCAATTAAGTCATATTGGCTGGGAAGTTTCAACTGCAGATTATTTCAGAGTCACTGACAACTCTAAAATATTACAAATACAGATAAATAATCAAACAGCATAGTTTCATCCCATCAGAGTTACCTATGGTTTCTCCTGATTTCTTATCTTTAATCAAGCACCATGGACTTGACTTCCAAGCCCTTCCCATCCTAAGTACCTAGATTTATGCCAGAATTTTTTTATAGTAACTTGTGTAAGATTTTTAAAAAATCTATTCAGAGTTTCCCTTTATCCACATTTGTATTTATTCACTATATTTCTGACTCTATTACTTATTATCATTCTAAAAATAGCAATTTAATATTATGGTTGCTGCAAAAGATGCATATAATGAAAAGAATATTGGAAAGTGGGGCACCTTCTATAGGTTCTGTCACTACTTAGCTGGATAGTCTTGTGCAAGTAATTTTTCCTCTCTGGACCATAGGTGCCTCATGTGCAACTGAAAGGAAGAAAAAATGAAAACAGAGTTTGGTATTAAATGAGAATTTCAGTTCTATCCTTTCATGATTCCATGAATAATTCAAGAGACAAGATCAGATTTTCAATGTTAAATGCTATTCGTTTCTACTAATGCCATAATGTAGTATTGGTAAAATGCATCCTTTATTATTCTGGGTCTCACACATTAGAGAATTTCAGAGCCAAAGGGTATTGATTGCTTAGCTTCATATTTGTCCTAGGCCTCAAAATAATTAGGTCACAGCCAGAAATATCATCTAAATTTTCTAACTTCCAGGTCTAGTGCTCTTCCCTCTTTTCCTATTCATGTGCAAACGTAGTAATGATAATGATTACACCTATAAGTGTAATAATATACAAAAGTCTCACAAATGTGGTGAATTATCCTTTCCTTTTACATGAATACTGTAGAAGATACTATTAGTGGAGATCATTAAAATACAGGTTAGCAACCATTTGTCATTCCACAACTAACTTGTATCTGCACTGGCTTAGGCAGTCTCCAGCAATTTGAAAGTGAAGGCTGAGAATTTGCATATTTTCCTATAAGAGACAGTTTCAGGAAATATACCTCTGTCAGAAAATAAACCCAAAATAATATTCAGCAGCACACAGCATCCACAGCATCTGCTGAGGCAAAGACTGATTTGAGTTTTAATATATTGTCCAAATTAAAACAAATTACTTTCCCATTCTATAAATTTTATACACTTTTCAAATAAAGAGTCATTCAGAATGGACTGGTAAAAGACTCTCTCCCTCTTAAAAGCGTGTTACTTTTGCTGACTTCAATAATATCCACACAGTAGTGCAGAGCGTAAAATAGGACAAGAAAATAGTGATGATTTATGTAAAGGATCTTAAAAGTTAAGATGGTGTTGCTTTTAGAAAATGTGCCTCAGAGAAGCAACCACTCCCTTCTGCCATCCTCCAACCTAAGCATCCAGCCCACCCGAAGGAACCTCACACACCCTTGGAATGGCCTCGCCCACTTCTCTCCACCAAAGAGAAAAGCTCCCAGGGCTCAGTATCTGTCTTGCAGCTGCTTTGATGGAAGACAAGGATCTGGATCAGAGCTCCCTGCTTCTGTGTGCCAGCAGAGTAGCTGGGCTCTCTCTCACCCCCCTTCACTGGGTCCTTACGTAGGGAACAACCTGCGTGGCAAAATATTTCACCTTACCCTCATCCTTTCTTAATAGCCTTTTACTTCCAGCTTCTCTCCTTCCTGATGGAAGTTGGGGGATACAGTTTTCTCTTCCCCATCAAACCAACATAATGTCAGGCACGATTTTTCAATTTTCCCTGAGAGTCACTCAGTGGAGTGGCTTTGGAAAACTGACTTGGTAATAAAGACAATTCAAACAAGAAAAAAAGGATTCTCTCCAAGTGACAGAAGCAAATATTTTTAAGATTAAAAAAAAAAAAAGATGTAAATGAAACTGGCTCCCAAAACTTTATACAACAATTAATTTCTTCCTAAAACATTTATCTGCTGTCATGTGGATGCAGCCTTGTGTATTTTCTGTAGGCCTAAAAGGGTAGTGTTTATCAATAAAACGTTCCTAAGTACCAAAACTAATTATACTTTATATTGCTAAATCTGGAAGTTGCTTTATTTTTGTAAAAAATCTGAGGTTTCTATCTTTACCAAATATGTGGCTTCCTTGCTGTCTGTATTTCATTTCCCTTGCTTATTTACCAAAAGATAAACTAGTCACTTTTTCCCCCTGGCTTTGCTTAGTTATAATTTTTTTTTAACCTCACAGACACTTTTATTTTGGATTTTAATAATGCGAGATCTTGCCCTTAGGTTTTCTGTGTTTGTTCTAATTTCAAATTTTACTTAATTTAAAAGTACCTTAACAAAAATTCAACTGACGAATTCAAAATACAAAAATGAAGTTGAAAATGGCAGCAGAGTTTGTTACCTAAATTCTAACTCTTAAGCAATTAGTAAATAGGGATTTTTCCCCCCATGGCCCTCTTTGTTCTCTGACATGATTTGGCATCATGCCTCAGGTCTTTAGTGGTCAGACTGGGGTCTTGTGTTAAGAATCCTCACCAAAGGACGTTCCGAATGCTCACTGGGAATGTCCTCAAGTAGCTTGAAAGATTTTTTTCTCCAATAATTATGTAGAACCTACGTGTAGCCATGCAGCTTTAGGTTTCTAAGCAAAATAACCGAATTATTTCTTGTCTTGGCACAAAACTAGCTGAAGAGTCAGGTCTCTGACCCAAGGGAAAGAAGGAGAGGGGTAACCTGACACATAACGCACAGCCCCCACGTTAGGGGGAAAGGCTCTCTTTACTTTTACTGATGCAGTATCAAAAATCAAGCAGAAGAGGCAGTTGTGCAGAACAAAAGTCTGCATTTAGAAAAGGAATAGAGACGCAGAAGACATGCTTTCATTTGAGCCTACATTCAGAACCCTGAACTTTCTGAAAGAAATTATAAAATCAGGAAGCTGAAAGAGAAAAATACAAAATGACATCGTTGCAAACTAGCACTGTCCTTACCCCTTAGATCCTCACAACAGATATCCCTAAGCTTTGCCAACTGTCACTTCTGAGTACTCACTCTTCTCTACTCAAAGTACCCACCACTTTTCTATTCACAGGATTGTGTAGGAATCCTGCCACTTGCACAGGCTACTCCCCCTTCCTGGATTTCAACGTGTACATCTAAGGTCAATGCTCTTACTTCCTCCTCCGTCCTGATCATTGATGACGAAGAACTCACGTGTCTATTCTTATAACTCTTAACTTTCTTTAAGCACTCAAACATTCATAGATGTCTTCCAGTTGCAACAGACTCCTTTCTCTGTTTTATGAAGCAATTCTTTTATAGGGTTATTTCTGCTCTTCTAGAAGCTGACCTCTAAAACAGACAGAATCCAGCACTAATTCATGTAAATAATGATAATCTGTTATAGGTAAATATTGAATCAGGGCAAAAGTTGTTTATGTATGTGGAGGAAGGTGGTCAAAAGGTAGAAACTTCCCGCTACAAGATAAATAATCCATAGGGGTGTAGTGTATAACACGACGGCTGTAGCTAAAAATGCTGTGTAATACACAGCAAAGTTATTAAGGGAGTAGATCCTAAGGGATCTCATCCCGAGGAGAAATATTATTTTTCTTTCCTTTTTACTGTGTCTGTATGACACAACAGACGTTAACTAAACCTGTTGTGGTAATCATTTCGCAATATATGCCAATCAAACCATCATGCTGTAAGCCCTAAATTTATACCATGATGCATCTCAATTATTTCTCAATAAAACTGGAAAAAAAGAGAACATGCTGAAAATGAGCCACTTTAACTCTTGGGCATTTTCCTGACACATGTTTTGGAGTAAAAAAAATATTTTTCAATCAATTCCAAATGATCCCACAGGCTTTAATTTTCAATAACTCCAAACAAGCCTAGATATCTAATAAGAAATGCTTTAAGGTGTAGGGGTGTGTGTGTGTGTGTGCGTGTGTGTGTGTGTGTGTGTGTGTGTGTGTGTGTAATGATAGAAATAGGGGACAAGTAAGGTGATTTCCCACAATTAAGTTTCTAACTGCAGAAAATATGAAATTAAAATATTTCTCATATATATATCCCTATTTTTAACCATGGCAAATACAGGTAAAACAGTACAAACCCTACCAGCTGTTAATAATAAATAATTTATTTTAAAAAATCCATAAAATGTTGCTCTCTAGTGCTGAAAACTGGAAGAGCATAGCCTAATCCATGCACAAATTCACATAACTTTGATTAAAGATAAAATAATAATTCTTTCTCACAAGTTAGCCAAAGAAATACTTCTAAGTCCTTTTCCCCTCAGCCTATAAAATTAAAATATATCAAACCCAAATATCTAAACCTCCACTGCTAACTGAAATAGGAATATAAAAGCCAGAATGTCACAGACAAGAAGGAGCTCTTTTAGATTCCGGAGCAGAAATTAATTTTTAAATGAGGTATTTTGAACTGTTATTCTAAAAGCAGTCTCTTCATGACTTAGCTTGGATTCAAGTGACTTATCAAGATGCTCTCCTAATTTTGGGATCGCCTCATACGTTCTCACTCACAAAGACATGCTCTTCTAAAGGCATCCAGTGTAATAAACCCTGAGAATTTTCCAAACAGCATGCTAAATGCCCTGGAGATGCTGAAATATCCCTTTTCCGCCCTCCCTGTCCACAGTCTCAGCAGGGGCCACTGTTGTCCTTGCAAGTGTATTACATCCATTAAGTATCTGAAAGCTGAAATTCTTGTAATCTGCTCCTCTAGTGCATACATACGTACTGGCTCATTGCTGTCATCCTGGGCTGCTGGCTTCATCTTCCCAGGGCCTCATATCTTCTCATCCTTTTTCCTTTTCTTTTCACCTGTAAAGTAAGGAACTAAGGAAATTAAAGTCTTTTCCAGCTGTAAAATTTCAAAACCTTATCATTGTTCAGAGTGACAAGGTAAGAGGATAGAAGAGGAATCCTTGATCTGAGCTCCATAAATTCTAGGCTACACTGATTTCTGTAAGAAGTTATTCTTCTGTGAAATTTGTGGGATTGTCTGGACAGTGATCAACCCACAAAATTATCTGTATATGTTTCATCTTGGGAGTTTTGGTACTATACCAGTATCTATGCTTGATTGTGCTATTCAAGGCTGCCTACATCTCTGTCTTTTAAAGAATTGTCTTTAGATTAAAAACAAAGTAGGCCAGAAAATAATATTATTAATCTCCCTACTTCCTTCTACACTAAACCATAAACAAAGGTCAGTATAACAAATTTACTCACAAAAATATGATTTTAAAGATTAGTAAAAATGTATATTTGGAAACATTTACATTTTGCATAGTGAACAGAAAAGAAGAAAGTTAATTTTAATAGAGAGCTTTTACTACAGCTTTCCACAAATGTGTATCATTTATGAACACAATTTCTACTCTACTGAATTCCTTTTCTAAAGTTATTTATGTAAAAGTATGTTATTGAACTTTGCAATCAAAATGTTCTATTTAATTTTGGACTTCTAAATCATCCACTAAATCAAAAAACCTCTGCAATAATCAATCAAAACTCAGCACTAGATTCTATATTTCTTAAGGGCAAATGACATGAGTCATTATCTTTGTACAATGCGGGGAATACAGCACATCATGCAAGCACTAGATGCTTCCCAATGCACTTTGTATAAAATTACACTCCCCTATGGAGTTCTGCATACATACAAAACCCCTACTATAATACACTCTTACTTACTACGGAAGATGCATACTGTAGTTGGTGTCCTGACTAAAACCTAGAATTTGCCCCAATTGATTCATGTGCAGAGACTTGACCAAAACTACTAGTTATAGAGGTGTAGGTAGATGAAAAGAACAAGCAAAGGATGATGCAAACCAACAGAGAGGCAATGTTACCACTCCTTGCATGTTTAAGGGGCAAAGGAATGAAATATTGCAGGAACTCCAGGGACTGCTGGAGCCCAGGAGAAGGGGTCATCTAGCAGGAAGGATGGAATTGGAGGGACCCAGCTACAGCCAGAAAAGTGACACTGAAACAAAAAGGAGGAGATGAAAAAGAAATACCCAGAAGTTCTCAGATTTTCTAAAGATCCCATTCTCCCACTGACAAACTGCAAGTCATCTATCCAAGTGATGCTTGTGATGCACAGAGTTGAGCAGAGAAAAAAAAATTTATCAAGGAGGGAGAATGGGTACCAGGTCAAATTATATTTGATAATATGTATGTTTTAATGGGAGGCACACAGAACAACAGATGGATTAGGGAACTCTTACTGGGAAGTAATTAAAATAATAAGCTAGAAAGCATAAAAATATGCATCCAGGAATCTGAGAGCAGAAAGAAAAGAAAGTAAGTCAGGTTTACTTAGCAGAAAGGACACAGCCCAAATCCCCAGAACGCAGGAGAAATTGTGAGGGATTGTGCCAGGGCCATAAAGCAGCCAAAGATGGAGTCTTGATCCTTTGTGAAGCCAGAGAATAGAAATCACAGTTTCCTTCAGTTCTTTTTGTAAGGAGTAGAACATCCAGAAAGGCATTTCAGAGGCTCTTCTTTCTTTTCCCAATTTCTCAATTTGCTCTCTGAGTCCTAAGATAATCCTGTTCTGTCCATAAATAATAAAGGGTCTAATATCATTCATTCATTCTCTTTACAAGGTTAATTGCTCTTATTGGTAAAATCCTGCACCAGGCACAATGCCCAGCTGGCACAGAATAGGTATCAATAAACATTAGTTGAATAAAAACCAATGAAGTGAATGGATGAAGATACGAACACACTATAAATGTCTATTGTTGTAAGACATTGTAATTTTAAAAGAAAACACTATGACCTGCCAATTAATTCACAAACATAAATAACTGAGATCAGATTGTTTAAAATTTCGATGTAGGAGACAGGACTAAGAAACCTAGAAAGCTTAGACTGGAAGAAGGCACAGCTCTGCAAAGGGACAGCTGAGAACACGGAAAACAAACAGGACTCTTCAGAGACTTCACAGCTTTGTCAAGGGAAGGTTCTGTTTACCATCAGTTGGGACGAGACAACAGCAGCTTTGTGGAAATATGTTTGTTGTGTTTGGTGCCAAGATGCAGAGTTCAGTTTCCAGGAATTTTTGGTGATTTATTATATGATTTAAACATCCTTATTTAGAGTTTTTTTTCCTTTTAAAAGATCCTTTTCACCATCGTGGCAATTCTTCCTTCTCAATAAGAGATCATTTTGAATTCTAGCAATAGAAACTTTATCTTCATTGCAAATTTTGCAAAAAAATTGTTAAAGCCAATACCTATGCTTTGAAATGTCACACTGCTTTATGGAAATTTAATGGTAGAATACAGAAAGCAGAATTAAATTATGAATCTACTTTTCTAGAACAATTCATCAATTTCCTGGAGGAAAACGTACAAATTCAGATTATATGTTTTTTAAAAATTCCCTGAATATTCCGGAAATTTATGTATACAATGCTTTCTAACTGTGTTCATTTCACAGACTTTGATAAAATAGTCCCTTTTGCCAAATTAATTAATTAATTAATTAATTAATTAATTAATTTAGCTAATCAACTGGTCCTTAATAATTCAATACTATTTCATTAATTTTCTCTGGTTAATCTATTGCAGCAAAGAAATATTGGTTTTCCATAAGTAAGGCCTCCTTACCCTTCTTATCACGCCCCCCCCCCCCCCGGCACCTCAGACATTAGAGTGATAAGTGGTCAGTGATAAGAAGAAGAGCAGAGAGCAGGGGAAAGAGAAAACAGACAAAACAGGTGTCCCCCAAAAATGAGGCCCATAGCCTATAATCCAGCACCCTGAGTTCCAGACTCTGTTCTCCCACTGTGGGATGTGGGCATCCGTTATTCACCTGTAAAACGAATGCACTGGATTCTGTCATGGTTCAGATTCCCACTGGCCCTGCAGTGCTGCGCTGCTCTCTGTAAGGCAGGACCTCTCTTCCTTTCGCTTAAAACCCCTAGTTAAAAACAAACAAGACGCCACTATTTTATTTTCCCCAAATACCACGACTATAAAGCATCATCGCCAGCTGCACATGCCAACAATGTCTTAAACCTGGCACTGTCTGTATCCAAAAGAAAAAATGGGCTGGAACACACCCTCATAAGGGCTGCACCGCAGACTTCAAAAATGAGGCCTGCACATGTCTACTCTGTAGACGAGCCTGGCTGACTTTTGACCTGACTTAGTATTACTTGAAGCAGCTTACTGACACTGCCAATAACATCACACATAATAGAACACGCATCTTGTAACTGAACCACAGATAGTGCCAGGCAACGTAAAGAACCCAGGAAATACACACTCAAAATGTGAACTGTTCAGAGTAGCTACTGGAGGTTCTGGAAGCACATATGCAAACTGCTTCTCTGAAGTTAAATAGCCACATTTTAGGATTCTTCCATGACTGTTGCCATGCTCTTGCTTTTAAAAGCCTTAATAATTTCTCAAGACATCGTGTTTAACAAAAGGCCACATCTATTACCTCTAATAAAGATTTAGCTTAACATTGCTGGATATGTTTAGAGCATAGAAGGAAAGCATGCCTTCCACAGGTTGGAAAAAAGAGAAAAACAGCCTTTAAGAATTAGTACCACTCTAATCTGAAGCTTGTACTGTCCTTTTCAGTTGCTGCAGAGGAACAATTAATAAAGGAATCCATTAAGACCTGATTATTGCTGCTAAAAAAGGAAGGTAGAATTTCAGTCCTTTGAAGTAACTGAGAATGATTCAGGCCTCATTACAGAGATATTATCTACATTCATACATTTATGTTAGTGATTCAAATCTATTGGGAGAGATTGAATTCCGTTAAATAGTGCATCTTTCCTGTGGAACTTTTCTCAGGCTTTCTCGGGCTAACCTAAGAGGTGACCTAACAATGCAAAGCAGCGGAGTATTTAGGGATTCAACTGTGCTATAAAAGAAAGGCTGTACAGAAAAGAGAAAGAAGAATGAGATATAATCTAAAAAGCTATGTCAGTTTTTCCTTTGGGCTGTTTTGTAAATGCCCTTCCTGTCATCATGCTGTACGGCAGAGCGGCGAAAGGGCTCTAGAACTTTTAAACACTGCACCTGCTGCAACCAGATTTTAATATGGAAGTTTTGAAGATGTGTTTTTCCTGTTTTGGACAGAATTAAAACACAAAACTTCTAGCTTTAAGATCTGAACAGCTTCTTCCACTGGAGAGGACATTTGGTAGATGTAATGTGTGGGTGTGGGTGTGAAAGAGAGAATCTACCTTTGAGACTGGGGGTGGGGGATGTCCATTGTGAGTCAAAAAACATTTAAAAGATCTCAGGCTGGCATCAGTAGTGTTTATGCCCAATGTAGAGAAACCTCAAAATTATAACTTCCTGTGTTTTGTAACTTTTCATGGGAAACTTTATGTTATGGTTTCATCAAACATATTTTTTGAGAAACATAGTTTTAATTAGTTGTCAGTTCAAACATTTGGATTCTGCTGAACAATTGGGCTGAAACTCTAATCCCTTAGAAACACTACACTCTTTTTCAGGCATTTGTCAGCTCAGGTATAAACCTGTGAACTAGAAAACTGAAATCAGCTCTCTGAGCTTATTTTTAAATATCCATGATTTAGTGAAAGAACAAGACTTGTTGACATATGCTCTTTATTTGCTTAATTTTTCAATTAATAGCTACAGAAATCAGAGCTAATTATATTAAATTTTAAAATCTACTGTGGTGTTCACCACATTGTCAAAATTTTCTGAATAAGCATTGCAATGGTTTATAAATAATGCTGTTAAAATCCTGATTCTAGTATTAAATGGTTCTGTTTCAAAGGCTCTGAATGCACAGGGAAATGTAAGAGCATGCATGTAAAGTTATTTTTCAGGTCAGTAAACAACATAATTAGGCAATCATTCCCAATGCCCATTTTGAAAGCTAGATTTTTTTTTATTTCTTTGTATTTTTTCCTGTTCACAATGAAGATTGAGACCAAATGCATATCGTAGAGATTCTGGATTGTCCTATATACAAGCTCACCTCATTAGTTCCTTCCGAATTACAGTTGCAGGGGTGAAACTCCCAAGTTCACCTTGAAGTGATTCTCCCTCTTTTAATAGCTGCCTAAAAATCAGTTTGAACCATATGAAATTGCCACTTTTGAAGGTCACATTGCCACAAACATTGGCAATTCCATATGCTTCAACATAACACAGATGCCCAGCTGCCTTACAGAAGTACTTTATACCCATACACCTTTAGGCATTTCTTCCAGTCAAGCCTTCCCTAGCTTAGAGTAATTTTTAAAGAAGAGATTCTCTAGTAACCCTTACTCAGATTAGAACGGATTATCACAGTATCTCCTTCTTTGTGCCTCTTAATCCTTGGCAAAGACTTCCTAGCCAGGGACTTGGCTATGTCTATACCTGAGAGGTGAGCAAGTGTGTTAGTAATGAAGGAGTCGTGGGGTGGTGAATGTAAGAAAGAGAGGGAGACTGATGGTGCAAGTATATTGTACAATAGGGCCCTTTACAAATTAAATTTGAAGACAGAAAAAAGAAGACACCCTTTGATAGCAAAGCGCAAAAGAAATTGCTAGAAAACAATATTCGGCCAAATCGTATGGGTAAATCTTCGCAATCTCAATAAAGCGAGTTCTCTTTGAAGTGCACGCGTTATTCTGTAAAACGACCCTTCTTAGCAATTAGAAATCGGTCGTTTCGGTCCTTGATTACATTTGCACCGAGAGAGGCGACTTTTAAGGGTGGTGATAAATCTCCCTGAGCTTAAAAGGCAGAGAGGGCCAAAGTGAGAACTTTTTACTTTAGCAACGGAAGCGAGGAATCAGTGATTCATTAAAGCAAAGACCTCCTTGGAAGCTGGCAGAAGAGGAGGAAAGGAAGCTAATTATGTCTTCCCTTTCTTTGCTCGATCCCACCAGTTTATAATCTACTACTTTGGAGGGTTTATCCTCAGCATCTTCTGCTTTCTCCCTCAGCCTCCCTCCTCGGAGCGAGAGTGGGGATAAAAAGTCAGCAAAGCACCAGGCTCCAGGTGGCTCTCAAGTACTACACTGCCAAAAGGAAAAAAAAAAAAAAAAAAAAAAAAAAAGTCCTATGCTGGAAAACAAGTGAGAAAGGGGCTCCCCAGAGGAGACTGGTGCAGGCTGGAAGACGGCAAAATTCGGAAAGCTTGCGGATACAGCTCGCGCCGGTGCCCAGCGCAGCGAGCACAAGGACGCTTTCGCAGCAATTAGCCCGAGCTGAAGGCGCCTGCAGAGGCTGCAGGCTGCGGCTGCCCGGGTTGGGAGGAAGGGACCCGCAGCCCCCGTGCAGAGGCATCGCGCTCCCTTCTCCTCGCTCCCCTGCTCTCCCCGCTCCCGGCCCCCTCCCCCCTCCCTCTCCTTGGCGTTCCCAGCAGCGGAGGGTTTCAGATGTCCCACCGCCGTTTGACCCCCTCCCCCCTCTTCTCCACCCCTGCAAATGAGGTTTGACCAGCAGAGGCAAAGCCCACCTCTGGCTTAGAATCACTGACATTTAGACTCCAGGCTTCAACCTGTTTACAAGAGGGCTTTCCAAAGGAGGGGAGTGGGGGAGGGAAATAGGGCCAAACAAAACACCAACCGCCATCCCCCCTAAACAAGAAGTGACTTTCTGGAGGCTTCAAATCAACAGGCACCACCAAAAAGAGAAAGCAAGAGGGGGAAGAAAACAACGCGACTGGGCAGCTGCTTCCAGTTCTGACAACTCCAAAGGGACGCACTTCTAGAACTGGCTAGCAAACTGGGGCTCTGCGGAGGAGAACCAGAAGGTGCCAACCGCAAAGGGGCGCAGATATCTCCCCCAGCCTCCCTCCCCAACCCCTTTGGGTTTTGTTCACCGTGCTGTCATCTGTTTTTCAGACCTTTTTTTGCATCTAACGTGGTGAAGAAGAGAACAAAGTAACTCCTGGGAAAGTGAAGATCGAGCGTAACCCACACCACCACCGCCACCACCAGCTCCTGCGGCCACCCACGTCCACATTCACCCGGAGACCGAGGGGCGCGCGCCAGCGGATCCGAGAAAGGAGCGAGGAGAGGCAGCCGGCCCTTCCGAGGAGTTATGGATGTTGGTGCTTTCACTTCTGGCCAGATCCGAGCCCAGAGGGAGCTAGCCAGCGGCCGCCACCTCCAGCTGTCTCCTCGCCTCGCACCAGGTCTTACCCTTCCAGTATGTTCCTTCTGATGAGACAATTTCCAGTGCCGAGAGTTTCAGTACAATGTGGAAATGGATACTGACACATTGTGCCTCAGCCTTTCCCCACCTGCCCGGCTGCTGCTGCTGCTTCTTGTTGCTGTTCTTGGTGTCTTCCGTCCCTGTCACCTGCCAAGCCCTTGGTCAGGGCATGGTGTCACCAGAGGCAACCAACTCCTCTTCCTCCTCCTCCTCGTCCTTCTCCTCTCCTTCCAGTGCTGGGAGGCATGTGCGGAGCTACAATCACCTTCAAGGAGATGTCCGCTGGAGAAAGCTGTTCTCTTTCACGAAGTACTTTCTCAAGATTGAGAACGGGAAGGTCAGCGGTACCAAGAAGGAGAACTGCCCGTACAGTAAGTAACAAATGCGCGCTCCCTTCCTTCCAATTATCCACCCCCACCCCACACGGGGGGGGGGGAGAAATCTGTTCCAGATGTGGCCAGCTAAATATTTACGTCCCCAACCCCTGTAAAATGATTAAGTGGAATACTTTCACACTAAATCACCCCCCCCCCCCACACACACACAATACATTGTGCTGCCTCACTCCCTCCCCTCAGCGCGCTCCCTCCATACCCCGCACTCCTCGCCACCCTATCCACCCCGTCTCTCTGGCTTGTCACTCGCGGGATCACGCAGGGCGCCCAAGAGTGGTTGCAGTGCATAGGTGCCCTTCTCTGGCTCCATCACCCTTCCCCACCTCATCCCAAGGTCTCCTTTCCCTCCCTTCTTTAAGTGACTCAAGTAAACACATTTTGTTTCCTTTCGCTGGCAATCTTATTAAGAGTTTCAAGACAGTTTCCTCAAGCTGAAAATAATTATCCACTGTCAATTATAAGGACTTTATGGGAATTTTACTTAAGAAAGAAAAGTTAATTAATTTCACTGTCTCATCGCCCGCGTCCCTTTACCCCACCACCCCTCTAGATATGAGCAAAAAGCATTTTTCTGGTTTTGATTTTTGGGGTTCCTTCATGTTGGTTTGAGTGATTGCAGCCCATGAAGTTAGCTTTTCAGGCACCACCGCTGCTATTTGTCTTCTGCCTGCCTTCTCTGTTGGTAACATGATGCCCATGTCTGCATTGTCAACAGCATATGCGCTGCTTTGTGGTGTCCTGTTGTACTCGTTCCTTCTGAAACCTCTCATATTGCAGAGCCATACTACTACAGCATTGTAAACATCTGGGACTGGAGTCACACAAGACCTCACACAAATTTCATTGTCATTCTTTTATTTTCAAAGTAAAAGTCATAAGTCTGTTTCCATGGCTGTAGTTTACCCCATAGGATGAGGTTTTATCCTCAGTACAAATTATGCCCCAGATCTTTGGATTTCTTGCCTTTTTCCTTTCTCTCTCCCTCTTTTTTTCCTTTTTTAGCTTTCTCGGCTTTCTTTCTTGCGGGGATGTGGGCTGGGTAGGGGGAGGGAGAACTACAGGAGGAGGGGTGGACATTGTGTCTCTTCTTGAATCAGTCCAGCAAAGCCAGATTACTCTGTTGGCTTCCTTTCCTAGTTACTTTCAAGCGGCGAGACTTATTCATCCTCCATTGATTGCTATTTGAAAGGATCCTGAGGCTGTGTAATGGCACACTGAAGACAGTAGACAATGACATTTAAATATCTTTAATGACCATTTAGTATTATCTTGATGGTACTTCCAAGTCATCTTTTCAAGGGACTTTTTTGTGTCAACTGATTGGGAATTCCAAGCATATATTTGCCAGTTAACTTAAATACATGAGTCATATATTTCAAGACTCCTTACTCCAGAAGATATGTGCTACTAATGGGAAGGACAGTTAACCAGAACTTAGCATTATCTTTTTAAAGTAAAGATTTACAAGAAATAAGACTTAGTTTTCTTACTTGAGGACTCACATACATTCAACATTAACTTCTGTTCCTCCTCAGCCACTGCTTTCATTTGCTAAAATTAGCAATATGTTTACAAGTAATAAAAATATTTGCATAAGTGTTTTAAAGTATTCCATTATTCCATTTGATGTTTATTACCAGAGAGGTTAAATAGTTCATTACCTATATTTTTTTCCATTCTGAATCACACGGGTGGCTGAAATAATGTCATTCATTATGTGGGTTTGTTTTTTTTTTTTTTTTTTTTTGCTCAAAAATAATCTGTTACCTGAATTTATTAAATACAATATATAGATGTTATGATTGTTGATTTAAACATTTAATACTTTTGTTCACTTCTAAAACAAATAGTTGTGGTATCATCCAGGTAGTCCGATAGGGAAGAAGTGGTCCAAATATTTACTGAAGAGTGAGCTGGGAGCTAAAAAAAAGTAATTCAGAGGGATTGAAATTCTTCTTTGTATTTTTAGTTCATGGAGATAATTCAAAGAAATACAATAAAATTTCAGAGCATTAACCTTGAGCCTATTTTTCACACTAATTTGATTTTACTATTGCTGTATTTTAAATGTCTTTATGAAGTGATATAGGACCAATCTACAGTAGTTTGTTTATGCAAGTTAAATTACTATTTTCTAAAATAATGATCACTAAAATAATAATCATTTAGTAAAATGCTTTCCAGGGTATATGTTAAAATATATTTCCATGGTAAGAATTATCTGCAAAGAGAAAAGTATATGATTTTTATCACGTAAAAACAAGTGTGGAAAATTCTCAGCCTAACTGTCCAAAATATAGTAATATATCTTCCATATGATAAATTGTAACTAATAGTCCTTGTTAAAATTACAATATCTTATAAAGTAATGCAATCCTAGTCAATGGTTGAAAATGAAAGGGGGCAGGGCTTGCTCTGTTAAATAATGTCAAACCATAAATAATTTAGTCCTTCCAAGAACATCTGTATCAAGGCATTGCAAGTGAATAACAGAGGTTGAAAAAGCTTTAATTTCACATGTGGCTAGGTAATCAGAATGCTGCTACAATTTCCAGCTGGACTGATTCAGCTGAACTACATGGTATCATTAAGATACTGTCTAAATGTTGCATAATTACATGAGAACAAACTTTGCCATGCCTACAGGGTAGCCAGCCAGCCAGCCCACCAAATGGTAGCCTGTTAAATATTAGGGTATCTAACCTCTGAAGAGTGTCAGTTCCTTGTCCAAAAACCACATTTTTAGTAATATTTTCCTAAACAAGTTATTAATTTTTTTCAGTACACAAAGCTGTTCTTTTGAGGTTTGCTTATTTGAAGCTTAATTTTCTTTGTTACTTTTGACCCTAGTATTATTGCTGCTAAAATACAGTAACAGCTTATCTAAGAGGTTACATGTTTGTGATGTCCTGGGTAATTAAACAACTGTTTTACTGGCTTTTTGCCAGCAAAATGCTAACAAAAGAGAAGTAAGGAAATCACCCATTAGCATTGCAAAATCATTTTTAATGTCTGCCTCCAAAGTTGGTTCCCAGAAATTGGATGGTTCTAAAAGTATTACATGTGCTAAAGAAACTCTGTTTTGAGTGATTCTTATAATTTTTTAGGAGTGGGTATTTTCTGTTTGCTTCTTTGCCATTCTATGAAAGTGGAATAAAGGGAGCAGTGATGAATTATGTTTCTCCTGCTAGAAGTCTGAGAAAGCTTGAATAATTTAGAATAGCTGTGGTGTATCTGTCACTAGATATGCTCAGGCTCATTTGGGTTTGTTTTATCATTCTTTACATCTAGAGCTTTTGCCCTTGAAACATTACCACTCAGCTCTAGTTCTGGCCTCCTGGAAAGGCTGGATACAGCTGTTAGATACCCTTGCAACTGGGACTGGTGGACTTATTTTTGGGTGTGAGTAAAACAGCTGTGGGCTTCTCCCACAGTTGTCACTTATAGAAAAGGGCAGTCTAGTGAAAAGATAATGTATCCTTAAACTTGAGACAGCCAAGGATAGATATTCTCTAAATGGAAAGCCACAGTGCTTATGAGTCTTTCCAGGAAAGGAATACAGGGCGACATTAGAGAAATCAGCATCATGTACCGAGTATGCAGTATGTGCTGTATTTCTTTAAATATATACCTCATTTAACACTCATAATAGTTCTATGATTTAAATGGAACTATCCACATTTTTCAAAGATGAAAACTAATGCTGAAAAAAAGTAAATTACCCAAGGCCATTCAACGAGAAGCTGACAGAGCTAGGACTCAAGCCTAAGTCCGGCTGCACCAGTACTTACTTCTTCTATCTCTCTGCTACTGGGAACACTGATGTCAGTATATTAGAAGTAGGCACTACAAAACTCTAAAAAAATTATCCAAATCTTTAATTGCTTTTTGCTATCCAGCTGTTTTTCAGAAGGAGATTAGATTGGCAATAAAATGACAGTGGAACAGTTTGAAAAGTGTTAAAGGTATCATTGCAGGTGGCTACATGGTAGCAGACCATATTCGTGCATTCTCTGTGTGAAATCTTTTTTGATATTATATTTGATAATATAATTGCTCGTGGACACACAATATACACATACATCAGTCTCAGAGGACTTTAGAAATACATGACTAAGAAAAATCCATGAATGTCATCGTATATAGTAATTGTTTACAGCTGAGGGCCAAATGTTTAATTGTTCCCACATGTAATAAAATAATTTGATTGTAAATACAAGTGTGAAATTGGGCTGTTGAAGAAACTTCTGATGTATGACTCTAAAAGGAGCAAAATCTTGGAGACATAAAGCTACATATATATTAAGAAAGCTTTAAAATGACTCAGCAAATCAAAAAGGTACTTCACTGCATAAAAGTGACAGATCATTGTCTTGTATTAAAAATTTGCATTATTACTTTTTAATCATGACTAGAGCTTATTGTAGGAAGTTTAAAAAGGTAATAACATAATTTTTGAGGAAAATAGGGACTCAAATATTATCTCTTAATAAATATACAACAGTTTTCTGGGAAGAAAACCTATATAACAACTTATAGCTCCCACTGGTGTCTTATTTACATTGTGGTAATTTCTGGAGTTTGGTTGCATAATTGATAACTGGCAGCATTTAATCATGAGGATTGAGGATTTATAAAGGTGGAAGGCACTGTATTTAATGTTTACATGACACTGTCCTGTTTCCTTTACTGCATTCCTACCATATGGACCCTCCACTTTGATGGATTTATCATAAATCCATTCAAAATGCACAATTACAGAGAGTTTCCTCTTCATAAACCTGATTTATAACCGTCTACTGGAAGAAACTCAAGAAAAAACTTAGCAGAAATCACATGCCAATACTGGAGTATGAGGATTCGGAGACACCAATCTCTAGGGCTTGGGTATTTGAGCAATCTATTACCCAAAGGTATGGACCACTTTTTAAAAACAGGTGTTTTCCAAATGATGTTTAAGCACAGAATTTAAAAGAAGAAGAACTGTATCTTATACAACGAAGGAAATCCCACTGCATTCATTTTTCTTCTACATTTTTACTACCCAGATTAGAGAGAAGAGCCTTACTCCAGTTCATTTCTTTAGTGTTTAATGAACTTATAGTAGAACATGAATGAGCACTTTAAATTCCTACACAATTACCTTAATGTTCAGAGGCAAACCTCATTTATTATCCAAATGTCTGACCTTCCACAAGCCAAAATGTTGGGAAAAAAGTTGACGGCTCATTTGAAATAGAGCTAATGTTTCTCACAGTTATGAGCTGCCTATGAACAGCTACATCTTTCCTAAGCCTTAAATGTCTGTATGCTTATCCAAAATTGTAGTACAAATGATATTTCTTTATTATGCTTCAGAAGAAAGAGTAATACATGTGTGTTAGTTCAAAGTGATTTTAATCTATCTTAACATTAATTCTGTGAACTTTGCAATGAAGAGTAATTCAGATGACATTTTTAGTATTACTGTTCCAACATTTGTCAGCATTAATAGTTGATGTTTGCTTAATGTAAGTAAAATATTAGCATTTCCTTCCCAGAAATTAAAGTTCTCCTTTAATTTTTCCAGTCAAATGGGGCATAAGATTTACGTTAATACAATTTTAATACAGTTTTCTTACAGTCTAGAAAAGTAGTGAAGTTCACTTTATCTCAAGTTGTTTATGCAGAAGTATCTTAATTTTTCATGTATGCTACAGTGTTTTAAGATCATTTATATTTGCCATTTGACAAATGGTGTTTGTTATTTGGTTTTGCAAATTAAAAACGTTTACTTTTCAAAGTTGGCACTTTTTTTCAGTGTTTATTACCTTAACCTGTGCTGGCCATTTGGTATAGCAAGTGATAACCTAGGAAAGTGCCTTTAATATTAGTGTAAGAAGATATACCTGCATCTTGGGAAGCCACCAACAATTTGATACTATATAATGAATAAAAATTGTTGATGCTTTACAGAATCAGTTTAAAACCAAGTATTTAATTAGTGCAGATTTTATACAAATAGAAGGTTTCAAGAGATCTGAAAGGGAGCCGGGCCATCTACAAAATAATGGTCTTAAAGGCTCCCTTGCTTTTAAATCAAGTTAGTTGTCTTCTTTCTTTGAACACTATGTTCTAATTGGGACAATAAATCAAAGACGACACTCAGAGTAGATTCCCATGTAAGGTGGACAACTGGACAGTGACTTTTTACTGCTGCTAACACGTGCATCCAATTACCATTTGATAGATTCATAGTGCTGGCAGTAAAGCATTGCCTCATTTTATATTTCACCTAATAATTCTTCAACCTAAACCTGTCTACCTTTACCTATATCTAATCTGTCAATATGTGTGTTATCATTAATGGGGAATTTTCAAACGTTTGGCATGCTTCTTACAATGGATGATGACATTAAGATATTAATGAATCATTTAATTAACCATAATAGAAGAGGTAAAGTATAAAGTTAATGTATCCCTAACTTCAAGTAATTGTCAAGTAAATATAACCTAATAATTTCCCTACAACTACAACTTAATTATGAATTGTATGGGTTAACGGCAACTTAAAACTAAATAGCAAAATTAAGAACTTCAAAAATTAATTCTAAATAATTCTAATAAATTAATCCTAATTTAAAATTAAGAACATTTTTCCAAAAGGCATTTTTATATTATCATTATTATTTTCTTTCAAGGACCTTATGTTAACATATTCTATGATAAACATACGTGTTAGTTCATCCTGAAGCTTTTTTGAGGTGCTGCCCCTGTTTGAGGATAACTTGACATATTCATAGAGTCTTTACAGTTCAAGGCCCATCAACTTCTTTCTAACAGTTCTGCCTTGAGGCTGTTATACATCTAAACTACCATCCATCTGTGGCATTTTGAATCCCTGATACTTTATCATCCCTTCCCCACTTCATTATTTTCTCCTCCTTTTCTTGTTTTCTTTTTTTTTTTTTCAATTTCCCCTGGTTTTTAAACTCCTTACATACCACTGAAGCAAGGGAAAGTCATCTATTAGCGTCTTAGCATCCCGTGTTACATTTAGAGACAGCAGCCTAGAACTTTTTGGATGTGTAGCATCGAAAACATATAGTTTATGTTCGATGCATAAAATTTTTCAGCAATGCAAATTCAACATACTCCATCAGATGCCTCTTCTCATTTTGAATCCCAGTGAATCCTCCCTTATCCTAGCACTGCTTATGGCTCTACCTTTAGTGAAGCGGGCAAACCAGGAATAAGCACCTTCTGAGAATGGAGGCTGATTGTCTGGTTACTAAGTCATCAACCTGCATTTTCCCCTCAGGCTAAATATTCTGTTTCCAGTAACTCTCTGTGCAAGTTCACTTTACCTTTCTCCTATAAACTGTTTTAGTATAGGCAACACTTACTAGCTACTTGTCAATTTTCTGACCCCTTTGCCTTTGTCTGGACTCCTATAAAAAGAAAAAAAAGTGAAGATGATTTAGGAGATTAAATAATTACTTCTCTTCTACTTTAATCACTATTTATTTCAAAAAGATGAATGCTAATTTGGAGGTCGTTAATATTTCCAAGTTCCAGAACTTCATTTAGGTTATAAAACTTCTCTGTACACCCCTGACAACCGTAGCTCTTTAAAATGAAACCCATGTTCTCATTTTAATACTGGTTAACAAAGGGGAAAAATGTAAAAGGTACATGCATGTGTACTCCAGGCTGACCAAATATAGAAGTGCACATAGCTTTGTTAGAAGGATATTGAGACAGTGACAGAACTTAGAATTTGAATTCAGAGCATATGTGTGTTCACATACTTCTCTCAAGTAAGAACCTTTTGGCACTGATTGCTCAATTAGATTTATATTTATTATGTGCAGAATCTGACTATGTACATATGTTAGATTAGTGTCTTACTGTAATAGCAATTAAAGGCCAAGCTTCTTTTTACAATTAGTTTCAGATTATATAGATAAATAGATATGGATTCCCAAAGCCTAAATAGCTTTGATTTATTGATAGAACTATTAAAATAAAAAATAATATTCTTCAACATGAGGAAACATGACACTAATTTATATGCTATTTATGGTCTAAAGTGAGATAAATTTACAATGTTATTAATGACAGTAATTAGCAATGTAGTAGACCAGATTTCTAGGGCATTTTGGGGAACATCTCTTTAGAAGATTTCCACAAATGTGAAAGTAAAAGGTGCTAGGGAAGTTAATCGGATTGTGGTATAAAAAGTCAATGAATGAAACAACATAAATATCTTGCAGCTGAAGCAAGAGAGATGGTAAAGAACATAGAATTTGAATGTTAGAAGCCAGAGGAAAAGCAGAAGAGGCCGCAGAGCATTTAGACACAGGCTGTGAAAAGAAGAGGCGATGCTTGGCTGGAGTGATGAAGACAAGGGTTTTGAACTCTCAGGAAGGAGATCAAGCTAATGAGTAGCACTGGAAAAGGGCTGACATGACAAGAAAGGTGTGAGGGAAATATAACCCAAGTCCTGGCATTTGACTGGATGTTAAATTAACTGAAATGAGAACCTGTGATCTAGAAGGAATCCCACAGAAGTAATCGCAGCCATGGTATCACAGCAAGGAAGGCTACATCTGAGTTCCTGCAAAAGAGGCAGCAGGGTAGAGGGGTTAAAAATGCGGGCTTTGCTTAAATGTGATTACAACTATGGACCTGGACCGAAAGTCAGCTTTGAAGAAACAGATGTGGGTGCATTTGATGCTGCAAACTGCCAGACAATAGTGTGTTACTTGGGCAAATTGTCATCAGTAAAACAAGGATATTAACAATTCCTACCTCTTACCTCCATGATAAAGATTAAATAAGATCATTAATTCATTCAACAGAAATTTATTGAATGCCTGCTTTGTGTCAGCTGTCTTCTGACACTTGAATGCATGCTGAAAAAAGATGCTGGTTTTGCTCTCACAGAGCAAATGGTGGTGAGATGGTGTCAAAAAATAAACAAGTGAACAAAGAGATAAGTGATGAAAAATCAGGGTAAATGTATGGAAGAAACAAGTAGTGTACTCTAACAGAAAACAATTGGGAACTGTGCTACGCTGGAGAAGCCTTCTGAAGATGGGAAGTAGGAGGAAGGGAGCAGCATGGGGAGAAATGGGTGCCTCCTCCAAGAAGCACAGGAAAC
This sequence comes from Camelus ferus, assembly GCF_009834535.1. Classification (NCBI taxonomy): domain Eukaryota; kingdom Metazoa; phylum Chordata; class Mammalia; order Artiodactyla; family Camelidae; genus Camelus; species Camelus ferus. The sequence goes on along the minus strand of NC_045698.1, from coordinate 30,870,313 downwards.
GCACACAGAGCCTGGGGTCTGGTGAAAAGTTTGGAGTTTAAGTTAATGTTTGTAATAGCTTAATGGTGCCCTCATCAAATGAGTATTATATATGTATATATGAGTTATATATATGTAATATATATATAAAATATATATATGTGTGTGTATATATATATATGTAGTAAATGTGATATTTCCCCTTGTTTCAAGGGAGAGCATCAGGAAAGCAACCAGCAGATGATTTGATGAAGTGGGAACTAAAAATATCAGAATAGAAAAAAGAAGCAGGAATGAGGAATACATTTGGTGTTTTTTTAAAACAGAAATATTAGAACATCTGAAATAAAAAGATTTGGAATTGTAGTATCCATAATATCCTGAAGTTAGGGGGAAGCGTAGAGGTCTGATTCATTAAGAGACTACTAGCAGACATTCGAAAATTGCAGATAACTTGAAGATAGAGTGAAGAGTTAAAAATAAAGAATAGAAGGTAACAAATGTATTCAAGGACACAACTGTAAAGGAGAAGAAAAACATCAAAAAATAGGGACAAAAGCAGGTAACCATGGAGAGTGGAAGAAGACAGATTACCGCATAAAAGGCAAAAATAAAAATGACTCAATTTTTAAATATTTCAAAACAAATCTTGTATTTCAAGATACAGATTTGAACCAGGATGATCACAGATGCTCAGCTCTCATTAAATTCTGTAGTTAAGTTTCTTGTTTCTCCTCCCATGACTGTGACCTTTTTAGCCCATACTCTCAAAATGTTTGCAGTTTAGAGATAGAGACAGGAGATCTTCCCAGGCAGCTGGAAGATAATATAAGTTTATAATAAATTCCAAAGAAGCAGAACAGAATTTAAGTAAACAGCAACCTGTAACTGAGCGAGGGATGAATGACATGGAGAGGGTCACACTGAGGATAAGCAACTCCTGATAGACTTAGATAAGAAGAGAGGAGTACAAATATCCTACAAGAAGGAAGAGAAGCCTGTGGGCACAGAACCTTACATGAAGTTTTTAGGGAACAAAGGCAGGCCAATGGGGATGGAGCAGAGTTTACACATTGGTGGGTGTCATGAAATACAAAGTGAAATACACTAGAAAGTGCCATCATGTGAGAGGGAAGTATGTAAATATCCTTAGATTTGTGGACTTCAGTTTTCTGCTGAAGTATTGCATTATTTATGCACTTACATAGTTTGCACTTAAAATCGGCCTTCTTTATTTTCTTCATTTTACTTTTTGAAGTGAAGAAAAAAAAGAAAAATCAGAGAAATATTTGGAAAGAGTATAAATTATAGAGTAATTGACATAACCTACATGTATTAAAATTGTAGCTTGATCTGCCAAAAAAAAATTAAAAAATAAACAGAACTAATTTTATGCTAGAGACATAAAAAGTACTTCTGATCTAAACCAAATGGCATTATCTTTTGCACTCCTGATTTGCTAACTGATCATTACTTAAAAATTTAAACTGTCTCCTCCTGCAGAAGTTCTTAACTTACACATATCACTGGGAAGGGGTTTTGCAGTTTTGCAGCAGATTTCCAAAGGGAGCTACTGAGGCATCAATATTACTTGGTCCAGTTGTATATTTTTTCTTGTCATTCATGTTCTAAATCTTAAGTTTACTTGGTTTAGGTGATAAGGGAAAGAAACAAAGTAGACTACAGCTCATTTTCTTGCAAGAGTATACTTACATATTTTAAAAACAATCCTAGGACCTGGATGCCAGCAGCATATATGCAACTGCACCCACTATAAAGATCATGAGCTTTGGAGGTGAACTTGATGGAAGAAACCAGGTTCTGAAACTGCACAGCTCTCTGTAGTCGCCTTGGACAAATGGCTCCCAGGGTCTTGATCTGCACAGCTGTTCAAGTGAGGCTAATAGTATCACCAGCCTCATCATTGTTGGAAGAATGAGTGCAAATTTACAGATGAGTTTGCAGATTTACAAATGAGACTGTAAATGTTCCCAGTATTTGGGATACATATGGCACCTTCTAAGACCTCAAAAAATGTTAGTTATTATTACTGTTTCAGGCTGTTGACTACTGTGTTATTTTTAATTGTCCCATTTTTGGAAAAGATCCTTAAGTCACAGGATAATAAAAAATTTAAACAGTGATACATACCACCTTACTTTACTTTATAGTTTATAAGGCACTTTAATGCTTTCATTAATTGAGTCAGAAAAAGTCAGTGAAATGGGTAAAATAGTCATTGTTACTGCCATTTTATCTTTAGATGAGAAAATTGAGTCTAAAAGTTATGATGCCAGACTGAAGTTACACAGTGAGCTTAAGTGAGTCAGGATTCAAACCGAGGCCAGTCTCAGCTGCAGTGACCTTCTGTCCTGATTTGCCTAGGTCAGTCTCAGTAAGTGCCTCTTGCTCTGGCCTATTATTAATAGCACCCTATTCACTATCAAAGTCCATTTGATACATTACATTATCACCCTAGTCTTAGCCATTCTGGTCTGTGTAAGGCACAATGCTACACAAGCCATTTCTCAATTAAATACTTTAATCTCTTCCCAGTGTCCGCAGAATAATATCTCCATTTCTTTGCATGTCATGTAAGGCCCTCGTAATTTGTACCCTACCAGTCCCCCCAACCCCCTCATTCATTCCTATACTGCCCCATTATAGACATGCTGAGTAGTTGATTTTAGTTCCAGGACATGCCTTGTTCCCCCACATGCAGACTTTGCTCAACTTTCTAGTTCCTGCCCTCATCCCCTTTCTTTCAAGTCCCAGTGAGATGTCTTCACTAGGAAACCTTCCTGATCACTCTGTTGTCCCCACAAAACCTGCACTTCTAAACCCTATATTTAGTATTTTAACACAATCTCACACTTCATTCATTTACCCATCTAGTCTCACACACAGAAAGCTTGTTGAGGGTGAGATCTGTATGCCTCACCCTGACCTTTATATGCAAGCCCTTAATACACTGACTGGCATATAATGGGTCCTCTCTTTCTATTTATCAGATTAAACTGCTCTTTCAACTGCATGTTCTTGATCCAAGACACTTAGACCTTCTTGGTTTTGTCACCTGGTCTGGAAAGTGTGACTGACATATTACCTACTTGAAAAATGTGGTTGAAGTAAATTATCTTTTAAAATCTCATTGTTCTGAAGTCTACAGTTCTGAGAACTTAGAAGATAGGCCAGGCCTCATTACTTAACAAAATGTTAAGCACTTACGTTCATAGAAACTTCTGAATGGAAATTTGTGTAATCCTTGAAATCAGATTGTTTTCCATATTTCTCCAGTTTGCCTAAGGTTACATGATGAATGCACTTTCTTTTAAAATGCAGTCTCTTTTAAATGCTGACTGTGAGACAGTTTTGTATGGTTTCAGAGTTGCAGTTCAGTCCTGGGATAATTTGGTGACAATTAAGAAATGAGCAGTTCTTGGTAATTCATTTAGAGAAGAAGAATGTACTGCAGAAGAGTGGGAGTAAAGGGACATGGTTCATAGTCTTGGCTGTGCCAAAACATCTGTGTGCAATCTGTGGCTCATCGTTTACTTTATCTTGGCTCCAGAAACTTAATCTATGAAATGGGTCTATTAAATAAAATTATTAAAATATTTTTGTTCAATACACTCGTATCCTAGATTAAGGACCAGATTCTAGGAGTATGCCTATTTTAGGAGATAATAACTATTGCATGCTGAATAATAGTCACCCACAGATATCAGGTTCTAATCCCTAGAGTATGTGAATGTTACTTTCCATGATAAAATTTTTACAGATGTGATTAAGTTAAGGATCTTGAGATGAGGAAATTATCTTGCAATGTCAAGGTGGGTCCTAAATGCTATCACTTTCTCTTATAAAATAGAAATACGGAGATTACACACACATAGAGGGCAAAAGGCAATTTGATGATGGAAGCAGAGAAAGAGATGTAAAGATGCAGCGCTTTGGCTCTGAAGACAGATGAAGGAGCCAAGGGCCATGGAACATGGCTGTAAGAGCTGGAAGAGGAGAAAAACAGATTCTCCCCCTAGAGTCTATGGGAGGAGCTTAGCCCTGCGGATACCTTGATGTGACCCCAATGAAACTGATGATAGGCTTCTGGCCTCCAAACATGTGAAAGAATAAATTTCTAGTGTCTTATGACACCAAGTTAGTGGTAATTTGTTACAACAGCCACAGAAACCAGTACAGATTTTGATACCTCAGAGTGGGGTGATGCTGTGACAAACACCTAAAATGTGGAAGTGGCTTTGAAGCTGCGTAATGGGTAGGGGCTGGAAGTATATTGAGGCACATGTTGGAAAAAGCCTAGATTGCCTTAAACATGCTTTCGGTAGAATTACGGACATTAAAGACTCTCTGATGAGGGCTCAGAAAGAAGTGAAGCGTGTAGTAGAGGAAGCCTGTGTCGTCTTAGAGAGTACATACATATTCCCAGAGAGAGTGTTGGTAGAAATACAAGTATTAAAAGTGCTTCTGGTGGGAGATCAGGGAAATGGGGAGCCTGACATTGGAAACTGGAGAAAAGGCAGTCCATGTTACATAGTGGCAGATACCTGGGTGAACTGTGTCTTACAGTTGTGTGGAAAGCAGCACCTGTAAGTGGTGAAGCTACAAATTTAGATGAGGAGGTTTTCAAGGAAAATGTTAAAGGTGCAGCCTGGTTTCTTCTTGCTGCTTACAGTAAAATGTGAGAGGAAGGAAATAACGTGAAGAAAGAACCATTAAGCAAAATGGAACCAACACTTGATTTGGGAAATTCTCAGCCTAACCAGTTTGCAAAAGATGCTTAATTAGGAGATTCAGTATTAGGAAATTATGCTCTAAAGAAAGGGCCAATGGTGTTCCAGGATAGCCTTATGCTAGTGCTGAAAAGATGAAGCATGTGACCTGGGTTGCCTCGGCCATCTCAACTGAAGCCAAGAATAGAGATTATCAATGATCTGGGGAGGATCTTCTTGTCTACTGACATGAATGCCTGTGACATACACATGAGACGCATAAAGTTTTTGAGAATATTATATCAGCAAAAACATTGCCTGCTGGCACTGAAAGAAAGTGAGACAGGACAAAATGAAGGAAAGCTGTCAGACTCTCCAAATTCTACAAGCAGGAAACAGACTGATGAAACTTTTCAGCTGCAAATGCATGCTAGCTTTCAAGGAAAAGGAAGGATCATGGTGAGGGCAGAGCCTTGAGCACAGAGGGCAGAACCACAGGTGCAGAAGCAGGACCCTCAGGCCACAAAGGACTAGTCCCAGGACTTGAAACGTAATGGAATTTGCCCTGCTGGGTTTTGAAATTGGTTGGGACTGGTGACCCTTTTCTTCCTTTCATTTTTCTGTTTCCCTTTCTTGTAATTGAAATATTTATAACACTTGTACTACGCCTGTTTCACCATTGTACTTGGGGTACAGATACCTTATTTTCCAGTTTTACAGATCCAGAGACATGGAGGAATTTTGTCCTAAGATGGATCATACCCAGAGTCTCACCCATACCTGATTGAGATTATTTAGGTGATGAGACAAGATTTTTGAGTTCGTTATACTTAAACGAGATTTTGGACCAAAGTTTATGCTTTAATGTGTGGAAACTTTGGGGGATGTTGATGTTGGGTGAATATACTTTACATATGGAATGGATGTAAATTTGGGGAGTCCAGAAGGTGGACTGTAGTATGCTGATGTCCATCCAAACATATCAGGTCCTAATCACTGAAACCTGTGAATGTTATCTTGTAAAGTTTTGCAGATGTTATTAAAAACCTTGAGATGAGGAGATTGAGATTATCCTAGATCATGCAAGTAGGCCCTAAGTACTATTACAAATGTCTTTATAAGATGGAGGCAAAGGGGGTTTTGAAAAACATACACATAGAAGGTAGAGGGTGATTTGATGATGGAAGCAAAGAGAGAGAGATTTGGAGACAGAGGAATGTCCATGAGCCAAGAAGTGTGCCTCAAGAAGCTGGAAGAGGCAAGGAATGGTTTCTCCCCTAGAGACCCTCCAGAGGGAATGTTGCCCCACCAACATCTTGATTTCAGCCCAGTGAAACTGATCATGGACTCCTGGCCCCCAGAACTGTGAGAGGATAAATTCCCGTTGTTTGAAGCCACTAACCTTGTGATAATTTGTTACAGCAGCCTAAGGAAACTAATACAGTAACCTATGACAGATTTATGTGGCCCAAATTAAGAATGATTTGACAAAAACAGTAACATCATAGCAAGTCCTAAGCATGGACTCAAATGGATGTGAGTTCCAACACTTTATCCACCACTTACTACTTGTGTGACTGAGAGAGGACTCAGCTTCTGATTCTTCGTCTGATCAATAAATATTAAAATAACGTATGTAAAATTGCATCTTGTTTGATGCAGAACCTGCCGATAAAGGTGGTCTGTTTGTTCATTGGGCTGTTAATTCAATCCTCACTGATCCAAGAGCCACTCTCCTGAAGATGCATACTAAACCCATGGGAACCTTTCCAACTTATAGTCAAAGATGATAGAAGATCTATTTAATAAATAGCTAATTAGCATAATTACAATGTAAGCAGGTCATACTCTCTGAAATATTTCAGTCTGTAAGTATGTTGGCTACTGGACTTAGGCTCTCTTTGAAACTACACCCTACGTCATCTATCGTCTTTCTCTTTGGATAGAATTCATGTAATAGCCCGTGTTCAAGCCTCTCACATCCAAAATGTTTCCATAATAGTATAACCCTCCTAAAATTTATTATCATGACTGTTTATATATCATGAAATTTTAAGGCCTGAGAAGCATGATTCTAAAAGTGGCATTTCCTCTTATAGAAAATTAATTTCTCTCACAGTAATAGAAGCTATGAAGTTGTAAACAATAGATAAATGTTTTATTGTTATGTCTTAGGGTAATGGAACTTTTTCCAAGCTGAGGCTGACAGTGGCATCTCCTAATTTAGAGTGTTATGGAGTTCACTCCTTTTCCTCCTTAAGACTCATTGTTAACTGAGTGCTGGGATTATAGTAGTTTGAGAAGAGAGGTGGGTACAATTAGGGACAGGGCTCTGATGCATAGAAACTGGGTATAAGACCTGATCCAGGACTGTCTTGAGCACAGTGACCATGCTAGAGGTGAGGATCAATCCTCCCAGCCCTGGTGGCATTTAAAGATTTTTACTTACAGTCTCTGAAACCAGGCAAATAACATAGGTCCATCCAAACCTGCTGGAGGCTCCTGAAACTTTCTTAGCAATAGAATGGCCACAGTGTCAGTTTTGAGTTATGGTTTGAGAGCCAGCCCCTATCCATTTCTCTTAATTATAATCAGATTCCTTTTAATAAGTCCCTAGAAAAGAGGTCTGAAGCAAAAGGAGAGGCCAGATTTGAAACAGCTAATAATAATAGGTAATGCTATGCTACATGTTTCTCAAACTTGGGCCAGTGGACCACATGATCAGAAAGAACCAGGACGTTTGCTCAAAATGCAAATTTATGAGTCCTATTCCAGAAGTACTGCATGAGGGAAGAGGGGATGGGTCAGAGGGGACACACAGGAATTTGAATGCTATTAAATACCCCAGGCAATTCTCAATGCCAACAAACCTCTAAGAAACAATAAAATTAAGGGTGACACTAAGTTAGGTGTAGACACAATGGGATGAAAGGCCAAAAGTGTTTTGATTTTAGGATAATCTGAAAAACTTGACAGAATGAACTTCATGCACATACTCCATTGTCCGCATGCCTTCCATTTTTGCACATATTCTGGGAAAGATACCAGCAGTCGTGTATTCTGTAAAGAGGAAGTGACTTTTTAAAGTTAAGACATATGCTGAAGTTTAAATGCTCCTTGGTCGGTGGAAGATTTTCTGATAAATCTGAGATTAGGTCAGTTTCCAGCTCACTATTGTAAGTCTGCAAGCTGTACGTATGCTACGTCTGGGGCGAGGGGAGAGAAGACGTGGTACCCGTCTAAAACTGGCTCTGTTCTCACCGTGTCAGATTGCTCTGCCCCCTGCTATTTATGAGGAAGAGCTGGGGGAGCTACACTAAACAACAGATGCACAAACAAACTATTAGTGATTCAGGGTGCCTTCCTGCCTTTTTTTTTAAGCCACAGGAATTTGTTCATAAGCGCCTCTAATCCCAAGAGTGTTGGCAGAAATCTAGCCCTCAGAGTAATCACTTGAATTTGTGGCACAGCTTCCAAAGCTGAAAACATAAAAAGGTAATACTGATGAGATGCTCTAGTTTCCTCAGGAAAGATCTTTCGAGCTCAGACAACTCCTTAATATCTTATGAGTTATTGAAAGAAATTCCTCTTTATTGCAAGGATTTTTTTCTTTCAGCTGTGGAAAGTATTTTTGTTTCAGTTCCTGTGTGTGACCCTCTTTTCAGATGATGGGGACTGGCACCTACGATAAGAACTATGACTGTCTCCACAGTGGTTGTTCCAGAGTATGTCAACTATAGGTTCCCTCTTGGTGTCAGTGGCATTTCTTTTTACCTACAAAAGACACCTTGGACCAGATTTACAGCCCGTGTAACTCATGCAATGTCCCCTGCAAAGTCACAGGGACTATGAATCTGGAAATGTTAATAAAGAATTGAAAACACTTAGCACACCCTCTGATGCATCTTTTTTTTCTACATATTTGTTTTCTTTTTACATATTTTTCTTTGTACTAAAAGCTTCAAAGTTATTTAATAAGATTAATCCAAATATGTTCAGTGGAACTTAGCACTGTGCAACCAGTGACATTGTCCATAATATATTAGACTGAGATGGTTACTGTACTGAGCAACTGTAAGTATAGTATGATTGAGCTTTTCACAATCCAAAAAGACTTCATGGGGTTTGAAATTATTTGTTATATCCTGTTGTGCTATAGGAAGCAACTGGCCAAAGGCGTTTTTGCCATAATGTTTTGTATTCCAAAGGCATCAAATTATTTCAACAATTAAAGAACCAAAAACTGAACACTTGATTTTATTCACCATCAATTGTCATATTATTTTCTTTTCTGGTGACAGTGATTATAGAATACAAGTGTGCTGTTTTAGATCTTCTTACCCTCCCACGTCCTTATTCAGTGACTAACACTTTAGTTGAATTAACAATGTTTTCAACTAATACCAGTGAGATTTTTAGATGCAGCAGAGCTCAATACTAGAAAGAGAAAAATTAGAACTTGGAATAAATGTCATTATTGATTACATTCTTATTTTATATTAAAAATAAATGAAGCATTCAGTAATACTCCAAAATCTCTCAGCTTGACTACGTAAAAAGAATCTTTGTTTTCCTATGTTGATCATGGAAAATGTTTTGAGGCAGTTCAGTTTTAATTAGCACATGAGTTCTTCATGTGACATTGTTGGGCTTTTAAAATCACTTTGGACAGCAGCAGAACCCACTGAATATGCAGGTAAAGGGTTACAGCAAAGCAGCAGAATCCACTGAATATGCAGGTAAAGGGTTACAGCAAAGCAGCAGAACCCACTGAATATGCAGGTAAAGGGTTACAGCAACAACAACAACAACAACATAACAAGGACTGTATTAGGCAGCCTTGAACAATTGGTACAAACAAAGTAAATATTCTCACTACTGATATCTAGCTCCATGGCTTTAGATATTATTTCAGGTCTGGTTTTAGAGTGTGATAAAATAATAATAACAGCTAATGATCCGGAATACCTAGTCCTAAACACTTTACATGTATATTCATTTAATTTCCAGCAACCCCAGGTTGTGGATACTAGTGTCATCCTAATTTACAGATGGACAAATCTGAAGCTACCAAGAGACTGAGTAATTTCACTGAACTATTACAGTTAAGAAGTGGTAGAACTAGAACTTGAACCCAGGTAGAGGGGCTCTGGTGCACATGCACTTAATCACTGTAATATTGTGCCCTTCAATAAGATACAACATGTAATTCGTCTAATTTGAAATCCTTTAGTCAAGCAGAGGCAAACTGGGTACTGTGGTACAACAGCAGATTAAATGTCATAGTTGGAGGAGCCTTATATAATTTTCTATGCTTTCTTGACTCAACTTTGTCCATATAAAGACCAAAGAATGTCCCATCTTGCCATCTACAAATGTGTATGTACCGTTGCAAAAATCTCGCTCCTGATCACCGTTGTCTTCACAATGACGAAAATAAGAAACAGATCAAAAAATATATGTACTTTTCCAGTAGTAAGCTTTTTAAAGAATGGTAAACTGGAAATGTTTTAAAATAAAGTTTTAAACTATGAGTTTATTTTTCTTTTAATTCTTTCAGCTTAGAATTCTTTGTGTCATTCATTTAATATCAAAGATGATACTGTTGACCTAATCACATATGAAAAGAAAACATTTACTCTGTTTTCTTGCAGTTTGGGAAATATTTGTCTTGATGCCAAACTGCCTGAAGACATACTCTTTCACTAAGAAAGCACAATTTTAAGAGAAGTTTACTTAGATTTGCTGATCTTTTCCCTTTTACTTAATGTCTCAATAGTTGCCAAGTTCAAGACTAAAAGTATTCTCTTTATTAAAGGAAGTCATCCATATTAAAAATGAGTACATGTGGATGTAAGAGTTTAAGTCCAAAGGAGAACTTAAAAATGATCCAAATATTGAATCAAATAACATATTTATTTGCTCATCTTATCAAATGCCTTTCCTAATGAATTTCAACCAAACTAACCTAGAATCAGCTTTGACATATCTCATGCTAATGGTAGATTTGCTTTCTGCTTTTGAAGGCAAATTAATATTCACAAATCATATGTCACAAGCCACTAAAAGTGTCAGAATCCCACAGCAGGCCCTTGGTGGCTTGTTAATCTCTCCTGTTTAAAGGAAACAGACTAATTCACTTAAATATAATGAAAGCCATGCCTGCTCCAGCCTGGTCCCTCAAAGAGTGTCAGCCCATGCAAGCCCTGCCTTCTTTCTTCACCTCCTTCTTTCCTGGCTCTGACAATTAAACATGAGACTAAGAAGCAATGATTTCCTTAATGTTGCCATGTCTGAGTTATTTCAGATGTCACATATGTACAGAATGTAGAATCCTTTTTTTTTTTTCTTTTTTTCTTTTGCATGGAAAATGTATACCAGGAGATCTCTGCCCACCTCTCACCATTGTTCTCAACAAAGCATAAAAGATAAACCAGGATGTTAAGTGGGGAGACCAGATGTATATATAACCTTTTGCCCTCATTATCCTAATTGACTTCTATTAGAGGGAGGGAGGAACAAACAAAGTAGTACAAAATAGGAAATAATTTATAAAGAGGTATGAGAGTGAACTTTTACAGTGGATTGGCTAAAATCTGGAAGTATTATGGTCAGAGTGATAGAAGAACAGTTTTCAAAAGAATCAAATCAAAGATAATTGGTTTATCTAGGAGGGAGGGAAAGACTTTACCTTGATTCTGTGCACCTAGAAATTGTCTAACTGTGGGTATATTGTGCCCGAGCTATATTATTTTTAACATTTTTCATTTATTTTTATATTTTGGAGGGAGAGCCCAATGTTCCCTGACTCTTATTGCCCAGATACACACAACCCACACATGTCTGGCTAATTATATTTGTAGTTAATTCCCTCTTTTAATCTTGTGTATTTTTCCCTTTCAATAGCATTAGCTGTTTGTGGTACTCCATGCTGAAACTATCTGTGACATTTAGTGAGGTTAGATCTTCTGATCAAGTACCTTAGTGACAAAGTAAGGAAACTGGGACTGGGATGAGAACTTCCGAGGAGGAAACAGATTTTTACTTTTAACGTATGTCTTAATTCAAGGCTTAGAGTCATAAGAATAAAAATCTGGAGTTAGGACATTTAGGGGGAAAAAACAATTTTCATTGCAAGCATACTGTACATGTTAGTCATGGCTCAGTGGAGTAGGAATTTTATGGAGCAAGAAGGGGGAGGTGCAAAAAGAAGGTTTTGAATTTCCTTCCAAATGTATTTTTAAAATAGCGTTGCAGAATCAGGATTTATGAATAAAGAAAGCAATTAACAAAAAGAAAGCTTTTTCTTATGGCAAATTCTTTGAGAACTGGATTGACTGCCAGGAAAGGGGCATGAAGAGATGAAGAGGAGGTGAGTGAGTGAAGAGCTTCCTAATGTGGCAACGTCTGGAGTCCTACAAGACAATCTGCCACAGCCCACTGATAGCTAATCCTGGGGTACGAAGTCTGAGTGGCAGTTGTAGGTATGGAAGGAGCTTTCAGAGACTTTTGAGGTCGCCTCCACTCTCCCTCCGCAAACCACACTCTATGTCTTTTTAGACACATCACACCTACACTAATATTTGACAATGATCATCATAATTAAAGAATCTATGGTACTCATTAATAGCCCATTCTAGTGTTTGGATAATGTATCTGGATATATATTAAAACTCTGTCCTAAATTTGTGGTTCTCTAATTTTAATCTTTTTGGGGGTGGGGAGGTAGTTAGGTTTACTTGTTTATTTTAGAGTTGGTACTGGGGATTGAACCCAGGACCTCATGCATGCTAGGCATGCACTCTACCACTTGAGCTATACCCTCCCCTCTGGTTCTCTAATTTTAGCTCATTTTGTCTTGGTTTCTCAGTGAGCATGAGAGATAACTGAGTAGCCTACTTAAAATCTTTACAATGACCTATTTAAAAATCTACATTTCCCATTTATTTGTGTCTTCTTCAGCTCTTTCATTAATGTCTTATAATTTTCAGTGTACAGATCTTTCATCTCCTTGGTTAAATTTGTTCTTAAACATTTTATTATTTTTGACACTATTGTTAATGGAGTTGTTTTCTTTCTTTCTTTTTCAGATAGTTGCTTGATAGGGTATAGAAATGGAACTGATTTTTGCATGTTGGTTTTGTATCCTGCAACTTTACATTTTCAGTATAAAAATCATCTGCAGAAAACTATCCACAGAGATTATACTGCCAGACTTCCATTTTGATTTCTTTGAATCAAAAGGATTTATAATGTGTTTGAATTCACTCAGATACTTTATTTGCTTTACAGGACTTTCATATACATGATCTTACTTGGTTTTCAGAGTAGCTCTTTGATTAGGCAGAGTAGGTGGTAATATCTTCCTTATATACATGAAAAAACTAATCATTTTGCACTTAAGTTATAATTATCTCCCTCTGGTTTCTAATTAACAATCTTTCCATCACACAGTTATATTTCTCTTAGAACAGGGTTTCCTAGCCACAGCACTACTGACATTTTGGGTTGGATAATTCTTTGTTGTGGGAGGCTTCCAGATGAATTATAGGATATTCAGCAGCATCCCCGATCTCTCCCCACTAGATGCCAGTAATACCCCTCTCCTAGCTGTGACAACCAAAATTGTCACTGTCATGGTCCATGGGCTGGGAGACCAAAAACTTGAGTCTATCTGGTGAATCACTGTACTCTCTTACTGTTAGGTATCATGAACTCCCCTCAATGTAAGATGTGTATCATTCTATTAAAATACATAGGATTGTTGAGTTACCATCTTTTTTTTAACATTTTTTATTGATTTATAATCATTTTATAAGGTTGTATCAAATTCCAGTGTAGAGCACAATTTTTCAGTTATACACGAACATACATATATTCATTGTCACATGTTTTTCTCCATGAGCTACCATAAGATCTTGTATATATTTCCCTGTGCTATACAGTATAATCTTGTTTATCTATTCTACAATTTTGAAATCCCAGTCTATCCCTTCCCACCTTCCGCCCCCTTGGCAACTACAAGTTTGTATTCTATGTCTATGAGTCTATTTCTGTTTTGTATTTATGCTTTGTTTATGTTGTTTTTTTTATTTTTATTTTTTTAGATTCCACATATGAGCGATCTCATATGGTATTTTTCTTTCTCTTTCTGGCTTACTTCACTTAGAATGACATTCTCCAGGAGCATCCATGTTGCTGCAAATGGCATTATGTTGTCGGTTTTTATGGTTGAGTAGTATTCCATTGTATAAATATACCACATCTTTACATAGTTACCATCTTTTGATAATGAGTAACTGTCCACTACCAGAGGATATAATCTAGTACCTTCCCCTGATATTTCTAATGCCTTTAGCTTCCCATCATAAAGTAATTTTCCATCTTTACTTTAGAAAGAATTATAGTAAACTTTTTCCTTAAAAGTTTTTTTTTTCTTAGAAGTTTAAACTGCAAAAGAAGATATAACTCAGATGAGTTTGGAAGTCTCTTAGCCTCCTAAGCTTGGTCTATAGCCAAGATCTGAGCGCTAAAGTATTCTTTCTTATTTTGCAGTACTCCCTGAAGCTGTCAGTTTCTGATATATGTAGTGAATTCTACAATACAATTCAGGTATAAAGAAGTCATGTTCACTACACGTTTCTAACTTGTTGCCTCATTACTATGTGATCCAAGGTGATCTTACTTGTGTAGGTGGGGGTATATGAAAGAGCTGAAGAGACAAACTATAAAGGAAAAATTTATCTAGAGTGACTAAGAAAATAAACAAAAAGAATAATCAAGATTTCCCATAGATAACAAGTGTGTATAAAATCATAAATGATTTCAAGTCAATATGTAGTCAGTGACAATCTACCTTAGTAGTTAATCTTCTAATGACATAGACCAAATGCCAGGTTGCCAAAAATTACTTTCTTCATATTGTAAAGAGGGTCTCATTAATCAGTGAAGAAAGATGTTGTCAATGACCTCATTGGAAAGTCACATTTAAAGGGGACAAACCCTTCATGTTCATTTTTCACTTTTCAACAAACATCTTTTGGGGGGCTTCTTGAGTATATAAGATAATTCATGTGAAATTTGAAACTGTAAAACTTACTTAGTCCAAAGTTCTCACAGAAAATTTAGAACACTCAAGCTTCATTTGAAATTTCTTTAGAAATTTCCAATCTGTATTTTTTAACTTGCTATTGATTTCAAGAACATCTTATGGCTGAATCTTGCTGGTTCACTCTAAGTAAAAATTTTATATCCTTATGAAAGGTTAAATACCTTTGATAAATACTTCTATTCATCTAAGTTTCCTGGTGACTCATAATTAGCTATTAAAAGAGAATTATGTTTAAATGAGATACCTCAGTTATTTTAATGCAAGTTTTCACTTGAAGAGCCATTATCTTTTGTACTGTAAGCTGAAAACTATTAATAATGCACTAAATGATGGGCATTTAGAGATCTGAGGCAAGTAAAACAAAACTTTTTTTTAAAAAAATGTAATTTTTAGGTAAAATATACTCATCTCTTGTTTTCTCCCCAAAATGAACTCCAGGAAAGTTGGCAAAGTCAGAGAGCACACTTATTCAGGTGCACATTCACTATTCCACAAATATTTACTGAGTACCTTCTATATTCCAAGCTCTATGAAATATTTTGGGGACAACAACAAAATTAGTCATTGCTGTCCCCTCACATGGAACTCACAGCCTAGAACCAGAGATGGGCACATAACACATTATCATATAATGAATGCAGTATGTGCAGAAGAACAGGGCAGTGCAGGCACAAAAAGAGGGAAGAGTTACCACTGCCTCAGAGTGTTTGGGTGGCAACACTCAGAAATGAGTAATGTCAATTCAAGTTTCTCCAGGGGGAACCTCTTCATCAGAGGATAAAGGACACATAGAATATTCTCCAGGATATCAGGAGCATTGTAAATAGAGGGAGAAGAGCATATACAAGGGCAGATAGGATTGAAACAATTGGTCATATTTAGGGAAATACAAAATACTTCACTTGGTATTTATTCTCCAGCACATACTATCCATTGATATTCTGACATCTCTACATAGAATAGAGGATGTGACAAAAAGCTGATGGGACAGGCTACTGTGAGTAATATTAGTCTTATCAACTATAAGGAAATATAAGAACAGCTGCTGTGCTATATTGTGGTTATAGGAACTTCATATACGTCGAGGTTAATTCCATCAAAAATACAAGTAGCAGGTGGTATTTTCCCATTTTTCAGAAGAAGTAAAGGATAAGTTGTCAGAGTTGACAAGGACAATGAATAGCAGAGCCATGATGTCAAACTGGGTTGGCTTGAATCCAGTCATTATTAAATATTGTCCTTCTTTGTGTTATCTGGTTTAGTAAGATTTTTTAGAGAGTACCTTCTTCTCAAGGGTCCTTCAGAGGTAGAAGCAGAAGGCAAACAAGTGTAGGGATTTGTTTGAACAAAATAAATACAAATCACTTTACTGGTAAAGGGAGCAAATGAGAGAGTGGTAAGAGGTTGCTTTGTGTGTATGTGCATTTGAGAGACTTTTTGGAAATGCAGATGAAAAGGAATGAGAAATAGTATCTAGGTGCCTGAGAAATAGAAACTATAAAACTGCTGAGCAGACAAACCAAAATCAGTGAAAATTTTCAAGTAAACTTACAGAAAATATCAAATGCATATTTATTAAGTGCAACATAATAATGAGTTTGGAAGTCATGAAGAATCTGTAGAAACTCAACATTTCTAAGTCTTGCCAGACTATGCAAGACAGACCTCTCTCCATCCTGGCTCAGCTCCTAAACAGAGTTATTATCTGGAGAGATAATTCCAGATGCTTTGACCCTTTCCAAATTCTTATTTGATGATCAGTCATCTGGAGTGGAGCTCTTTCTGTCCATTGGGTTTTCAGAGTGATGCACCAAGGTTTACTCTCCTAATTAACACCATGGGTCATCTCCATACACCCAGTAGTTCTTGGAGACTGTCAGATTCTCAAATCTATGACACTGTCCCTGGGGAGGAGAGGGACGGGTGGACCCCTTGAGTGGCCTTCAAATGCCTCAGTATTAAAATAGAAGTCTCTTGTGAGTGTCTGAAAAATCTCAGCTGTTATTCTTCCAACTTAAAAAAATTTTGAACTCAGAAAGCAATAAACTACAAGTTAAGAAGGCCCATAGAGCTTCTGTGGGACAGCAGAAGCCTTTTTTAGCTGAACTAGCAAACTCTGATTGTCATTATTCCAGTCAAGATTTCAACACTGAAGAATAATCTTGACATGGAGTTGCCTCTGCAAGGCAACTCTTTGCATGTAAAATTTTTTATTATTGCTTGTAAGTCCATGGAATACCTTTTATTACAGATCAGGGCACTTAGGTTTGTGTTCTATATTGGGTCAATGAGATAACTAGGAGGACACTCATTCAGAAAATGTTGGAAGTTTAAATTAGAAAGATTAGAAATTCACGTATGTTTTCATTAGCAACAGGCCTCCTTAGAAGACCCAAATTTTGAAATATTATTAAGACAGAATGTTTTCTAGATAAAGCCATGCCTTGATTGTCAATCAACTGATTGACAATTGGTCAATTGGTGATGGGATTGCTACAGGTGTCTTGCTACTTTTGATAGTAGTGAAAATAAATGATTGTCATTATGTGCTACAAACATTCATTAAGTACCTGCAGGCATAACATAAAAAGGCATGAGATTCCAGACGCAAGCTTAAGAGTCTTCAATCTAGTTTAGGAGACAAGGTTGGTAATGTGATAAATACCCATAAAAATTCCCAATTACTGAGCACAAATGGGATGGTAGGCATGAAGAATCCATAGAGGTAGACACTTGAGAAATCCTCTTTGAAGGAAATATGCAGTCTAGACAAGTGAGGTAGCAAGGAACTCAAGGTGGTGGCCATGGCCTAAATGAGAAATGTGGCTAGTATGCTCAGGGATCAAGCACCAGATGCATGTAGCAGAATGAATGGTTGCCACAAGGAAGGGAGTGTGAGAGATTGGCAAGAAAGCCAAATGAGCATATCAAAAGCCATCAGAAAATCTCAAGTGCAACGCTAAGTAGGAGAGTTAAACTGACACACTAAATGTCTTACCCTTCAAAACCACTTTTCTTGATGGAGTATATTTTAAACAATTAAATGAATTCTGTTTTAATTAAAGATGATTCTTAAGTGATTAAGATAATGTCTTTAAAGTGGAACAATGAATTGTAACATTTGTACTTCAAAACTTTTCAAATGTGTCTTGACAAACATTGTCCCATGAAGTCATGTCATTTTGAGCCAAAACAATGAATGAACACTGGTCAATGCAAAGCCTTTTGGTGGTTTTCAGGACTGTGAGGACTGGGATGATCTGAAGCAGGTAAGTCTTAGGGTTCATAAAAGGACACAGTTATTCTAAGAAGGTGATTCAGTCCAGGAAGGTGGCCCTTTCTAAACAATCACAAGGCTAAACATAGATCACAAATTTCCAAGATGAAACTAGGTTTCCCAGTCTAGTCAAATTAGACCACCATTACTTAGCCAGCACAAGCTACCTTGGGAATCAAGGGGCAAAGTAATCAACCAGTGAAGAGTGTATGCCGTATGCAAATGATTACATGTGTCACTGTGTAGGTCCCTACTGCAAAGTCCAGTGAATACCTTCCTCCCTCTGATTCAGTCTGCAGGATTGGCCCAAAAAGGCTTATCTAACCCAGACTTCCTCTCTCCAAGGTAATGTGGAAGGTTGTGTACTTTCCTTAGAAAGCTGCACAATGCCACGTGGAATAATTAAGGATCATTTTCCCTAGGAGATCCAGAATATCATATGTCAATGTCTTTGAATACGCATCTGAATTTTGCAGTACTATCTTGCCAATGTGTATCAATACAATTTTTCTTAGAAAAATCCTTTATGTAGAAATGTGCTTCCTCAGAGTATAGCAGGAAGAAAAGCCTCAAGACTTCACTAGCACATAAACTAAATATTAGCACTCTGCAAGGAACTGTGGATGGTTCCAAAGCAGTACAAGATGGCACCCCCACCTTTACAAGATTTCGAATCTTGGTATAAGACTGCACATAATCAACTACTGAAAGGCTTGAGCCTTTGTGATACTGAGATTTGGAGGTTTGGGGCTGTGTGTATTGCATCATACAGAAAACAACTGTATGAAAAAGCAGAGTCTTTTTTGGAGATATCATTCTGAAATTTTCTATTTTGGGGGACTAATCCTATTAATTATATAATTTCCAGTTTTTCATGGCTTTTAAAATAGATATATCAATTTAAGACACACTGTACTAACTTTTAGTGTTGTCATGGGTAGAGCATGTACCATTAAAATTGATGTGTGGAGATAATATGCACCACATGGTTTCTCACTGTCTATATGTCTGGCTTTAATCACAGATTCTTCATGAAATGTTGCAATCCTGGGGTGAGTTAGCTGTGAGATTCTTCTGGGGTACAGACGGGGCTGTGGATTATAGGTGAAACTGCATTTTGAGGCTACTGAGGTTAATTATGTCTGAAAGTTTCCAGGACAATTCACATCAGTTGACACTCTGTGCTCACTAAATAAACAATCTGGAGGGAGTCCTTTATTAGCAGAGTAAGAAAGCAGCTAGCTGTCTGTGTTCTATAATGTCCTTTTGTTTTTTAGAGCTTCTGGCTCGAATAGCCTTTCTGTTTGCTTAATGTATGCTTTATTAAGCCAAATAATGAAGAGCCAAGAGGATCATAATCCTGAATGTAAATTCTCTATCTCAAGGAACAGTTCTTAATTTAAGATTATGTGCCCCAGGACAGCAGCCCACTGCACCATAGGGAAAGCATCCCAGTGTTTACCCACAACTTGAAAGTGCATGGTGTAGCGCTAGGAGCCTTCCCAACTTGCAGAAGTTTATAAAGAAGTTAGCCAACAAGCATAGGTCAATGATCATCTCCCTTGAATACGTTCTGCCTTATCTATTGGAAACTTCTGCCATGTAGAAGCCTCCTAATTCTCAATGAGTCACAGTCCTCTTACCTATAACACTCTTTTCAGTTCTTTAACAAAGGAAGGGTTAAAACAACAACAACAACAACAACACTGGGCCCAGTAGTCCAAGCTGACCTGAAAATGCCTTTGCCTTCCATCAAGCTTCCTGTTTTTGAAGTCACTCCCTCTCAGGTACACCAGTTCCACTTTTCTTCACATGGTCCCTACTTTATCATCTTATAATTTGGCGGTATAAGTTCTGGAGGAGATAGAGGGAAATGTATAATTCATACAGGTCTTTTTAAGAAACTCCATGCCAGAAAAGACTAGGAAGCTTTAGGGTTTTGATAACCTTTTAAGTCAAAAGAAACTCTACTTAGCTATAGAGAGAAACCTATATTCACCAAGATGCTGAAGAAGCAGGAGAATTTTGCCCCAGATTGGCATCTTTGTCATTGAACTACTTAAGCTCCTTACAAAGAGAGGCAAAATAGCATAATGGTTAAGAGCAAGGACACTGTATGGGATGCTGAGTTTGAATCCTGGCTTCACTACTTATGTGTATGTATGTAACCTCAGGCAAGTTACTGAACCTCAGGTGCCAGTTATCTCTCAATAAAACAGGATACTAACAGCATCTCACTCATAGGGCTGTTAGAAGGTTAAATGACTTGATATGTATCACCTGGTATGTGTTATACAAAATTTCAACTGGAAATTCTCAATTCCATCCAGTTCTCCAATATCAAGTTCGCTGTTAGCATCTACCTAGAGATCAGTTTTTATGCCTACAAACTAATGAGAAAAGAAACAGACAAATTACAAAATATGGAAGTTTCTGCCCTATCCCAGCCCTGGTAAATTGTGTGACTGTTCAATTACTTGATCTTTTCGGGTTCAGGTTTCCTCAGCTGTAAAATGAGGAGATTGAAGTAGATTACTTCTGTGGCTTCTTTCAGGTCTAACATCCAATTACTCCAACTCTAGAGATTTGTTGTTGCCCAGCCAAAATAACTCATCATGTTCCCAAATTGCATTAGAATGTTTGCTTTTCATAAAATCTTAGGAAATTACAGGTAGTGTTAGTGATCTAAATGGCACCTCTCGCCTAGACACACACATACTTTTTTTCCCTTTGTAACAATCCTTTTTCTAAAAGTCTTGGCAGTTGGAGCAGGAAGAAGTGAAACATTAGATTTTTGAAAGCAAAGTATATTGCAGGGAAAGGGTTATAAGGTCACCCGGTTAGTCTCAAGTGTGTAATTCTTTTCTCTCTCACCTCATTCTTGTTTCTTCAGAGTAGCAGTTGAGTAATATTGCATCAGTTTGATAAGGCTCTCTTGCCCTTCCTAACAACTAAAACTATCCTAGACACCTTTTTCATGGACACTCCCTCCATTAAAGTATCAGAGAACTTTAGAACTGCTTTTAAAAATAGCAGATAAATTAATGATTTTCTTGAGAAATTCTTTCTACTAGAAAAGTCTGACTGAGAAACTGTTGATAATGTCATGTAAGATCCTCATCCTTAGAGAATGGAGCATTTCTGTCTCCAGAAATATGCTCAGAAAACATCCCTGAGACATTGATATTAGAAAAGGAACAGACCCAAGCTCCACTGCCTTTGGCTGCCAGTAAAGAGCTCATTTTGTTTACATTATTACTCTCCAAAGAAGACAAGATGAGATTGTCATTATCCAAATGTTGTCCAGTGTTTTCCAACTCAGTTCCTGAGCTAAAGTAAGAGATTGCCAAAAATCATGTTTACAACATTGAATGCATTGTGTAATAAAGTGTTAGGTAGATCAGCTAATAAAATTACTTCTTTTAGACTTAAATCTAAGTTGAATTTAGGTCTAATTCTCTTCCCCAAAGGGGACAAAGAGAGGTGATTTTTCAATATACTGAAATGCACTCAACTTTTTGTTGATAACAGAGTGAGATCTCATCCAGATATTGCCCATGGGAAACACATCTTTTCAGTGGGAAAAGTTGGCCAATCTCAACCAAATTGCTAATGGTCATCTAATTGGCTTTGATTCTCAAATTTGTTAAAATGAAGTTGGCAAAGAATATTCTTTATTGTTCCTATTGGCTGACCTACAGACTCTGAGCAGGAATAGAGTTGCTGAAAGTTAGGGGTGGAGCTGAAATTAAATCCTTAGATTCCCATCATTGATTTCCTAGGGGAAATTGTAACAGCTTCACCTCCCACCTTTTTCTGACACTGAGAGTTGTATGATCAGCATTCCCTTGTTAAAATATTAGTGATTCAAGCCTCTTGGGAAAGGCAGTGATGTGCTTTGAATATCTGGCCCAAAGTACCACTGAAGATAATTTATTTCAATTTATTCTACTTATAAGATGCAGATTAGGAAAACAGAATCACGATGCTTTAAATATAAATGCATCTTACTCTCAAAACAGTCATGCAGAGTCATCTATAAGAAGTTTTCTCTTCTATGCTACATTGTACTTACTACTATCATTTTAGTGTTGTATTGCAAAAAATATGGGCCACTGGGCTCTCTTTGTTTTTATGATAACTTTGTACACTAATACTTTGTAAGTCATCCTTCATTGAGTTCAGGAATCTGATATGCTTGTTAGTTCTCTGCTTTCTCAGTAAATGGTACCATTTTAATGTAGTTGTGTGTGTGTATATATATATATAGCAGAATTTTGAGTCCTTAACAAGTTTTCTGTTCCCTACTTGAATCTATTCATACCACAGCCTTGTAAGTCTTTGTTTTTTTTTTTTTTTTTCTCTTTCTGTTCAATCTTTTTTCATGTCTTCAACAAAGGCATCATTATCCCATGTAGAAAGGGAATACATTTTGGGTTTTTCGTAAATACCGCCTTTAGAAGATCATCTGTAATATCAGGTTGGGGCCACGCACATCAGACTGTTTTGGTGTGATGAGACTACACACACTGAAGAGTCCAGGAGATAATAGCTATGCTCCTTGAATCAACTGTCTGCTTCCCTACCCCATTTTTCCAACTGTAAATGCAAGTGAAATAAATGTTCTTGTAAATTCTATTCTCTTTCTCATGCCATTGAGACCATAGTTCTGCACTATATGGACATATAATTTGAAGACTGGGTTCATGCAAAGAGAAGGAAGTCATTGTCTTCTTAAGATCTGAGTTTACATCAACACTTCCTAGCCAGATAGAAAGCCTAATGACTGGAAAAGGGAACCAGTCTTACAACGGTAGTGAATCATAAAAGCTAATAAAACCACGATCCTACCAAAGCTGCATCTGGAAGTGAGGTTTTAAGAAGCAGGCGGGAATGTGCACTAATTATCGGATTGTTAATATGTTACATGTGTTTTGGAGAGGAGATAGTGTGACTCAGGGCAGGCAGTAGCTGAACCAGTAGCCCTGGGTTTTATCCATCACAGATTTAGTATTAAAATTCCAGCTGCATTATAACTTTTCTAATGCAACAAATTCCCATATTCAACCTGGTGCTACAACCAAACATACTACCACTTTCAGAGATTTTAACATTTATATTTAACATTTCTATTGGGACACCTTCTGAACAGGATGGAAAGTTTAGATATATCCATTAGGTGATGTTTAGAGCTCTGCAATGAAAATGAACAAAATTTGAAGGCCCTCAAGATCTTCAGATACAATTAGACTTAAAAGTAAGTTAATTATTTGACTTTAAAAAGCTAGTGTAATTTCCCTTCAGTGTGAGGTAGATGGAGAGTCAGAAAAGATATAGTAAATATAATGTAGTACAAATAATATTAAATTTATATTTAATAAACACTACTACTTAAAAATATACCTTCTTCTTAGCCATTATGAAAAATACCATTAATTACAATATCAAGGCAACATATATGCCAGATAAAAACATGCTAGTAAGAACTGAGAACATAGACATTTAACATGGAATCATTTTCTCATTTCTATTTAAAAGTTCTACTTAAAAGGGAGACTTAAATGTTACTAGAGAAAGCAATTTAAGAATCTGGTATGTTCTTTGTTAAGTGTTATGTTTCTTTGTATGTATTCTCTTAAGAAAAAGGAACTTTTTAACATTCAAAAGGTAAGGCAGATCCAACACACTCTAAACTAAGAAAGAATACCAGAGTTTTAGCTCGTTGTTCACTATCTTACTCCATGCTTTAATTTTTATTTAGTTACATTGCTGTAGTATGAGAGACAAAGATAGAGGGAAAAAATCCTCACATTATTTATGGAGTAAGTACATTTGTTACAACTTCATTTCATTTCAGAAATGGGAACATATGAGCGAGCTGGATAAACCAGAAGTGCCCTTTCCAGCTTAGCTGCATTCTAGCAGGGAAAATAAAAGTCTTTTTCTTCATGATAAATTACTGAGTTTTCTCTCTCCAATGATGACTTAGTAGACAGTTTACTTAATCTTAAAGCTAATAAGAAGAGACTGTAGTGCCTCCACAAATTCCTTACTCCCCAGCATCTTCTGCTGAAGAAAAATCTTCCAGATACATCCAACTTTACGAACAGAATCTTCCAATTTAGAAGGTATCTGAGAAGCTCTCATTATGATATTTGGAAATTACCCTCAGGATTTCTTTTATTATTTTTACCTAACTACTAAAGCATTCAAGACAATTTAATACATTATAAATGCAAAACAAACCCACTAAAATAAGGAAATGAGAATATATAGGAATTATATAGTAAGGGTTTAGTTGCAATAGTTCTATTAGAAACTATGCTAGGGCTTGCTATTAAGCATAACATTTATCTCTAAGCTTACTGAAATGTAAAGGAAGAAAACACAGAACAAAGCATACAGTTCTCAACAACAACAACAACAACAAAGCAAAACAAACAAAAACAAAAACAAAAAAAGAACAACTACAACAAGAACAACAATAACAGAAAGGTCATCTAGGACAATAAAACTATTTCTTGGTATTAGATTCTTTTATGGTTACAAAGAGGGAGGATGGATTACAGATATGGAAACTAATATTTCTAAGAAGAGAGTATTGACCAGACACTATTCTAAGTACTTTATCCACATAATCTAATTTATAATCATCACAAGAGCGCTATGGAAGCAAGTAGTACTATCTCCAGAAGGAAAATGAGAATATTGAGGCTATGTGGTTTCATTCTGCCTACACACAGCACTATGTCATGTTAAGGGAAATTTTTTTAACTCCAAAACATTTTTTCTAAATATCTCATTCATTATTGTGACAAGCCTAGGATGCAATACTAAGTAAGAAGTGTGAAAGTTTTAATAGTAATAAAACAATGTCTGTCAACATTTATTGAGGACATACTATACATTAATTCTTTTAAACTAATAATTTAATACCTCTATTTTACTGATGAGGAAGGAAAGTCACAGAGAGATCAGTTGGCCCAGGTTCCCATAATTATAGAACCTAGAAGCAGAGATACTATGACACAGGCCTAACTTCAGCCAGAAAGAGGGGACTGATTCATCCACTTATTCATTTATCTATTTTTTCTGCAAATATTTATTGAGTACCCACTATGTGCTTGGCCCCTGTTCTGAGCACTGAGTCTATAGAAGCAAACAGACAAAAATGTCCCTGTCCTATGGAGCTTACAGTGTAGAGAAGAAAAATAAATGTTTCAGAAGTAGATTAAGAAATTAAAATAATAATAATCTGATTTTAAATTCTACTTAAAAAAATAGAACTAGGTGCTGTGCTAGAACTGCACTATTCAGTATGGTAGCTGCTAGCCACAAGTAGCTATTTTAATTTAGATTTAATTAATGAAAATTCAGTTTCCAAATATCTCCAGCCACATGTTAAGTGCTCAATAGTTATATATCAGACAACATAGATTACTGAGCATTTCTGTCACTGCAGAAAGTTCAGGATGGAGCTACTTTAAGACAGATTCTTCATATAAAATTATTTATTTATGAAGAGGTGATATTTGTACTGAGACCTGAATGATGGAATAGAAATCAGGAGAAATAAAGCTCAGGCAGAGGGCACAAATGCAAGAGTTCCAAAGAACAAAATCAGATGTTCAAGAAAGAAAAAGCAAGCCAGTGGGCTGGAGAATGGTGTGTGAAAGAGAAGTGGGAGAAGTGTAGACTGTGGTTCCTGAGGCCATGCTAGGGAGTCTGACATTTATCCAAACTTAACAGGAAGCCAATGAAGGAATTAATCCACGTGAATGACGTGATGTGATTTATGGGTTTTTTTTAAATCACTTTATTTTGGGGACAAGAGATAGTAGGAGGGAAAATGAAAGCATTATGCAGGTGAAAAAGTGATGGCTTTGAAACAGAGCTGTAGAGAAGTGCTAGGGTCAAGACACAATTTGGAGGCAGAGCACACAAATCTTTGTGTTTGACAGTAAATGGGGGTGGGAGGTAATTAAGAGAAAGAGCGGATGGTATTGCTTTGTACTGAGATGAAGAAATCTGTGGGGGCAAGGAATAGCTTTGGGAGGGAAAAAAAATCAGTTATTTAATTTTGGAGATAATTAAGATCATTATTAGAATCTAAGAGCAGCTGGCAAGTAGTTAGAGGCTTTTGAGCTTAGGAAAGAAGTCAGGGCTGGAAATACATGTTTGGGCATCATCATCATATGTATGGAATTTAAAGTCATGAAACTGAGAGATCCCTGTGGAGATAGCATAGAATTCGTGGGTCTGAGTCCAAAGTCAATGCAATTATCTCCATATTGAGTAGAGCAAAGGGAGAAGATAGAAGAATGAGTGCCAAGGAGATAGGAGGGAATTCCAGAGAGTGAATTCTCAGAAGGCAAATGAGAAAACTGTTCCTAGAAGTATGGAGGAATAGTTATTTCAAATGTCACTGGGAGGAGGAGGAAGACTAGAAGAGAACACTGAAATTTAGCAGCATGGGGGCTGTTGGTGCCTGATGAAAGGGTGCCAAGTAGAAGCCCAATTTTTCTGAGTTGAGGAAGGGAATGAAAAATGGGAAAATGGGGATATTTAGACAACTTATGTTTTGCTGAGGAGGAGAGGAAAAAACGGTGAGAAATCGGAGAAAAGCTTACGGTCAAAGGAAGGTTGTTTATTAGATGAGAGATCCCCGGACATACTGCAGAGAGTGATCCCATATAGGGGCAGAGATTAATGACAGTAATGGTCATTCACTTGAGCTAAGATGAATGGAAGTTTAACAATAATGTACAATTTTAATGTATTAATATTCTTCTAAACAGAAGACTAAAAAATGTCAGGTTGAAATCTGATGTTCTCAGGCAGTGTCATCTTAGTTCAGTCTTATTTTACTTATTCTTCCCCAAAGAGTCCTCAGATCAAATCTTCTCATTCCGTAACTCATTATTTTTCAATAATCAAACAATATATTGTAATTCTCAACCTTTTACCATTTGAAGACTATATTTAAGGTTAAGATAGTTTTTAGACGCCCATATGGAATCTTATACCTACATAATGATGGGAAGCTAACATGAATACTTCGAAGTAAATTTTTTCACTACACAATTTCCACAAGTATTTGAAAAATAGTAATATATTCATTAGATAGGACCCTTATGCAGGTTATAGACAATGTGTAATGTGACCATTCATCATAGCTGAAATCCTTTAGGTGCACAGATTGAGGAAGGTCCATGTACAATGTGAAAAGAAGGAAGCGAACAAATAATTATATATACTGCTGTAGCCTGAATCAGGGAAGTTACTAGTAGTGCACAAATGCTTTTATCCAAATTCAGAAAGTTATTTTTCAAATGAAATCCTTTGAAAATCCAAAAACTTCCTTTCCTTTACTGACCCCTGGAAACCACTGACCCAGCACATACCGTAAAATCAGAACAATGCTGAAACTTACTGTTATTATTAGCAAATGTTTCAAAGAAAATCACCTTAAAGGAAAACTTGTACTCTCCCAAACATAAGTATTGAAAATACAAAATATTTGCCCCTGAAAGCAGAAGTTAGTCAGGGAGTTGGTTTAAAAAGAAAAATCTATAAAACTCTAATTTTGTTAAAAAAAAAAATCAACTTTTACCCAAATTGTAACTCAGCTTAAATCTCATTTTTACTGTGCTTTAAATTTAGGAGGCAAAATCCATTCATTTAATATTTTTAATAATTTTTAAATCATATCTCTTGTGATTTTATAGCAATCTAGTATGAAGTCCAATAACTCCAAATACTATTTTGCTAATAATTTGTCTTTAATTGGACATGGTGTCATTATCTGCCTGAATTTATCACCACGCAGGGATGAAGCCTCGAAACTGAACCACGACAAAGGAATGCACTGAAGTACTTAGGCTGAGAAAGGAGCCTGCCTCAGCCCCAGAGCTGGTGCCTTTTCTGTTGGTGGACTCTCCTCTCTCATAGTTCTCCATGGACGCATGTCCCTTTGTTTGCTTTCTGTTTGTCTTCTGACTGTCCAACTTGGCTTGTCCTCTCAGTTCC
The DNA here is from genome assembly GCF_009834535.1 of Camelus ferus. Lineage (NCBI taxonomy): Eukaryota > Metazoa > Chordata > Mammalia > Artiodactyla > Camelidae > Camelus > Camelus ferus. Next base: position 30,842,187 of record NC_045698.1, on the reverse strand, counting down.
TATGTCTGGATTTGTATCTGCCCACCTCTCTGATTTCTTGATCTTAGCCTTGCCCTGATCTGTCTGCATGCAGCAGCACTTTTCACTCTTGGAACGTAAAAAAGTGACATCATTAAGTTTGCAGACATCACTGAACTTCTCTAAGAAAAAACTTTTCCCCAACCTAAAATTATTGAATCACCTCAAAGTGTGTAACTGATTTTTTCTAAAATGTAGATGCACTTTAATATGGGCAAGGTTATAAAGAATTTAGTAATATTTTTATTTCCTTCACTGTAAGGGTCCCTTTCTTCCCTCTTCCTGACTGTGTTTTACTAGAGTGGTTGACCTAAAGCTGGTAGTCAGTAAATACTTTGAATAATGGATTCTGTTTTTCCCATAAAACCTTCTACAACTTTCCTAATCCAAAATCCTTGTTCCCTTGATCTACTATTGCAGTTATTGTTTATGCTATTTATTTGGCAACATATATATTTTAGACAGACATCTATACCTAACATCTATAGATGTGACATCTATACCTAACATTTATTAACACTTCACAAATTCTTTTGCTCTTTACTGACAGAATGTGCCTAGTACAGTGTTCAGTGAATTTCAGCGACTGAATTAGGAGTAAGGTCTAGATGCTAGAGTGTGACTTCCTCATCTTTGTATCCTGTAGTAAATAACACATATGTGGTACTTCACAAGTAGTCATTGACTTGTCTGTGATGCTTATGAGAATCAAACTTAAGACTAAAATAACTTTGTAGAGGAGACAATTGATTAAGGAATAAATAACAAGAGGTGGTATTGACTGAAAGTATAAGCTCACTAACTTCCAAATAAAATTAAATTCACAAATATTAAAGGTCATTAAGGGATACATGCCAGGTTTTTAAAGCTTATGTTAGGCAATGCTACCTTCCTAGCTCTGCCTTCATCATCACCAAATGGTATTTCTGCAAAATCTACTGGATCAGTTAGAATACAGAAATAAGAATATCCATTATTTGCTGGACATTTTCCATGCATTAAGTAATTTATTCTTTATATAAGCTCTATGAAGTGGGGTTGATTAATATCACCCCAAATAATAAAAGGCAGACAGATCTGTCTGGTTTTAAATTCTATGCTCAATCCACTGTCCCATGCTTTCCCTTCAGTCACTACAGGTCATATTCACAAATATTTCTGTTCTTACATTTGGGTCCTATACTAGCTAGATAGTCAGCTCCAACTATTAGGGCCAATTATGGGACTTGAGCATCTGCAGATTTTACTGGAAGCAACCCACTGTGATACTCACTGTACCGAGCAACACTAACAGATCCCAAATAATGGTGTAAAATCTCTTCCAAGGTGATTTTCTTATAATAGGAGTGGCTGTAATGTGGAAATTATAGAGCTTTCTTTGCTTTGCCCAATGTCTTGTTTTTTAAAATAACTCAGCTACTGGTAAACTCTGATAAATGTTGTGTCACTGTTTTCTAATGATGAGTGGGGTATGGAAATAGCTCAGACTGTATATCTATAATCCATATATCTACCTGACTATGTAAAAAATGCATGTTGATGGGAGAGTAAAAAGAATGGGGATGATGGCCTGAAGTGGTAACCTTTGTTCAAAATAATAAGGAGTCTGTGAGAGGGGGAGAATTCAGTCAAAAGTGAGAAAGTGAGGAGCTGAAGAGCGAAGAGCAGAAAGCAAGATATTAAAGTTAGGGGCAAATGGCCAGAGGAAACCTTTCAGATAAGTGGACACCTTTCAATAATCTCAAAGCAAAAAAAGAAGAAGTAAGTGGAGTTTCTCAGCATGGGCCTGGTAGGTTACTGTTTCACATATAGAGTGTTGATAGGTGGTTATCGCTGAACTTTAGATAATTTATGAATACACAATATGGAAAATTCTCTTGCTAGAGCAAAGCATAAGTCATTCGTATAAAAAAGATCATTTCCATAATAGAATGCCTTATACTAAATCTTTATTTTGTGTTTTGTTTTTCTATTTTCCCTGACCCCACATTTCTTTAATATATTGTAAGGACAGTATCATCATTGGTACATTTAAAAGTTAAATACTTATTAATTAAAATATGTGTAACATATTTGAGGGGTGAGTCAATCTACACTTACTTATATTACTGAATTCTAAAATGATTAACTATTCTGATCCTCACTTTACAATATTTAGAACCTAAGATGTACAAGCTTCAAATAAAAATATTCTTTAAAATGTCCTTTGTTCTTGGACTTTAATCTCTGTTTTGAGACATTAGGTATTTTGGAAGTTTCCAAAAATATCCTCTTTAAATCATACTCACTGTTTGCTTTGAACACTTTTAGAAAGCAAAATAATAAACAGGAGGGGGTTTTCTAAAAGTAAATACACTTGATCCTAAATGAACAGGAAATCAGATTCACTGATTTGGCTTTACATGAATATCCAAATTATAATTGATATTCTTAACATGCTTTAAATTTGTTATTAAGTAGCTGTTTAGATAATCTCAACCTAAATATAGCTTTCTTTTCTGCATTAATTCTCTGTTATCTTCTTGCATTCCTCTGAAGAACAATAAATTGTTTCTATTATTTGTCTTTGATACTTGAAACAGAACATATAAATCACATAGGGTTAATGAAAATTAATAATTTAACTCAGCTGTTGAGGCATGTCTGCTAAATAAAGTTATAGATAAACTTTACATTGTAATTCAAAGCTGGAGAGAGGCTTTTGTTACAATTTAGCCTCTTCATAATAAATGTTTCTTTGAACTTGTGCTGCAGTGAAAGAAGGCAAAAAAGGGAAAGCTTTGCTGATCTTTTAAACACATCAAAGCCTTAGGAAGCTAAGCATGTTGGACAGATGCTTTTGTCAATCTGAACAGTATCTGTGCTCCATCTTCCTATGGAGATATGGCATTTATCTCCTTTGAACGGTAGACAGGAGCTACTGCCACTGCCGAAACTCTATGAGGTCCACACAGAGCTTAATGATTTCTGTTTCTTTTAGTATCCCTCAACTTGAATCATTAAGATATCTCTTCTGAAAATAAATTTTATGTTTGGGGGAAAAAAGGTTCTAAATACTGGTTACAGAAAATATAGGAGTATTAAAAGAAGTAAAAATCACCAATAAATAATTACTGTTACTTTAGATTGTCTTCTTCCTTTCTGGTACACACCTAGGTGTTATATGTTGAATTGTCACTTTAATAGAATTGTGATCATACAGTACCACATTTTAAAGCTTACATTATTAACAATTCCTCAGATCATTAAATAATGTTATTTCTAACATTTTTCCAACATTTCCTGTGATTGCTAGTGGAAATAAAATATGTAATCATAGGTTGATTTAACACGGACTTTCAGTTGAACATTTATTTAGATTGTTTTCAGTTTGTCAGTATTACATAATAATTTCAATGTACTTTTTAATACTTAAATCTGGTTTTGGCAACATTGACCATTTCTTTGGCATAGATTTCTAAAAGTGAAATTATATGGTTAGGGGCATAACAGTTTGAAGGGTATTCTAGCAAGTTGCTTAATTGCTTTAAAAATGTTCCCAGTTTACAGGCTTATCTGCAATTCAACAAATGCACACAATGCTGGCTATTACCTTTTTGTTTTGGTTTGTTTTTGTCTTAGCTACTCTGATGAGAAAAATATTTTATCTGATTTTAATTTGGATTTATTTTACTAATTAGAGGGTTAAATATTTCATATGCCTAAAACCCGTATTTTTCTTCTTTTGAATTGTATTTTTATGTCATTTGCTCAATTTTTTGTTGAGTTTTAGTTTACCTTTTTTCTTTGATTTTTGTGAGCTCTTAAAAAGATTGGGGTTAGTTCCTTCATTAAATTTGTGGTAGAAAATGTTCTCTTTTTTAATCTTTTCTTTTTATTTTATGTTTTCATGTACAGAATCATTAATTTTTTTATATTCAGATCTACCATTTTCACTTCGAGAGTTTGTCCATGTGTTTTATGTTTTTCATACCAAGATTAAACTACTTTCCTATATTTTTAATTCTCATTATATTATGGTATTGTTTTTCAAAGGTAATGTTTCATTAGCTTAAAATTTGTTATTGATTTGAGGAAAGGATCCAATCACTCTCCTTTTGCCCAAAGAGGTAATTTTCCAGCACCCTATACTCTACTTCTAATTTTTCATGCTATCTCAATCATAAACTACATTTGACATACTAAATTATTATTTAGTATTCATTTACACTGTGCCTTGTTCCAAATCATTTAAGAAAACAAATAAAAATTAAGGATAAAACTAAGACAAGTAAAATAAAGAAAATAAAAACAAAAATTGAAATTGTAGATGGAGTCAAGTATGAGTTAACGCAAAGTTTCTGCCTTCAAATGTTATACCTATGCAAAGAATAGACCATAAATAGTGCCCCATAGGTTTTAAAGAAGTTAGTAAGAAGAAGCAAGTCCAGGTATTATGAGATTCAGGATTCACAGGTATAAAAAACTAGAGCTTTTAAAAATCACAAATTATCTGTCCAATGATACCATAATGAAGAATACTGTATAATACAGTGAAATATATTCTTTACAATAGTTTATAACAAACAAATCATATTTATGAGTGTATTTCATATCCCTCATAATTACTGCTATTCTTATACAAACTCTTGAAAGATATAGAGCAGCCATAAATTTCAAGAATATTCAACTGAGAAGTCTTGGGGGGGGGGGGCCACTAATGAATGCTGCCAGTTGAGGGTGCTGCAAGGATTAACAATTTGAAGAGCTAGGAGAGAACTGACATCTTCTTGAGCAAACTGAAGAGTGTTAAAAGGTCATGTCATGTTTCTGAATAGAAGTCCACTCTTCCTCAGCTTGGAGGAGATTTTTATACATAGGATAATTAGTGTCTGAGCCATCTATTCCATCCATCAATCTCTTTTTAGCACTCTATTATATCTGTATAGTATCTGAGAGTAAAATGTTTTTCTCAAAATTACGTATTTTTGAAGGTAAAAATTTGACTGTTTTAAACTATTTTTCCCAATGAAATATAAGGCCCCTTTGACAAATTAAACCACTGAAATTGTGATTGAACTTGTATCAAACACATAATAAATAAAAAACTTAAATGTTTATAATATCCATATCTCTTTATACTCATCTTTCTTTTATATCTATCCCTCAAAATTTTGTTTCTTCCTATAAGTTCTTCCATATTTTGCTTATGATTATTTCTTGTTTTTACTTTCCATAATTTTATAAAGGGATTATTTTCATCTTGTTTTTTAATAGTAGTTGGCATGTTTTTAAAAAACTATTAATTTTAAGTACTTGTAATGATCCAACTTAAAGAACTATTAACGTTTTCAGTAGATTATTTTGTTGTTTTAGTTAGGTAATCCTATCACTCAAAGATAATGATAGCATGACTTACTCATTTCAATACACATCCTTCTAATTTTTGTTTAATTTTGCTGTATTGCATTGAGTTGAACTTCTTTGTTAATGTTAAATACTAGTTGTGTCAGTGGGTGTTGTTCACCTAATATTAAACTGTATTTGAACTGCTGGATAAATCTCATATGATCATAATGGCATCTTTTTATGTTGTACTATTGAATTTGATTAATTAGCAGTTTATTTCAGATTCAGTGATAGCTTTCTTTCTGTATCTTTGTCATATTTCAGTGTCAGATGTATGCTTTTTTTACAAAATAAATTGGGATTATTAATATAGCATGGGTTTGCCTGCTTGAGAATATTTAATAACTTTCACAAGTATTACCACTAGATTCTAGAGCCATCTTTAGGATTGGAAAAATTGTTTTACAATAGTGGTAGTAAGGGTGGTATTTTATCTTATTAAAAACAGATCCTTTTCTCAGTTTGAGTCAGGAGATGAGGAATGTAAGTTCCGAGGATATTAGAGGGTCACCTTCAGTATTGAAGTCATTATCGTTATTAACATTAACTAATTATATTCCGATATTTTTAATATTCAAGAATGTGAACAGTTATATGAGTTATTAAAATAGGTATGCATATGTAATATAGCATATTTTATAGAATTTGTTTACAGAATTTTTTTTCCGTTTTCATAATTTGTACTTTTCCAATATGCATAGTCAGTAGGGAAGAAAACAGTAAATTAAAGCTAGACATACAGGCAAAGTCTAAGCATGTAACTTTATTACTATGTGAATTTGTACAGAGGATTCATTTTCTGTAATTAGCTTCCATGTATTTAACAATGAATCAAAATAGTGACCTACATACAGCTTCACTGATCTCGATTAATGATGTTCAAGATGTAAATCAGTGAACAAGTTTAGCATACCAAAAGTTGTATTTGACATGTAGGTTTGGGATCATAAAATCAGAATGTTCCTTCCATTAGTAGAATTCCCAAGAAGACTTTGTTTAAATTTTCTTTTATTTTGATAAAATTTCTTTAATATGAAAAGAGAGTTTTATTATATGCTAAGATATATACTAAGTAAAACATTAGCTATGAACAGGACAAGACAGACAGCCAAACTGGAAGCTTTTCAATTATTAAAATTATCAAAATGTCTTGATACAAAAAAGAAATCTGGAGACTTTTCTAATCTAATAGCACTTCTTAAGGGAAAGTGGAGGTCATTTCCTCTCATCATTAGGACACATCAGTGTCTCTTGGTGAGTCACCATTGTTATGAATGACCTTTGTTATGGTTGTGACCCACATATTCCCACCTGCAAGCGTAAGTCCTTAACAGCTGATGGTTAGAAAAATACAAGTTATTTAGATTTTTAACTAATCCCCTTGCTGTTATTCACCAGTCTTTATATTGAAGTTAAATTCCAAGCCTGGCACTACACAGAAGAGTTTAAATTAAACCAAATTTAATACTTTTAAAAATCGTATAGAATGAACGGGGGAAATATTCAAGTGTGAATGATTGGGAGAGAGAGAAAAAAGTCCTTGGCTATAGGGATTTTTCTCATGGTCAGTTATGATTTCAACCAGCATTTACGATCAGTTTCCACCAAGCCTTCCCTCCTTTTGTTTATGACCAGTATCTTTATTTTCCAACCAACTAAGCAATATCAGGCATCAGCTTCCCTGTTTGCCAGGCATTGCCATCTCAAGTGGTAGATATGTTGCCAAGCACTTTTTTTTTTTTTCCTAGAGCTAGTGGAAAGATATTTGGCTGGGATTGAAAAATTCAGCAGGGGTAACCACCAGTTGTGTAAAGATAGGCAATCCATTTAAATATTCTGTCATTGTCTGATCCAAATTATTGACATTCTCTAATATGATCTCTCCTACCATGTCTATTGATACACTTCTAAGGCATTTCTGATTCAGTTTTTCTTGTATGAATTGACCATATTCTCATTCATAGTTGGGGTGAACTAGGAGAAAATTTAGGTTGGTACTGGGTTTCAAGACATTTTTATAGAGGCCAACTAGGAATATTCCAAACACACTCGAGGAAAGGGCTAGACGAAGTGGTACTTTTCAAATGGATTCTCACTCTAGAATGCAGGGATAATAAGGTAAAAGAAGATGCAAAGATTAACATTATGGGCCTAACAACAGGACATTTATAACATTATTCAGGAAGATGGTTTAGGGCATCACAAAGTTTCAAGCAACTGAGGTTTACTGGAAGCAGAATACTGATAGGATAAACTTGGAGTAACATTTACTGTTATTGTAAGGAAGCTACAGTACCCTTCCAAGTTGTAAGGAGCAAAAGAGGTGAGGATCACCAGGTGACCAATTGTGTCTGAAAAGAAAGGGCCAGAAGAATTAGTGTAAGGGAAGGAAAGCTCTGAGGGAGTGGGAGACCAGATCTAAAACACAGATGAGCGTGTCAGGCTCTGCCTTCCCTCTTTCTGCCAGCTCCTCCCTCTTCTCTCAGTAACATGCCCCACACATACACTACACATGTAGAGACAGCGGGATCCAGACACACATCTTTTATTATTCAAACTGGCAGCCTCAGCATTATCTCCTTCCACTGCTAAAAGAGGCAGCTGCTGAGAATATGGAAATCGTATCACACAGAGTTGGAATCTGTTAGTCAACCAGGAATTAACATTTTGAAAACCAATGAAATGCAACATAATCTAGTGGTTAAAAGCCTACACATTTGATGTCTTATATATGAGTTTGGACTTTGAGCTCTTTTAATTTCAACTTCCTTATGTTTATAATGGGGTATATCATGGAGTCATCAAAGTTGATTACCACAGTGTTCTAGGCATAGGGTCAAGTACATAGTGATATCCTATAAATTGGAGCTATTATTAATCTCCTTATTGACTTTATCATAGTTATATCTTCATTTTTTCTCTTCCCCTCTGTGAAATGAACTCATGAAAAAACATCACACTTGTCTTCCTTGTTCAGGTCTATACCCTTAGTACCTAGCACAGTACTTTGAATATAGATAATAGTTTTCTGCTGCTAAACTTAGACCGCTCTTTCTGGAAAGAAATCCTACTATGCAAGAGGTCATTGCATCTGGCCATATGTACTCATCATGACATCAATACAATTTACTTCTGTAATAAATTATACAAATATGGTGAATATTTTCTGTCTAGGCTGGTTTTAATGGGTTTTTTTTTTTTACATAACTATAGAATTATAAAATCCTAACTTGTGCCCAACACTTTCTAATTTTTTGTAGACCTATCTGTTAATTAAAATTAAGTAACATATAAACAAAAATTAGGAGATTATATAAGTCCAAATGCATATACTGTGATATTAAGACTAGACTTAGAAGCTTTCTAGAGATGGCAAGTGATCAAGAGCAGTGTGGCTTTGCCACATAAGCCCTTCAGTCTGGTGGATTGATTTCCTCCTCCTCCTCCTCCTCCTTTTTCTTCTTATCCTCCTGCCCTTCTCTTTCCTCCTCCTTTTTGCTCTCCTCTTCTAACTAGAAACTTACTTCTTAGCACATGCTAGATATGTTTCCTTTCTTACTTCAACCAAGTATGTACCAAAGAACACTAATCACTTAACCTCTTGCTACATATAGTCTTAGGACCAGTAGCATTGAAATAACTTGTGAGTTTGTAATGCAGAAGCTGGGACCCATCTCAGGTAAAGTGGATAAAGCTTGAGCAAGCAACTCTTAGCCAATCTTGTGGGTGATCTAGGGAAGATTTGGTTTCACCCACTAGAGGGCAGTAGCACATGTACACCACTAAGCACTGCATGTATTTTCCAAGTATGATTAAAAAGTTCTTTAACAACCACCACAGTTGCCAAAGGGACAGTATGCTTAGTTTCTTTGAAGGGAAAACAAGAAAGTCAAACCAAGTTAGAGAAATTCAACATGTGAAATTAATGATATAAGCAGTTCCATGGCACTAGCTTAGTATAAAATCAGGTGCCAAAACCTAAATTGTAATGTTGGCTCTTGTTCATAGATTATAGAATTGTAAAGCTGGAAAAGGCTTTGATAATCACCTCAGGGGCAACCTCCTTTTTTTACAGAAGAGGAAGGAGACTCCGAGAGGTTTACTGGCTCTTCCAAATTCATACAGCTCACATTCTGCCAAGCCAAACCTGGAACTACTACCAACAGACTCCCTACCAAGAGTAAAAAGAGATTTTAACAAGATGCTAAACATATCTATGTAGTATTCTACGGTAAAATGGAGTTCATACTCGTGATTTACACAGATGGTGGGTTTAAAACTGTTAGCTGTTGTTTCCTTAGAGGGAGGAGATAGAAACGCAGGCATTTGCCTTTTTTCCCCTTCAGTTTATATTCAGCTCCACTACCAGCAGAACACAGCGTAGATGTCTCCAGCTCCAAAAGTGTCCACATGTAAATATCAACCAATCACTAAGTATTGAGTAACCATAAGATTCATGGCACTGTTTCACATTCCTTTTAGCATAATGCTAGCATGATTTCTGCTCTTGGTGGTCTTGGGTTATGTGTGTTTTACTAGCTTGGCTGGTAACTGCTTTTAATTCTTGATCCCATATGTTTTTTGCATGCAAAATGGGATCAACAACATTATGTCAGACCCAAAGATCCAGAAGGTGATGAAAACTGAGCTGGTGGATCCTCATTCATCTAAGAAGCTGGAAAGGCTTTACAGAAAAAGAAACCCTAATTGCACATACAACACCCTCAGTAAAACTTGCTCACATGTCTTCAAAATGACCTTTTAAAGAATGCTCTAAATGTCAATGCTTTTTTAGAAAACTTTGAACCAAACATGGATATTGCATGAGAAGAATTTCTGAATCTCCAATTAAAGGCACAGAAGACCCACATTTTCAATTTCCTCTTCCTTTTCTCTTTCTCTAACTTGCCAATGCAATTACTTAATAAAAACTAAAATCACATAAAATTAGGCATGAGCATTTGGATGTTGATGGATATAATGCAAGCAGTTTCTTAGACAGAGTTCCAGTCTTTGACCAAAACCCCAGGAAGAAAAATGTGGTGAGGCAAAGTTTTAGTGGAGTGGCCCCAGCAACAGCAACAAAAAAGCTTCAAAAATAAGGGCATACAATTTTTAAGGAATATCTAATCTTGCTTAATTTGTACCTTGACAAAGAAATTTAAATCTAGCTCCCAAATAAGTTCTTGTGTCTCCTCCGATTTACCCATCTCTCCTCTTACCTTTAGCCTCAGGTGATAAATGATGTTATAATCAACTGCCATAATTTTAGTAGCCATAACTGTTTATACTGAGAGTTACCCACAAGCTCAATTTAATTACCAAGAATATGAATGTAAAACACAGCTGCTAAGATTGGATCAGAGTCTGAAGTAAAATATCTAAGTAGGTTTTTTTTCTATTTTAAACTAAAAAGGAAATCATCTTAGCAAAAAGTGATGATATCTGATCCACTGAGTTAGTAATCCATAATTTAAACAGTTGAAATTTTAATTTTGATTTTCCTAAGGGTAAACAAGATTATATACTATTTACATAGGGTGTGTGTCTTCTCTACCATAACAACAGTATAACCACCATAAAGAAAAACAGTAGCATTTAATAAACTTTATTTTTTAGCATTCATATAAAATGTATATACAGTTATTTTAGGAGGGGGTAATATTACCATTTGGGCTCACTCATTTTATCTGAGAATATCCTTTTTTTCCCATTATAATAAAAAAAAAACAGCTCTCAATCATTGCCAGTAATATTAGTGGCATACTCATGTTTATATCTCAAATATGCTTTTAATTTTCTGAAGCAGAGGCAAATTGCTGGTGATATCTTAATGTTTTGAGGTAGTTAATGCCAAAAGGCTTGGACCTGATCTTAAACTGAATATTTCCCAGATGTGTAGCTAGGGTGAAAGGTGGAACAACTAACAGAGACCAACTTCCTATCCATGTTAGACTGACTTAGGTGAATTTTCAGTAAGGATTAATTAGACTCTGAGACCTTATAAGCAGTCAGCTTCACGGCTCCCAGAGATAAAAGCTGGGGACCTGCTCAGTTGTAACATAAGCCATATGTTGAGAAAGAAGTATCAACTACTACTATCTCCTTACACCTTGTTTATAATGCTCTTTTAGCCAACTTTCTTCCTGAAAATCCAATACTTTGGGAAATGTTGAAAAGCTATTTTCTAAAGGATTAAAAAGCTTAGTTTTTGAGTATCAGATATTGAAGTAGCAAAAGAATATACAAAACATTTAACTCATATGGACAAGCTCATAAATATAAAAAGACAGCTTAAGAATGACAAGAGGAAACTGCTGTTAATGTGTCTTGTCCTCGGCCAGCTCTGTGCTGACAGATACCTTAGACACTGATGCCCTGAAACTCTATGTCTCCGTGGGGAGCCAGGCTGCCCATTTTAGGAAGAGGAATTTGGCGCAAATTTACAGTTGTTCACCCAGATTCAGTAGAGACTAAAGATGAACTGGAACAAGATCTTGCCAATTATTCATTCTTAAGGGTTGGGTGCTTTAACTTGACAAGATTTTGTCACCTAAAACAGCTGTTTTGTGTTGGAGACTAGATGGTAATTTTGTCAGAACTAGTTAGAAGGTCTGAGCCATAAATGTCAAAGCAAATGATCCTGATATTGGGTACATGCTCATTTTGTGATATTTTTCATTTAAATTATCATGTGGATATAAGTTCTGGTTTAGATTGGTGGTGCTGAAGTAGACGACGATGAAGTTAAGCTAAAAGCCTATTATCAAAATTTGTCAGCCAATTAGGAAAAGACCTGCTTCCACAAACATAATGAGAACTAGACTTGGTCAAGTCAAAAGAAATCAATCTGATGCAATTATTTGCTAACAGTAAAAGCAAAATCTTTATCAATAAAATCAATTCTTCAAATACGTCAAGTTATTCCAGATAGAAATCTACTTGAAATAATTTTTCTTAAATGGTTTCCTTCTTCTTAGACTTTTAAAAATCATTTTTTATTAACAGGTGAGATTGTGTAGGTTGTAGTAAGGAATAATGGAGATGTAAAAAATCTATCTGAAAATCTATCTTGCAAAGCAGGTAACTGTATATTTTTTATGTTTATAATAAATTCTGCCAGAAAATCTTGTCTACAAAAATCTTGTGGGTCAGTATTTTGCTTCAATTTAAAAGTCAAAGACATTTCTAACTTTTCAGCGTGATTACTTGACATAGAAGTTAGCTAGCAAGGTCAACTGAAAAAGGAAAACTATCAGATTCCAAAGAGTAGTACACTGCTCACTCTACAGGGAGGGGTTCAATGAAGTTGAAAGAAAAAACTGTGAAAACAATTTTCAAGCACAGCCATTTAATAGTATAGTGTGTACATCCCTTGAAGTGTGTGAGTGGGAAGACAGCTAAGAAAGTGTCTCTGAAGCTCTCTTTTTGGAAATCAACTTTGTATGTAACTGGACAAGACATGTGGCACAAGTCTGTGCAGTTAGCTCACATAGCCTAGTACCGCAAACATAATTATAGGCGGCTGTTTTTGTTAACTGGCAGGTTAGAGAAACAATAAAAAGAGGAGCTGATGACGATGAAAGAGGAAGGGCGTGAAATGGTTGTACTCTTCTCAGTAGCTTTTAACTCCCGACATAAAGAAAAGACTTTGTCAAACTCTCCGTCTGGACTTGAAGTGTTGACTGAGAAGGCAAAGAAGGATGAGAAGGCTGTTTGTTGGCTAGAGGAATAAAGACAAGATCTCCCAGCAAGTCAGAAAGCTGTTAAGCACTCAAGAGGAAAACACTCATCAGGGTTTTAGAGTCAACAACCAATTGTTTATATTTGGACATTCACAGCAGACCTCATTACCTTAACATCCTTGACCAAGTTTGTGAGGCAAAAACCATCCAGGGTGTGGACTGGGATATTGGGCTTTGTGGTTAGGTGACTTCTTTGTTTAACCTTTTTAAACAGGTTCTCATGATTGTACACCTATGAAAGGAAAGGGAACAGAGTAGTCCTTGGTTTTGGCTGTGACTGAAGCAAGTAGAATTTAGTAGGAAAAGATTGAGCAGAATACTGTAAGCTTGGGACACCTTTTTATTCTTTCTCTTCCTATAATATGCACATCATAGTGGTACTTTTTATGCTCAATAGCTGGCTTTCCAACACAGAAAGCATCAAATATTTGTCAATGTGATTTTCATAAGGTTATATTTGGTAATCAGTCCCTTAGGGTACCTGTGCTTTACTTTCAGTCGAAGGAACATCCATAAAATAATATGAGGACTCCGTCTCCAGGATAGAGACCATGCTGAGGTTAGAAGACAAATTGGGGCAAGGTGGGGCATACAGAGGGTGGTGTGTTCCTCTATATTCCTGTCTACCGTAGAAGGTGAGGATGAATTGGCTTGTGATTTTACCCCATGGAGTACTCTGGGTAGAATTGGCACACTCAAATAAAAGAAGAATCCTTGTCAAGGGAGAATATATTTCCTTTCCTCTCTCCAGAGAAAAATAAGTTTTCTGAAGTTGAAACTGGTACTTTGCACATGAATTCAATTCCTTCAGATAAATTACTGATTTGTTCATGATTATATATTGGGTATCTGTAATGGACAAGGTGTTGGCAGTACAGATGTGACCCATACAGAGAAAGAGAAGAGTCATGCTTTCAATAAACTAAGGGCAAGCTGAGCTCTTCTTACCTCCAGCCAAACATGCTCTCCTCTTTCTTCACCATAGTTCTCATGTGCATACTGAACATTTCTCTTTGACATGAAAATATGCCTAGTTCTTGTATCAGTGCATAAAGGTGTAAGTTCAGCTATAGGGTAGCTGCAACCCATCCATAAGTAAAAACTGCTTAATAGAGTTCTAATCCCGAGTTCCAGTTCCATGTTCTGCCATAGTTTAATCAAATTTTTCAAGCTTTTTAAGTGCATTTCCATTTTTATTTGTCTCTTTTTAGTTTTTTTAAATTAAAAAAATTGTTTTTTCTAACTGGTTGTTTATATAAGACAGATGTACATGTTTCTATTCATCTATCTATTTAATAACAGTTACTCTGAAATGTATGCCATCTCGTGGGTCCTGAATTTCTGAGTCTGTTTTGGTAATACATGGAGGCTTCAAATATACACCCTTCTAAAATTAAATTACGACACTAACTTTGATTCCTATTTGGACATAATTTGTAAAGATTCTTATATGAAAACAAGTAAGATTTACTTTGAATCTTACCCAAGAATAATCTATACTGAAATATTTCAGTGTTTGTACTAAATTAAATTATATTACAATCACAATTTTTCCAACCTTCTAGAATTAGTAGGAGAGGAAATATTTACAATAGAAGTTGAATAGTATGAAATTATTCTTCTTTATGAATGTTTCCATTAATTTATTAGCCTGACTTGCTAAAAAATCAACCACTTTACACAAATGTGTTTTGCCAATTTGATGACAATTTGACAAATTATTTTCAAATTTGGATTGTCCTTTTCAGCTTGTTTCTCCCTACCTTATATCCATGCACCAAAATCTTAATCAACATACATTATTATAAATTAATTACTTTATTTCAGTTGAATGTAATAATTATTTGACAATAATAGCTAATCAGAATTTAGCACATCAATTCAAATACCTTCTTGCAATTGAGTATATGAATTATATAATATTGAGAGTCTTTCTTTGGTGGGAAAGGCTCTATGATTTTGACAAATAAATGTAAAGTTCCTCAAAATATAAAATGTGGAGTTTTATTCAGCTGAACTGCAGTATACTACAAAGAAGTTTAAGATAACTTCTTTGAATTTTTTTCCAAAATTTTTAACATTTTAACAATTTTAGATAAAATTTAATTGAGTAAAATGAGCCATTTGCAACTAGCATGGTTTGGATATATATGTTAATGCAAGATATACAAAATCAAGTCAATTCAATAATTTTAATTCTCTTTGTGTTTCTTCTCCATTAACTTTTTAGTTTGTAGCATCCTCTTCCTTTTTTTCCTATAAATTGGATCCCAGAAATAGTATCTTATATGCAAGAGAACTCAAGTGCATAGTCGTTACAATCTGTCTTCTACTATTAAATGCTGAATGTTCAGCATGCTTTTTTTCAGAACAGTTTATCAAGACTTGCACCAGGATGGGGATGAAATAACACTTGTCTAATGTACATGCACACACACACACACACACACACACACACACACACTGTATATATATATATATATCTCCACTTATTTGCCCCTTGGCATTTTTTAAAGCCCTCCTAGAAGGTTCTGTTGGTTATTTGGGACCAGCATCAACATATAATGTTCTCTTATCCATCAGTTTTCACTTTCAAATTCGGACCAGATAGATCATGTTTTCTCTTAAAAGGTATGTGCACTTTCTCGAAAGTATACTATTTTAATCCAATTTAAGCACTGATTTTTAAATAAAATATCATATGGAGATAATTTCTGGGTTTTGTCCACCATGGTAAAACAGGTATTATGTGTCAGGTAGAATTCATTTTATCTCGTAATTTCTTTATAGATAGCTTGTTAAGACAACAAAACAACAAAAATATTCAGCAGGAGTTTAAAAACCACACAGAATAGTTCATTTCCTACATGTAGTTACAAAGAACAATAAAGGATTTATGTTGGATTCCAGTGTCAATCACTGGTTATATCTCACTAAAGAAGGAGTAATACCCTGCCCCAACATTTGCTTAAGGTGCATCTGTTCTTAGAACATCTTTTCCTCGCCCAGCGTTGTTTTTCCCATGCTGTCTATGTCAGAATGTCTGACTTCCACACTGAATTTCA
The DNA here is from genome assembly GCF_009834535.1 of Camelus ferus. Classification (NCBI taxonomy): domain Eukaryota; kingdom Metazoa; phylum Chordata; class Mammalia; order Artiodactyla; family Camelidae; genus Camelus; species Camelus ferus. The sequence continues at coordinate 30,825,971 of NC_045698.1, read as the reverse complement.
ATCTTTTGTTTTCCTACTGTCTCAAAATACTATTTTTAATTACCAGGAAAATCCTTTATATTGATTTCTAGGAAAGTATTCCCTCTATCATGCTCTGCAAAATACTGGCTGTGTGCTTTACTAGCGATTAGAAATCAATGTATGATGCTGTCTTCTTCTATTTCCTAACCTAAGAGATCTGTTTTCTTTGCCAGCTGTGTGGCAAATGACAGCATTTCCATGAACTTTGGAGGCAAAGAATCACTTCTACTTGGTGTATGAGCAAGGACAGTCTTCAGTCCAAAGGGCCATGACCTTCCCTGAGTATCTTGATTAAATGTCCCCTTTTCAGCAGAAGCCAGGATTCCTTAATGTAATATGATGAGTTACAGAAATACATAGTTCTATATATGGAAAATGAATCAGTGTTTCAACTTGGTAAGTATATAGAAATAGGTAAATTGGTATTTTTTTTTGCACAATCGAATAAAAATACACATACCAAATAGTCTTGTCTATATTTCTTATCAAGTATTGTATAATTATCCACTATCCAAGTAACAATGGAAAAAATCTTTGAGTTAAGAAACTATATACTATTCCATAACATGCTAAAAACTTCACAAATTTCAAAATACGTGTTCACAGTGGGCCTTGAGCTTGAACTCAAAACTTGTCCTACATTAAGTATTTTAAAATACTTAGGGCTGTTCATTCTTAGCTAATTTGTGAAACTTCAATGCATCAACTTTTTCTTACTAGAAACCCAACATCAAGATGTGCTCTACTGACCTGTTTATTCTTTTCACTAAATTGAGGAGAAAAGATATTCTGTATCATATTTAGCTATAGTAAAGAAATTCATTAAAACTTTAGTAAATGTGATAGACATTTTAAAGGAGTATTTTTTGAGTAAATATCTGTATTGACATGGACTGGTCATTTAGCAAAAATATGTCATGAAGTAATTCCTCTAACCCTTTATATTGGCTTTTAAATTTTTTCTTCCTTGATAAATAAAATGCAGTGGTCAAGCTCAACTGGAATGAATTGTTTCTATGTAATGAACAAGATAAACTAGTCTATAAAACATTAAGTACATAGAAAACTTTTGCCTGGCTGCCAACAATTTTTAAATGTTTATAGGAGCCTCATGCTGTAGTAGAAAGAACATGTACTATTTATTTCAGGCTCTATGTAATCTTCTGGAGGTGCTTGGATAAGTCTCTGGCCATCCCTAGGTCTCCTGGTGTCATCTATTACAGAAAGGAATCAGAGATAAACCAGACAATCTCTAGATTTCATCAAGCTCCTCTCTGACTCTACAATTTGCTAAGACTGAGCTTTTTCTTAAGCCTTAAATGATCTGAACTCTGAAATACATGACACTGGGTCTTCTTATTTAGTGATTTTAGTTGCTTTTGAGGCTTTAAAATCTGTGTTTTAAGTTAGGCTGATCAGAAGTTTTGTTTGGACATAAAATATTTCTCAAAATAATCTATGATGACTCATTTTTTGGTGGGGGAGGGGAATATGACAATTGTGTGCTTACCAAAGCTGTCTTAACCTAATAAATCTAATTTAGGGAGTGGGTTGGCTTTGGCTAGAGTATAACACATTTCTAGTATTTTTTTTGCTTCGTCTGTAGATTTTTTTCTAGCGACAATAAGATTGCAGTGATAAGAAAATGTCCTTATTTTCACTTGATCGCTGTTTAGACCAACCATTCTACACAGAATGGCAGACGCTTCTTCCCTCCAAAGCTCAGTGAGAAGACACCAGACACATAAGGATTCCCTCAGGCTTTTTCCCCAAATATAAAATTCAGGAGATATAGTAAGAGTAGAGCCAAAGTGGGGTGTGGCTGCATGCCCAGGCAAGAATTGTAACATTATACAATTTTTTGAAGAATTTATTTACTGAAGGAAATGGAGGGAAAAGGAAAAAAACAAAACAAAAGAACAAATAGCTTTATAAAACTTCATAAACTAATATATTTTCTGACACAGAAATAAGTTTACTTTTCAAAAAGAAATATTTTCTGTATTTACTCTGAGCCTTATTATGGCCTTATTAGCTACCAGTTCAAATGAATTGTGCTGGGCTTTTCCTAGAGTATCTTCAGCCTGCCTTTTTAAACTCTTCAGTTTTATGCTATTTCCCACCATTTATTCCATTGTAAAATAGGATCCAATGTCAATTATGTTGGGTCACAGTGAATCACTCAAACATGCAAGTATTTCCAGTGATCTTTTCCTAGGATTACTGGTTGTTAGAAGTAGAGCGAGGGTTCCTGTCTCCATGGACACACAAACTTTTCTAGGTCTTTACATCATGTAAAATTAGGCTTACAATTTTTTTTTTATTTTGCAAATTAGTTAAATTTATATCAGCACTTACTATGGACAATTCTCAAGAATTCCAAATAAATGTTTATCCTCAGAGACATGTAATTTATGTCTCATTGTGAATCTATCCTAAATCACAGAAGATAATGTCTGAAAACACAGCACTGTTAAAATACTAATAATTATTTCCTGACACAATTCAATAAGGTTAAAAGAACAACAAAAAACTCTGCTGATGAGGAAAAAACTGAGAAAGAAAATGTTAAGTTTACTATATCTATTGCTCTTGCACAGTGTCGTGAAAAGACACATTAGTCGACCATCTGCAAATATTTACTGACTAATGATCAATGTGGAAGACCCAGAGTCACATTTCATTTGCAATAAAAATACAATAATGAGATTAATCTTTAAAACAATTTAAACTTTATTTATAACTAGAGAATATTGTCCCTAGATTGTGTTGTTAGTTTCTGATACTTTCAATGTTAAGTCAATGACAATGGTTAAATTATAGTATTGGCCAATTAAAATATAGCCTTAAATTGAGAATCATTTTAGAGTTTGCCCCTATACGAATCAATAAGGCCAAGCTAGTCATTGAATTTATCCTATGACTTGAAGTACCAGGTGAGAAAGCAAAACTTCATTTTGGACTGTAACAAATTAGCAAAGATGTATCTTCTTATACAGGGATGTTTTCTGCCTGCAATTTTAAATGAATGTCAAGGATATCTGAAAGAACTGTGGCTGATAGAGAAACTAAATAGCTCCACTGCATTATGCTGAAAAGGCTTCCAGAGCCTACAATAGTACAACATGGATCAGCTCTAGATCAGTGATTTGCTCATTCTGGTACCTCCTTTTAAAGATGCTGATATTATTTTAGAGCAGGTATATGCCTTTGATATTGGGTAGAGGGTGGGAGATCAAATGAGTCCTGGCTGAGCTGTAGTAATTTCTTGGTCATCAGCATAACTTTACGGGAGCCATATAGTAACTTCTTACAGTGTCAACATAACTAGCCCTACAAGAATGCCTATAAAATACTTCAGGAGTAGTTGAAGGTACTTAAGTTTTCACCAACATTTCCACATGCTTTTGAGAAGAAAATAAAGATTCTGATAATAAACTTACTGCATGTGTTCAAAAAGACTGACTATAGACAACAATACACTATATTTGTACACAATTTCCAAATCCATATTATCACAGTTATGCAGATGTTGAATCCCATACCTATCAAAAACAAGCAAAAGGAAAACCCAGTACGTGTTTCCACGTTTTTAAACAATTTTTCTTTGATGTTAAGTTGCTACCATTATTTGCATCTATTCCTGTTTTTGGTTCTCTGCACATGTTTCTGTCAGTGCTTTTTTTATATCAAAGGCCTGCTCTGTCTCTGAATCATAGTGTATAGAATAGTGTGTGGTCCTTAGACCAGCAGAACCAGACCTGCCTGGAAATCGCTAGAAATTCAAATTATCTGGCCCCACCAAGATCCACTGAATTAAAAATCCCAGCAGTCTATGTTTAAATAAGCCTTCCAGATAATTCAATGTGTGTTCAAGTTTGAGAACCACTGGTGTAGAAGGTTGGTTAACTTGCCACCATTCTGACTCAGCAGACAGTAAACATCTATTCAATATCCACTCTGTGACTCCATGCAATCCTATGAGCTGTAGCCCCAATTTACAAATGAGGAAACCAACACTCATCCAAGGTCACACAGCCAGTTAAGTAACAGAGTTGAGATGTTAAGACAAGTTCTGCTTTTTTAGAGCTTCTACTTACTTCCGTCTCATTTACACCTGAGCTCCTCCTCCATTAATTTTATCACCTGAAATGCGACTGCTGTTTCCTTTAAAAACTGTGTGTGTGTTTGTGTGTATGGTTATTAATTGACTTACTGTGTTTGTGTGTGTGTGTGTGCACGCATATGGCTGAGTGAGAGAGACAGAGAGGTGGATAGACAGAAATGAGATGGGAAAATAAGTAGCTAATACAAAAAATAAAATTAACATCACAAATATTGCTGATGTTCCAGTTACTCTTAATATACAGCAATTACTTGGGTACATTTTCACATTCTTTCAAAACAGTTAAGTTAGCATCTAGATGCACTTTTTGAAATTGCAAATAAGCAATCCCAAACAGGTCTAAAGCACTTGAGCCCTTGAGCTTAAGATACTAACATAGTTCTGTTACCCCTCAGCTAGTGCTTTCCTCCCCAGTCTTCAAAAACCCATGCTTTCTTCCCTTTTATTCTTGCCGCCTGCGAACTATTTCACTGGGCACATGCTACTCTTGACTTTGGTGACAGCTTTCTACTCTGTAACTTCTGTGAGATTTTTTAAAAAATCTTACATAACTGTCAAACAAACCAACTAACAAACAAATCAATTTAAAAACAAAAAAGCCAGCACCAGACGCTAAAGGTGACAAGACAGACTTTATTTAGACTACTGCAGTAAGGGAAAGAGGCTAGAGTATTAACTGAGCTCAACTCCAACTAAGACAAAGGTGGCAGGCTTTTAAGGGACAACAGACAGGGAAGAAAGAGGGATTCTGGGGAGGTGATAAAGAGACTAGAGGCTATGTGGAAGTGGACAATTGCAGAAGGGAGTATACGGAGAATTACTGAAACCGCTCTGGCAAGGTGGGCTGCGACCATGTACAATTCACTGTTTGACAGCGTTGCATTTTCTTAAGCTTGGCAGCTAGAGTCACCTTTAGGGACACAGCCTAGTGTAGGTGGAAGCCAGGCTAAAGTCTGATCAAGTCTCATACCAAAGTGTTAGGAAGGTCCTTTGTGTTGTGTGGGAATTCAGCAGGTCACATAATGTGTTAAGGATTCACTTAATTTAGCCCCGTTTCACATTCCGAAAGATGAACATGTTATTTGAAATATTTCTATTATTATGATAAAAACCATCTAGCTGTTGAAACACTCTATGTATTTTTCTCTGGACATGATCATACAGATCTAGAAACTGTTGGACTTCCTAGATATAAAGTAGCATTTTACTATCAGGAATAAGAGAAACCAAGTTTTCAACAAATTCAGTGGTGTAAATGAACTATCAGCTGAAGTAATAATTACTGTATAATTTTTTCAGCACTAGTGTTTATAAACAAAAGTTATGTCCCATAAAGTTATTTGTAAATTATCTATTATAATTTTTACAACATAAGAAAAATTACATTTGTTTCATCATAGACATAAAATTAGGTATGTTTATGTCTATGATGAAACAAATGTAGTTTGTTCTAGACATTAAATTGTATATTTTTATGTTTCCCTCAGAATTTTAACATCGCATTTGTATAGATATCCACTCTTCAGAATATAACTGAGAGCCTATCAAAAAGAAATGCTAGGGTCTCTACACAAAGCATCATACCCTGTACTCCGAAAAGAACATCACCAAACCTCAGTCATACTTTTGACTGAATTCTAACAATATTACATATTCATTTAGCAGCTTACTTTAACGTAGACAATGCTAAGAGCATCCTACTTTCAGAGCAAAGTCATCAATGCTGATGCTGATGGCTCTCAGTCATAAAGAAAAACAAAATTTTAATTAGTAATCTCCATATATAAACAAGGAAATGAGTGAACTTGAAGCTTTAAGGTCCAAGTTACTTTTTTAAATAAATAAAGTCTGAGAGCTTTAAAACTTTAGTTACCTAGAAAATGAGTCTATGTGGAAGTAAATTCCTTTGTGTTGACGAAAGGGCATGCTTCTCTAAAATGCTTTTGAAATCTAATAATCAAGTATTTGCTAGAATATAGAGAATAGTATTTAAAATAAATAAAATAACCTTTATCATTGCTTTTGTTATAATTTACCTTAAAGTAATAATGAACATTTATATTTTATAATTCACTGACTTTTCATTTGAAGCATATAGTATTTTGGTATTTCCTTTAACTTTTATTTTCATTTTATTTGCATGTGGAATTACTAATTTATCTCAAGGTTTCACAAAGATGACTACTGTCAAGAGAAAAAAAATGTATTTAATGAATACCCAGTTTTTCTTTATTCAGCCAGTCATTGGACTGACCACTTACTGATTAATTTGTTCATTCAATAAATAAATATTGAGCACATATTATGAACTATGCACTGTTCTAATAATTTTTAAAAAAGACCACTATGACTACTATGGTTCTTTGAGAAAAATACACAAGTAGACAGACCCACAGTGATTCTGAACTGAATACCGTATTTGGAGCTACTTACTCCCACACTATTGGGTATGGTCACATAATCTCTGAGGCATAGAGTGTAAATAGGTCTGTAGGTCTTTCTATATTAGGATATAATAGTTCTATTTGGAGGCACTGAACAATTCATGGGAAAGAAAGATTTAGTTTGGAGAGGGTAGAATTTGTGCATCACATTATACTAATTATGGTATGTTTCAGTACATTGACTAAAACTATCAAACTATATAGCATTATAATCTATTTTGAGTTAAAATGTTTAGAAAAAATAAAATGTAACTAATTCACAAGGCTCTAACATTTTTTGAGTAGCATCCAAGTTTCACGATAATTTTTTTGAAAAATACATTCTTGCCCGGGAGAACACCACTGCTACTCAATGAAGCAGAATCCTTACTTTTACCAAGTGTCCCCTACAAAGTGCAGTTGGTAGAGAGGCACACACTGAGCTCTCATCCCTCCTCTGTGCCTTTCTTTACTCATTCACTTTTCTTTACCTAAAACGTTCCCCTCAACTTTTCAAATTCCCACCGATTAAAATCCTACCTCTGAAAGGTTCACCCCAAATACCAACCATCTTCTTCAGGACGACTTCTTTACTACTGAAACATATGGCAACATATTTTATCTCTAATATAGTGCTTAATATATTTTCTTTGTATTGCAAGTCCATAAATTATTCCTATCCTTTTCCTTCCCAGTTTTAGAATTCCTTGAGGGTAAAGGCTGTGTCTTGTTTGTTTTTGCATCCTTCATAGCGAGAGCTTTCACATGCCCTGGTGCTTAATATGTGCCAGCAGCATTAATTTACTCAAATACTCTCAAGGATTTATTTACATATTCATGTTCTGTTTATCTAGGAGAGGATAATAGGATTTTGCATTTATTTATTTTTTACATCTATCTTCTCCCTCTATATATCATTTTATTAAACAATTTTTAATTTCTTCCTCCTATTATGTCTATGAAAAAATATTTAAGAAGAAAGTTACCATCCGTAGCAATAGCTTTTTTATTATAATAACCAAAAAAGAGTAGTCTTGGTCTAATATAATGTCTAGGGAGAAAATAGGTCTGATTCTTCTCTTCTAGAGAAGGATAAGAGGCATAAACTGGGGGAAATTCTTAATGGCCACACCCTCAGACTGACAACTCTATGACTCATCAAAACACAATGCTTGTCCTACAAGTTAAAAGAAAAACTAATTTACATAAAAATTGTGACATCTGGGTTATTTCCAGTTAGAGTTCATTAGTTTGCAAAAACCCTCCCCATTACTATGGTGATGCTGCGTCATTAGGTAGAACTTGCCAGTTCATAAGAGCTGAATTTGTCACAATTACTTCTGTAATGTTGATGGTCAAACTTTATTATTTAAGTTTTCAAATATAATTCAAAATAAACATCATATATTGCTATTTACTTAGAGGAATTTGCTTAAAATTAGCTTTTTCTATTATGTTCTTTAAAAAGTCATTTTTTTAGATAAAATACTTTCTAATTGCCAAAACCCTTAGTGTCTGTACAAGGTGGTTCATAACTTGAGTCTGACTTAACTCCCCAGTCTTATTTCTCACAACTTGCTGCCTTGTTTCACTTTCCTCTAGGAGGTTGTCCTTCAGTTGGTATTCCATTTTGCATCAGAGTATACACGTATAGAACTCTAAGTTATTAATTCAACAACTGTCCAACTTTTGGAGCCTCTCTCCAAAAATACTTTTATAGGCAAACTTTATCATCCTCACCAAAGAACAGAAAACACTGGAGAGATTCTTTATGAAAAATAGACAAGTGTTCCTCTGAAAGTCACTCACATACTCACAGATATTTATAATAAAGGCAAGTTATTGTTCATTACCCAGGAAATTATCCAATTATGACTTACTGACATATGGTATATCTAAAAGTTTATTTTCAGACTTCAAAAGGACCTTAAATCATCTAGGTCTTCCTCTTGTCTATTTTGAAGCACAATGAACCATTTCAAGGTAGCCTTAACTGGATGCAGAGAAGGAAAAATGGTTAATTGATTGATGAATATCGAGTTCCAATTATGTGCAAAGCAGAAAGAAACCCAAGGGTATCTGAGCTAAATGTGATCTACTTTGTGCAATACCCCCTCAGAAATAATGAGTCAAGGATTTGGTAACATTTGTGGTATCAGAACATTTTTGCTTTTGCCAACTCAGTCTGGACTATACCTTAATCCAACTACTTCTTGTTCATCTTCAAAAACTTTTATTCTTTGCTGAAATCAGACTTTCTTCTCTTTTAATTTTAACAATTTCCAGTTACAAAACCATATATAGGGAACACCTTATAATTTACTGATAGTACTTACTTGCCTCTTTGGCAGGCAATGCATACAGAAGCCTAAATATTTCGCCCCAGATTCCTATCACCTGCCTTGCTCTATGTCCTCCACTTGTGATATAAATAAGTATATTAAAGTATATTAGATTTCCTTCTCTGAAACTCAGACATCATCCTCTATGGCATGTCAACATCCTTGGGAGGAAAAGCACATTAGGTTGTTAAAGATTATTATCCTGATGAGTCATTCTGTCAGTTGGTTCTCCAGCAAGATCCTCTTGTGAAAATGGGAAGGAAGAGGGAGATATGATGCAGAGGAAAAATAGTCAGAAATGGAGAGCCAAAGAGTCTGAAAGTGAAAGGCTTAGCTGTTGGGTCCATCATTACTGACCTATGATAACTTTATCACCTTGTGTGAGTTATAAAACCTCAGTATCCTCCACTTTTTCATCTGTAATTGAGAATAGTCACACCTCCTTTGAGGATTGTTGTGAGAATTAAAGAAATAAACTACAAGAAAGTACTTTTTTAAATGTGTAAATAGTGTGTCTGTGTTTGTACCTTGAGGGCAACTGCCAGCATAAGGGAAAAGCATGTTAAAAGTACAGATACTGTCTCCCTCACTCTTCACAACCTTTCCTCCTTTGAGCTTGCCACAGGAGATCTGTCTCACTCCATTAAAGAGGAGGTGTGCTGTGTTAGGTCAGAAGATACAGGATACAAGAACAGAATGGTCCACAGCATGTAGTTCTGGTACAAGTCTTTCTGGTGATGTCAGCTTTGCACTGGGGGCACTCAGGCACTTCTATTGGCCTCTACATGGCTTGTCAACTAGTGAAGGAAGGAAAGAAGGTGTCTGTGTCTTAAGAACAAGACACTCTTTCCCTCAGGGAAGAGTATAAACACACAATTTGTTGACCATATTTAGGACGGTGATCTTATGATAGGTAATACATGATAAATGATAAATTATACCAACTTTCAGATTGTATGGGCTAAACCAGTGAGAATTTGCATGTTCTGTTTAGGATTTACATAGCTTGCTGAAGAAGAAGCTTCAAACTAGAACTGTTGGAGGAATACTTTCCTCTAATAGTAATTAAGGAGACACTAAGCTCTAGGCAAGTTCTAATTATTTTATATGTACTAAGGAGACACTAAGCTCTAGGCAAGTTCTAATTATTTTATATGTACTATCTTATTTAATCCTCACAAAACTATGTGGGAGGTACTAATATGCTGCCCATTTGACAAGTGACTTCTTCCGTGGTCATTCACCAATAAATGCAAAGCCAGGATTCAAATACCCACAGTATGGATTCAGAGGCCTTTGATAATCACGATGCTGCCTCTCTACCCTGAGAACGCTTTCTCCAGAGTTCTAAAATAAGTAGACCTAGTATCTGAGGTCTCCCTAACCTAAACCAGGTAGTCATTTTGAATAGAGAGTTTACCTACCAACTTTTCAGAGAAAATTATATTTAAATGCACCAACCAAAACTTGTGTATTAGGGGAAGAAGTCTCTTGTCTATCAGTTCCTAAATCCCTTAGTGTTCCATTCTTTCTAGAAAAAAAAAAAATTTAAACTTCTGATGGATTTTCTCCCAATTTAAAGTAGTGATTCTGCTGTTTTAGAGACAATGTGGGTATTGGGATTAGCCCCTCTGTATCTCAGAATGTCAACACATTTACCAAAAATATATTTATCAGTTAAATATAGCCAAGAGATTTGGCTTATCTAAGTATTCCACAAAGAAGAAATAGCTTACCACTGTTTTTACAGATTGAAATAAATCTGACATATTACTGACATATGCTACAGATTTAATTTAATACCATAGTACAGATGTGTGCTCTGATAAGTTTTCGTGAAATCTAGCCTAAGATGAGTAGCATTGTTTCCATACTTACGGGGTTGAAAATGCAGAGTTAGCAAAGGAAGCATTTTAATTAAAACAATATTTTTCTTTATATGCTCAGAGTAAAATGCAGAGGAATTCATCTAGAGATCTACTATTTGTTTCCATGTAGTTATTTTGCTTTTAGGCACATTGTAAGAGGTTGGGGTTCTGTTTTTCCAATTTTAAAAAAACTTTTGATTTTGGAACCATCAAAAATATTAATACTCTCTGCTGATTTTTTTTTCTTTCTGCTAAATTTATGTGACTCTTTAAGTTTACCCTTTTTTAATTCTGTGTTTCAGGTATCCTGGAGATAACTTCTGTGGAAATTGGAGTTGTTGCCGTCAAAGCCATTAACAGCAACTACTATTTAGCAATGAACAAGAAGGGGAAACTCTATGGCTCAGTAAGTAGTCTGCTTTTATTTTCAAAATCCACTTCAGTAAATTATTACCACAGTTTTGCAATCTTTCCCCCAGACACTGAATGGCTTTGTTATCATTCTATTGCTGGTAAACAGAACCACAGTGGGCTGGTAACCAGAGTTTCGAGGGCTGGCAAGGCAGCTCTTTCAACTCTGTAATCTCATTTGTTGTTCACCCATTAGTGCACCACACAGGCTGTTGCTGGCATTCCTCAGTCAGTGTTCTGAACGCTAATATTCTGAATGTACTGCGCTAACCAGTCAGACTCTCACGGAAGCATCTGGTCAGATTGTCATGGTTGCTGCAGACAACTTGGAGAAGAACCATTGAAAACAAAGATCTTAGACTGAGTAGAAAACCGTATACTGTGTGTGTGTTAAAAACAGCTGAAGATGAAACAGGGGCTTGAGTATTCTGTTTTGTTAAAATCTGGAGTAGGGAGACATCAAGAAATTAATCATTTTCTGTGCTGTTCAATCAACTCCAGAATTTTATTTACCTAAACAATAATCATTAATTCAGTTATGGAGCTGTTATCCAGCCAGTGCTTTGCGTATATACATCCCTGTGTTCCACAGCACGGATTAAGGAATGTCACTTTAAAATGTATAAATAAATGTATTTTGTTGATTGCTGTAAGGATGACTGCAGTGCCTGTCTGGAGCCAGCAGCTACCACACTTGAGTCTGTGTCAGAATCACTTGGTAGATTTATTAAAAAACACTCCCAGATTTTCTGACTAAGTCTGTAAAAATTTGCATTTCTAATGAGTTCCCAGGTTTTCCTAACATATAAGAATCATTGGAAATTAATTCCGTCATTGGCCTGGATATAGAATAGCCTTGTATTTCATTCATATCAGATCTGCTTATAATTGGGGCGTTAGGCATATTTTGAGTCAGTCCCTCTGGCTAGCGTAAATACTTTTTGGGTCAAGGGGTCAAAAAAATTTTCAGTAAGTGTTTCTATTATAAGTAGCTCTATTATTGAATCTGGAAGAGTAATGGACAATTTTTAAAAGTGGTTCCATTTGGGGATTCACAGCATATCACTTTTGAGGCTTTTTTTTTTTTTTTCTTTAATGAACATGCCCAGATCCCTTCCCTCCTTAATTTGCTATATCAGAATTACTAGTAAGGGGTCCAGGTGTAAATCCTTTGAAGAGATACTGATACACAGTCATAACCAATGCTTCAAGTAAAACCATCTAATAACAAATTTAGATTGAGAAAGAAAAGGCAAAAATTTTAATTGCAATAAAAGATTGAAATAATTTTTAATTGATAAAGTATACCTCTTTAAAAAGGTGGCATCAAATTAAAATGGGCAGCTCTCAAATGAACCTTGTCATAAAATATTTAATACTTTTCCTTCCATTTCTCTTCTTTTCTCTTCTTTCTATCCCAGCACAGCTCAATACAGTGCCTATGCTTCTAGTTGAGTGCCAAGAACTGTGAATTACATCTCTATTCCTAAAGTAGATGCTCAGTTGCTTTCTATCACGTTGTACTATTTTGATGATCTACAATGGCATTTATCAGATATTTCTCTCATTAATGTGTTGTTGACTGCCTTCTCCCAGTAGACGGTGAACTTCAAGAGGACAGGTTTTGCCTTGTCCCACACTATTTCTTCAGCACTTAGACCCATACAATAAACAGAGTAGTGCAATGCATTAACCTAACTACCTCCTCAAGGAGTTCAGCCCATCACAACCTACAAACTCCACTTTCAGTCTGTCTCAGAAAGAAGCTCATTCTCTAACCATAGTGCACTGTTTTTGCAATTTTGCATTACCATTAGGAAGAGTAAAAAATGACAGCTTGTTCAAAATTAAAAATCTATTCAAATTCAGCATCCTACTCAGGACAGAATAGAAGTAGGAACTTTGCATTTGAAGGGTATACCATCAAAATTCATGAGTACACATCTTATATAATTCTGTATATCAGGTGACAACTCTTGTAATTCTTATTTTTCTTTTATTTTCAGGTAATAACCATTGATTCCATAAGCCTTCTTGAAAATAGCATAATTAAGCATCTACTCTTACTTTTTTATACATAACTCTGTATCAAATATAAAGTCATCTAAAGTAACCTCAATCCATCCAGTCTCCAAACTACACCTTCTTTATTGAAATAAACATAACTATTCATGTAAGAAAAATCCTCTCTGCTTTGAAAACCATATAGTTTTAGGCAAACTAAGATGAATAAATAGAAAAAAGTAAACTCATATTATGGACTCAAATTCTTCCCTACTGCACAATTTTTTTGTCACATTAAAATCATTACTTTAAGTAATTTACCTTTTCTTCTTCCTTTCAACCAAATAAACTTGAATGCTACATTTAAATATTCTTTATAGAAGAGAAGCACATAGGATAAATAAATTCCAGGAAACAAAGCTTAAACTGGTAACATTAACAGAAAATATACCTGCTTATTATGGTTCTAATGATGTTCAAAACTAGGATCGAGCCTGCAGAAACCTGGATATTTAAATGTACACACATTTAGGAGTTGGGAATCTAGTAGAAATGCCAAGAAGTCCCAAGGTGAGAGGAGCTGTTTGAACTGCCCAGGTAGAGGTTTCAACTGAAAGATGCATACAATGTCCTTCGTTTGCATAGAGAAGTTAGACCCAGAAGAGCAAAAGCCCCAATTCCTCAGCCCCAGTAAGAGCTTCAGTTTGAGTATAAGGGGAGGGGGATATCTCTGAAGCCAGAGTTTTGAGATCAGTGAGATACCTCCTTTTCATTACTAACTCTAAAGTGAAAACCTGGATTTATAAAAATGAATGAAATATCAATCTTTGTCATGAAAGATCCCCTTAAAAACACTTGGCCACTTGAAACAAAGCCAAAGGACTATGGCTACAGAGTGGAATTTCCCAGGATCAAAGTCTTCAGGCTTATACAATATAGACAGTACCGGTCACCATACTCATAATTTCTTTGACAAGGTAATTCATAAGGCAAGGTTGTTTCATGTTCTACTTTTCATTCATTCCTAGACCTCAGAGTAAAGCTTGTCTAAATTCCAAGTTATGGAAAATTGTAAATAATTTACAAAATTGAGAAATTCAGTATTTGCAAGAGAGGACGACATCCCTCACTTCAAGGGCCTCTTGGTTATCCCGAACCATTATGGTTTTGCTTTAAGTTCTGCTTTCTTATCAATATATGTGTATTTATTGTGGATTTATGGGAGGTAAAGTTTGCAAACATGATAAGCCCACCTGTTTTCCTGGAATTCTGCTTTTCCCGTGGAACTGTTCTTTACACTGAAAAAAAAAAAGAAAAGTATTATAACAATTTTCTTTATCGTTGGCTCAACACAAATATTGTTAGTGGAATGTTTGTTTCTTAACAATCATTCTAGGTACTTAAACATCAGCTTTTTAAAAGGGCCCTAATATGTGGTTATAATGATCAATTAAAATAAATCATGTGCCTTCAAACGTAGAAACTGTTTTGTCCTTATGAGTTTTATTTACTCTTCTGTTGTCAGCGTTTTGTATTAAGTCCACAACTTACATACACACGGCAACAGCAAGTAAAACCCTGGAACTGGAGTTCTCTGGATGGTTTGTGAGAAATGGAATGAAATACCATCACCATGGGAATAAAAGATTTTGTTTTTTCCTTGCAGAAAGAATTTAACAATGACTGTAAGTTGAAGGAGAGGATAGAGGAAAACGGATACAATACCTATGCATCCTTTAACTGGCAGCACAATGGGAGGCAGATGTATGTGGCATTGAACGGAAAAGGAGCTCCCAGGAGAGGACAGAAAACACGAAGGAAAAACACCTCAGCTCATTTTCTTCCAATGGTGGTACACTCATAGAGGAAGGCATGTTTGTGGATGCAGTATAACCAAAGGCTCTTTTGCCAGGAATATTTGGTGTTCTTCCTGAAGACAGTAGTCCAAAAGGCAAAGACACATGGCAGATGCCTGCTTGCTTGAAAGAAAGGAAGCTTTTGAAGGTTTTTGTACTCACTGCTGACATAGGATGTTCTCTTAATTAGTTCTGTGTCCTGCCTTGTAATCAAGATTATAGGCAGATCAAATTGGATGGAAGTTATTCCTAAGTGAACAATACTGTGGCTGAGTTTTTGGGTTAAGTTTTTGTTTATGTTTTTGTTTTTAATCTCTGAGATAGGAATTTAAAGGACACAGAACAATCTGTTGAATGATCTTCGGGAAAGTTATTTATGGAATACGAACTCATATCAAAGACTTTCATTGCTCATTCCAGCCTAATGAATCAATGAGCAGTAAGACACGCAAGCATTTACTGGAAAGCACTTGGATCATATCATATGCACAACCAAAGGAGCTTTGGGCGTGGCATCATGGAAGAATTGGATAGGATTAAAAAATATAAACACAGTAGTGTAAAACTGTTCTAACAAAACAAATAGTATGGTATGCTTGTGCATTCTGCCTTCATCCCTTTCTATTTCTTTCTAAGTTATTTATTTAATAGGATGTTAAATATCTTTTGGGGTTTTAAAGAGTATCCTCAGCAGCTGCCCTCTGATTTACCTTTCCTTTTTCTTCAGCACACCACATGCATGTTCATGACAAAGTGTTTTTAAAACTTGGCAAAACACTTCAAGAATAGGAGATGAGATCTGGGGAAAAAGTATGCGCGCCCCATATGCTATCAGTTGACTTCATCTGCACTTCTGCCGTAAGAACCATCAACAGTGACCATGACAACGCTATGGCATGGCTTGAGAGAGAGATGTCTGCCATCATTTAAACGCATACGTCACTCTTAAGGCTTCCTTTCCTAAGAAGTAGACCGGAAGGCCAAATTCTTTTCTTTCAATACATCAATGGGTCTCTAAGAATATACTAAAAGAGGAAAAATTAATTGTTAAATACATTTTAGTAGCCTAGACTCATTATTTGCTAATTTTTTGGCCATATGTCGCAGTGGCAAGTGATGAAGAGGCTGTCTGCATAAGTAAGAACCCTTTATAAGTCTCAAATAGTGCATCTCCCCTAAAAGGAACTATCAAAAGAATTTGGTATGAAGTGCAACCCTCCCAGGGGCTTAAACTGAGCAAATATATTCTGGTATATGTGTAACCATATACTGAAAACTGTTCAAGCTGTATGATCTAGTCTTTACAAAACCAAATAAAACTTATTTTCTGTAAATTTAAAGAGCTTTGGAAGGTTCCACAATGTAACCTTATTGAAATTCATTTTGTTAGAGCAGGTATAGAAAACAGTACATAAGAGTGTACCAGTCATCATCACATTGTATTCCACTAAATAAATACATAAGCCTTATTTGCAGTGTCTGTAGTGATTTTAAAAAGTGTAGAAAAATACTATTTGTTCTAAATACTTTAAATGATAACTATAAGATTATATTGATGCTGCAGTTTTATTGTCATAGTTCTTGTTTTGAAAAGGTCTGTTTACTTTTATTGTTTGGACACAGTATTTTGGTACAAAGGAAAGATTCACTAAATGAGTCTTTTATGAAAGTTTAACCCCTAGAAAGACTGGTGTCTTGTGATTCTCTTATAACTTAATTGTGTTGATGCTTAACTAGCACTTCCAGTTAATCTGTTTCTTAATAAACTTTCCCATAAAGTAATCCCATAAAAGGTATGACCATATTTTTCTCATTCCTTAAAAAAGTTGAGATTTGAAAGAAAATGCATTTGATGCAGAGTGTTTTGGCTTTGGCTACAGTTGCATTCATGGTACTTGGCTTCCAGCTTGCTTTTTGACAAATGGGATTCTAAAAATGTTTAATTTTGTGGTTGGAATCCATATGTTAAAACTGAATTGGTAACTGAGTCTGAGAGCTATAATGTAATACATTCCTATCAGAACTAGGTATCTTTGTTCTTTTATTTTAAAATAATAATTGCACCTGACACATGAACATGGACCACCCACAACCAAAATTCAGTGTTTGGTGAGACAAATATAGTATTAGGTGACCATGGTAACAGCAAACAGGGCACAAACTGGGTTCATATTTCACATAGCCACTTAGATTACCAAAGAGACTATGTGTAAACAGTCATCATTATAGTACTCAAGACACTAAAACAGCTTCTAGCAAAATGTATCAAAGCTTGCAGAAGCCAAAAATAGAAAACATCTCCCTCACCTCTCCCCCTGCCTCGCCCCCAAAACACACACATGGACAGAAATAAAGACAGAAACAGTTTGGTAAGGAGTAATGAAGTTCTCATGCATTTAAAAATGGCATCTTTGCTTGATATTGAGATAGAATTCTGGTCCCCTTTGCAGCTGGATCGCGCTACTGAAGGAAAAGCAGTTCCAGTCCTGAATGTTGTATGTTTTTTTAAAAAATCGTGATTTGGGGAGCTCTGCCGCTGTGGGAAGTGTGGCCCCTGGCCATAATGTGTCAGCCACAAATGTGTGTCCATCTGAGTGTTGCTTTCAAGGAGACGCCTCCTAAAGATAGAGATTCCCTCCCTCCTCCCACCTCCCAAAAGGCTGAACAGTGTATAGTATGTTACATTTAAATAAATCAATAAACATGCTGGGAAAAGAAAGTAAGACTATTGTCCTCGTTTGTTTTATTAGTCTAGAACTATACCTGGTAATAAAGAGAGAAGTTCATGTCTTGTGTGCTTGGCAGGATGTGGTTAAATGCCCCACAGCTGAAAACAACAACAACAGAAAAAAAAAAAATCACTCAAACATTTGTAAGGTTTCTTTAATGTTTTACATGTGTGAGTCAGCTATCCTTACTCTAATAACAACCAAATGCTTTTGATTTTTCCTAAGTATTCAGGTCCACCTCGTTTACACAGTGGATAAAGAAGGATGAATTGAAAACAAGGATGGCTTATGAAACAATGAAAGACTTTTGGAGGAAAGCCAGGAGGCTGCAAAATCTGATTCCAAGGGGATAGAGGAAGCCAATGAGTTTGATTTGAAAAGTACAGAGAAAAAAATACATAATAATGCAAGTTGGGTCCAGGTCCCAGGCAAGGTTATGGACACTATTTAAATAGGTCAGCATTAATCTGCACAGTTCTCATAATTTGGATGTTTGTTAATTTAGGTTTTATGATTATTCAGCAAAAAACAAAATTTACCTTCGGTTTATTGGTGAAAGTTTTTTAGCTGGTCCAAACTTTCTTTGAATAAAGATATTTGTAAGAAGCCATGACATACATCAGAGAAGATAGCTAGTGCATTAAAAGAAACACATTTACATGCAAACAAGTATCATATTGACTAAGGTTTATTCTTGTTTATTTCACTAGATAGGACTTTTTCAACTTAAACTAAGCTGTAAGAAAAAAAAAAAAAGAGGGGTATTTTGGAAACATATTGGAAGGAAAAGGGCAATTCTGAGTTCCACCAGAGCTGGGACATGAAGCAAATAAAAAACCTGCTTCCTCTCAGGCACTCATTTCCTCTTACCTATGACTGGCTTTATTTGCTTGGCTACTGCTTGCCTCCAGTTTACTTTTTTCCAACTCCAAAGCCCAAAACCCCAAACCTCTTTTTCTGAAGATTCCAAAATGGAAACATGCAAGGTATGCCTCTTATTGGCCAGCTTTGGATGAGATACCAGTCTCTACAGCAATTAGTAGGACAAGGCATATGGGCGCTATCATTGGCCAAGCTTCAGTCACATGGTCACAGAGCTAGGAGGTGTGGATTTTGGCAGCCCACACAACTGGAATTGGTGAGAAAGAATGTACTAAGGAAAGGGTGGTGCTGGGCAGGTGCAAAAACAAAAACTGTTCTTAGCTACATCTATTTAAATGAGACTACTGACTTAATCTTTTTTCTCTCTCTCTTTTTTTTTTTTTTTGCTAATTCTAATTAGCCTTCATCTTTTTCTTCAAATCAGAGAACTCTCAAGATTATTTTTTTAGGCATTTTTTTTAAAAGAAGGAGACTGTATTTGTTTTGTTTTCAATTAAAGCCAAGAGTAGGTCCCTGAATATAGGTATGCTCATTGTAATTCTGTAAACTTTGTAGAATGATCATTAAGATGAATGCAAGTATTCACTGAATCAGAAGGTCGTCCTCATACTAAATATCAGTTATACCACAACATGACATTATAAGCATTTCTTTACATTTATCCCAAGAGTATGTACTAGTATTTTCAAATGTATCAACATGAAGGGGGAAAAAAATCTGAAACTTAAATAACATTTGTTTTTTAAAAATTGCAAAAGAAAAAAGAAAAAGAAAAAACTTGCTCTGTCTCTCACTATGTCTTGTGTACATTCAATATGAGTCAAAAGAAAGCTTTATAACATGGGTTTCTCTTTTCTTTTGCTGATTAGTAAATAATAAAACACAAAATGCCCTTGCAAGTGAATAGTCTACTGAAAACACCTTTATAAACACCATGTATTAGTTAAATGGAATAATCACAATGAAACTAATGAGAACAAGATAACTGGTCTCATCTCTAGGTGGCTAATGGCGACCAATTCCATGTAGCTGCTCCATCATGGCAGCTAAGGACAACAACCCCATACTCAAAGAGAAAAGCACATGCCAACCATCTGTGCATGTGGCATGTATTATCTTATACATTTTTATTATCCTCCACAAAAGAGCCTGTGTTCATTTTTCAGTATAGGCAGCTGCACCCTCTAGAAATGAGGACAGCAAGGGAAGAATCCAAACAGCCCATGTTCCTCATTACAACTGTAAATTGAACATGTGCCTTCATACAACTTAGTTAGTGACCCTAGAGGTAGAAGAACCAACTACAGGAAGGCCTGAACCCTCCTAAAGTTTGGTTTTAATTACTTTATACACATCTTAGATGCCTACATAATCTTACAATTTTTGAAATTACTCAGTGATCATTTCTGTGGTCAGTTTAAGCTGCTGACAGTGCAGATAGTCTCAGAGAGGTCTTTCAAGAATAGTAAATCAAAAATCAGTATTTCATGAGGTATTATAAATAAAAAAAAGAGATTACTTTTATGATTACAGGAGATATTTGGGTTAGGGGACACTTATCAGTCGAACATTAAAAATATTTAAACATCTGGTATTAAACACAAGACTTTTCAATTATCATTTTTTCCAGACACATGATCAATATGTTTAGACATTAGTAATATTTAATATAGTATCTATAAAAATGGTATTAAAATATCTGTTTTTAGGCAGCTTTCCAACTGAGGGAAAAAAGGGAAACACTGTCAAATGGCACTGCAAATAGAGATACAAATAATATCTTTTCTGTTTTCCTGATAGATTGAAAATTGGATGTAAAATGCATTTTATAATACAAGCTTACACTCATGTAGGAAGCAAATGAAACTAAATAGTATTTTTTTTAATACTAGTATTTTAAAGCCAGTATCCACAATCCTTCCTCCTCACCTTACTCTAGGAAAGTTCTGTATTCCATCCTCTACGATCTCCTAAGAAATAATCAAATTATCATTATCTCAACTGCAACTGCTTATCCTTCTCTTTCTTCTCACTTTTGACTCCAAGTGATATTAAATAGCTATGTGAAATATATATCTTCATTAGACTCAAAAGAAAAATACAGACTTTATTTAAACTTTAATACCCACTTCAGCTCCATCAAATGAGTATAGACTCCATAATTAATGTGGGTAGAGATTGTTGGAGGCAACTAATATTGAGTTCCTGAGATTATTGTCACATTCTCCTTCTATGTTTTTTCAAAGTTAGATATTTCTTCATGCTTATAAATATTCCTTAGTGATGAGATTAATGGTTCCTAACCATTTAAATTACCCGTTCCTACCACTGGGAAAAAATAAAAACAAAACATAAACATAAGTCCCAGTATCTTAGAATGTGGCCTTGTTAGGATATAGGGTCCTTGCAGCTGTAATTGTTGAGACGAGGTCAAACTGGAATAGGGTGGATTCCCTAATTCAGTATGACTGATGTCCCGATAAAAACAGGAAACCGGAACACAGACATACACACAGGGAGAGTGCCACATGAACATGAAGGCAGAGATTTAAGTGATGAGTCTACAAGCCAAGCACACTTGCCAGCAAACCACCAGAAGCTATTCCTCACAGCCCTCAGAAGGAATCAATTCTGCCAACGTCTTGATTTCAGACTTCTAGCCTTAGGCACAGTAAGACAATAAAATCCTGTTTTTTAATACACCCTGTTTGTGTACTTTGTTATGGTAGCCCTAGGGAACCAACATAGAGTCTGTGACTTAAGACCCATAGAACTCATGGTTAGGATCTTGTCTGGTACATCTGGCATAAGGCTTTTGTGTCAATACAGCAGAATTGTTTGACACCAACCTTCGTATCAAGCAACTTCAACATACTCCTAAGCACTGTCACCGCCAAGCCCAAGGTACAATTTTTCTCAATAAATCTTTACTTAATCGACCCATAGATTTTTGTTGTATTCCCAGAATCATGTCACATTTTTCTCCAAAACTTTATTTTATAGTTTGCTTAATGGCCCCAAACATGATAGAAATCAAATTACATCTGACCTGAGTCTCAATGTGCAATTTAGATGAGTATGGTGTAGGCCAACTTACTGATGAATAGAAATCCTACTGGGAGCCCTGATTATTTTAACTCTTGACCATGTCTGTTTACTAAAGGAACAACACAACAAAATCAAACTAGCACATACAAATATACACCTATTTATAGCCTCCATTAATTCCCTAATTTATAACAGTTTCTATGAATTAACACATCTCAATAATTATTTATACTTCAAGAATATTTGGAATTAGACTATAAAGGTGACATGAGTATTAAATAATAAAACTGGCTAGTACACCAAGATTCATACATCAAAATGCACATTGCTCACTTCAGAGTAGGACATCAGGAGACTAAATTTATGTCAATAGTATTCTTCATCTTAGAAATAAGACGTTCTCTTAATCAGTTTCTACCTCCTTCCAAGGCATCCTTTGATCAAAGTGACTTTCCATTCCATCCCATCAATAGTAGTTCATAGCAGAGGCAGCTACCTGGACTCACACACATTTATAATCCCAACTTCCATCTTTTTAATCTTAATCTTCCCAGTAGAATTACAGAATAAACTTTTGAACCCAAATACATGACTGAATTGATTCCTATGAGTCTAATGTGATCAATCACAAGATTGGGTGGGTAAAAATGGTCCCTTTCTCTAGGATCTTTAGTAAATCCATCCAGAACCAATGATGTATAAAACAATGGAATGATTGTGTTATGTATCCCAAAACTACAAAGATATTTTCTAAATATCACATTTGCCAACACTTCTCTCCTGATTTGTTTATTCTTCCTTCTCTGATCATTTACTAGTGAAGCCAGTAATATCCAGGATCACTAACATGCTTTATCCTCCTTTCTTTACCATCTGAACTCCCATCTTCTTTTGTACATTAGTAAATAAACAAGCAAAGAGCTATTCAACAAAATAGACGTCTGCTACAGAAATAAAATCACTCTGGGATAACCCAATGCTAAATCAATGTTGTGTGTAACCACAGGAGCTCTTGACATTCAAAATATCACAGATTGTTTCTGGGACATAGCAGAGTTCTGATTTATTCAAGATTTGTCTCCAATATCAAATGCAGTAAATTAGTTGAAATTCAACTTTCACATCCTAATTTTTAAGTGATGAAGTTGAGGTTCATTTTCTTTCCTAGAACTCATGGCCAGGAAATGAATGCAGGTCTCCTGCTTCCAAAATCACTCTTCTATTACATGGGCACTTTACCAAAATAAAAAATAAAAATAAATTTTAAAAAGTCAGAGTCACACCATTTATATAGCCCAGTATTTTTTTCAATTCTTTTCAGGAACGTAATTCTAAGGATAATGAAGTATTTTGTTTTAATGAAGTATCTCTCTTTATAGTTACTGTATTGGGAGGGATAGCATACACTTTTGAATCAGAGAGACCATTTTTAATCTAGCTCTGTCACTTTCTAGCAGTGTGAGCTTAGAAACATTAATTTAAGCTTATTTAAGATTAAAAATGAATGAACACAAAGCCTGGATAATAATTCCTAACACTTGGGACTGTAGTAAGGGTTGAATGTTACCTTATGAGTTAAATGTTTTGTAATAAATACTGGCAAGCAGCAAGTACTCAGTACAAGCTGATTTTCTGCTCTCTTCTTGTGAACATTTATTAAAAACCTCCTAATATGCTAAAATAGTGACTGAGTCATCTTCAAAGTTCCTACATTTACTCAAGAGATTACTTCATTACACAGATTACAGGCTCAATTTACATATACTTTCTTTCCTCCCAGAAAACCTTTTTCTGACCATTGACTAGACCATCGATGTATGTGAAAATCATGCTTCTCTCAGCACTGTGGATTACTGGGTTCTGGGCAAGCTCATGAGGAGGGACTTTGGTTTTGAACCACAATTTCCTTCCCTGGAAAGATGGGCTCTCTGAAGCATCAGAACAAAGGAGGCCACGACAACATTAAAAAGAACCTAAGCATAGACATTGCTTTTTTATTTCAGTTACAGAGATGACACTGTCTGTGGGAAGTTTGGTTTAAGAACCAAGAGGGACTGATGTTTTAAAATAGTCACTTAAAAGGAAGGGTACACACTTTGAGCATGAGCAGTTCTAGAAATTTATATATGTTTTAGCCTGGCAATGGTTTAGCAATATTTCAGCTTTTTTCCCCAACTAATACAAAGCCTCATTTTCATAGATAAGTGAAAGTGATCATTGTTAAACACACAAGGAAAAGGACACAAACACAAAAAAGGATAAAAATATCTTGCGTATTCTGCCCTGTGCAGCCACCTATCCTCTGATAAATTCTTAACCTTTGGGAAAATAAATTGGGAAATGAGAAAAAAAATATGCCTCTCATCTTTATTTCCAAGACAACAATATATAGCTTTTGGAATTCTCCATAGTTAATGGGTGGGGCACTGCCCAGATTCCCTTCTCAGGACCTAGGCACTCTCCACAGCTGCCGGAAGCAAGTTGCACACCCTCTGCTGTGGTAGCCATATCCAATGACAGCTCAATGTCAGGTATAGAAACTTTGTCCTCTTGCTTAACTGGGCATAATTCAATGGGGTCATCCCTTGTGGAATCAGTTGCAACATTTGTTGTGACTTTGTGTCAGATCAACTTTTTTCCCCTGCTGCCTAACCTTGCTTCCTTCACCCCTCGCAAGTGTCCCAAGTGCACTCCCCAGTAAACTTTCTACATGCAAATCTCAATCACAGAGTCTGTTTCCTCTGGAACTAGACATAAGACATCCTGTATGTGCAGTTTGTGTATTTTTAAGGTGGAGACTATTTGATAAAACTGTAACCAACCATCTACCCTTTCTTCAGAATGAATATTTAACATGTGAGTTTAGTAAGTCCAGTGGAGAAATCTAAGGACACACAACAATTTCCAGGAACCAAGTGATGAGGGAAGCAGCAGTTTTTAGGACTAGCTTGGAGAGAGCCAACAGCACAGGAAAGTAAGAATGGGTTTCCCATCTAGTTCTAGGATGTGAACTAGAGGCACATGGGCACTAAGCTAAGTGCCCAAATCAGACAGAGGCAAATGGCCATTTGTCTAAAATCTTTCCTTTTTATTTTATGAGAGCCTATGTTTGACTGCTGTGGAAAATCTAAAAGTTAGAGAAGTACACTCGGACATTTCAAAAGAAACATTCCTAAATGTTTCCTTACAGGAAAAAAACCCATATAAAGGGTAAGTGAGAGATTTGAAGGTATATAAATTTTATTGTAAGAGAGTTAATTTCAATTTACCATGAGTGCAAAAAGCAAAGGATAATATTCTCAAAACTAGGAAAAGTTCCAGAGAAGCCCCTCCGAACAGTTTCTGGGACCCATCTAAGTATTTGTATTGTTGTAAAGAAATAACTGATAATAATTTACTATTATTTTTTCCAATGTTCTATGTTGAAATTCCGTTACTGGGAACCTCAAATATCATTACCCAGGACAATTCCCTATTATTATGTTGGAAATGAAACTTAATTTTAGGTTTCCAGTTCCAAGTCCCAAGTGGGAACTAAATGTCACAGAACAAAATGTCATGCAATGAGATCGGATACTAAAATATGTGACAGTAACCAGATGTTTCCCTAACAATTACCACACAGCAAAAGCCAGTCAAAGAAATGAGGTACAGCGCTTTTCACAAGTCAAAGGGCACTCCACACTGTTATTTAGCATGTTGATATTTGCTGGTTTATATTCTGATGAGCACACCCTGGTTGCCTCAGAAGCAATACAGAATAAAATACAAAGTATAATTATTTCTATTAAAGACGTTTTACAGAAATTGTTCAAGTAGGTCTCAAATAGGACAACTCATAGTATCAACAATATAATCCAGGTTCTCATTAAAATGTGATGTAGAAGGAAAGAGGTCCCTATTCTACTAAAAAATCTCATTGCCATCATCCCTGCCCCAGCATCCTCCTATTAACTATTTTACCATCTGTGAGGCATGAGAAGAGGAAAAAGGAGGAGTAAAAACAGATCTGAGCTGAGACAGATATTCAGCTCAGAGATGAAGAGGCGAAATTAGAGCTGACCAAGAACAAGACCACCACTCCCCTTCACTTTGGATACTATTTATGACCCAGATTCCACAGTCAGTCCTCGGATTGGTTCCTTAAAATCAGCATCATGTTGCAAATTTCAGGAAGCAAATGATTTGCTTTAGGACAGAAATCCCTTTAGTGACTTTTAACACTGAGGTAGATACAGTGGCCAGCAGTGAAACCAAAGATGAAAAATAGGAACACTCTTCAAGCCCAATGGAAATACTCAAACTTCCATGAGACAAGGTTAAGTATTAGTTTAATGGATTTATTCACTTAAAGGGTTAGAGGAAATATTTTTAATAACCAACATCAGAAATAGATATAAGGAGTATACAGCCTTTTGATGTAAAAATAAACTTAAATTAAAACAAGTCTTAGATGTAGTCACATGGTATAACTAACAGTTTGATCCAAGAAAATTTAGTGCATACTTAATTCACATTATATGTGCAATATTTTTTTCATGGAGGTTCTAAAATATTATATGAACTACTATATTTTTGTATTAATAGGTATGAGTTTAACATAGGGTAGGCTAACAATTTTGGAAGTGTTTTAAGTTCTAAAATGTGCCCTTGAATTTTTTCGGAGACCTCACTCTTTGTTATATCTAAGATACCTCTGGGTGCCTAACGTACAATATGTTATAGACAAGTAGTTGTTTTTTAAGTCTGAGTTTGCTAATAAATCTTAACATATGAAAGTATACAATGTCCTTCTTTTCCTATTTTCACAAAAGTAATCTTTGATGAGATGTGCATTTGTCTTCAGCAACCTCAGTATGCAGATGCACAAAACAAGTGATCGAGTCAACTAGAAGAGAAAAAAGCAATTATCCACCTCTATATAATTGTGTGCAAATTCCTATTTGGTACATTTGTTTCAACTGCTGCATGGCGTTCCGTTTTCTGAAGATACCACAATTTACCCATCCCCAAACTGTTGCACGTATAGGTTATTTCTAAATTTTTATAACCACTGATAATAGTAAACATCTCATACACATCCTTTGGTGTACAAGGGCAAAAGGTCTCTTCAGTGTGTATCTACAGATGGCTCTAGGGTTTGAGCATCTGTGAGCTTTTGCACATATTGTCAAGTTGCCCTTTAAATGTCTCCAAAAGGAAATTTTTTAATTTTAACATGGTTTGTGTTTTCATGTCATTTTAAAGAAATTCTTCCCCATCTTAATGTTGTAAAGATTTCCTCTTATAATTATTTCTAGTTTTGAAAATTTCTTTCATATTTAGATTTTCAATTCATGTGAAATTTATTTTTGTTATAATGTAGGATATGGATAAAATTTTATTCTCTTCATTATGGATAGCCAATAATACCCCTCCCTACTTCCAGGTCCACCTCTCTCATATATATAGTATGACTTTATATATTTTTTATCCAAACCAAAAAGGTTTTGACATTGGAAGGGACATTATCAATAATTATGCTTGGACAACAGGCCTAAGTACCAGAAATAGTTCCAGGCAAACTGACGGGAAAAATGACTACAGTCATTTTAATCATAAATCAAATTCGTGTGTGGTACTATTTTTTGGCTACTTAGTTTCCTCTGTTAAAACTTCTGTCTGTTCCTATAGCTACAACACAGAGTTGTGATGATTAAAGGTTTATAATGTAAGACAGTTTCAGGCAAGTTTTAACAAAATTTTAATGAAGATAAAATCTGCAGCACGTAAAACTGAGAAAGATTACTATGCAGCATATATCAAGAACTCTTAAAAATTTCTAAGAAAATAAAACAAAAAGAGATGACTTCATATCCATCAAATTAAGAAAAACTGGAAATTCTGGTAACACTGAGAGTTGGAGAAGAGTTGGTGAAATGGAGAATCTCATGGACTGCTGGTCACTTAGCAGACAGAGGGGAAAAAAGAGATCTATTGAACTTCTTCATCAAAAATATTCCAAGGTGCCTTGTAGCCCTTTCTGTTTCTATATGAATTTTCAGATTATCTTGTTCCTCTAAAAACTACTTGGGTTTCTCTGAATGGTTTTTCTGCTCTTAACTGGATATATCACAGCTTGCTTGTGTAGGAGAGTAACAACAAATTTAAATTATGGGTAATGTTGCTTTACTGCACCAAGGGACAAGTATGCCATAGAATATTTGGTGCCAGGACAGCCTTAGCAGAAAGATGCTAGGGGAAGAGCGTTGAGTGTTGTGATTGAAGGAGCGCAGCTGCCTCAAGTTGTCCTCTAACATCACAATGCTCATTATTTTAAATTTGTAAACTTTCATTTTCAGATACTTGTAGATTCACATACTGTTGTAAAAATTAGTACAGATAGCTACTGGGTACTCTTCACCTAGTATTTCCTCAATGGTACTATCTTACCAAACTATAGTACAAATATCACAACCAGGATATTGGGATTGATAGAGTCAACATAGAGAATATTTTCATTGCCACATGCATTCCCCCATCTTGCCCTTTTACAGCCACACGCGTTTTTCTCATCCCCACCCCTTCCTTAACAATAGGCAACCACTAATCTTTTTTATTTCTATAATTTTGTCATTTCAAGAAAGTTATATCATGAAATCATATAGCATGTAAACTTTTGGAAGAGGAGGAGACAGAAAGCAAGGAGAGGCAAGAGGAAGAAAGAGAAAAGGAGGAAAAGAAGGAGAAGAGGACTTGTAAACATCCTTTTTTGGGATTTTGACTGAATTGTTCAAAATGGATAGCTTAATTAGGGGGAAATTATTTTTTTCCAACTGTCTCCTCCTCTTGTTTAAACAAGTTTTCTACCTCTTCTTCTGCATTTAGGTTTCCTCTTTTTAAATTATATCCCTGCCAATTGTCCTGACAAATTTGGTGAGGGGAAGACTGAAATTCTAAATTCAAGTAGCAGAGCCCTTTCAATTGTACTCTTAAATCATGGTAGAACAGCTTACATGAATTCATTTTTCTTCATGGCACTTAATACATATTAACATATTATATATTTATCTGTCTAATCTCCACTGGAATTTAAGGTCCATAAGGGCAGATAGGGCAGATTCTTTTTTTTTTTTTCCCCTTGTTGTTACATACCCAGAACTTAGACACTCCTGGCGTGTAGCTGGCAAACGAGTATTTGTTGAGTGAATGAGTGAGTAAAAAAAAAAGTTTGAAAACCTTAGAATGCTTGTATACCCCTAACAATTGTACGTGAAGAGATCTCACTACTTCATATTTTCAACGTGAGGAAATTCAGAGGAAAAAAATGAAAACAATAAGAATTAATAGTAAAACAAAAGAGAGAAACCAAGCTTCAAGATCTAAAGTTTCAACTCCACCCCTCACTCTCTTGAAGGCTCTGACAATTCCCTAGTTTTGCATTATTTAAATTTTGTTTTATTATCTGCAATCCTTGCATTTGTTCAACCTCCTGGAAATTTCACAGAATTTTTTAACATAGAATTTATAGCAAGAGTTGACTTCCTCAAGTCAGGTCTAAATTATCCCATGAAAAAGCCTTCCCCATAGTATTTTGGCATTTCCCCTCCGGGCTCCAGTCAGATCCCAGAAGCTGTAAGGTGTTCCAAAGCGAAAAGTAACAGGAAGGGAAAATTAACCAAATTTCTGAAGCCTCCAAAACAAGTGGTTTCAAGTTGTATTTGCACTTTGTTGTGGATTAGTCACGAGAGATGAAGAGCCAGGGTTATTATTTCATTCAATCTAAGCATTCAGTTTTGAGATATTTCTCTGTTAATCTTTTCTTGGAATTTCTTTGTTTAAATCTCTGTTTCTTGCTGACAATTCATTTTTAATAAGATTCTTCTTCATGCATATTTAGAGAGTTTTCTTAACGGGAGCCAGAACACATTTAACATAATCAGGATGGACCTAATTAAATAGGGTACAGATGTCAATTTTTCCATAATACATGGAAATCTTGTAAGATTTCTTTTTAATTGAGCATGAAATATGCAGCAGATTTGTTGCCACCTATGTGGAATTACAGATTCAAGAATAAATATATATGATGGTGTACACACACAAACACAATAGTTTTCAAAGATACAGGAAAACAGAAAATACCTGTAGAACTATTTTTCATGTTACTTGTTATGCATTTCAGCCTAAAACCAAACTTACTGACCAAGCTTGAGAAAAAAACCATCTTTCATTCCTTCCAGTAATGTTAGGGTGTACTGTGCAATGAGGAAAATTGTTACCATTTCTCACCTTTTCTCATTATTGCCTCCCCACATACCCAAGGTAAACTGACAGAATACAGTTTTTCATAGTCTATTTCATAGGCTTATCAAAGAACTACCCTAACAATCTCAGTGTAGTGGAGAGAATATGAACACTAGAGTCTGACATACCTGCATTCGAATCCTGGCACAGTCATTTATTAGCTGAGTTCAGTGTCAGTTGACTTATGATGAAGAAGGGATTGTAATATTTTTCTTGAACATTATTATAAAGATTGGAAACAATACATGTGAAGCTTCTAGGACAGACATGGCTTAAAGAAAATGCTCAATAAATGCAAAATCAGTTGAACCCTGAGAACTCCTGGAAGGTTTTTTTTACCAATATTTGTTTCAAATGAAAAATTGATCTGCCTCCAAAATTTATCAGACACATACATTTTATATAATGTTAACATGCTAACATTGGAATATCTTAAAGATCAACCAGTTCAACCCACCTGTTTTAGAGATGATGAAACAGAGACCCTTGAAATTATAGTCTTCATATAATTTTACAGGTGTTTTCTTTAAAGTCTATGATTTAAGAAGTGGGAGAAATAACAAATGGGACCTAATTAAACTTACAAGCTTCTGCACAGCAAAGGAAACCAGAAGTAAAACAAAAAGACAACCTACGGAATGGGAGAAAATCTTTGCAAATGAAACCAACAAAGGCTTGATCTCCAGAATATATAAGCAGCTCATACGACTTAATAAGAAACAACCAAACAACCCAGTCCAAAGATGGACAAAAGACCTGAACAAGCAATTCTCCAAGGAAGACATACAAATGATCAATAAGCACATGAAAAAATGCTCAATATCACTAATTATCAGAGAAATGCAAATCAAAACTACAATGAGGTATCACCTCACACCAGTCAGAATGGCCATCATCCAGAAGTACACAAATGACAAATGCTGGAGAGGCTGCAGAGAAAAGGGAACCCTTCTACACTGCTGGTGGGAATTCAGTTTGGTGCATGCCACTGTGGAAAACAGTATGGAGATTCCTCAAAAGACTAGAAATAGACTTACCATATGACCCAGGAATCCCACTCTTGGGCATATATCCAGAAGGAACCCTACTTCAAGATGCCACCTGCACCCCAGTGTTCATAGCAGCACTATTTACAATAGCCAAGAGATGGAAACAGCCTAAATGTCCATCAACAGATGACTGGATAAAGAAGCCTGTGGTATATTTATACAATGGAATACTATTCAGCCATAAAAACCGACAACATAACGCCATTTGCAGCAACATGGATGTCCCTGGAGAATGTCATTCTAAGTGAAGTAAGCCGAAAAGAGAAAGAAAAATACCACATGAGATCGCTCATATGTGGAATCTAAAAAAAAAGAAAAAAAAGAGAACATAAATACAAAACAGAAACAGACTCATAGACATAGAACACAAACTTGTGGTTGCCAAGGGGGAGGGGAGTGGGAAGGGACAGACTGGGAGTTCAAAATTTGTAGTTATTGACAGGCATATGCAGAATAGATAAACAAGATTATACTGTATAGCACAGGGAAATATATACAAGATCTTGTGGTAGCTCACAGTGAAAAAAAATGTGACAATGAATGTATGTATATTCGTGTATAACTGAAAAATCATGCTCTACACTGGAATTTGACACAACATTGTAAAATGACTATAACTCAATAAAAATGTTAAAAAAAAAAAAAGAAAGGAAGGGAATGAGATAAAGGAAAGGTGAAAAAAAATTTCAAGCATTTGTATATTATTTTATTTCTTAAAAGAAAGATTTTAAAATATTTTACCTCGATGTTTCAAAATTTTAAAGAAATAAAACTTTAATACTTAAAAAAAAGAAGTGGGAGAAATCATTGAAGAAATAGAAAAAGAATATTCTTTGGGGGGAACTGCTGTTGTTTATAATATTTAATTGTGGACAGCCAATTGTCTTTTCATTTATACTCACTCAGTTGGAACTTTCTTAGAATCCAATACCATGATCCTCATCAGGGGTAGTAGAGAAGTAATATGTATGTGTCAATCCCCCCAACTACATTGACAACCACTAGGTTAATTCATAGGCTCTCAGAAGTGGGCTTACAGGCCACAAAATTATCTGTGTGTGGCATGTTATGCCTTTTAAGTGAAAAAGTAAAACAGAAACTAAGCTTTCCTAATATCTGACACACAGACACTGTTGATCCCTTGTAGTCCTTTTGTCCAGTGGTCATGAGCACTCGAGCAGCAGGTGAAGGGTCCTTAGAGAAGGAAGGTAGACAGTAAGACCTTCAAGATGTGTTTGCTTTTAAAATGTTAGCATACTGTGGAATTTACATGTGGCCAATTAAGAAGATTCACAGGTTATATTATCTAGTTTCTAATTAAACTAACTCTAACAAGATGGACAAAATGTTAAAATATTTCTATAAATATTTCAGAATAAAGATAACATTACTAATAAAGCACAAGCAAACAACTAGAAAATAGTACACCTGGCACTTCTACTCCTGGAACGAGCTTTAGCTTCACGACAAAGTTCAAACAGTGATTGTTCAACCTGATCTGGCATGGTAAGCTAGTATGTAGTTTTAGAAAAAATAAACAAACAATATCTCTTCAAAGTGTTATCAATGTGATTAAAATACATTCATTCTGTAGTGAGAGTAATTTAAAAATAGAAGTTTGGAGATGTTTCTATTGTTACATGATTTTATATTGAAAATTATATATATTTATTACATAAAATAAATTTAGATTTCTGTGCCTAACTCTTAACAAGGTATGCACACATGCACAGACACACACACTGTGAATCCTTTTTTCTTAATTCCATTTTCATTATTTTTATTTTTATACCTTTGCCTTTAAAACAATCCTCCTCTCTAAATTTTGTTTGAAATTTGAAGATACTCCTATAACCTTATTATGCAGTTTTAAGGTTTTTATAATAAAGTGACTTTTACTCAAAATACAATTCAATTTTTAAAAGTGTGAGCATTTGTATATACTCTCAACTCTTTGTTAAAGGCCGTGAGGTTGTAAATATTAATGCCTTATGATCTGTGTCTTTAAGATAGTAGTGATACTAAAAAAAGAAATCATAGACAAGAACATAAATAATCTTGCATAAGGTATACTGTGATAAATAATTTAATAAAGACATAGAAAAGACTGGGTGAATTCTGGAAAAGGGTCATGGAGAAAGAGTATTAAAAATAGGATAAGATTAAAACAAGTAAATATTAAATGAGGAGAAAGGAGAGGCAAAAAGAATAAACAGTGCCATCAAAGGAAAGAGGAGCAGATACTAAGGGAAGGGAATACTGGGATAATCAATATCTCATTTTTCACAATAGTTTTATCACATATGGATGTATCACTAAGCAACTTATTGTTCAGTTAAGCCTGCTTTTGAACATTTTATGAAAGGAACCAAACTATATGCATTCTTACATTTTCCCCCAAATCTGGGTTTGAGACCCATTCATGTTGATAAATTGGCTGCAGTTAATTTACATTCATTGTTGCATAGTTTTGTGAGGATATCATTAATTATTTATTTATTCCAGTAGTAAAAAACTTAATTTTGTTTGTTTCTGGGTTTTTTTTGTTTTTTGTTTTTTTTTTTGCTGCTGTAAACACACCTTTTGTATACACACACACACACACACACACACATAGGAGCAGAATTGCTAAGATATGTGCATTTACTACTTAAAAAGGTGCTGTGAAATGGTTTTCACAACATGATAATAATTACACTCCATAGTGTTCCCATTATAATATATCCCCACCAACACTTTGTATTTTCAGAACTTTAAAAAATATTTTTAGCAACTTGGTTGTGTGAAATGGTATCTTACTGTTATCATTTATTAATAATCATGGAAACAAAAGTTATTTCCATGATTATTAATAAAGATGAGCACTTCAGATGTTTATAGGTCATTCTTGACATAAGGTCTGTCCTCAACAACTATTTCTTAAATTAATAAATAAATGAGTAATTCTATCATTATATGCAATTCAGCATATATGAATTCTATCAAATCATGAGTAGTGTTACAGAAAGATCTATCTTTTTCTTTGGGTGTCAAGAATTTTGAAAACCAAACTAATGTTGTTTTGAAAATGCTGCTATATATCTTTTAGGGTTGTAGCTAATTCAGTAGAAACAAAGTAGAATGGTATGTTTCTTATGTAACTCTGATTTTTCCTTATCATTTCTAATGGAGTTTGCCTTTAAATTTCTTAAACTGTTTGATAGGCAATTTAAGGTTAGACTTACTAATTATTATTTAAGAAATCTGTAGTGACAGATCACATGAGTATTTATAAATAATAACTAAAGATCAGTTAAAATGTCCTGCTCTTATATGCACTATAGAATCACCCCTAATGCTCTGTTAAGTCAAAATAGGTTCCAGCCATAGGGAACTTACTTCAGGTTTCTGAAGGAACCATGAACTTTCTTGCCTCCAGGTCTTTAAATATGCAGTTCTTTCTTGTATTAATCTCTCCACCCCAAACCCATCTTCAGGTTCTGGGTCCATCTGACTACATATCCAAAAATTATTTTTTCAATATTCACATTAAACCACTGTGGTAGATTCTTGCAATCACTTCCTCCTTCCCTTTTTCATACAATCATATTCCAGTTTATCACCTTTCCTCATTACTCTTTGATCAGATAAAAATCATGTAGAAAGCTGTTATTTTGAATTTATATTTTAAAAATAATATTTGGATATTTTAACAACATCCAGAGTCCAAGAGCCCATAGATATTTTTCTTATTAAAGATACATTTTAAAATAAAATAAGGGTGTAGTCCTCAAAATCTTCTGCTTGTTCTTTACACATTTAACACTTGAGAACAGTTATATTCTTGGTACTGCAAATTTTATGTATAGAGTTTTGAATGCTTTGTATTTGAACCCAAATTGTTGAATACTACCAATTAAAGCTAAACATGGAATTTTTTATTGATTTTATTTAATAATTGATAATAGGGATATAGCTATTGGAGAAGGAACAATGTTTTTTGTACTTTTTCATATTATATCATACATTTTGTTAAAGAAAATATTTTGTTACTTCATTTGATACTCCTTTGTCTGTCTGGTTTTTGTACTGGATAACACTCTCACCATAAATGAGCAGCCTGTAAAATGAATTTGAAAATCTCTCAGCTGTAAGTCATTCCATCATAACTTGGACCTATGGATCCCATGGGAAAAAAGAAGTTAGCTGTACCTCAATACCTTGTAGAATAATTATAACACTTATGGTTTTGGAATTTCCCTGGATCAGTTCCATTCACTAGTTAGAATTCAATAATAACATTTTTCTTGTAACCTCTCTCACATTATTACATGAGGTGAATACAATACTGTCCACATGTGATCAGTAACAATGACAACCCACTATTTTGGGAAAAGTATCAATTAATGCTTACTGTGGACTTGACACTAAGTATTTTTGTATGAGTGTTAATCACTACTCTCTTAAGAGTTTCTTCAACCATCCCTAGCTAAGAATATGCCTAAATATCCCTTTTCTATTTCCTGAAATTGATCAATCCTGGTGACACAAAGACAGAGTGATTGGACAGAAAATAGCAAATTTAGAACCCACTGTGTCATCTCAGCCACTAGTTTTTGTTTTTGTTCTACTTTCTCATACGTGTTCCTAGAAAGGGTTAGTGCTATGGAGGAAGTATATGACAATTTTCTATTTTTATGGAACTATTAAACTTGTTGGGAAGAGAAGGAATAGAGACAAGATTTATGCTTGTGTAACACAGAATAAAATGTGAATCAGGTCACAGCCTAATGGTAGCACCCCAAATAGAGTGTAAGTGACATGGCAGTAGGGACCTTGGCTGTCTCGTTCAGCTCTGTGCTCAAGAAATAGGATAATGCTGAGCACGTGATAGTAACATACTCTGTGTTCTGGACTGTCACTGATCATGACCTTGCTTGTGACTGTGGCAGCATGTGAAAGAGGGAAAGTTCATTTGACAAAAAGTGCTTAGAAAGGCTTTTCTGGAGAAAGGAAGGTTCAAGTAGTCAAGCACAACTTTTCACTCTTACAGAGCTGTTAACTGAGAACTGCTGAACATTTTTAGTGATTAATAAACAACTCTCCTGAACCATAATCCACTGGCTTCCAGATCCTTTACCACATTTGAAAATCATTTCTGATTCTTTTTCTACCAATACCACTACTACTGTAATGCTACCAATAATGCTTAGATAACCTTTAACAGGCTTATTGTTGAAATATTTCCCTTCATCATCTTTCTGCACACAATTCTGTAATTTCAATGTAATATTTTTGAACTATGTTATCACTAAGGATACGATAAGATACTGAGAGTATAAACATGAACGAGGCATGGTTCATTCCTCAGGGACCTCACAATCCAGTATGCTTAAAACATAATTGCCACACTGAATAATAAATGCTACTGCAAGAAGCAGGAAAGCCAGATATTATGTGGGACCTACTGTGTTCCCCACTTAGAATCAAACAATACACTACTGTTTCCCATGATCTTGCAAGTCAGGTTCTCTGATATTTCATTTTACATCTGAGCCTTCCCTATTCACAGAGGCAGAGTATCTTCCCAAAGCAAAAACTTGCATTCCTGGGATCCACACTTCATGGTACTGACTACATTATGCTGCAACTCAGACCTCTGGAATCCAAATTCCATCACCCTGATTACCCTATACCTGTGCTGCTTCTTCCATCAGTCTCCTTGCTATCCCTTCTCCTCACGCCCTGTCGTGTCCTCTGGCATGAGGTAAAAAATAAACAAATAACTAAATAAGCTTAGATACTCTTTGATGTTCTTAATTTCCTAAAATTTCTTCTCACAAGCATACAGTTTTATATAGTAACTTCATATTCTGTGTTTTAAGGAATGAAGAATTGCTATTGTGTCATGGCAGATCTAAGGCATAACTCGAGCTGATTCAGATTGTGTTTTTACAGAAGGTGCAATTAACAATCGGAATATGTTCCCATAGCTATTACAAGACTTCTGGAAATTTAAATACATCCCCTTTAGCTACAGGAGAGCCTTCAGTTTGAAGAAATAATACCAAAGTGATGTTTTTCCTTCAAATCTTCTACGATAGTACAAATGCTCAAATTCAACAGTAAAATTGTGTTCGAATTTACATATATTTTTATTGGTTTTATCTGAATCAAGATCACCAGACTGTAGCTTGTTCATAATGCACTCTGCTAACTAGACTCCAAACTCAAATTGTGAGTTCAAAACAACCTTGTAAAAACTAATAGAGGCCATTTATGTGCACTAAGTCTTGCCTCTGATTTGATCATTTTTTCCAGTGGCATCATTCATATAAATGTGTTCTAAGGTTTTTCTTCTTCTCTTTTCTACGTTTGTGGTAAATATTCACTTTTAGCTATTAATATTATAATACAGAAAGTGTACTTCTCTGAACAATAGTGTGCTACAGTGGCTGGAATAATATGAGAAATTGCTTACAAAGAATTAGCCACCAAAGCAAATAAACTGGTTTTGAACTACAAAAGCTTCCCACAAAACGTTTCTGGGCTTTGTGACCTTGTTTTTCCTTTGGGTAAACAGAATTCAAGGACATGGATACCAACCACTGCTGACATAAAGTTCTTAGGCTTCACTTCCTGAGTCCTTCTTTTCCCCTTTCTGAGTTGATGCTGCCACTCCAGAGAGCCAAAAAATATCTGATACAAACCTTCATGGTGAGTCTCACTTTCTTCCATCTCAAGTACATTTTTAAGTTATTTTGACAGAGCAGCAGAAGTCAATATATTTTTTTACCTTTCTGGCAACATTTTATGTCTTAAGTGTTTTATACATCTAATTTGTCATTCTTCTCTCCAGCAATGTAGTGGGGAGTCAAAAATTGGCCATGGAATTCAAAGTCATAGACCAGTGATGATCTTAGGCCATGTAGTAACTGCTTTTAAATAGATGCTCTCCCAGACAGACAGCAGAAGGGAAAGGTAACCTTACTTGTAGTTATAGGGAACTAATCTGAGTTTTCATTGCCTCTGAATTTGAAGACGTTATTTCCTCTGCATTGACCAGTTCTTAGAAATAATTCCATATTATCTTGTTTCACTTTACTTCATACACAATTGTTTCTGTACATGTATTATTCACACACTGTAAGAATTAATGAAAATGTGACAATGAATATATATGTTCATGTATAACTGAAAAATTGTGCTCTACACTGGAATTTGACACAACATTGTAAAATGATTATAAATCAATAAAAATGTTAAAAAAAAGAATTAATGAACAAATGAAAAAATAATGTATATAGGGAAATATTTAAGAAAAAAATAAAAATCCTATCATTATGGAATATGTAATGGCCCTCTAAAATAACTATTTAACCAGCAAATGGGTAGCTTTTAATGTAGCTCCCTTTCTACTATAATAGTGGATGTAGAAATACCAGATGTTTTTACTTAGGTCATTGTGGTGGCCTGAAAATAATTATTTCCTCTGTTGAGGGCTTTGAGGATCTGTGGTCAAGAAAAAAAAATTCAATGCCTTATACATCTAATGGAAACACATTTAATGGTACATGTATCATCAAGGCAGATTGGGAGAAACACTTTGGCAGCTTATAAACATGACAATGCCATATTGTGTAATACACCTTGCAAAACATAGGCTGAAAAATCTCTATTAAAGAGATAGGAACCCATCATGTTTCAAGTCAGTGGTTTGAAGAAAATTTAACATTTAAGTTAAAAGTAAACAAGAGCTAAGCCATATCCAAACCACATCTATGCTTTACTTGCAAAATAGTTTTGCCCTATAAGCAATTCAGAAAGACAGACAGTTTTAATGAAATGCATAGTGGCATGTTGAGTTCCAAGAGACTGAAGGCCTTTTCAACTGTCACTTTCAACAGTCCTGTTTAGGAAAATTTTCATTTTCTTTCCATTCCTCATAACTTACTAAGCATATGATTTGGGGTGATGAAATGCCAAGATGCAGATCACAAGATTTTGCTGTCCAGAAATTATTTGAATTTAACCAAAGCTGTTTCAGATCTATTGTTGAAAATAATAGTTCTTGCCAATCTGTGCTTCATGTAAATAACAACTGTTGAGTCATCATTGTATCATCAGAGATTTGAAACAAGTCTAAGAGTGTGTTGAATCATGAGAAGTTCAAACCAATGAATAAGTGATTTTCTTTGAGAGACTAAGAAAATCCATACCAAGTCCTGACCAGACAGACTTCTTAATGACATCATGTACAAGGAAAAATAAGTTAACTTTACTAAATTAATGAGTGGCCAATCATTAGGTAAACTCTTTTCTAGGTTTTCAGATCAATTTCAAATTGTTCATTATTAGTCTCTCACAATGAAGTATTAGGTTAGCCTTATTTTTTGATAGATTTTATTGGATTGGAAAATAATCTTTTATTCCTAGTTTGTCAAGGGTTTTGACACAAATGGATATTGAATTTTGTCAAATACTTTTCTATATAAATATGATCACATGGATTTTCTCCTTTAGTTTATTGACATATTGATAACAACATTGATTTTGAAAGTTGAACCAAACTTGCATTCCCAGGATAAATCCCAGTCTTGATGGCATATTTTTAACTTGTTGAATTTGATATGTTGAGGATTTCTGCATCTATATTCATGAGAAATGTAAGCCTGTCATTTTCTCTTCTTATAATGTCTTTGCCTGGTTTTGTTAAAAAGATAAGTCTGACTTCATATAGTGAATGAAAACTTCTGTGTCTTGGAAGAGTTTGTGTTGAATTGATCATATTTCTTCCTTGAATGTTTGGTATAGGTTTTTAATATCTAAATCAAATCCATTCCACTAAACATACTTTAGAGTCAAGAATTTCATGTAAACTAACACCACTCGCAGCAGAAATGTTATGAGACAGCCACATTTTGGGGTAAGAATCCTCAATGTTTTAAAGGTATCATTTCTTAAATTGACTTTTGGATTCATTTAATTTCAGTCTAAATTTTAATAGGGTTTTAAAAGAAATTTGACAAGTTGATTCTAAGTTTATGCAGATGAACAAAGAATAATCAAAATATTGCTAAAGAAGGATAAGAATATGGTGTGACATGACCCATGAAATATCAATGTTTTTTGCAAAGCTATAATTAAGACAGTGTAGTATTGGCATAGGACAGACAAATTGACTAGGGTAACTAAATTGAGAAGACGGAAACAAACACCTACATATAAGGATATGAGAATATGAGACACATGACAGAAATGGATTATAACTCCCTGAGAAAAGGTTGAGCAGTTAAAAAAGTTCTAGGATTGGTGATGATAACATCATATGGGAAAATGAAAAATTCTTAACTTATGTTATTTATAAAAATTAATTTCAAATGGGCTAAAGACTAATGTGGAAGGAAATCTTTAAAATTTAAGAAACCATAGTAGAATACCTATGACCTTGAGGTAGGAAAGAATTAGATACAAGAAAAAAAATTCTAACAAAGAAAGTAGGTTGATTAATAAGATTACAATAAAATTAAGAATCTGTTAATCAAAAGACATGAAGTAAACAAAAATACAAACTAAAACAAGACAAGCCACTTGCAGCACAAAACTAAAAAAGAAATAGCATAGCCATAATAGATAAAAGACTATAGACTGATAAGATAAAAAAATACCCAATAGAAAGTCAGCGAAAATAAGAACAGACATTCCACACAATAATAAACATTAACATATTAAAAAAAGAAAATGCACAACCTCAGTAGTAAACACATAAATTTAAATTAAGACTACAATGAAACACCATTTTATATGCAATATATTGGCAAGAACTAAGAAGTCAAATATTATCAAGTTTTAGAGTGTAATGTGGATAGATCAAAAAGAACTCATATATACTACTTGTGGGAAAGCAAATTATTATGACTTTTTTGGAAAATAATTAGGCACTACCTTGTAAAGTGGAACATTTTTATGTCTTCACACAGTTATTTCACTCCCAAAGAAATGTTTGCACATGAGGGCCAGAATATATACATATACATATATACATTTATATGTATATATTCTTTTCCTTCTAGAAAATACGCACCAGGCTCTTAAGAGCAGAAATATTACTTATAATTGTAAAACAATGGAAACTGAAATGCCCTTCCTCATGAACAGGGAAATAAATAAATTATGCTATTCTAGGTAGAACTCTATAGGATGAATTCACAGCCACACACAAAGCTGCAAATAAATTGTAGAAATACAATACTGGTAAACAAGTCCTAGAAAATAATACATGATATCACTTTTATAAAGCTCAGCTGTTTAGGGATTCATACATAGTAGAAAAACTATTTTTTAAAGCAAGGTAGTGGTAACATTCAAGATAGTGGTTGCAGCACAAGCAAGGGACTGTGATAGGAGAGAAGTACATGGGCCTTCAGTGACTTTGGTTTTGTACCTGAACACTTTATTGTTATGCTACATAATTAACATGTTTTACATATCTATTCTTTCATACATATCAATTATATAATTTAACAGTTTTTAAAGATTAAGTAAGGTTATGCATGTATGTGTGTAATGCACTTTTGAAAGGCTTAGTTGTTATCTCAATACACGTTTTAATCCCATGCAAAGGGAATAAACAAAAGGCCATATTTCCCAGACTTCTCCACTCCCTTACACTGAGTAAAGAGAGAAACAAGTTCCATAAGGATTAAGGGCTCAGTGACAACCATATGATTCATTCCAGCACTGCACCACTCCTGCTAAGAGACCCAGGCCTTCAGCCTGTCTATAGCTTGGTATCCTGTTTAGGGTTCTTAACTATAAGGCAAAGAAGGTCAAAGAGAAAGCTTTATCACCAGGAATGAGCTCAGTCTTCTTGTATCTCCAACTGCTTCCCACAAAGGGGAAGCAAATAGAAGACAAAATCAGTTAAAATCTCTGAAAATAAACAAGCTCAATGCCTTCCATAATCCTACAACCCATCTATAAATAAATAAAATCAAAGAAAAGAAAAGAGGAAAAGAAAAAACATTTGACTAGTTGCTGAAATTCTTCTATTTTTGACCCTTTGAAGTTCAAGGTACATTTTTAGCTTTCAGATAAACTTGTACAACTGCACGTAGATAAAATGACCATATAATCCCTCTTGTCAGATAATTTTTTTAAAAACTGTCCAATTTTTTAGAAATACTTCCAGTAACCTATTGATATTTTCCTGTGGTCAAATTATTCTGGCAATAAATATACTGCAGATCATATATTAAGTGGTGTGAAGCAGCCTCTTCCAAGAGATGTTTTTGCCACTCCCTTGCCAAAACAAGTAGAGGCATCCCTGAACCTATCACAATTCACACTCAAAATTTCCATCTATATTAACTGTATGATTTTCTTAATAAGCATGTGGTGGTTTCAACAAACTTGGAGAAAATCTTGTGAGAATTACTGTGGTATATACCTTTAAAATAAAATTATTGAAGCTATAACCCAGTGGTTCAGCATTAGAGCAGAGATAGAACAATAAGTAAAAAGTAACTCAACTTATGTCTTAAATTATCTGAACACTAG
Source organism: Camelus ferus (assembly GCF_009834535.1). Classification (NCBI taxonomy): domain Eukaryota; kingdom Metazoa; phylum Chordata; class Mammalia; order Artiodactyla; family Camelidae; genus Camelus; species Camelus ferus. Next base: position 30,783,388 of record NC_045698.1, on the reverse strand, counting down.
TAAAAGGATATAGTTCACAGCAACAACTTACTTGGAAACTCCTTCTCTTTGCCTGTAAGTTTTCCTTATATAACATTACTACTTTCATGCCAATTAGAAAGGAAGGAAGGAAAGAAGGAAGGAAGGAGGGAATTAAATGTAAGAGAAGGAAAACAAATAAGAGAAGAATTCTCTAAGTCCTGATCAGCCTTGTTCTCTACCTCCTCTTTTGCTTTCTGTTAGGTAGGATGTGCCTAAATGGGAGAGGAAGGGAAAAAACTGAGTTCACAAAGCCAGAATCTTTAGTGGTCAGTAGTAGAGTGAAGACTGTGGACAAATTTAAGTTAAGCATTTTTGACTAAGCTATTTATGAAGATCATTCCATATATTCTTACAGTCTAAGTGAACTTTACTTAAATCGGTGGTTCTCAAATTGGCTATGAATTTGAAACACTAAAGGGACTTTCACTTTTCCTTTACTGCTGAAGGATAATTCTGCTGAGTATAGAACTCTAGGTTGATGACTTTTTCTTTTTAACAATTTATTTCATTCCATTTTCTTCTTGCTTGTATGGTTTCTGATGCGAAGTCTCCATAAGTCTTCCCTGATTCTCTGTATTTAAGATGTTTTATTCTCTCTGGCTTCTCTCATGATTTTCTGTTTGCTTTTGGTTTTCTGCGTTTTGAATAGGGTATGTCTATATTTTTTGGTTTATTCAGCTTGGTTGTAACTCTCTCTGGATTCATCACTCTGTCTCCAAATTTCAGGAAGGTGATTTTCCCTATGACTTTAGCCTTCTGAAAGGTTCAACCAAAGTCACTGATTTCTTAGTTTGTTCAGATATTTTTCTTGTTGTAAGGTTAGGAAAAATAACTTCCAAGTTGTTTACATGTCAAGGCTAAAACCAGAAGTTTTAAGGGGCTTTTAAAAATTCAGTTGGATTGGGTTGTTACCAGGAATATGTTTTTACCACCCCAGTGATTGTAATGTGCAGCCACTATTAAGTCATTTCCTTAGATTTTTAGACCTTAAAACATTTCTAAATTATGCCATTATTCAAGACGACCTGATAACAGACAACATAACTCTAACTACTTGTACTTTTCTGTCTGACAAATGCTATGTGGCACGTGATTTAATAGACCATGGTTGTGGCACCTCTAGCCTTCATCCCGTGTATTAGAAACAATCTACCATCTCCCAGAACCTCACTCACCTGAGACAGAGCTCCCAGATCAGTCATCTTTTCTATACTGAGCCCTGCTATTATCCCAGAGAACTTCAAAATCCATATAAGAAAATCACGAACTCTTGTCTCATAGATTCATGACTTGCTCAAGTCCTGAGAGCTTTACTTATGTTCCTCTTAAACAGCCAACCACATGGTCACCCACTTTATCTTATCTGACCTCAGTAACACTTAGCAATACTGCTCACTCTGTCCTTGACAATATATCCTTCCACCACTGTCATAATTCCCTTCTGGCATCTCTCCTTTCTCTTTGACTATTGCTTCTTATTTGCCTTCATGGGCTCCTATTCCTCCATTCTCTGCTGTTTGTGTTATTCAGTGCTCCCCTTCTTCCATTCCTCTTTGTGTTCTAAACACTTCACATGGATGACTTCACCCATAGTTTTGGCTTCAATTATCATCCAACAGAGAAATCAAAGAACTATTCCTCCACTTTCTCTAAGACATGTTTATAAGTAGATATTTCTACTATTTTGGTTACATTTTATATATATCATAATTTAAAGGTACATAGTTTGATTCTTAACTTTTTAATTACATGACACAGGAAGTTAAAAATGTTATTTTTGCCAAAGTTTCAAAAACCCATCAGATTCAAAAGGGGCTGACCACCAAGAACAGATTAAGCATCACTGGTCAAGCAAGTGATATATCATCTCTTATTGGTTGATTGACTTTTAATCATCCACTTATTGTTCCAATGCGAAAAATAGGAGGTAACATTTATAGTTAGAGAAGAACTACAAATTGTCATCAATTACGTATTGTTTTTATTTTTTGTATAAATATCTAGTATCCTACATTACACAGTAATCTCCTCCTCCTCTATAGAAAGACTTGGTGTTTCACTTCTTTAGGATAACTCCCCCAGAACAATGAACTTCAAACTGGATTAGCAACGAGATTCCAGTGCCCTAGCACAATTTGCATTTAAGACTGCCCAGATAATTCTATTACAAAGCATAGTAGCTTAGCCCGGCTCAGTTTTGAAGACTAGTAACTACTGATAGGTACTTGTTTTTTTTGTTTTTTGTTTTTTTTTAATGATGTTACCCTGAATTTTTTTTTTAATTCTTAAAATTCTTTTTTTTAACATTTTTTATTGATTTATAATCATTTTACAATGTTGTGTCAAATTCCAGTGTTCAGCACAATTTTTCAGTTATTCATGGACATATACACACTCATTGTCACATTTTTTTCTGAGTTATCATAACATTTTGTGTATATTTCCCTGTGCTATACAGTGTAGTCTGTTCTACAATTTTGAAATCCCAGTCTATCCCTTCCCACCCTCCACCCCCCTGGTAACCACAAGTCTGTATTCTCTGTCTGTGAGTCTATTTCTGTCCTTTATTTATGCTTTGTTTTTGTTTGTTTGTTTGTTTTTGTTTTTGTTTTTTAGATTCCACATATGAGCGATCTCATATGGTATTTTTCTTTCTCTTTCTGGCTTACTTCACTTAGAATGACATTCTCCAGGAGCATCCATGTTGCTGCAAATGGCATTATGTTGTCGGTTTTTATGGCTGAGTAGTATTCCATTGTATAAATATACCACAGCTTCTTTATCCAGTCACCTGTTGATGGACATTTAGGCTGTTTCCATGTTTTGGCTATTGCAAATAGTGCTGCTATGAACATTGGGGTGCAGGTGTCATCCTGAAGTAGATTTCCTTCTGGATACAAGCCCAGGAGTGGGATTCCTGGGTCATATGGTAAGTCTATTCCTAGTCTTTTGAGGAATCTCCACACTGTTTTCCATAGTGGCTGCACCAAACTGCATTCCCACCAGCAGTGTAGGAGGGTTCCCCTTTCTCCACAGCCTCTCCAGCATTTGTCATTTGTGGATTTACTTGTTAAATGACTAAATGATTCCTCTCCAAAACAGCTAGAAATTTGACTCTACATTTAATACACAGAAAAGGATGACAGTTTTCTAATAGGTAAGAAAGTTTTCTTATTGTTTTGTTTTGCTTTGGCTTTTATTTCTTGTTTAGCAATTTGACTTTGGATGTAAATAGGATAACTTTTTTCATTAATGGAATCATTGTCCCTCAATTTTCTTTGACACATTATGAAAAAGGCTTTAGAGTTACAATATGAACATGTGATCTACAAACCATCCAAAAATTCTCATTCATTTGTAGCATATTTCCCTTTTTATGAAAGAAAAAGGATATATTCATTGTTATTCAGCATAAATCATAAGATTATCTATAACTCCCAATACTACTACTTTCCATTTTTTTTCCCAAGTAAACAATCACATCTCCATCATTAAACATCATTAAAATCATGATTGTACCTGGATAAAATAATTTCAAATATGGCAGTGAAGCTTATGAGTCAAGCTTATCCAGAGGGCACACATTTTTGAAAGGGGAGATGTGAAATAATCTTAAATTTAGCCCTTAAGCACAGTATAATATTTAGTGGGCCATTATTTTCACAGTTCATCACAATGAGTAGCTTTGCCTTATTTGTTTTATAGGGAACACTTTATCCATCCCATAAAAATCTTTTTTCCCTCCCCTCTTCTTTAAGCAAGAGTTGATGATTAAACATTGAATTTTAATGAGTGTAAGAATATCCTAGTTCACTGAAATTAGAAGCTCTCATTTGCAAGAAAACTTTTCTAACACTCTCCAGCATAATATATTGCTGCTGCTTTGACTTTCATTCACCAAATAACTCCATTAATTACCAGCAACCAGACTTCACTTCTTTTGTGGTGTTTTGTGCACCTGGTTTGCAGACGGGATGTAGTAACAGAAGCAGACAGAGCACACCCAGACTGCAGTACAGGCCAGAGTGTTGGCTACTCTCAACTAATTTTATGTGTCTGTAGGGAACTGCTTTGGATTTCAACCAGCTGAAGTTACTGTTTGCTCTTTATTCAACACCAGTGTAGTTCCACACGGTCAGAAAAAGAAAAGTGAATTTTCAAGATTTTGATCAAGTCATCATTTAATTGCTGTCCTGTTTAAATAACTATGGATTCATACATTGAAATAAAAACCACACAGATCAAAACCTTCTAATGATTTGGAGCTTTGTCATTGACTCTGCATATTAACGGCATAGTATCTGTCTAGTAATAATTTCACAATAAAGGTTGAGGGTACCTCTGGAAATATAAACAAAAAAAGCCTTAATATTCTGCATCCTTATTTACAATTAATGTCTGTATTAGCTCAGGAAGTTGAAATATCGACTTAAAGTAAGTCTTAAAATGTCTTCTCTGCACATGGCATGAGCTACATGTCTGTAACATGCCTGATAAATATTTGGAGGGAAGAACAATGCCTTGTTTTTACTGTGAAATCAGACTCTCTTCACTCTGTTATATTAACATGTTTTTCCATATTCAGGAGAGGTTTTCTGACAAGGAACTAGTCACAGAAGCTTGTCTTTAGGTCTTACTTCCCTGAGATCTCTCTAATAAGCCTTCCAGATAAAAGTGTCCACAGTATTCTTGTGAACTGTCCCAAGACAGGGCTTTAGGATGTGAGATGCAAGTTCTGTGCAAGTGTGTGGGAAGCATACTTCCTCCGCTTTGACTGAGATGGGAGGCAACACTAAGCTAAAGATACAAATGGGGCAAGAGCATGGCATAATTCCTCAAAGATCTCCAGCACATCTGAGTTAAAATTGATAATTACAGACCCCTCTCACACTAACTTCAGCACTCCAAAATAAAGTGTAAAAGGTTATAGGAACCCTTGGGCTTCATGTGCTGTCTCTGGACCCCATGGACCTCAATTTAGGGAAATTTAGAATCATGAAAACCATCCTGAGGCTGCTTTTATAGCCACTACATGGCACCCCAAGGAATTATCAGAACACTCCATAATGACACACCATTTCGTCCAAATTGGTCCACTTCCCATAATGCCATCAAGAAGAATGAAATGAGGATATTCAGGGAGACTGATTTTCTGAGTGGACTGGGAGACATCATAGAAATATTTAAAGTTAAATAAAACTCAAAATTTAAAATGTTTTCCCTTATAGATATGCCTACTTCATTTTAAAATTAGTTCAGCTGAAAATAAGATTTAATACTCTATTTTAATTTTTATACCTAAAAAACAGATATAGAAGTCAAAAAGTTGCTTGACTACACAATAAAATAAAATCTACAGCATTTTGTCTAATATTGATTTCATCATTGAAAAAATGGAATTTTTCTTCTAGAGAACAGACTTTGATAGAAATGTCAAAAGATTTTTGCTAACTTTATCTTTTGATCTTAGTCTTTGTGGCAATTATTCCCAGACCTTATTGTGGTTTCCTGCACAAAATTATACCCTTAAGCACAGCAGACTTTACATTTACTACAGGCTCAGGACAATAAAAAGTCAACAGCAGGAGAAAATATGTTTTATATGTTCAGTTAACTTTACACAGAACTGGAAAATATTGGCAAGTGGCACTTAATTATGTTACTCTAGCTTCTTTGATATAGCTCAAAAGTTGCCAGCCTGAATAGAGATTATTAATTTCTAGTTAGTCAGATAGAATAATTATTTATATTATTATTTAAAGCCTTCAAATAATAGTTTGTATTTAACATTTTTAAACTTTCTCCCCTATTTGACTTTGTAGCATTTTCACTGTGTTTTTAACTTAAATTGTCTTCAAATATAAAATGAAAGAAAAGTTATTTTATTTGAGACACATTAAAAATATAAATAAACTGGGCACGAGTAACCTAATTTCCGTAGCAGGTTGATTTAGATCTTGCATTTGTTTAATATCATTCGCATCAGAGATTTTTCCACTGATTATAGAGTTTCCATGCATTAGTTATGTATGGCAATATAATGAATTACTTTGAAACTTGGCTGCTTAAAACAACAGACATTAACGTTCTTACACTTTCTATGGGTCAGGAATTCAGGAGTGCCTTCACAAGTGGTTCTAGATCAGGTTCTCTCATCAGATTACAGGCAAGCTGTCAGCCAGGGCTGCCAGCACATGCACACTCAGCTGGGGCTGGAGGATTTGCTTTCAAGAGGGCTCTCATACCTACTGGCAAGAAGCCTCAGTTCCCCACTGGGTAATGGCAGAAAGCCTCAGGTTTTTGCCACATGGGTTTTTCTACAGGGCTTGAGTGTCCTTGTGACATGGCAGATGGCTTTCCCAAAAGCAAGTCACATAAGAAAGCAAAAGGAAGCCACAATTCCTTGTAACATCTAGCTTCAGAAGTTACGCTCCATCATTTCCACAATAGTCTATAGGTTATACAAATTACCTCTAACATGAGAGGGGACTATACCAGGCTGTGAATATAGGAGATAGAGATTATTGAGAAGAGCTGCAACAATCTAGTTCAGCAGAGAAGGGAAAAAAAAGAAAAAAAAAAAAAAACACAATGACAGAAATGATCCCCATACAGAAGAAAGATGGACTGCAGGTCATAAACAGTAAAAATTTCAGAGCATGACTGGCTGGCACATTTTTAGTATTAAAATATTTTGGGGAATACTACACAAAAACTACTCATACTCTAAATAAGACCCAAATGCAAGTGACTAAAACCATGTGGATTTCTAGGACATATACCTGCCTTTTATTCATTTATCTTAATTTCATTTCTCTTAAATCCTTCAATAATTGATACTCATCGTAATTGCTGCTTGGGTTTACTAATCTCTAAACGCTCTAAACTCCCTCTAAACACTAAGAAGGCACAGAATAGCATGTAAAAGAAGAACCTCATGACATTTTGCAAACAGAAATTGAATTCAAATGGTAGAAATAATAAGTTGTTACCATTTGAATTGTAAGCTGATATTGCTATCAGCCTGTGGATAAGTAACTAAAAAGTAAGATTTGTAAACCACACTCTGACTTTGTACATATATAAATGAAACTTCTGCTAGAAATGCCATATGTGTACCCTGTGTGTAATAGAGACCATAAAGAGGTATAAACAAAGAGTATTTTTTGGCTTTTCAAAGTCCTATTGGATGACCAACTCACTGGTCCTATTTCTTTTTTGGACAAGAAATCCTCAAAGGAGATATCATGGAGCCTGAACTGGTTTTACTTCCTCAGGACTGACTTTCTTGTTGCATTGAAGGAACTTTACCTCCAGAATGACAGAGTCCCTTCATGGAATTAGTATTCCCCACCATCCAGGAAATGAGAGTAAGGAACATTTGAACAGTAAGGTCAAACACTTTATTAGCCTAAGGTCTGCCCTTCGTGACAAATGGCCAAAAAATACATAGCCCTAAATAGAGATATACACTAGATTGAAGGGAAACACAGTGAATCCAAGTGCAAAAGAGAGTACCTGAGCCCAGCAGAATGCGAAAAGTACTTAGAAGGGAATGAGCTAAAGGTGAGGAGAATCAGTAGCATGGATAAGCTGAGGTTACAAGGAGCAATGAATGTTCTGTGTAACTTCAGGTGGGGAAAATGCAGAGAGAAAGGAAAGAAAATAGAGTAGAGGAGAAGAAGCAAATTGAGCTCTATTAGAGCTTGCATCCAGCCCAGCAGCTACCAAGAAATGCACTGCGGAACACCAAGCACATGCAGAGAGATACTCTGATCCATACACATCATGGAAGATGCAGAAGAGGGTCCTGGGTTTATAGCTGGCTAGGGAATCAGAAGTGAGGAACGAAGTTAGAGATAAATCCAGGCTTGTATTTAGGGAATGCTCGGCCTTATCTAGAAGGATAGCTTGCAGGTGGTGTTGGGGCAGGGCTAAGAGGAGGTTGGCAGGTAGCAAAGGAGCTGAGTGGGTGGTAGAGTGTGGTTCCCAAAGAGCATAAAGCATCACCAATGGGATAAAGGAGGTTGGAGAACAGGGCCCAAGCAAGTTCTGAAGATTATACTCTTCAAGTTTTATTCCCCTAAACACAAATGGCAGAGCTCCATTACCAAATTCATCTGATGGCCCAGAACAGCTTATCACAAGAAGATAACCCATTAATCATTAAACCATGAATCAAACATTAATTACCGATGACGAGAGAGACTATGGGACTCATAATGCCCAGGTGGCTTTACTGAAATCCTTAATTGCAAAGTTCCAGATATGGAGTTATATTACTGAATATAGCATATTACCAGGCTCTCTATGGATTCTAATGAGCTAACTTTTCACTTATATTTCTTACTTCCTTATGACTTAAAAATTATGACAAATAATTAATACTATCCTTGGGCATTTTTAGTAGGAGGCTGAAAAAATGTGAGTGGGGGTTAACCACACAGTAATCAAGGATGTGGCTCAAAATATAAAGGTGGAATAAACTGAAAAGTCAAGTACCTCTATAAATCCGTGGTTCTATTGACCACATAAAAGCGTCAGTTTATATAAACAGTGCACTTTTAATCTTTGAAGTATTTCCACATATTTTCCATATTCCATTTCATAGCCTTGTAACAGTCCTGGAATAAGTTGGGTAGGTGTATCTGTTCCTTTAGCTGGAGAAACAGACTCACAGAGGATAAATGATTTCTATAAGCTGGTACATGACAGAGCCACGGTGTACAAGTGCCCTGAATCCTGGTCTGGTACTCGTTTCCCCTGGACCAGAGCTTCTGGAACTTTAATATAAATCACTGGGAATTTTGAACTATAGATTCAGATGTAGTAGGTCTAGGGTCGGGGCTGGTATTATGCATTTCTAACAGGTTCCCAGGTGATACTGATGCTCCTGGTCTGTAGTTCTACACAAAAGTACATCCAATTCAATAATCTCTTAATCAATTGTGTTTTTAAAAATAGGGATTCAAGAGCCCTAACGCAGAGGATTCAGTAGGTTTGAGACAGGGCCCTGATGCTGACTTTTTTTTTAAGTTCCACATGTGATTTTGATTCATAAACAGGGCTTAGAAGTAAAAATCTCAGCACCTGTAAGGCACGTTTTTAAAATTTAGAGTGAGAGTATTTTCACTGCAGTTGTACTGACACTAGTTCCATCCTAACTCACAAAGGAACTGTTTCGTACGTTTATGGAATATTGAACTTTATTTCTTTCAGATTTCCCTCTCATCTTTTGATCTTAGGACTTTTGTTTCTCTAGTTCCCAAAGTACAAAATATCATAGCACTCTATAATGTCACAAGATGTCAGTTTCACTCATTTTTGTTTAAAATAACATCACTTACAAATTTCAACCCCTATTTTCTTTGATCTTTTAAGATGTCTATGCTTCTTGGAGAATTTATTGTCAGGTGTAATTTTCACTACAAGGCACATTTTGGAGGTTTGTACAGAGATAAGGAGAAAGTGTTCAGGATATAAAAATTGTTTCAAGAATTACATTTTGGAAGAGGAAAAAGCTAGCATCTGAATGACAAAGAAATGGCAACCTTACTGCCACAATAAAGTTTCCCAAGTGAGCACATGGCAAAGACAGGCTGAGATAAGAGCAGGCACCGACAGGAGGCGTGAGGGATGATGTGCCGTGCTCCCGGTCGTGCATGTGGTCTTCGGGAGTTTGATAATCTAGCAAGTTATCTTCCAGATATTCCACTCATTGACCTAAGGGGCATGTTAAGAGCAGTCTAAAGATGCACAGTTTTTTCTTTGTAAGGATGACCTTCATTTTCAAACTGCTAAACTCAACCTTAGCCCACGTTTACTTCTCAGATTAAAGCAAACAAAAGTGGTGACAACAGGGTACAGGCTTCTGGAAGAACAGTTCAGGGGATTATCAGTTCTTCCCATCCCCCAGAGCCCCTCCCCAACCACAACCTCAGTATCTTCATGTTACCGATTTGGGGTCCTTATGGGATAATGTCCCTAGAGCAGAAATGCTTTCTCAGTTTACCCTGTTCTTAATGTTTGCAGTTTTTTCACAGCACACCCTAAACCAAAAGAAAAAGTAACAGTTCTAATAAATAGTTAGGTCCAAAAACCTTGTAAGTACTTAACATTCTAACAGTTCAGTGACTGCTGAGCACAGTACCACTTCTCAAACCTTAAAATCAAAAGAAACACTGCTGCCTTCATTTTGTGGTCTGAAATGATTTTCACAAGGTCCTTGTTTTTTATCACAAAAACTTAGCTTCACAAAAATATGACATGAACCAATGGAACATAGCAATCTGATGCTGAAGCTGTTCATTCATGTAAGGTCCACGAAATGTTACTGTTTCCCTTGAAATTTTAAAACATTTAGTTATGTCCCTATACATCTGTTGTAGCACCCCACAAAGCCTTAGCACAAAATGTGGGAATAATGCACCCAGATTTGAAGCCCACGATTCAGATTTCTGGTCCTGGCTGCTGAGCCTTTTGTCCACGTCTTATGAGAGAAACTTGTTAATTACTCTGAGTTCCAACTTCTTCAATTTAAAATAGAAACGATAATTTTCAGGGTTCTAGGAGGGAATACAACCAAAATTACTTTGTATGTAGAAATGCTCAAGATGTAGAGTGCTCTCTTAAAAGTGAGTTGGTCTAATATAGTGAATTCTAAATTGTTTGCTTTTTTGAATATAGAATCCCTTCTTCAAATAAAACACCCTAAGATGCAAAACACACATCTGACATTAAACACAGAGATATGCCATTGAAAAAGGCATGCTGGTCATTTTCCTCAGACCCATTCCATAACCTCTTCATACTTTGTTCTCCAAGGGGGATGGACATCAAATGTTTCCTAGACTTTCTTGCAAATTTGCTTCCCACTGAGCTTGTAGGCTTGTAGGCTTGTAGGCTATTAAAGGAAGAACCCAAGGTATTCCCCCAGCTCTGTCTCCCAGAGCATCTTCAGTATTTCTGTTTTCAGCCCCCCATGAAAGGCCCCCTCCTGCAAGCTTCCCATTCCCATCACAGGTCCTCAGCTCTCCTCCCAAGTTCCCTCCAGGCCTGTGAGTAATGGTGAATTCCCACAGTTGCTCGTCTTGGATTTGTCTCCACTTCTCTAAGTTGCTCTTTCAAGCTCCACTAACATGTAGCTAATTTTCTGTATCAATTTTTTTGCCGCTGGTTTTATTTTCATGGCTGGTTTCTGGCTGACACTAAGGTGTGAAGAGCCTAGAGACCTGCCTCTAGGCCTCAGGGTTCCTGACAAGGTCTTCCTTAAGCACATCTGAAAAACTCTTAAGGCTCATTCCTCACTCTGTCACTAAGTACCTGTGTGATCTTGGACAAGTCGTGGAACATCTCAGCCCCTCTGTTCACTCTGCAAGAATATTTGCCTTGACCACTCATAATAAATGAGAAGTATTTGGGAATGATTTGAAATGTGAGACTAACCTTTTATTACATCCCAAGCCTTTGAGTATTTGGATGAAGGATCTATATTTAAATATAAAATAAAGGTGTTGACTCCCAGGAAGCCAAAAAAATATACCTGATCGTCCGCTATGACCTAGGCCTCTCTTTTTTTTTTTTAATAGACTTTATTTTTTAGAGCAGTTTCAGGTTCACAGCAGAACAGAGCAGAAAATACAGAGTTCACACATAGCCCTCCCCACTCACACATCTATACTTCCCTACCCTCAATACCCCTCATCAGTGTGGCATATTTGGTATAATCGACGGACCAACATGGGCACATTATTATCAACCAAATTCCATAGTTTACACTAGGGTTCACTCTTGATGTTGGACATTCTATGGGTTTTGACAAATGCATAGTGACATGCAGCCATCACTTACAGTATCATACAGAATAATTTCATTGCCCTGAAAATCCCTTGTGCTCCATCTATTCATTCCTCCTGGCTTTGAAGGAAATTCTGAACTGTTCTTTTAAACAGCAAGATTAAATAAGGATTAATGGATTTACATCAACTGGAGCAAAGTTATAACAGGTCTTGGTTACAGCTCCTGATTCATGTTACTATTCCAATCTTGCCGTTTATGCCTAACAACCCACACTGGTATCGTGCTCATTCCTTCTTGTATTGTGGTTTCAGCACTTCCAGAGTGCTTTTAGGCACTGCTAATCCAAATTTTAGGTTCATGTACTCAGACGTAATTACTTTTGGTTGCAAGGAGGATGCATCCAGGACAGAAGATGGAATTAGACAATTATGGTTTGAGAATTGCTGCTCCAAATAAAAAAGTTGAAATGTATATGTTTGTAAACAATTGTGGCCTAGTGTGTATTGTGGGTTTTGTTTTTTTTCTCCAAAATGCACATTTTTTAAGTTTCACTGATTTGCTATAACATCAGCTCTGTCTGGTAGAAAGAAGACATTTGGGTGTCACAATCAACATAGTCTGATCCATGCTGAGAGTCATGACTGACCAAACAGCCTATAGCAATATTTAACACATCATGTTGTAACTGTGTCTTTACTTTACAGCCTGGCCCATGGGCTATTATAAACTTGGAAGGGAGCAGGATTGAGTCTTTTTCAACATGTATTTCCAGTGCCAGAATAGCTGCCTGGCACACAGGTGTTTTTCAAAACACATAAGATGAATTAATAAATGAATACAAGGCTGGATTAAGATCAAACGATGCCCTCAGCCTAGTCTAACAGTGGTGCCCCCTCAGCCTTTCCATCGCTTAAAAAATAAAGAGCTTAAGGATCATTTACACAAATCAGCTGGTCAGTTAAGTGCTAGCCAAAGTCACCGGCTCTGTTTACATTGGATATAAGTGAAACTCTCAAGCTATGAGATGGAAACAAATGTGTTATCTGACAATAGCTTTAAACCAAACTTTTAAACTTTAGTCACTCACCATGACAAAGGAAATGTTCAATAATACAGATTAAAGTAAAACATGGCAATACCAATAAAAAAAAAAATTGGACTAAAGTCAAGGGAGGCAGTGGAATAGTTGAGGACAAGATAGCTGGGGTGAAGAGAAACTCTGTAGTGCTCCCCTTGCCTTGGTACATCTGCTTGTTTTGCTGAATGGTTAATCCAGGGCTGAATGAATGGCAGAAAATGCAAAGCTGACTAAATCTAATTTTGTATGTTCCCCATCCGATTCTTCCTAAATTTCTTGACTTTTCTACTTTAAGCCTCAGTCCACAGTTCATTCCATGAATCTTCTTTTCATATGTCTATCCCCCTCTCCCCAGTCCTATGACATCATGTCTGACTCAGACTTTTCCTATTCCAGCACTTGACTCTCCAACTGCCCAAGCCTTTGACTCTCAAAATTGGTCCCTTCTAGCTGCCTAGTCAACAGTTTTGCTGCTTAATGTGCATAGCACTTTGTGAAAAGCATGACAAACCTATAATATAAAAAAAATAGCAATTTCCCTATTTTGAAAAGTTATCTAGTTCGCTGGCCAGTGCACACATGTGTGAAAATATTCCAGGTCTCAATTTCCACATTATTATAACAACTTTAAAAAAATGGGTCTTTTTCGCTGTTATTCTTTGAATAAAAGACTTGGAAAAAAATTACCAAGTCCAAATTGATATAGTACTTGCAAGTTGATATAGTATAAATGGAAAGTTACTAACATACAGTTAAGTCAGAGTCATAGTTACATGGGTTAGACTTCTAAGAAGAGGGCAGATTTTGAATAATATTGGATGACCAAGATTGCAGGGATGGGCAGCCCTCAAGAAGTCTGTCCTCCTACACCTCCATTATCCTATTTTATCAAATTTTAATATTATTCCATAATTTTCTCAAATCCTTTATTTTTAAGGAATAATGGTGAAACAATGGTGGTTCCCAGGATCTTAATTCTATTCTCCTTCCTCCTTCCCCATTGGATAAATTAATTGGAAGAATTAATTAATTGAGGTATAGTCATGCTGTGGAATACTCTACAATAGTTACAAGAAATAATGTCAACATGAATAAATTTTTAAAACATAACGAACAGTTAGGTTGATTCTAGTTTTTCATGATTTACAAACTTTGTTGCAATAAACACTCATGTACATGTTTATTTATATACAGGTGCAAGGGTTTCTCAAGAGCATACGTTCAGAAGTAAAATTTGTGCATTTTGAAGGGTATGCACATTTTCAGCTTACTAGATATTGTCAGAATCTCTCCAAATAGTTTTTGACCAGATAGTAGCAGATGAAAATTTCTATTTCTCTACATCCTCAGTGACATTTGGTAACATAAGAATTTTTAATTTTTGACAATCTAGTAACTATAGAATGGAATCTCTCTTTGTTTTTACATTCTCTGATTACTTGTAAAGTAGCACATCAGTTAAGTTTATTAGTATGGTATAACATAGGAACCTAATTTATTTTTTTCTATTATGAAAAAACAATTTTCACAACACTATATTTATTGTCACTGCTTTATAATTCTGCCTCAGACTATTCCTAAAAGTTAATATTTCCAGAAAATTGCAGCACATTCTAAGGGAAATATTCTCTCTTTTCAGCTATTTTTGGACAGAAGCAGCTAGAGGAAATTTAATGTATTACTGTCTGTGTGTGTATTCCAGAGGCAATGAACTGCTGGATATCTTGTTTTTAAAGTGTTCATTACGAGACAGTGCTAGACTGGAGAGCAACGAGGGAAGAAATAGTGTTAAAGATGCTGAGGTCCTTTAGCATAACTCAGCTACAGAGGGCATCCTCAACCATGTCCTGAAACCCAGGACCACCACACTCACCTAATCAGTCTCCAACTTATGCCATGAGTAGAACTTGGGCTTCTAATTACTCTCTGAAATGTACCTCTAGGACCTCATCTTTAGCTTGCACTTATCCTTGGCCCACAATACAGCAGTCCATGACAATTTCTAGGCCAACACTTTACTGGGAGCAACACAGGGAGAGACACGTTAAAGGTGTTTCAGTGTGCTGCCATGTTCAGGGTGACATAGTCCACTGTTAGCACATTGCCCTCAGGTTGGCAGCTCACTGTAGTGTTTCACTGAAGGAAGTTGACCACATACTGAATGGAATGCTTTCTTCTGAGAAACATTGGATTACCTATCAGGGAAAGAGAAATGACTCAGTACAAACGACTTGCATCTCTGAGGAAGCCAGTGGACAGGAGACACTGAATTATCTCAGATAATAAAGGTGGGGCTATTAATGTAATCAGAGAAGCCTGCAAAACTGCTGTTTAAAAAAACAAAAATTCTGAGCTCAGGTAGTAAAGAGACATATGAAAGCAGTAACTCTTAGTTTTTTTTTTGTTGTTGTTGTTGGTTTTTTTTTTTTTTCACTTTAACACTCCTATAATTTTAAAAAATTTTAATGGATTTTTATTTTCAAGACCTGGAAAAACAAAGGTCCTCCTAAGCTGAGAGCAAATGCTTCCAGTGTTTGCCTGAAGCCATTCTTTTTATTGGAGGAGTTACAGACCCTCAAGAAGGGGTTTATAATGGAAAAAATGAGACGGCATCCACCATAATGAAGCTCAAAAAATAAATAATAAAAACCCTGTTAATGCCTGACACTTTATGTTTCTAAAGAAAACCCCTGCCTTTTATCTAAAATGAGACAGTTGCTGAGGAAATGGACCTGCCACAGTAGTCCATTGCCTTTAGAATATTCCTCAAAGACTAAGCATTTTATGAGAAAGACAAGCATATATTTAACATAGTTCTTTTACTTTACCTTTATTACCCTTCAGGGAAAATGGTCCCTTGATGTATGTTAGATTTTCCTTACTATCAATCTCCCAGATAAATGCAGTAGAAACCCTTTCAGCAAAGTATCCAGTGAAGAGAGGACCATGCTTTTTCAGCTGAAACATGCAATGTCTTAATGCACCAGGAGGAAACAGCAGAATTCCCAGGACCCAATTCTTCCTGGAGTCAATGGAGGTTCTGCGTGTCGATTCCTCCTTAAGGGAGTGTGTGATTTCTTGGGGAAACAGGACTTTTTAGAACAGTATGTGGAAATAAGTACTCAATTCATATCCTTATGGAGCTGAAGACAGCAATTCATATCTTTATGGACATGGCAGTACATGTGAAACCATCCCTGTCCTCAAGGAACTCCTATTCCAGGAAGCATAGTCAGTCATTAAACACAATTGCTGACAGTTACTAAACACAACACTAGGTTCAACTCTCCACAAGCATAATGTTCTGTAACCTGCACATTTATCCTAATGAAATAGGAACTATTATTGGAAGTACTTTTGAAGAAGCTGAAACAGTCTGTGGGGGATCAATGAGCCTCCCCAGAAGCACTGGGTGGGAACAGCAACCCAGGGGTTATGCTGGGAATACAGCAGGCAAGAATTTGCTCAGTTCCACAGGCTGCAATTTGTACTGATGGAAATAGTCCTTTGTCATTTTAAATTTAAATGTGATAGTACCAACAGCTACAGTCAGTTCTGAAAACTTCACTCCCTATCAGTCGATTGTGGTGAGCAGTATAAATGTACTGAATCCTCTCACAGTACTGGTATCAGGACTCACGTCAGGGCAGTCTCTCCAAGAGTTTCCACAGGACCTGTTTCATAGTAGCTTCCCTCAGTGAGATCCAAGACAAGCCAACATTACTCTAACTTTTACTCAGCTGTATTCATACAAAGATAGTGGTGTTTTTATACTGATAATCAGGTAATGGCAACCTGTCCCATGAAGTGAATTCCTATTACTTTTCATGCACTTTTATATCTGTTTTCTCTCTGCCTTAATAATGTTTTAGCACATAAGCTTTTTGCATAAACTGCTTTTTTTTAAAGTTGGTCCCCCACCACATTCTAAATCCTGATGTTGCTGAATCAGTAAATTGTTTTAGGATGTAACTCACATTTTAACCTACATGCAGTTATGTTTTGTACTTATCTTATTTTCTTATTAGATTTTAGGCTCCTTGAAGGTGAGCACAATGTATTACTATTCATTGCTGAGTTTTGAAAAGTTTCTGGGTATCAGGCAAGGTGTCCAACTAAAAATTTTAAATATAACTGTTCAGGAAGTTCTTTTTTGTAAAGAGGATACTTGGCAGCCTTAAAATTATTGTTCAAATAGTTCAACAATATTTGTATGATTGTGAGTAAGTGTACAGGATTAAAAGAGTCCATCTTCTCTTTCTTCTTTCTCTACTCCTACTCCTTCCTTCAGAGGTAACTGACACTCCAAGTTTAGAGTAAATCCTTCAGCCCTTTATCACCATATTCATATGCACATATTTATGACACTACATCAGTTTTTTTTAAAAAGTACTGAGTGGTTAACATGTGCCTCACACTATGCTACTCACTTTATATATTTTAATTTATAATTCTTTTAACAACCCTATAAGGTACATACTAACACTCTCATTGTACAGATAAGTACGTTGACGCACTGAGAGGTTAGGTAGTTTGTGCAACGTCCCTCAGGTAGTAAGTGAAGGAAACAGAATTCAAGCCTAGGCAGTCCGATGCAGAGCCCAAACGCTCGATCACAGGCAGACCGTTTTTAACTACTGCATACTTCTACACCTTCGGGAAACATCATAAGGGACTCTAGGCTTTTAAAAATCTTTTCATAAGGAAAAATTCAAACACATTACAAGAATCCAAAAAACAGTATAATGAACACCCATGTATCCATCGCCCAAATTCAACAATTGTCAACTCACGGCCAATCATGTTCCAACCACATTCTACATAATTCCCCCAACCTTGGATTATTCTGAAGGAAATTCTTGGCAGTAATAGTAATATTGGGGGCAAAAATATTAATGTTAATAGTACTATTAAAATAGTAGCATGATAGTAAACATTATATAGTAACAGTAAACATTTAATGTTAACATTTAACTTTATTTTTAAAAAGGTATCATATTTAGTGTCAATTATGAGCCAGACATCTTGAGAACAAGAGTTAAAGAAAGGGACGCTCTAAGAGTTTAAGTAACTTGTTCAGCATTTCCATGCTAACAAGTAACAAAGCGGGTGTGCACTGGATCTACACTCTTCCTATTCTCCTGTGTAGCCTCTCATTATACTCCAGCCCTTTCTAAGTAGTAGTAGGCTGTCATATGATATGAAAGGCTAGGTGAAACAACCGCTAACGTTTTCCCAAGCTGGAAAATCTATGATTCTATAATAATCCATATTTTAAATTCAAAAAAAAATGGAGAAATTAATTGTAAAGATGACATTCTCCAGCATCCACACATTACAGATTTTAGAGTTTTCAACTATATCACAGATAAGCATCATATTGGTATTTTGTTTATACAACACTAAATGCTTTTGGAATGTAATATCAAGAAGAATTATTTTGCTCTTAAAGACCAAAACTCAAAGTGAATTAAGATAAATAAAATGATCAAAGAGAAGTATTTAAAACTAAAAAGTCCAGCACTAATTATCTTCAGGCATAGCTGGCTACAGGTACTCAAATGATATTATCAAGCAAACGTCCATCTACATACATGTAGCTCTACTTTCCGTTGGATTGCCCTCATTGTCAGGTGATTTCCCCCTTGCAAGAATATCTTCCTATTGCTCAGCGAGTCTGATTGAAAGAACTTTAAAAAAAGAAAATCAGTGCTTTCAACAAAAATCCTAGGATTGAGTATTATTAACCTGATTCGGATACCACTGAGGTCAGAGGAATAGAATGTCCTGATAAATCTGGGTCATGAAGCCACCTTTGGTTCCAAATGGAGTCAGTAATCCCACCTAAAGCACATGGACTGAGGACGGGAGAAAGGTAATTCTTCAAATGAAAATCAGAGAGTTGTTACCAAAGAGAAGTGACTAGATTCTGTACAAGTGAAGACAACTGATGTACTTCACAAAGAGAATAGAGGAGAAAAGTGCTGCACGTACCAGGACTGGTGAGTGGTACAGTAATGCAGAACCACCTTAATCTTTTTTCCATAATTACTTGATTTTTCTGGAAAGAAAGTTGTGTGAAAAAAGTAGAAGGGAAACAGACAGTATCATGAAATTATCCACACCAGTTAACGCATCAACACCTTATACCCCTGAATCCCCTCTAAGGCACAGGAAGTACTCATTGAGCCACTGAATGGAAGCAAAAGAATCCATCTCAGTTTAGTGCCGAGGTGGAGCAGTGATTAATTGAACAAAACAATTTTCCTACTTTTTAATTCCAAAAAGCATAGAGGTGACCACTATTATTATTGGGAAAGAAAAGTAAGAATAAGGTGTTGATTTTTAAAAATTCCACTTTTCTTTAAGGAAAAACCTCTTAGCTTCTCCTCCTACATGTATTCTCTTGAAATTTCCTGCCTTACAAATGATTGAATGAGATGCTAATCAAAGAGCTTTGAATTCTTCACAGAACAGTCTCTAAACATGAAAAAAATCAATGTTAAAAATACTAAAACTTGGAAATACAAAGCTATTTGGCTATTGTACACCACAACAAAAAGCAAAGGAATTTTTCAGTCACATTTAACAGATTAAACTCATTGATTATTTTAAAATCAACAACCCCTTTGTGATTGGCATTTTATCAAATTAAAATGTATTCTAGTTTACACACTCAGTTTTGTATACACTCTGAACATCAGAGCATAAAGAGCATACGTACCAAATGTTGACTTCAGAGCTGAGTATAGGCAGAAAAACTTTTTTCCTCAAAAATGAATATATAATTGAGGTTGAATGTTTCAAAATCTTATATGAAAATATCTTAAGGGCCTGCCGATTCCAATAGAAACTTAAGATTTTTGTTTTGTTTTGTTTTGTTTTGGTTTTGGTTTTGGTTTTGGTTTTTTTTTTTGCAGACTATCTTAAAATAAGAGATAGCTGAATAAACATCTTCTAAAGATTTATTTTCCGTAAAATTTTATTCATGAATAACCTTTATGAATCATATTTCTGCAAACATTTGAAGCCTTCAGCTTTCATCCTGATCAAGTATGAAAAAATCAATCTCACTGAAGGCAGCTTTAGAAGAGCAATTTTATTCACTGAGGTTGAATAATGGATACTTAATACCATTGATTCATCTCTTATAAACTTTCAGTTCCCAGGTTAGCACATCAATTCACCCTCCCCAACTTTTCTTACTCTTTTAACTCCCTTACTCTTTAAACATGCTTACAACACAAAATAGTGGTAGAATCTGAACTCTGTGCCAGATGAATAATAAAACTAATTATTCCCATACGGCTCCAATTCATAAGAGCTCCCACATATGTGTCCTACTTTATGTTCATCAATCTCACTTCCAACTCAAGAAAGTGAGGAGGTCAGAGATCCAATTCCTAGAAAAAGAATTTGGTCTTTTATGGAACAAAAACTACTCTTCTTTTATATACATCAAAATAACATTATTTGGCAAGAGCTTGGAAAGATATTTCATGCATATTTGAGGGTATTATGTATACATATATGTGAAGAATTATGTATATGAATATGTACATACTATATATGAACAATATACACACATTACATATATGGAGAACATGATGGATAAAGAATTATTAATTTTGCATCTAGATATCACACCATGCAATAAGAAGTTTAGAATGAAAAACATTTGTAATTCAACTTTTCCAAAGGAGACCAGTATAAGATTATTCATGATGAAGACTCGTTCAAAAGTTTTAAATGTCAAAATAATAGATCTTTTTATTATTTTGCTAATTTCATCTTGACTTCTTCCCAAGATATTTAGTGATTTGGGTATTTCTGCTAGGTATTTTCTCTAGATACTAAGTCTAAAACACGGGTTTTCCCCATTTCCGACCCCTCAACATTTTTAGATTTATGCCCATCATATTCTTGGTCTTCCATGGGTGATCATACTCTAGCCACAGTATTTTGCATCTCATTCAACTGGACTTAGCTTACTTACTAAAGAAACCCAGGGTCCAATTCTACCGAAGATATGTTCTTCTCACACTAAAGTCAAAGGGTTCTGTGCAAGCAACTGAGAAAAGCACAGGGGCAGGAGTGTCTCTTTGGAAGATAATAGCTCCAGGCCTCTCCTTGCTTAGTTCCTCTCCTCTGAAATTCTTGGACTGTCTTCCACTTAAAGGCCAAGCTACTGCTCCTTTAGTTAATGTCAAATGTAAGGACACCATAGCTGCCAAACAACAAAGCAGAAAATCATAAACTAGCCAACAAGAATTCTCAAAAGTATCCATTAGCTTGCTGATTCACATATTACTTATTCCTACTTTAAAATACAAAAAGTTATGCAATGGGAAACCACAGCACATTTAACCTGAAGCTTTGAAATGTGCACTGATGATAGCAATACGTGAAGTCAACACAGGAAATGTAAGTTTAGAGTTATGGCAAGCTTGGAGAGGTTTTGGAACCACAGATCGGACTTTGATGTTCACAGCTACTTTCAATCAGCAGAAGTAGCCATGGTAGAGGAGAGAAACTTAGGCTAGCCTTTCTCAAGAGTTTTTCTTTCCTTTGAACAATTCTTTTCAATTTGCTAAGTTATCTCTTTTTTAGCAAAGTGTTTTAGAATGTAAGAATTTACCAAAGTGACAAGTAATCTACTGGGAACGAAACCAAATGCAAACTTAGCTGTTTTCTTTAAAACCACATGTCTTTAAATCCCTTGATTGTTAACTCTTATCCCAAAGAGAAGAGGTCTTAACTTTCATTGACTTTCACTAGGTAATAACTGGCCTATTTTGCGTTATATTTCCCCCTACCTTGACAACTTAATTGACCTGTTAGAAGTATAATTTACTACATAAAAAACCTCCCAAAGCATTAAATAAATTCTATTAAAAAATCACAACAGCATACATCTAAAAACAGAGTAGGGTGGAATAAAATTAAACAAAAATAATTTTAAGAAATCCAGATGTACTATTACAATGCTATCATTTCTACCCAAAAACATGTTTATTCCACAAGCCTTAACCCAATTGTCTACCTCCGATGTATCATGGTCATCCACACAGAGACTTTCTTAGGAATTAAACTTTGGAATTACTTGTTTACACAAGAAAACTCATCTCAGATGTAGCATCTGTTTCTCACTAAGGCTTAGCTTTCACCTAATTCTCCAAATGGGTTGAATGAGGTTCAAGAATGTGAGGTGACTTGCTCAAGATCACACAGTGAATCCAGGGCAAGCAGTCGCACTCCCTCGAGCAGTAGGTGTGCACCTTGGCACAAAACTCCACTGATGCTGCTGTCAGGCCTGAGACATCCTCACATCCACTAGAAAAACCTTAGTTAGCTGAGTGAATTACTTGACATCTTTATACTTTTAAGTGTATCAGAAGGAAGAGAAAAGTGCCATGGAATTCGAATATGTTCACCAGGTCTTCTTTATTAAATTACATCTTGACTCCAAAATCAGCTTAACCTAAAATATTTGAGTGTTAGGTCCATAGGTTATATTATATACCTTGTATAATACAGCAAGAATGTAGTAAAGGGAAAAAAATATGGACTATATTAAAGGGTTAAAAAAATCAGCAAAAACCTATTTACATAGCCTTACGTATTTCTTTCATATGAAACATTTTACTATCTTTATAAAGTACAAAAGACTACTTATAAGTACTAATTCTTGCTTGAATAATTTATTATTTTTACATCACTCATTGCAAAGAACCCCAAATAACACTTACATTTACAATAAATCCAAATAATAGTACTTCAAGGAAATTAGGTTGGCCGTAATATAAGTATAAATCCATATATACTCAGCTGAAATGAAGTGAATACTCTTAGAATTTTCCACTATGCAAACTTAGTTTCCTATAATATTTCAACATTTTTCATTTTAATCATGATCTACCTTCAGTTAATTTTATGTATATACAATTGTTTAAACCCTTTCTTAATGTACAATGAATAGAATTATTCGAATTCTTTTTTTCCAGTGTATTCCAGACAGTAATGTCTTTTGTGTCCATTATTATATAAATGCTTCTAATCAAGTAACATATTTACAGAGGTTACCCTCAGACTTATTTTTCTATAGAGCCAAAGTTTTAAGTTCAGATATTTCTACGTGACTGTAACTATCTATGATTGACTCAGTGATTCCTAATTCAGGTGCTGTGGCTAAAATGTTCTCTTCTATAACCTCCAATGGGTATCATATAATTTTTCAGACACTTCTACAAAGGGTTGCTCAAATTACCTTCTACTCCATTGTAAATAAAAAATAAGTGGGTTATGTCACCTGTTAACATTAGGGAAGCACACTGTAGAGTGAAAGATATATTAAAGCCCTCTGTATTACCTTTGCAGATTTTCTGTAAATATAAAATTTTCTCCAGATGAAAAGTTTAGTTAAAAAAATAATGCTCTACATAATTTTTAGGAGAAAAGAAGTGATGGTCAAAGTTAAAATACACAATCAGGTTCTGAAGGTAAAAAAAGATGGGGAATTCTGTGGAATAACTTTTTGTTTTTTCACAAGCGTTATTAACTCTTAACTATTTCGCTTCCTATTCTTACGGCTCCCTGAAATGTTGATTTATTAAAATGGTCAAAATGTCTGTAGAAATACCAAACACCAAAAGCACATCCCAATACCAAAAGTATGACCAAGTCTGACTATAATGGTGACTTGTCATCAATGTTCTTCAATCACCTCACTGTAAAGAACAACTTCTACCAGCACCATTTTGATAAGTCAATCAGCAAATATGCACAGAGCAGCTGCTATATTCCCAGGCATTATACTGGGCACTGGAGACATGAAGTTATAAGACACAGCCCCTTGCTTGGAGAGCTAACACTGCAGTAGGGAGAGACGTCTGCAATACATGGGAAACCCTAACCCAGTGAGGCTATACTCCTGATAAGTATTTGGGAAGGCTCCACAGAGTGAGTTATCTTCTAACCTAATGGTCTCAAATCTTGTATTTGATAGCACTGTGTACTTTATGAAATTTTTAATTTTTCTCATTCAAGTCTCATCATAGGCTTATAAAGCTAGATGAGCAGCTTTTTCATTCTTATGTTACTAATGAGAGTTACACCCAATTTTCCCTGAGGCGCAGAGGGTTTAATTCAAGTCCTATGAACTGTTTTTGTCCCCTTTCTACTACTTCAACTTTCTTAGGTAGGGGTCTTGCCAGACTCATTCATTCTATAAAGATCTCATTCTTTCTTGATATTAAAGTGAATGTCCAATGTATTTCTTTTTTTCTTGACCTTTATTCTGTTCTCATCTATTTTTCAAAACAAGGTAAACAATGGTAGTTATTCAAATTTTAAATCAAATCTCCATTCCCAGGATAGAAGTTTCACTTTTAAAGAACAGTGATTTCCCTCAAAGGTTTGGAAATGTGGATGTAGCTGCTCAAGAAATTAATAGTAATTTAGAAAAAATAAGTATAAAAGGAATTGAGGAACTGGAGAGGAAGGAAATTACAGATGAGTGGCTTTGCATGTCAGGCTGGGGAGCAGTTTTATTCTGAAAATGAGGAGGTACAAAAGGATTTTAAGAAAGATGTGATCAGAGATTTGATATAAAAGATATGACAATCACTCTAGCTGCTGCACAGAGAATAAATAGAGCAGAGGTAAACTGGAGTCAGAAATAAGAGAGAACATGGCAATAGCCAAGAATACACTGATGAGAGGAATAAACTTACCAGACCAGATAATGACAGCTACTCTCGAGAAAACCAGAGTTATCAAGGAAGCCAACACAATTCCATGAACACTTGGGTGTAAGTGGAGTGGAGACAGTAATGCTGAGAGGGTCAAGGAGGTCTCCCAGATTGCCAGCATAGGTAACCAGCCACTGAAAAGAGGTCAGACTCTGAGAGGCTGCAGGGAGGTTAGGGGTGAGAAGGTAAGGTATTTAGCTTGAAATATGTTGAGTTAGAGGTGCCTGTGCATCTGCTGTGGGTCTACAACTCAGGGAAAAGCTCTGTGACAGTAATATTTAGGAGTTATTTGTCTAACAATACGTGGGTTTCTGAAAAGTTTG
The DNA here is from genome assembly GCF_009834535.1 of Camelus ferus. NCBI lineage: Eukaryota > Metazoa > Chordata > Mammalia > Artiodactyla > Camelidae > Camelus > Camelus ferus. Next base: position 30,758,417 of record NC_045698.1, on the reverse strand, counting down.
TGTACTTTGAAGTCAAGGGCTTAGGTTTTAGCAAAGAACAGGGAGTTTGCATCATGGATTTACCTCTATTTCATTATCAAAGCCTTGGCTTTCCTATCTGGTATTATCTAATACATACAATTACTGCAACTATAGATAAAAAGATGTGCAAAATAACAGCATGATACTTAGCATAGAAAAGGAACATAATAATTGGGCATTATCATTATCTTTCAAAATACTCAAAACAAATCTTTTCTTAAACTGATACATTTTATAAAAGATTTTTTATAAGGGAGGGTAGTAAGTACCTCTGAATTCAACTGTTTTATAACTTTATGTATTTATACTGTGATTCATCAGGGTTTTTAAAAAGCAGATATTATAGAAAACGGTAAATACTGTTTTATAGGACCATTTATACATCATGAGATATATGTATACGTATCTCCATGTGTGTGCATGTCTGCTTACTATATATGTGCATGTGTGTTAATTGCAAAATAAAGTGTTTGAAGGCCATAGCGTTTTGAATTATATACTACAAAATAAACAACCTAGAAAAGACATAATACTACCTTGAAAAATCATTTTCTTATCAAGTTAAGCCCATCTTGCTTTCAAAATCTGCATCGAAATTCATTTTTAAAATATAACTTTCCTGTGCTCAAATATGATGTAATAACACTATACATTAGTGATGATGAAGATAACTTCACTTGTATATATATTATACATTTCAAAAAGATTTCAGATTATTTAATTTTATTCCATTTACGTCTCAGCAACATTGCAAAACCAATAGGCAAGGTAGTGGTAGCTCTATTTAGATTGAAGCATAGAGAGTCCAAGTGATTTGCGTCAGGTAACTCAGTGGGAAAGCTACATGCACAAACTTGGCCATTTCCATTGCAATGATACTTTTCCCTTTGGGTTGTGCTGCTTCATGCTACATAGCTGCAGTTAGTTAGCCACTGCTCATCTCATGGGCCTTTGCCATGTGCTTTGTGTTTAAGGCTATGTCTACAAAAGAGTCCAAAATATCTGAGAGAAGGGGAGAAGGAGGGACATACAAATGAGTTGATGATTCAGGGGTAAGTTGTCAACTGTATTTTCACCGAAGACTGAGGCTTTAACTGAAAGTAGCTCACAGCCAATCTGCTTTGCAGATATCTCTCTTATTCCAAAATCTATCATAGGGCTTAGGACACAATAAACTACTCTATAAATATTGCTGAATTAAAATGTAAATTGCCAGGTCATTTTAAAAATGGGAATTCATGGTCAGTTGAGATGGATTAGAAAATAACAGAGAAGTGGAGGAGGAGGAAGAAAAAGAAAGAGATACACAGAAAAAGAAATGTACAGAGGGGTGTCTTCTGAGGAAGCTTCCAGCACAGCCACATAAAATGAGCTAGGAAGCATCTCCTGCTTTTCCAGTCTCTAGAACAGAAACTGCAAACTGTTCGACCTACATAAGTCTAAAACAGTGCATTAAAACTCCATGGGTATTTTTCTTTCTCTTTCTGGCTTACTTCACTTAGAATGACAATCTCCAGGTCCATCCATGTTGCTGCAAATGGCATTATTTTACTACTTTTTATGACTAAGTAGTATTCCATTGTACCATATAAAATCACTTACATGTGGAATCTTAAAAAAAAAAAGACAAATGAACTTACTTACAAAACAGAAAAAGACTCACAGACATAGAAAACAAATTTATGGTTACCAGGGGGAAAGGAGTTGGGAAAGGATAAATTGGGAGCTCGAGATTTGCAGATAGTAACTACTATATATAAAATAGACAAACAACAAGTTTATGCTATATAGCACAGGGAACTATATTCAATATCTTGTAGGAACCTGTAATGAAAAGAATATGAAAATGAATATATGTCTGTATACATATGACTGAACTATTATGCTATGTACAGCAGAAATTGACACAATATTGTAAACTGACTATACTTCAATAAAAAAGAAGAAAAAAACTCCATCAGTATTACACTTTTTGATGATAAGTTTTAAAACTACTGCTTTCATTACTCTAACGGTCTTATCAGTAAACTGTACTTGTTAAATTATATTTGTCTAGAAAATGTTCCATTTTAGTAAGTGGAAACTTCCTCCTCTCTCTGGAACTTTACCCTTTTCATCCTTAACAACACTTATTTAGGTTTTTTCCTTCATCATTCTTGCTATAGCAGGTATTATTTATCAATATATTTAAAGCACTATCTCTTTGATTATTTTATTTAGGTACTTTATATTTCACTAAAATATGTTTATCATTTTATTTTATTTGGGTTGACACAGATTTTTTTCTTTGTTCTTAAGTTCAAGAATACCTGTTAAATTTTGAAATGTTTTCATTTTAACATTTGCTTTTTACGTTATAAATGATTCTGTAAGCACTCTTTTACTTGCACACTGTAAGTTTTGATATTGGTGCTCCCTTCTAAGTAGCTATTGAAAGATGAACTATTTACAACTGTGCTAATATGGATACATATTATTGGTTTGGGTATTGATTCCACTTTATATATAGCATTGTTAGAAAACATGATTTTTATATTTTATTTGTGTCTTTGAGTCCCTTATGCAGCCTACAAAGGGTCAATTTTTGTAAAATTTCCAAATGTGTTTGAAATAATGCAAATCCTCTAATTTGAAAGTTCAGCCTTCTAAAAGTATCTATTATTTAAAATTAGCTAATCATGTAGTTCAAATCTCCTATATCTTTACCAATTCTTTCTCTTTATATCCATCAAACAGTGCCAAGTGTGTGTTAAATTTACTCTAACTGGGGAACTATAAATTTCTCAATATAATATTATTAACTTGTACTTGACAGTTATGTTGTTAGGCAGGTATACCTTCAGAATTATTATGTATTCCTTGTGAATGCTGCCTTATACCATTACATTATGATCTGTCTTATTCCTAATAAGATTTTTTTCTCCAAAGCCTATTTTACATAAAAAACATAGCTATGTATGATTTCTTTTATTAGTATTTTCCTAGTACAATTTTCTCTATCCCACTACACACATTCTTTCATTATGCTTTAAGTATGCCTCCTGTAAACAGCATATGGCTGGAGTTTTCCTTTCTCTTTTTTTGAAATATTTTAAAATTTCAACAGAAAACTTGGAACTATAGTCAAAGAAGTTCTTTCTGAATGATTTGAGAATAAGTTGGAGACATCATTTTGCATAACCCCAGAATACTTTTTATGCAGTTCCTACTAACAGAGCATTTACCTATATAAACATAATACAACTATTAAAATCAAGAAATTAGCATTGCTATTATATTGCTATTATACATTCCCATTACTATTATCTAATTCACATACACCATTAAGATTTTAGCGGTTATCCCATAAATTTCTTTGTAGCAAAATTATCTAACCGAGGGCCACAGATGCATTTAGCAATGTCTTTTTTTCTCCTTCCATCTGAAATAGTTCCTCAGACTCTCCTTGACATTCATAACCTTGACACATTCACAAATTAAAATCCACTGTTTTGTAGAATGTCCCTAAATTTAGGTTTGTTCGATGTTTTCTACTAGTTAGATTCAGGTTATACATTCTGGGCAGGAAAATCACAGAAGTGATGCTATGTTCTTCTTATATTCTACCAGATAACACACAATTTCAATTTGTCCTATTAGTTATTGTGTTAACTTTTATCACTAGGTAAAGCTGGTGTCCTCCAGGTTTCTCTGCTCCAAATTTGTGTTTCCCTTTGTAATCAGCAAATCTTTGAGACTAAGTCAATATTACATTTCTCATCAACTTTTCACCCACTAGTTTTAGCATCCATTGATGTTTTGTGACTGAATTGTTAACATGATGGTTGCCAAATGAGGATTCTTGACTCCATCATTTTATCTACACTTATTAGTTGGCATTCTATTGTAACAAAAAGCTTTCTCTTCTCCTCATTTATTTATGCATTTGTTTATTTACATCTATATGGACAAATGGATTCCTAATTTATTCAGTGGGTTACAATCCATTACTATTATTTTGATGCTCAAATCACTCCAATATTTGCTAATGGGGCCTCTTCAAGCTGCTTCTGTCTATATCATTTTCTGAGCACTTCCTCACTTTCTAGAATAATGAGTTTCTATACCCATCTTGTACTTCATTTGTTCCAGCCTTGAAACCATGTATTCTCCAAGGAGCCCTAGTTCTTTCTAGTTAAGAATTATATTTAGAAACTAAGATCTTTGTTCTAGGTATGCACATTACTATTGGGATTTCACTACTTAGGTCTCTCAGTGGACATAACCAAGGAATATATATAAGAATGTCCACATAAGTTTATTTCTGTGCTTCTATCCACCTATCTACATCTGCCTGCCTGCCTGTCTGTCTGTCTGTCTGTCTATCTCTCTATCTAGATAAATATAAAACATGACCAAGGGGGCGGGGGTGGGAAGGGACAGACTGGGATTTCAAAATGTAGAATAGATAAACAAGATTATACTGTATAGCACAGGGAAATATAACAAGATCTTGTGGTAGCTCACAGCGAAAAAAAAATGTGACAATGAATATATGTATGTTCATGTATAACTGAAAAAGTGTGCTCTACACTGGAATTTGACACAACATTGTAAAATGACTATAACTCAATAAAAAAAAGTTTAAAAAAACATAAAACGTGAGTTCATACCAACATCTCCAATTCCAGTCTAATACCACAGTATTAATTTCAGTTTTCTTTCTTTTCATATTTATGATCCCCTTCTCCCATAGTGAGAAATCTAACTCCCATTGTATTAGCCTGTTTGAAACTGTTCTATGTTCAAAACATAGATGAGGTAGCTAAAACAACAGAAACTGATTTCCTGAAGGCTAGAATATCCAAGAACAAGGTACAGGCCAGTTTGGTTTCTGTTGAGAGCCCTCTCCCTATTTGTGGTAACTGTTATACAGCAATAGAAGACTAATAAACCTTCCTAATACATTTACCACAAAATTCATTTCAAAGCAGTTCCCATCTCCTCAGCTTTCTCTGTATACTTTTGCCCTCTGGATGGACTTGCCTCCCATGTGTATCTTTAAATTCCTCCCCCTTCACATTTTATTATTAATTTGTCTTAATTTATTGTCTTTTCCTCCTTCTTCCTGTCAGAGAACAAAATGTCTCTCTGACGTCAACTCTTTCACTCACGCCTTTGTTCTCTTTTCTTCCTGTCTCCTCTGGACATTTTTCCCAGAAAAAAATCCTTTCTTCATGTTTTCAATATAATCTCCTCACTTAGGGGCACACACTCTTTTTCTCTTCTCTCTCCCCTGATTCAATCTACGAATATCGTCATGCCTAAAAATTCTAAGTTCAGTTCTTCTATCCTTTCAAGCTATTATCACATCTCCCTCTTTAATTTTTACTATCCAACTTTTTTCAAATACACCATACTTATGGTGTTTACTTTCCACTCCTAAACCACTGTTAATTCCTTGAAATCTGACCTCAGCCTCCATCACTCTGCTTAAACTGCCCTTTCAAAGGTCATTAAAGTATAGGTAAACTGCTAACTCTAATTTTTTTCTTAGTTTTTATCTTTCTTAGTCTCTCAGTTGCATCAAGGATTATTGGCTAACAATTCCTTTTGTACAATAATTATCCTGGTTCTTCCTCTATCTACATGATCACTCCTTATGTCTGTTTATCTGGCTCCTCTCATCCCTTAAGTCTAGATTCTGCACAAGGATGTATGTAGTTTTTTGTTCTTCCTTCTGTGGATCAAAAAAAGACAAGCAACCAACAATGGCTTCCATCACAACCAGAATAAAATCTAAATGCTTAACATGCCTTCCAAAGCTCTCCATCTGTTGTACCTGTATTACCTTTCCAGCATTACTGAAACTTAGGCTCTTCTTATACGTAGGTCTAGTCAAAATGAGCTGTTTTCCAATTTCTAAATATTTCTTGAACTCCAAGCTCAGTTTTCACTCCATATAGCCTATGGACAGTTTAAAAATCTTTGTCATGGGCATAAAATGTGTTTCCTCAGCGTAAATGTTCAAGTCCTTTGTATATTTCAAAAATAATAATAATAATAATGATAATAATAATAATAATAATAATAATAACAACAACAAGAACATAATGATTATTATCTACATTTACAACATGTCAGGTACTATCTTAAGTACTGAGCATTTATTAATTCATTTAATCTCCAAAACAATACCATAACTCAGCTCAAATGCTACTTCTCTCATAAAATGATCCACATACATAATTGTGTACTGTGGAAGGTATCTTTTTTCCATTCTGAAATTTCAAATTCTCAAAGTGTTACAACTTTTATAGCACTAAATGCTTTGTCTCTATTATAGATACATACATTTATCTTAATCTACTAACTCATCAATAACGTTTTGAGGGCAGGAGTCTTGATAACTCCTTGTTGCACACTTAAATCTTTTTTACGTATCTTGCTTGTCCAAGCCCTGATATCACCTCTTATAGGAAACCTTATTCTAAAACTCTGTATTAGGTGTTCCTCAACTGTGCCGTCACAATTCTTTGCTTGCCTTTATCACATTTAAATAGAGATTGCTCTATTACAATTGCCTATTTACTTACATGTGTCCTCACTAAGCATTTTCCTATTGAGGCAAGCACAAGGTTTTATTCCTTTTCTTATTTATAGCAATTATCAAAATACATTGCAGAGTATGTACTCAATAAATGTTTGTGAGATGAATAAATGATTATCCCAAGCATGACCATCTGATTTCCTAAGTCACCGGGGATAGCCTACAAACTGAAAGGAGATATTAGCTGTTGATATTAACTAAAGGAGAAAATAAATTATAAAACTGAGGAAGATATGGTAGACAATGAGAATTTTGCCACACACTGTAGTATAAGTGAGCCTAAATAAATATGAACATGTTAAATAAAATGGGGGCCTCACCTCACCCCACACAAAGATTAATTTAAGATAGTTCTTAGACTCAAGCATTAAAGCTTTTAGAAAGAAGAAGCATAAGAGAATCTTTCTGTGAGCTGGGACTTAGTCTACAAGTTTCATAGACAGATCACAGAAGACAATAAACATTTTTAAAAAACAATGCATTTAACTATCATATTTAAAATCACTACCCATCAAAAGATATTTTAAGAAAATGAATAGGTGAGCCATGGAGTAGGAGAAAATATTTGCAAAACAGATGTCTGACAAAACACTGATATACAGTATAAATAACTCTTCCAACTCAATAATAAACAAATAACACCAAATAATGTGAAAGAATGGCCAAGCCCATGAAAACCTGCTCAACATCATTAGCTATTAGGAAAATGTCAATTAAAATCAAAATAACACTATATATTTACAAGAAAGACTCAAATTAAAGGATGTAATATCAGATGTTGTCATCTGAGCGCCTGGAATTTTCATACATATTTTTGGTGACATTATAAAATATATAGCCAGCTTGGAAAAGGTATGACAGTTTGTTATAAAACTAAACATATACATACTCTATAACCCAGCAACTCCATTACCAAGTAATTGTCTAAGAGAAATGAAAACATAAACTCACTAAAATATTAAAATAAAGAAGCTTGTTTGGTGATGGCCAAAAACAGGACAAAGCTAAGTGCTCACCAATAAGAAAATGGATAAACAAACTGTGATATTCTCAGCACTCTGAGCAATAAAAGGAAACAAATGATGTACCAAAGATGGCTTAAACTGAAACATATTATGCTGGTGGAATGAGAACAAAAGCCAAACACAAGAGGCAACATTCCATGTGATTCTATTCACATGAAATTCTGGAATGACAAAACTATAATAACAAAAGGAAGGTCAGCATTTGCCTCTAAGAAGCAAGGTCAGCATTTGCCTCTAAGAAGCAACAGAGATTAACTGGAAAGTGTCATGAGGAAACTTTCCGGCTGATGATAATGTTCTGTCTGGAAATGGATTTGGTCTATAAACATACATGCATTTGTAAAAACTCAGAAAATATACACTAATAATTATATATTTCATTGTATATAAATTATTCATCTAAAGTAAAAACTAGTGAAGTATGGTGCTAATAAGTCTAATACTAGTAAGTATCGAAATCTGGTTGTGTGTGCTAAGGTATTTAGGAGGTTATATGTCTGCAGTTTACTTTGAAATGCATCCAAATTAAGTTAGATTAATAGGACAGATGGATACACAAGTGTTTAAGAAAGCACAGTAAAATGTTAATTGTAGACTATGTTTTAAGTACATAGGTTCAAGGTAAAATTCTTAACAATTTTACTGTTGGGAAAAATACAAAAATACAATCGGGGCTGAAGTACTGCACAGGGGGAGACTCATTATACACCTTTAAGAATTGCTTGAAACTTTTGCCATAGGCAAAAAAATAAAAAGAAAATTTAAAACTAATGATGAAGCATTGTCATATTTACATAACCAATTTATCCATGAAATTGATAGTACTAAAAATTATATTCAGAAAGGCATAGTTGACTAAGGCATCCAATTATTCATTTAGAGCTAATGAGATCCAATTCTTTCAAACTGAATTAGAATTGCACAATATTTGGGGATGGAGGCTATAGAAGAAGGGGTAAAAAATAGAGAAAAAGGAGCATTCACAAGTTCTCAGCTGTTTTTTCTCATTAAACTTCTTGGGTGCTACTACATACATTAATATTTGAGTTTCTGTAAAGTTACTTAAGCAGGAAGTAAATCCCTCAAACAGAAAGCCAGTAATTTATTTCTTAGAATTCCTCCCTTTTCCATCTGTCTCCACTCCTAACATTTCCTTGCTCTTTCTCTTTAGCCTATTCAGTTTCATCCAGTTGTCCCTTGTTTTTGAAACATTTTATTTGTGTGAAGACTAAATCCCCATTTCCTCCTTTTTGATCTCCATTTAGTCTTGATTACAAACCTAACTGAATTATGGTCAGTATTATTTAGCTCCTTCCTCCACCCACTCACCTTTATGAGACCAGTCACATCTTCTGCTTTGAAAAAACAATTTTTATGATGGCTCGCTTTTCATGATTGCTTTAACATGGATCAAAAAGGAAAGCCATCCTATAAAATCCATCTTCCCAGAGGAAGCAAACAGTAAGAGAGAAATACAGCGGTCCCTGAAAATGTTTGGTAGTTTGGGTTTTAGTTAAATATATAAAGATTTAGTTAAATATATAGAGTAACATTCAAGAAGAGCTCCTAAAATAAGTAAAACTCATTTGTTCTCTTCTTCCAGAAAGAGACCAACCAGTGGTTGGATAAACCAGGTAATGTTAAGTTTTAATTCCTCTCTGATTCGAAAGTAATTCTCTGATAGGCAATAACATTTAACATCTTTAAAATTCAGGACACAGAGCTAGAGGAATACCAGTTCTTCCCATCTTTGCTAGCCAAAGTCTCATTCCTGAAATCCCTTTTCCTACATCCATTTAGAAAAGTTCTATAAACAGTAAAGGCACTTAAACTGAAACAATACAAAATATTTTCTGACTTTAGCTGCTATATAAACTCGTGGAATCATAAATGTTAAAACTAAGCAGAATGATCATCTACTCCAGTATTTTCTAAATAGCTTTAAGCCAATCTCTTGTTCTACAGTACGTTATTTGGTATGGTTTCCTGATTAAATAAGGTGGGAGGTGCCAGATTCAAGCAAGTTCAAGTTTAGAATAAACCAGGGTAGACTTTAATAATCTCTTTGGGAAAGTCACTCATCTTTTCTACTGTCAGCTTATTTGCAAAAAGGCAAGATGATTAGCCCAGAATATGAGCAGCAAAACTAGGACCACAACACAGGTTTTCTGGATTCCAAGCCCAGGGCTATTTAAACTACATCCCAATACATCTTATTAATTTAGTAACATGGCACTGAAGATAATACCCACAAAACTTTGTAGAATATATCCTAACACATCTGACAGTTCCTTCCTTTCTTCCTTTCTGTGAGAACGCAAACCAGGTATGTCATGTTTTAGAGTGTTCTGGGGTTTACCTACCAAAACGTGGATGTTGTCAGGAAAAAGTTGACACAAAGATTATCATATTTCCCCACTTTTTGTTCTCTCTGCCCATCAAAAACAAAATCAAATCAAACAAAAAGTCCAAGTAAAGCAGCTCAAAAAGTCCCTTTAAGTAGACAAGATCCTTCTTTTATCAAAAATAAAGATTTTAGTTGGAATTAAGCCTTCAGAATAAAAGACCAACTAAAATATAAGTTAGTGCAATTTCTCCTGTTCCACATAATGTGAAAAATAATCTGGTTATTTTCTTAATAAGTGGCCAACAAAAAGACCATGCTTCAGCAATATTTCCAATGAAGATATGAACAGGTAAGTTTAAAAATAGTTGTATCAAGCTGGCAGAGGTTATTCCTAAAGAGCCTGAGGAGGTAAAGCCAAGCGAGCAAGACTAGGAGGAAGAAGTGGTATACACTAGAGTAACTCCTCTAAGAGGTTCTCTATCCCATGTCTTCCAATTGTTAAGTAAATAGCATTTCTCAAATTATTTTGTTAAAAGACATTTTCATGATCTAGTCTATCATTTCAACTCTTTGGCAAATAAATATTAGCAAAAAAAGATTGCTATCCCAAAGGCATCAATACAATGAACTCCAATTTATTCAAGTCCTCTTTTTAATCTCTGAAAGATACCTTCCAATACTTGCTCAATGTCCCAGGAACCAAGGGTAAAAGTTACAACCCCATTTCCAAAGTGGGTGCCCTCTAGCTAAGAGTGAATAGAACATAACTCAGAGAAATTAATATTCATTCTGAACCAACAAATAATTCAGTAGCAGTCTGTCATTTGATGAAAAATGGATGCTGTCATTACAAAGCTAATTGAAGAAAGTAGAAGAAAAGATCTATTTCCCTGTGATTGTTATTCTTCTTACAAAAATAATGTTCAACTCCGTATTGATTCCTGTGATATACAGTCTTCCAGGTAACCAACAAAAGCTAGATTTTTTGCTTAATCAACAAAGCTAATTAAGGCTTCTGTTCTGATCTGTGGATGACAAGGTGGAGTGTGGCTTCAATCAAATTGCTGGTTGACTCTTCCATGGGCCTAAATCATACCCAGCAATGTAATCAAACCAGTTTGGCTAAATTACACACTATCTATCAGTAAATGGCTTTTCTGGGTCACTAGCCTACACACAATCTGGCATTAAAGTATAGTAGATAAAAAGAAATGTTTTAACATTTCCAAGAAACTCACATGCCTTACTTAAGGTTTTAACTAATAAGAAACTATTAGATGAAAAAAAGGGACATGAAAGCTTAACAACATCGTGTCCATCCCAAACAACATAAGCTGCAATCTTTAATCAGGCACTCACTCCGGTTACTGGGCGGTATCACCAACCTCCCAGAGGGAAGTCAGCCGCAGACCAAGAATGAGAAAACCAATTTGAAAAAAAAAAAAAAAAAAAAAAAGAACCTGAATGATAACTGAGCCCAGATGGGGAGAAGAAAGGTTGACTGTGGAAATAGTCTTTTTTAAATGCCACCAGTAAATGCAAGCCACAAGAGAAATTTGCCCAACATACTTTTTTCCCCTACAGTAAAAAGGGAAATGAACATACTCAACTGGACCTACCAGCGCAGTCTTTTCCCGAGTTTTAGTGTGGAGCATAAGGTCCATGAGCAGGAGTTATAGGCTAAATACGACACTGGGGCAGTGTAGGAAAGCAACAGCTGTTTCTTATTATTTGCGTATATTTTTCTTACGGGTAAAAACGTGGGCTGAGTGCCACGGTGTACTGCTGTGCAGACCTCCCAAAATGGCAAGGGCAGAGCACTGGCTTTCCTCTTCTACCATCAAGGATATGATCATGGAGATACCTATCCAAAGAAACCCCAGCAGAAAGAGAACCTGACACATGGTCACTGGCACGCAGCTCTATAAAAGGAGAAGTGGATTGAGGGGCAACTTTTAAAAAGTGCACTTAAAATTTTGATTACAATAATACCGAGAGGAATAGGACCTACATATAACCAAACACTAAACATCATTAAGTTTTTACAACCCTATGTTACTTGGCATTTTAAATGATGTGAGCTGTGGATAAAATAGATACTACCAAAACCATGACTTGGCAGAGAAGGTAGCCACAGAGATAAATACCCAAATCTGTCATCCTCTTAACAGATCTCCTGCAAATGCCTCCCTTTGCACACAATGGAAGCAGAAGGCAAAGTAGCCCTGAGGACGAAGGGCAGGGAAAGGTGGGGAAGGGATCTGGAGGGGCAATGAACATTGACCTGCATGCTCTATTCTTAGGGAAATAGGAGCGAGCCTTTTCAAACCTAGGTCAGAGGTCTCAAATACTCATCTGCTTAAAATCCTCCAGTGACTTCCTATGACATCAAGAGGAAAACTAAAATCTTTACAAAGGTCGGTCCTTGCTGTTCTCTAGTATCATTCTTTCTGCAGATTCAGAGTAACTCAGTCCCTCACTTCCATGAAGCATTTGTACAAAGGTCCAGGATTGCCTGATTTAATAGTTTAACCCGAACCCCACCCCTGAACAACCTGTCCTTCCAGAATTTATTTTTCTTGATAGCACTATTACTATTAGCCTGACTATATGCTTTATTTTTTGTTTGTTTGTTTATTGTCTGCTTTTCCCCTACTAGAATATAAGCTTCAAGAGTATGTAATATTTGTTTTGTTCTTAGATGTAACCCCACACCACCTAAATAATGCCTGGCACTAAGTAGCCATTTAATATTTATTGACTGGATAAATGAAGGAATGCATTAATGAGTATTTTAAGATATTTAATCTTAACATTAATGATCTTTGTGATCATTAATACTAATTTATGGACTAAGTAGCCGCTTACCCTCTAGTTAAGGACATGAACATTCTAGCTGACCATGATCCCCACAAGTCACGTACTGTATGCATATATGCTTGTAATCAAATTATACTACTGATATACATTTCCTGTCTGATCCATAGAGGCATTGTATATTTGGTCGCTATTCCAAAACACGATCTTTAGACTCCATAGAATTCTGTTACGTCAAGTACCATATTTTTTTTAACCAATGACCTATTTTTGAACATTTAAAGTCATTTTCCATTATTTCCATTTTAAACATATTCTTATGTATACACTGATTATTTAGAAAAAAATCTCTTAGTTCTAAAATTACTGGTTCTATTCTGAAACTATTTTGAAAGCTTTTAGATAAGCATTACCAAATATTTAAATGTAAATTTGTGGATGAAGGACCTTGATCAGTCCAGATAGATGCCCACTCTTCACTGGTCCAGTTTGACTATCCATAGTTCAAACATTGCTGCAATGGCATTCAGGAGGGAACTCTTAGGGGAGTTCAATGAAAGGAATGAAAACAACCAAAACAGTTTCCACCATATGAAACTGAACAGGTTTCTGTGTGATCATTGGCCACTTTTGAATTTCTACTTTTTGGAACTGTCAGTTTATATTCTTTGCCCATTTTACTAGTGGTGAGCTCATTTACTTCTTACTAACTTGAAAGTGCTATTTATTTATTGAAGATTTATCCCCTTTCCACATATATTGCAAATTATGCACTGGGTATCATGTAACTTTTCATTTTGTTTACAGCACTACTACTATTATTCTGTAGGGTTTTGTGAGGATTAAATAAGTTTTACATGTGGAGAACTTGACATTGTGCTTGGAACAAAGAACTGCTGAATAAATAATTGTTGTTATCTTTTGTTTTTATGCCTAAAAGGGCCTTCTGCCTCTAATATTTGTAAAAATCTAATTTAGATTATCTTCCAATCATTTTATTGTTTCATGTTTTATATTCAGGTCTTAAGTTCATATCCAATTATTTTGGTATATGGTATGTTATTTGGTTGTCCATTGCTCCAGTACTATTTATAGAAGAATTATTCTTGCTCCACTAATTGGGAATTTCACCATTTTAACATTATAACTTATTAAGTATATCTGAGTCTGTTTGAGGGCACTTTATATTATATTCTATTTTTTGACTAATACTACCATGTTATAAAACAGTATTTCTCTAAGTATTCTTTGTCATCTCATATAGCAAGTTTTCCCTCAGTTTTCTTCTAATTTTTTGTTGACTACTTTTGCCAATTTATTTCTCTGTGTCTGCTTCACTTTATAAAACTCTTCCCCCACCCCAAGTATATGTAAGAAATTTTTACCTAAGTTCTATTCTGAAGATCTTACGTCTTTATTTTGTCTTTTCATCCAAAAATATTTGTTGATACTTTCTCTTTTTGTATGTCTGTGAGTACAATTTTCTCTGAGGAAAACGAATCCCTCCTTCCTTTTCCCTTCCAGATTTCACCTGGGTGCTTCCCCTTTGCAGATTCTAATGCAGACCCATATGGGGAAAGGGTTCAGGGACTTGTAACTCCTGACTTCTTGGCAATATGCAAAGGAGATCTTAGAAGGGAGTTGGGGTATCTCCCAAGTTGCTTTCAGATAATTCAGCACATTAAGTCTCTTTCTGTGATTAACAATGTAGAGAGTAATTCAAATATTTTTCTGAGTGTGAGTTTTGTTTACTATTGGTTTGATATAGATATCACTATTACGTTAGCTTCATTCCGATCTTTTCTTCCAAATTTGCTGGGACATGTTTGTTTTAACCAGGAATGAATGTTGAATTATACCAAACGTCTCCCATCTTGAAACTCTCTCCTGCTTTTGTTACTATGACTCCATTCTCTCCTTTTCCCTTCCTATGTCTTACTCCATCCTTTCTCACTACCTTTTACTTGCTCTTCATTTTCCCTTTTCCTTTTCGATACCCATGTTACCAAGAATTCCATCCTTGGTTTGTTTTTCATGTATTTGTTCACCATTGCTATTGTTTCTGTATCGCCAGTCCAGATTTACTAAACTCTAGACATATTTCCAACTCTCTTATTAAACTTCTCTATATGAATTAACAAGGTACTTCAAAGTTTGTCACCAAATGAATGCCTTATTTTTGCTACAAATCACTTATTCTTATATTTCCTGACTCTGCTAATACCACAAATTCACCTTTTTTGTAGCTCAGTTAAGAACAAAACCAATAAACACTAAAGAATAAATGAGGCTGTTACAGAAAAGCTTCTTTAAACTTGGAAAAGATGTATAGATGCAAAGTGTTTTTGTTATCCCATATTATGCAAGTCAACCTTTTATTTTTTTAAAAATTCTTTAATCAAATCAAGGCTTTTATATAAAAAAATTACTGGCCCTCATCTATAGGTACTCCCTCAGTTCATAGCCTAATAAATAAGAAATAACCTTATATTCACATTAGATTTTGAAAATATGTATCCTCAGTTTCAGATTAATAAAATCATATTTGTTAACAGAATATCTGTATTGTAGACCCTTTCCAGAGAACATAACAAAACTCTTTGATGCCAAATCTTTGAAAAGTTAAAAATAAATAATAATTTATTTACTATTGATCTGGGATATATGACCAATGTAATAAAACATTAGACACTCATGAGGTTAAATACTAAAATAAAGGATAAATTTTTATCATTATCTGAAATTGAGATATATGCATCCTAGAAAGGCCAAGAAAATCTGCTCAATATCTGTTACAATTGATAAGAAATTCAACATAGTGGCTGGATATATAAATAACCTTGAAAAAAATGCAAGTTTATTTATCAGCAATGACAATAGATAGTACATGGGAAAGGACTTATTTTATACCTTAAACCAAATGACTGGCAGACATTTAGTTCATATCAAAAGGTCCTTGATATCTGGTCCTATCCAAAATGTCCATAAAATGTCCATACCAAAAGGGCCTTGATATTTGCAGGAACATTTGGTCGTGTCCAAAACATCCATGGAGATACTTGGTTATGTCAAAAGGTCTTTGGTCCTGTCTAAAACCATTGGCATGGACTGAATATGCTCATGGACGTTTTGGACAGGACTAAATTTCAAGCACATTTTGGCATGGACCAGAACGTTCTGTACAGGACTAAATATCCTGTAAGCCAAACATATAAAATACTTAAAAATATACCTACTTAGTGAGAAGAAATAAATAATTCTCCAAAGCTTTTAAGTAGAGAAATATGTAATATTCCTAGATGGAGCACTGCATAAAAGAGGTGCTTTATTTAAAGAAACAAAATTATAACAATCTATTCCAAACAAAATCTCAATTTGGAGGAGTTGGGAAGAGGAAGAACTTGGCAAAATAATTATGAAAATCTTCTGAAAGAATACTGAATCAGAGTATCTTTTATTTTAAAAAGCAATTGATTACCTTGCCTTAGCAAGTATTAAAACATATTATAAAACTACAACTAATAAAATAAAGTGGTACTGCTATAAGGATAGACTAATCTTAGTTGAGAACAGTAGAAAAAATTATCACACAGGTAACAGCTTAAGTAGTACACTCTCTCTGAAACTTTCATCAATTTTCTCAGGCAACTTTCTCTTATCTTCTGTGTTGTTCTATTTTTTTGTACTTGGCTGGCTTATATAAAATTATCAATGTTCAATCATTTTTACCACAAAGGAAGGCATGTTTATGTATCTATGGCAGCCCTTCATGTTTGGGTATTGCAATTAGTATTTTACATATCTGTCCTACATTATAATTTCCTTAAAACCAGAAAACCTTTAAATATGTATTCACATATTCCTAACACCTAGGCAGTACCTAGCTCATTGTAAGAGCATAAAAACATTTAATTAAGTGAATACTTTTTAAAAAAAAATTTTAATTGTGTCTCTAGCATATGAGCACACCTTTTCTTAATACAAACATCTCCTAGAAATCCAAATTGCCACTGACCCAAATCTATCAAGTATTTTTCCTATAGATTAAATATCCTATAGAAATTAAGATAATAGCAAGAAATCAAGGAAATCAAACCAATAAGGAAGATCAGAGATAGAAATTAGGTTGTCTATAACCAGCCCAGCAATATCAATATATGTCTAGAAACCAGAGTCCTTCTCATGTATTTGATATGACAAATATATTATCTTTAAACTTCAGATTTTCAACTAAAATACAGATTTACTATTAAAGAAATTAGGAGTTATTAGCAAATTCTATAATTAATTTGGATGGTTTTAAATGTGGATCACCACTGCTATATCTTTTATTTGGAAATACTTAAATTGCATAACCATTCTTATTAAAGAAAGGAATTTAAACCTCAAAAACCTAACTGTATTTAAGCAATATTAAGGAAAGGAATTTTGACTTAACAAACAAGAAGACAATAAAACCTAATTTTATAGAACTATGTTTTGACTTATTACGTCAAAGAAAATGAAAAACTAGTAAGACATTACAATAAAATCTACATGATTGTAGACAACACTTTGCCAGGAAAGGATTGTGTATGTTTACTTAGGCAACACCAACATAATAGCAAAGCAGTATCTCTATGGCTATCATCCCCAATTAAAATTTTTAAAATCTGTCCTTTAAATAAAAAAATTATCTTATGTTAATGGAAGTTCTTCTGATCACATTCTCATTTGTCCTTGAAAACACAGTCAAAGAACAAAAACCTGAAAGAGTATAAAGGAATTTATAATAATTTTGCAAATAATGTTAACTGTCATTGAAAAGTATTACTTTTTCCTTTGATAATAGGAACCTAAGAAATAATTTCCTTTCGATGTAAAATTAGCTAGGATTTAAAAATTGTTAACACAGAAAATTACAAATTGTAGCAGATGAATTAGTTAAAGATGCATCTAAAATGGAAGTTAAATTTTAGAGCTCAATTTTAGATCACAGATTCCCACAAATATGTCTGGATACCTATTTGATATATTATATAAAAAAATGTATTAAGTCTTTTTATCCTTAATATTAAACTTCTTTAAAAAGGGGGAGAATGTTAAGAGATGTCTACTGACCACAACCTTAGTGATTTCTGTGAAAGTATCTGTAATGAATCAGTCAATAAAATGAAATGCCAATGTAGAAAAGATCTACTTTCTGAAACATCATCTTGCTGGACATTCTTTCTATTGTGAAAAATTTTAAAGTGAGTTACAGGCTTCAGTATAAAGGAGAAGACTCCCTGGGACTTTGGGTGACAGTTTCACAAGACCACTAGCTACAAAACGGTCTTTGGTTAAAAAGGGCCATGTTTCTTTAGCTTAAGGTTTCTTTACACTGTACTCAACCCAATGCAGTGGACATGAGGCTATTTCACGATGTCTTCAGGTCAACAGTGAGCAAAATTAAGCTGTGAAATGTTTTCTGTCTTCTGTAGTTCAATTTTTATAAATTATTTTTAGAAAACATTTAAAAATATTAGCCAATAATTTGTTTTCACTTTATCTTTTTTTGTATAATACAGCTATGAAATGATTACTGTAGCACAAATGATACATTTTATAAAAAGTACCACATTTACAGGTGAAAAGTTTCTTTTTGTGAGCATTTGGAGACTTTGAATGAGGCAGATTCTAAGCTTCAGTCTTACTCTCAAATTTTGTTGCTATTAAAAGTTCTTGTCAGAGTCAAAAAGTCACTCTTACAACCTCAATGTCCCCTTCCCTGTTGTAAATCTAACATTCTGATGCTCTCAGTACTTCTGTCTTCTGGAAGGTGAAAGGTAGTTGTTGAAGAGGAAATTCTTAAAATTAACAACCCCCAAACCCTAGACCTTGAGCCTACAAACATGAAAGAACACTGGTTGCCAAATTGACACCACTCACAAAAGACTTTGAAAATTAATTCAAAAAGAGTTTGCACATGTTGTCAAATCCCTGAATAATATTGCCCTGATCCAAGTAAGCCATTATGGAGGAGTCGGAAATCTCCTATAACAAGCAAATGATTATGGGTGGAATGAGCTGAATTGATTGAAGCAGACATTTGACATCTGGGCATATTTTCCCATGCCTTGAATGAAGAGATAGATCATGTTTTCTGAAAATCCAACTACTGTTTGCTGTAAGAACTTTCCCTCCAGCAGATTTACCATGGGAGGAGTAGGGGGTGGGCAGCCTGAGACCAACTTCATCCAACATGGTACACAGTAAAACCACACTGTGAATCCTCCACATCTACATTTTTAAAACATATATAAAGTCGTATAAAGGCAATCTGAAGATCAGAGGATGGTTATATTCCTGCATATTCACTGTCTACAAGGTGATAGCAATGGTTCACACACTACCCACACATAGAACTCTGATCTTTTAGCACATGCTGATTGAACTACCTATTTTTCCTTCTCAGCCACTTTCAGAACATAGGCACAAAAGTGATTTCTGTCATCAGCCATATTCTACATGTGTTTATGCCAACAAATATACAACTTTTCAGAGATTTATCTCATCATTCACTGAGAAGTGGAGCAAGAGAATAAATAAAACCTTACTAAAATATCTGGCCAGCCTACAGTGGACAACCTGTGGATCCTTGCATGATCAGTGAAGAGTAACGTAGTCAGTAAGGCCAAAAAAAGAAAAACTATGTTCGGGCTTTGAAACTCAGATAAGGTGGTTTTATGGTTTAAATTACATTGTAACAACTACATAGAAATAAATACACTCTTCCTGCTTTAAGTTAGGTGAACATCTGTCATAAATAACTCCAATGCTCTTTTTTTTGTAAACTAATTACACAACAGACCCTGTAAATTCATGGAGTGTTAGGATGCAGAATTTAATTATATAATTCACTTAACCAAAGTTTTACTCTTTCTTCAGTGCAGTTCACAATTCTCCATTTTCACAGAATGTAGAAGGAATGCGTTACATAAAAGCCCATGTTAATCACAGGTTAGAAAGGAAAGTAAAGAAAAGTTTTGTGGCTTGTACTTTTCTCCCTCTCTTAATCTGAACAAGGTAAACTAACACCATTTATTCTGAGGAGAAGCTAAAGAAATCACTCAATTTTAAAATACAGGTGTACTATTTTTAAGTCACTTATGCCCATAAATAATGTGTTTTTCTGAGTTCTGTGGGAATAAGCAAGAATTAATTTATTAATTCATATATTATTCATAAATCAGTACTCATTCATTGCCTACGGTATGCCACAGAATAGATTATGTGCTAGAACCAAAAAAGGCAGAAATTCTCATTGTGTTGGGACAAATAATAGAGATTGTCAGAATGTGTTCTATAAAGGATATATGTATAAAATATTCTGGGATCCCAAATAACTACTCCTGTGGGGGAGTCAGAAAAGCCCTCTTAAAGGTAACATAGGAGACACATCTTTGAGCTGGCTGCAAGGAGAAGAGACTCAGTATCGTGTTGAGCTTGAGATTATATATATATATATATATATATATTTTTTTTTTTTTTGTATGGAGTACTTTAACTAGATAGAGAATCAGGAAGTCACCTGGAACCAAAAAAATCCCAAAGTGCCAACTACCTTCTCTGTCCTTTTCATGACGAACTTTGTTTCATCTTCCTGCTTCATGGCCCTCTCCATGTTGACAGTTCTCTTACTACAGACTGACCGCTTACTACTGTTAGTCAATTCTATCCGTATTTCCTAGTCCAGATCCTAGAGGGTACCAGAGTATTGGACAGAATCCTCCACACTAGTCCACTTCATAGTCATTAGCCAATCGGAAGATGGATTGTTTTGGATTTTAGTACACTTTTGGTCGAAGTCAATAGCATCCCCTATACAAGAACCATTTATAACGTGTTATTGAGTAGGGTACTAGAAGAAGCAAGGCAGTTTTTCCTAGAAGGGCAAGTTGAAAGTGATAGGCATTGAGAACTGTGTAATTCTAAAGTATGAAAATGAATTTGCTATGCAGATAACTACCATTTATAAAAACTCTACTATGCTCCAAAAAGTACGGTGATAAGTAATTTATACGTATCAAACCTAATATTCAAAATAGTTATGTGAATCATGGCTATCATTCCCATTGAATAAAGGATAAAACAGATGTTCAGAGAGCTTGCTCAAGGTCAAATAATTCATAATTGTCAAATCTTGGATTTGAATCTGGGTATACCTGACCCTCAAAATTCATGCCTTTCCACTGCTCCATGCGGATTCTTTGGAGCCTCGTGCATTTATGATTGCAGACTTGGCTTTGATGAGTATAGCAGGAAGTTAAACTCGAAGAATAAAAGTGAGTCACTTTTTGAACACCTCTGATGATTATACTAATAGTTTATATTTGTCCTATATAAGAAATCTACCTGGAAAGTGACAAAACTGCAACATGAACAGAGATTCAAAGCAGGCAGACTTAAGATGCTAGTGAATTACAGTCCCAGTGAGCAACTTTAATGTCTGAAGTAAAGCAGCTGCCATGGGGCAATTCAAAGGAGAAAAGAGTTTGAGATTTTGGAAGTAAAGGAAAGTAAAGCAAAGGAAAATGGGTGGAATGTTGATATTAATGAGGAAGGGAGAAGAGGACAAGCAAATGAAAGAACTTGAGTAAGAGGATTCATCAAGAGAAGAAAGATAGTATCATGGAACCTAGGAGAGGACAATGTTTCAAGACAGTGGGAGTGGTCAGAGTGTTAAATGATATAGAGTGGTCCATTGAAATAAGGAGCTAAATGGAAAACAAAATCTACTTCCCATAGGGCTGATTGTTAAGCTAAAGAAATCCTAAAAGTACTTGCAATTACCACCTCCCACATAGTACTCAGGAAAATTTTCTTCTCAAAGTCAAGGTTAATTGTGTAGAAATTACTGATCCTTCAGAGATGTAAGTCAATAGAACTACATGCACTATTGAAGGAAAGCTCCAAGCAGTGACCATATTCAGACCCAGCTTCAAGAACAGTTTATTCCATTCCAGGGTGAGGGTCATCCAGGTCCAAATTTCACATATTTTCTCTCCAAAAGTTATTGTATGTTAACCCCTCAAAATTAACAGTAAACAAAATCTAAGTTTTGATTCCAAAAGCTTGCAGTCTATTATCCACATCATGGAATAGTTGGGATGACTTGAGAAATTATTATTACTGTTTTATTGATCAAAAAGGCAAATGGCTATGTCAGTACATAATTCTTTGTTATTCTTACCACATGAGTAAAACCATAGGATACTTTTAAGTTTCAAGCCCTTCATACATTTATATCCCTCCACGAGGGGTTCTGGGATGGTGAACAAGGGACTAGGTAGTCATTAGCACTGTTCACCAAATACTTATGTCTCTCTTTCCAGAAACACAGCAGGATTGCAATTGTCTGCTCCCTTGAAGTTGTGTGTGGCTGTATGCCTTATCTCAGCAAACGAAATGTAACAAATGGCAGTCCGAGGGTGCACAATTCACCATGCTCCTTCTTTCCTCTCTATTGCCAGTTTCCAGAGGGTACTCTCTCAGCCTGGGATCCAAGTGAGAATAACAAGAATCAGAATCTCCAGGCAACCCATGATGGACATGTAGTATGAGCAAGAATAATTTTTGTTGTTTAAAGCTAAGAGATGTGGGTGTTTGTTACTTACAGACTAACCTAGTTTGCCTGAATGGATATCCACAGTGTGTGTAGTTTGTACAGTGGTGAGGAAGATGTGGCAGAGGACAGAAAAACGAAGGTTTGGTAGAATTTCACCATCACACATAAAACTCACAATGAGTCCTGACTTTTCTATTCATGAAAGGTAGATTCTGAATGAATAGCCACATAGGAATGGGAGGGGAAAACACACATTCTAGGACAATATATGAGACCCAGGCAAGGCTACCTATAATCGTTCACCTTGGGGAGCCACCACAACATCCACATATCACTTGCATTGGAAGAGGATCATCATACAATTCCTTATAATCACAAGGAAACAAGAACCAAATTCTTCATCTTGCTTAAAGATGACACATGGTAAAACCATGCAGAAGTAGCAGCCTGCATAGATTTTATGGTGTGGATCTGGAACACTAGGGATTGCTTAGGGGCTGTTAAGTCTTCTGAATTGAATTGATTTTTATCAGCTAGTAAGGATAAAGTTTACTCTGTGGCCTCAAAATTGGCAAGAACAGTTTTAGCCAAGCGCAACGCTTTTTCACCATATGATTAGAAATATATGTATTGGTTTGGCAATTTCTTAGCTGCATATGGGTACAATGCACTTTAAAATTTTGTAAATTTTGAAGACTAATAATATCTTTTTTTAAACTTTGACAAAAACTGTGAATTTAGAAAATTTTATGTTAATATTAAAGGAAGTTAATATATTTAATCTTTAAGAATAAGGGGGCAAATGTTCAACAGTTTTTAAGTAGGATAAACAAACATATGACACAATATTTTAAATAATTTCAATATTTACATACATACAAAAAACTTCTGCAAAAAATATTTGCCTCCAATGGTACAAGTTTTTTTTATTTTCTTATTGTTTATTTTCTGAACATAAATTGCCTCTGAAAAAAATCAGATTTCCTTAAAGAGAGAAATGGTACTCAATAGTATTTTAGCAAGAGAAAACTGCTCTTAGAACAACTGAACATGGGATACATTGTTGATACAAGAGAAACAAAATGTAATAATATGTGAAAAGTTTATAAGCTAATTTATAATTAATTCTAAAGCAACTACTAAAGTTTTAGAGGCAAGTGCTCAAAATTCACCTATGTCATGTCATCAACCAGCGCTATTAACCCTGTAGCAAATGCAGGAGCTCCAGTGTGTCCAAATACTGAAATATTTGGTTTGTATTTGATAGAATCATCCATAATTACCTTTAAATCCCCATGTACTATGTAAAGGAAATTTGCCTCGAGTTGCTTCATACATTAAATCTTAAGGCTATATAGTCCTTGAGACAGAAATAGTCTTCCCAGAACTTATAGCCCTAATTCTTATCATCTTCTCCTTCCCTTTTCTAGCCCCCACCTTCCAACTTCTTCAATCTGTATATCTCATCTTGACATGATTTTATCTGAAATGGTGATAAGAACGAAATACTTTAGAGTGCCAAGGGAATTCATGAGTTCTAAGTTGAATAGTCAAAAGTCCATTTTTCTATAGCAACAAAAATGTATCTAAATACCATCTACATAGACTTAAATCTACATTTCATTTATACATATTTAACATATATTACTTATATTGGATATGTATGAATATAAAGAAATACTATATATTAAATATTATATTAAATATTTAATAAATATGTCAATAACACTATATTAAACATTTAACATTATAATATTTAAGCATGATAGACCACAACTAACCTAGAATAATGTTTAGTATATAACAGATATCCAAATATATGTTTGTTGAATATACAGCTCACTAAGAAACTTCAAATCCATTCATTAATTTGTATCTATGAAAAAGTAAGCCTTTGATATCAAATATCTGAAGATGTCTAAAAGATAAAACTATTACTGCCCATGAGTCATTGTTGAAAAAATATGAAAGGGGTATATGTTATAGCAAATATGGGAGACTCCTTTTAATTTAAAAGGACTGTGGGGTCAAACTTTTAAAACAGAGATCTTTTAAAAAGTATGTGACTTGACTAGACTTGAAGTAGCTAAACTGAGCATTGTATCAATTTTAAGGAAACAAATCGTTCACTGTTCTTAGAGGTGGGCCCTGAACTAGTGCTCACTGACTATATAATTACTGTAACGGATAGATCAATCCCAATCTAAGAATGAATCAACATTTTTGGTGCTACTTACGTAATGAATAATCATTCATATGTGACTAGAAATGTTTTAGTTATTGGGATTGCTGGAGCTCTGTATTGGGATTTCTCATTTCCAAGATTAGACATAAGTCACTTCTACATGTATCAAATCATCACGTTGCACACCTTAAACTTATACAATGTTATATGTCAATTATATCTCAACAAAACTGGGGAAGAAATTCTCACTTAACAGAATCTTCAATTAGCCACATATTTCGCTTTCCCCATTTAGGTCAGGGAGACATACAGAAAGAAAATGAGCTGATATCAATGCTTTTATTTTTTAACATTATTCTGAAGTCTACGCAGGTTTGAATCAAGTCTATGACTTCCACATCCACAATAATATCGCAGTATGCGGTAATAACTAAAGTTTGTAGAAATGACCCTGGATTTTGCAGGATCAAGGAAATTTTAATCCAAGGTCACTGTTCTCTGTTTATTAAGACAAAAATATTTTCATATCTTATTAAAATTTATAGCATCAAATATTTTAAATATTTTTCTTCAGTTAATCAGAAAATGCCAATACCAAAACATCTAATTCCCTTGCCAATCTGATTAGCTGAGTTTATTTGCAATAACTCAGATCTTTACATTAATGTTTAAATTCCTATCAGTGTTTTCTTTCTAGAATACCATTTGTTAGTGCTTAATTCCATCATCAGACCACCTTCTTGAGGTTTTCTTCTGATAGTACTGAGTTAACAGAGACCATAACAAATGCTCTCAGCCTGTGTTCTGAAAAATCTCTCAAAACCATAAAATTACCACCATACATAAGAAATGATATGAACATTTTTGCAAATCCATCTTTTTTTTAGAAAAAAATGAATTTTCTAGGATTAAGGTAGAGGAAAAGATGCCAAAAGATGACATTTCAAAACAGCTATAATTTCACAGATTATAAGAAATAAAATAGCTTTAGTAATTATCTACTACTACCAAATTTAAACAAGTTAATACTGACAGACCTGGAAATGAGTAAGCTAGAATGAAAAATATCCTAATACATTTGTCTAAAAAAACAAACCCTCAAATGCATTGCTAATGCAGAAATCTCATGATCTAACAATGATTAATAAATTTCTCCATAGAGGAAGTCATTATTCAAGATATCATACTAGCCTGAAAGATGACAAATTCTCATCAAATGAATGTTATTCCATTCAAAAACCTAAAAGTGATCCTTAATTCCTCTCTTTTCTCACCCTTCCTATCACAAAGGCCTGCTGATTTTTTACCCTCTAAATCTCTCTCCCTTGCCATCACTTTCTCTATTTCATCCACTTCCCTCCATCACCATCTTCATAGTTCATCTTCCCTGACACCTCCCTCCTGCTCTGCTGAAAGAGACAGCTGACTGGTTTACTTAAATCTACCTCTGCCCATCCAGAATGATCTGTAAATTATGATAATGCGATTGTCATCTGACTCATGCTTGATCCCCTATTCTGCTTGATTTATTTTGTTTCCTGTCACATCTATAAAAGGATGAACACTCTTAGCATGGTGCAGGAGGATGGCTACTTCTAAAGCTTCATCATCTTTTCCTTCATCTCTCTATTCTGGCCATGCGAGTATGTTTCAGGTCCCATGTATGTGTTGTATGGACTTTCACACTAAGGACTTGGTGCATTCTGTTCTCCCTACTGGAATTCCATTTCCATTTCTAGTTATATAAATAGCTCCTATTGAGTTGTCATTAATCAACTCAATCATCAACTTCACTTTCCTCACCTTCCTAACTAGGTCAAAACTTTCTATTATATGCACTCAAAGCACCATGCATCTGTCATCAATGGTACTCCTCACAGTTGCAATTTTATGTTTAATTTTATGATTATTTGGTTAATATCTCTTTCACTATTACAATGAATTCCATTAGAGCAAAGACCATGTTTGATTTCTTCCCCACTAGGTCTTTGATAAACTAGGTATGTAATTAATATTTGTTGAAGAAATGAAGACTGAAGGAAAGTCTCCATCTTGACACAGGTTCCAGTGATATCAACTGCTCAAAATATTTTTGAGACCCTTTATATAGACAGAACATACATGTTCATATGATTTTCTTGTTCATGTGCCTGCTCTAATTCTCTAGAAAAATACAACATATTATGCTATTAAATCAGAAATACACACACACAATAACTGCACCTGTCAAAATTAAGATTTAACTGCTAGATACACATTACTATATGTGAAATGGATAAACAACAAGGACCTACTATATAGCACAGGGAACTATATTCAACTTCTTGTAATGAGTTGTAATGGAAACTAATCTGAATATATATATATATGTAAAAAAAAAAACCAACTAACTCATCACCTTTGAATGATGGAAGGAAACTAACTCAGTACCTTGAAAACTGGTAAATAAAGGGGCAGAATAACCATTTATCCTGACTTGCTTGTATGAACTATTCCGCTGGGTATAAGGAAGCTCTATAAAAGTCAGGAGATGGTTTCACAACTCTGTGAATATGCTAAACAACATTGAATTATACCTTTCAAATAAGTGAACTGTATGGTATATAAATTGTATCTCAACAAAGTGTTTCAAAAAATAACTTAAAAAAAAAGATTTAACTGCAGAACTATGAAAGTTCTAATGTGAACAAAAACTAATGATTTTAGACAAGATTTGTTTTGCCATGTTTAACTGGAAAGCACGAAGACATGAACTATATTGATTTCAAAATGCCAGACATTATGCCGGAATTCATATGTTTTCTTACATTTAATTGTGCCAAGTAGGTACAATTTTCACAATTTTATTGATAAGGAAAATGAAGCTCAGAGAATGTAACTATCTTGTTCAAATGTATGACCAGTAACTGATCAGTTCACATTGCTAATTAGAATTATATAATTCTAAACTTCTTACTTCAAAGAAAAAAATTAAGATTTCCCAACAAGACACAATCAAAGCAACTCTGAAACAATGAGGCTTACAGGCCTAGCATCATCACTTAGCCCTCAAACACAATATATTATTTTTCACTTGGATCATTTCATCTGGCAAGATACACTAAGTAATTACAACATATTTGGAGTCATAAGACCTATTTAGCAAACAGAAGGAGTAAGAATGGCCACCAAATTTTGGTTTACCAGCAATATCCTTTCTGTGATTTCTGTTGCTATTCATTAACATATGGTTTAAATTTTGGCTTTCCACTGGGTTGTAGTCAAAATACATTCAATACATTTTAAATGAAAATGAATGTCTTCTATACTCAAGTGCTTCAGTGGGGAGAAAGTGTTTTGATGAGACCCAACAGAAGTGAATTAACTGAATTTCCTATTTTCATAAACTGGCATTTCTATGTACATAAATGCTTAGAGCTAGGGTCAGTTTCAGGAAACCTGTCATCTTCTTACTGCTATTTTCTAAAACTTTCTGTTTCTGCTGAAGACCAAAAATGAGTTATGCAATAAAAATATTAAAAAAAAATACTAAATCTGAAAGCTTTAATGTACTTTAATGTATTTATTACTAAATACATTTAATAATTCATGGAATAACTCTTCAGAAAATAAGGTGGTAAACTAACTTTGGATTTTGTCAAAAGCAAAAGAATTAATGTTTATTTTGAAATATATGTCAGATCTAGTCTTGCTCAATTTAGGAAATATCTAGAAAAAAATTTTTTCTGATGCCTCTCAACACCAAAGGCATGTCCACTACACTAAAAGGAAAAGTTTTGGATCAAGTCAAGCAATACTATCGACATTTTCACATTTTAAAAATGATAAATTATTTGTCCCATAGAGCAAATACTAAGTCTTAATAGTCAGTCAATACAGAACATTAACTACTGAGTTAAAAGACAAAAATGTTTTCAATGGACGGCTCCCACTCCTGAGTTCACTGCTACTCAGCCTGAGGTGGCAGACTGGTCCAAAGGCATGCAGGTGCCTGCGTGCCCATTCAGCGGTTCCCTACTAAAGACTGGTGCGCTCAGCCCGCCACCGAGGACTGGTCTGCGGCTCCCACTTCTCAGGTCACCAAGTGGGTCAGAACAACCACTGAGTGGTCTTGATCTGTTCTTCCACAAATTCTTAAAATGGAAGTAGGTTGACAGAAAATAAAGAGTTTCTTAAAAAAAAAAAAAAGATAAACAGTTTTCTCATTCTTATTTTTTAAACTGTAAATCATACATGGGCCATTAAAGATGAAAAATATAAGCTGTACTTGTTAAGGGATTCCAGAAAAACACATTCCACTTTGAAAATGGTGGTGGGAGGGCTCTTTGGACTCTCTCCCCAGTACAACAACCAAAATTGGCCAAAGTTATTTTTTTTTAATCACTTAAGGTTGCATTTTAATGGAAATTGCCTAAAGCATACTTTGGACAAGGAAATGCTGACTTTCTCCTATTTGCTTTCATAGGTATTACTCCCCACAAATTTTTCACATTTCTAACTCCACCTTAGAGTCTACTTCCAGGAGAACTCTAACTGTGACAGTTGGCACCAGAGGTAATCCAGAAAAGCAGGTTGGTAAAAAGGAACTTGTGGGCTGGATCACTCAGTGTCTGGTTAACAATGAGAATTTCATCCCCAACCATAAATTAAGCTCAGTTGACCCCTTGTACGAGGTGGCCATTCAATTATTGTGGTCTGTTTACGGAGAGGAATTCAGTGGCAAGGCGCCATAATGAATGACAGAAATATATGGAAAAAATAATAAATTCAAGAATAACAAGATTGGGATTGTTACAGCCGTTTTTTGCTCCCTCCCCTTCAGATACGCCCCACACTCTGTCTATGGAGTGTGTATCTACTTTTACTTTAACCTGAGCATCCAATTCCCACACCTCTTTGCTTGCCTTTCTCTTGCTTTACACTCTATGCAGTATGTATCTCTCTAAATAAATATACCTTTACTCAAAAAAAAAAAATTGGGATTGTTACTAAGTTAAAGGCTTGAGCTTGAAAAACTGCGAGGACTAAACAGACAACTGAAAACTAACTATGAAAGTCAGAAAAAAATTTTGGTGGCCTGCAAAAAAGCCTTCATCTCATGTAGGAGTCAAGAAAATAAAACAAAAAACCAGCTCATGATTTTAGAATCACAGTGTTTGATCTGCAAACATGGTTGAACACTTAATCAAAACAAGCCTGGGAAATCTGGGGACACTGACACAGGGAATGGAAACGTTTGAGAAGGTGTCCAAAAGATTTGATTCCTGAGACTTCTCTGAATTTTCAGAGCCTGCACAATTGGGCCACTCCTCCCCACTAAGAGCTAGCTTTTGTTCTATATGAGAAGATAATTCAGAAGAATTCCCCTCACAACAAGGTCCTACTGTATAGCAAATGTAACTATGTTTTGTATCTTATAATAGCTTATAATGGAAAAGAACCTGAAAAAGAATAGATGTGTGTGTGTGTGTAACTGATCACTTTTCTGTACACCTGAAACTAACACAACACTGTAAATCAACTATACATCAATTTAAAACAAAAGACGACAACGATGACTTACCCTCACAAGGAAAAAGTCGCTCCTCCAGAGGCTGCCTACCTCTCTCGGCTGCCAGGTTCACAATAAGAAGTAAGAGCATAATCCAGCCAGGGAAGTGCAAAATCTGTTACAGGAGGAAAAGATCCTGGGAAGTAAGTTCCGTGGTAATGGATTTTTAAAATGCCAGATTAAGGGGGTCAGAACATTAGACTGTAAAAGGGACAGTTTATTGATTTGGTGGTAGTTTCTTCAATTAAAAGATTTAACACCATTATAAAAACATCAGGGGGTGGTGCATACTCCCTGCTAAAGGGTCTCCTAGTCTGAAAAGAATGATGGCCCATGCTGGAAAAGTTGAAATGCCAGACTTACTGTGGCAGACAGTAGAAGGGATCAAAAGAATTAGAGAAGTTAGCAGGCCAGAGTGGACATGTTTCTTAAGGCCAGAGACCCACACCAGAGGGTTACATTACACAGGAGGGACCATAAATTTGAGGTCACACCATTCACCAAGGCCACAAGAATCCACTGGTGAGAGGGACACCAGCATAATAGGAAGTTCAGTGGTGGCTCTCCTCAGTGGGCCAGGCTGTCACAGAACTTGGCTCACTGAAGCCATGAAGAAACAGCACCCCAAAGCAACAGTGGTCAAGTTAAGTGGCCTTAACCACCAGCTGCCAGTGGGGTGTAATTGTGGTAAGGACCAACAATTCTGAGTGGCAGCCAAGAGGGCCTCACCTATAGAGAATAACAGAGATGGTTAACAGAACACAGCGCTCTAGGGGCAAACTAATGGGTGACCAACAAAGGAATCAAGTGTATAGAATCCAAAGAAACCAAGAACTGATAAGCAGTTGTCCCTATAAAAATTCGTAATTCCTTACCCTATTTCTGGACCTGAGCTAGTTTTCAAACCTAGAATCTGTTGACTAAAGATCCAATCCTTAGGTGCCCACGGGAAAAGGTCCTATAACAGCATAGAAAGTAAACCCGGTAATAGATTATTCCAGCTCCTCCTCGGGGGTACCTAGAGCCATTTATTTGTGTGATTACACACTGAAAAGGGATAATATCCTGACATTTAGAATACATCTGGCACAGGGTCCAAGGTGACACTGACAAAGAGATTAAACAGAAGATCCAGTAGTTGCATTGAAAAATCTTAATGGACTTGTGGTTTTCTCTGAGTTGGAGAATATTAAATACTTTAAATAAAAATCTGTCTAAATTCATATAGACATATGACTTATGCAGTAGGATCATTTTAGAGAAATTTGCCAAATATAAATACATAATTTTTAACCAAACTGATGTAAATTGGGTTAGTCTGTTGAGACAGTGTTTGCTGACCTTAAAAGTGAGTATAGTCAAATCTTGATGTATAGACACAAATATGTTTTAAGTATATTTCTAGAATAATTTTGGTATCTAATTTCTAATCTTAAAGTTGCTTTTATAAAATAAGTTAAAAGTCTTTTAATTCAGAAAAGAAATATTAAAGAGCACAACTGCAAACTGTCATAGATTTACAACAAAATAATTTTCTATAATCTTTTGTGTCTCAGAAATGAGACAAAGTTTAACCTAGCTGATCAGGAATACTCCAACAAAAGGGGCTCATTCAATGATCCTCTGACAGATCCTAAATTCCTATAGCCTATAGTGGAAATACTGTAATGAGGAGGTCATCTGCAGAGCAGTTCCATCATAGATAAAATTTCTAAGGTTGTGAACAATGAAATTACTGACAAACGTAGAGAGAAGCTCTAAGTTTAAGGAGTATATAATAAGCCAATTAGAAGTTTCCCAAGGGACAGATTTTGAATAGTTTTATTGTAAGGTCTGAAACTAAAAAACTGATAAAGTAAACATATTAAAATAACAGAAAATATTTATTTTTAATAATATCACATTTTTGGTAACAATTATATATTTTAATAAAGTTCTGGACAATATGTACTATTGATCTTTGAGTAATGCAGGGCTTAGGAGTACCCACCCTCCCCACAGCCGAAAGGTCCACCAATAACTTTACAGTTGACCCACTGAAGGTAGGTATTAACTGAAAAAAAAAATCCATGTGTAAGTGAACCCATGCAATTGAAATCTGCGTTGTTCAAGAGTCAACTGTAATTTAAAATGAAAATGTGTTCAATTTTACAAAGCCAAGGTTAAAAGATGATGTGAGGTATGTATATGCATATGTGTGTGTTTAATCCAATATCCTAATATAAAGCAATTATGATGAACTCTGAGAAACTGACACTGAATGCTATCATTAGGTCCTTAATGTGGTGTTACTGCTTAGCTTTTGAACATGAAAATGTTTGCTAAAGGCAACAGAACTCTATAGGAAATTTTAAGCTTTCGTAGATTATTGGAGAACATTTTAGCTTTTTGTTAATATAGTATATTTATGATGTATATATATATAGCATGTATTATATTTATGATGTTTATCAGTTAATACAGTATATGTAGAATATATTGTATTATTATAAATGATATAGTAAGATGGTTATTTGGTTCCAAACCCCTCTGAATGACCTGAGTCCAGTCTGAGCTCTGTCATTTACAATATAGGTGACCTTGAGCAAGCTCATTAACTCCTCCTAGTCTCAGTTTTCTCAACTCTAACACAGAGATATGAATAGTACTAACATCACAATGTTCTTACAGATATAAGAAAAATAAAGTACTTTAGTGGAATGTTTTCCAAAATACTACTTTGATAAATGTGATATTATAATAAATCATCATCGTCATCATCAACTGAGAACCCACTCCACGCAGAGCACATGATACAGAAAGTTAGAAAAAGTAGATTTGGCTCATGTCATCAAAATGTTTCAAAAATCAACTCAGCAGGCTCTGGCAGAACATTTACTGAAGTGGAACAATTCAGAGGAGATTGGCATGGCCTGGACTAAAGACATCACCAAACTTTATGAAGCACTTTATGTATGTCAGAACCCTAATGGACTCAACTACAAAGATGAAACAGAAACTAGAAATTTTGTCTTAATGACCAGAATATTGGACAGAAGACGGAAAGCAGAAGTAATCTGAAATACATACACAACAGTGACAGGACAAGTTTTTCTAAAAGTATCTTCAAGATGTTATCTATCCTTTCGAGCTTACAAATTAATAAGCATAATTGACTGGCTCATTGGGTTAGCTGTAAATTGTGAATATGGACATAGTACTGAAAAATATAAATTTTTGGCATCTGATAATACAAAAAAAATGTTGACAATGCAGCTTAAAAAATAAATGTAAATGTAAACATTCCTGATTTTGAAGCTGGTATAATGGTTTTGGCTAAACTTCAGTTTTCTTGCCCTCATGATTATGCAGAAATCCCTAATGCAATTTGCATTTTAGATCAGGAGTGTTTATATCAAACGCAGTTGTTCAGTTCAGACAAGCACATTTAGATTTTGACACAGAAGATGCATTTCCTCCATCACTGCATAAAGAACACAGAACACAAACAAAAATTAATGAAGCCATTATAGCTGTCCAGGCAATTACTGCTGATCCAAAGACAAACTACAGGCTGGAAAAAGTTGGAAGACGAACATTTTAGGACTTCGCCTTCCATCTAGCTAGTATAGTCAGAGCCTATGCACAATTCCGGAATGTGTAAGGGAATCAAATGTTATTTTTTCAGAAAATGAAGCCCCATAAATTTGACAAGATACTTTGCCATTTGGGTTTTTTTTCCCTCTAGTATGTATTAAGGAAAATGTGAAGTTAAATTAAGAGAAGGAAAATGCTATGTTTACAAAGACATTCACTTTAATTATATCTACAATAGCTAAAGTTGGAAGAAATTCAATGCCCAACAAAGTGAAATAATTTCAGCCTGGGACCTTAACAGTTCATGGAACTGCCTATATCCCAGTTCTGATCTCTTGTAAAATGTCAATAATACAGAGAAAACTGTCTACTGGACTATCTAATAGTCCACTGCACTGCAAACCCAAAAGTATTGAATACTTTTATATATTCTAAATCATAATATTCAGAACAATTCTTTGGGACAGGTACTATTAACCTCACTTTACATTCGAGGAATTTAGAAAGACTTGGTGAGGTTATACAATGTGCTCGATATTATGCAGCTGGTAAGTGATGAAGCCGGAAATTCAGTCACATCTACCAAGCCTAAACACTGCTTCCAGCACATCTCTAAACTAAATGTTTTCCCCTTAAACATTTTTGCCCCGACTTCCTTTTTCTACTACCTGAACTACCACATTCAAGTTCTTGGTGTCATTTCCTTCCCCTTACAACAGTAATCTGAAATAACTCTACTGTCTTTCTTCTTCCATCATTCTCCCACTTCAGAAATCCTTTTTACCTCTTTGCTGGGAAATTGAAATTGTTCTGTTTCTTATCTTACTGACCCCGTTCTCTGCACATCTTCAATTCATTCTAACACTATCTCACCGTCTTCCAGCTGAACCCCTTCAGAGGCTTGGTTCCCTAAACAGTATCTTGTAAAGGCTGAAGCCCCTTGTTTGTTGTCACTCCTTAGTCTGTCTTCAATCAACCTGGCACAATTTATCACCTACTGCTTTCATTTATACATTCTAATCTTCAAGTAAATTTGAAAAGGCATTGTTATTTATATCCTAAGTTTTTCCTCTTACATGCCTGTTCTATTTCCTCATTCTGGAATTCTCTCCCATTTTACCCAACTCCCAATCTTCTCAGGTAAATGTAAATACTCTATAATGATTTAAAGGAATTGCAGTCAAATAGTCACAATGGATGTTGCCAAATGGTGGGTAGGATTATGTTCATTTTTCATTTTCTCTTTTTTGTATTCCAAGTTGTATATAATAAGCATTTATTATTATCACTTGAAAATTGTTATTTTAAGAAAAGCTTATTAATGACTTTCAATATAGAGTGAGCTGAGTAGAAATTAAAGAGAAAGTTTGGCTGAAGTCACATGTCTTTTTTAAAAGACCTCAATGAAACTTAGGCATGTCTAAAGACATATCTCAGTTGAGAAAGATGTGTTCTGGACACCACAATAAGATCAGTCTGTTAAGAGATTTTGGAATATAAGAAGGGAAGAGCAATTGGTTTGTTTGCTTGTTGTTTGGAAGAGTGCAGTGTGGGATACCTATTATGGTTAGAGGGCAGGTCTCAGAAAAGAATGTATTCTGGGCACAGTGAGTTTATACGTAGACTTGAAAGCAATACAAGCAGAATAGATTTGATTGTTCAATTGTGAGCACAGAATAATAATGCAATTCTATTTACACTCTACAGAGTCAATAGAAAGGTGTTAGATGATGTCAGAAAAGAGGTGGAAGAGATTGAAGACGTAAGCTGTATAACAGCACAGGCTGTTCCTGCTGCTGTGCCCTCCTGGACACAGGGCAGGGAAACCTGCCTAATTGATAATAGATTAAATTCATATCTGCAAATGTGGATTTAAAAATACCACATCTGGCTATCAAAAACAAATGCTAGCAATTAGATGTCATAAGTGAACTAGATGAACATATTCAAATATAAGTTTGAAGTGAACAATCAGAGGAAAGGCCATTTGAGCTTTAATATCAAACTATAGAGCTTTAAACCTACAGGAATGAGGACTACCAATTTCCTTACATGCTATGGAGAGGAGAAAATCTTAACTGTGAGGATAACAGGCCTTTATTACTGGTTACTCAGTTATAAGGAAAAGAGGCCTTTCTGCATAGATGCATATACAGTATATCAGGAAACAAATATATTACAATGTATTATACATTCATAGGGTTGTACCTGAATTTTTCATTTTGTTCCCTCTACTGCTCATGGGATCAGAAGAAAGTGGCAATATCTAATTCTATTCAGATAGTGAGTCAAGAATTTACTGTAAAAGCTAACATTAAATAATTTATAAAAACAAAACGTAGGAGAAAAATCTTACGTAGAGAAAAATATATTAAAACACAAATAACATGAGATAATGAAAGAAAGATACATTAAATTTTTATCAAAGCTTAACTATTCATCAAAAATTATCATTAATATAAAATGAAATGGCAAGCTAGACACTGATGAAAATATTTGTAATAATTATATTTGTCAAAGATCTTATAAACTAACAACAAAAATACAAACTTGAATTTTTAATGGACAAAAGCTCAAACAGACATTCATAGAAAAACCTAAATGAATGAATGGTCAGTCAGCAGAAGAAAAGATACCCAACATCATTAGTCACGAGGGAAATGCAAATCAAAATGAGATTTCTCTACATACCAACCAGGATGCATAAAATTGAGACTAGCAACACCAAAAGTTTGGGCAAAAATATGGATCAACTGAGGTATTCATATATTGTTGGTGGGAGTGTAAGAGGGCACAACCATTTTGGAAACCTGTGTGGTAGTGTCTGAGAAAGTTAAGCATCACCTACTTCATAACTCAGCAAATCCACTCCTGGGTTTAGTCCCAAGATCACTAAACACATAATGTCAACAAAAAGCCCTGTACAAAGATGTTCATAGCAGCTTTATTAATGGTAAGCCTAAACTGAAAACAAATATTTATCAGCAGGAGAATGGGTTAAAAAAAATGGTGGTATAATTTATACAAAAAACCAAGAGATCTATAGAAAAAAAAATACATTATACAGAAAATAAAAGAACTACTGATAAAACTACAACTTGAAGAATCTCAAAGTATTCATTGAGTGAAAGCAGCCACAAAAGAGTACATACTGTATGATTTCTTTTATGTGAATTTTGGAAATAAGCAAAAACATCTCTGATGATAGAAATCAGAATAGTGGTTGCCTCTGGTGGGGGTTAAGGGTGTGGACTGACTGCAAAGAAGCACATGGGAACTTTCTCTGCTAATGAATATGTTCCAATTTGGCTAACAAATGCATGAATGTATATACTTACACAGATTTAAAATATCCAATTAAGATCTGTGCATTTGCTGTATTTACCAAAAAATAAAAAAAAAATACTCAAGAATGGACTTTAAGTGAACCAAGGCTTTTTTAAAAAATGCTAAAGCAACAAAAAATGACTTTTAAATCCATGTTCTGAATGAGAATAATGAACAGGCATACCACACTACCTGTCCTATTTCCACCTGCCCACCATTTCTCTTGCTTCCATACATTCTGCAAAATTGAATGACTTATACACAGTGGAATGGACATTAGTAAGAGGGAACTGAAGCCCAAGGGAATAGATTACTAAGCCCTGGCTTTGCCACTAACTTGTTTTGTGATCTTGGGCAAGTCACCTCCTCTGGACCTCTCCTTCCTCATCATTAATATGAGAGCCAGACTAGATAATTTCTAAGGCCACTTCCAGCTCTAACTTTCTGTGTGTAATTCCAAATCTGAGTTCTGCTTCTTAATACAAAGAACAGCACCAGGATTCTACAGTGACCTAATGAAAACATTTGGCAGCATCAATAGACCTGAAATCTGGCACATATTTCAAAATGTTGGGCTGCCAAGAAAAGCTTACCAGGGTCATAAGCATATTCCACAATGATATATTGGTCATGCCAGTGTTGACAGCATCTCATATGATCCCCTCCCAATTGCTGGTAAAGTAAAACAAGGCTATGAATGGGATCCAGGGATACCTAATTCTTTGTATGCAGCCCTGTTAAGAGATTTGAAAGAGACTTGGAAGCTGATGTTAAGATCTGTTCCCAGTCCTTTGGAAAACCTTTTCAACTCAACAGACCAAGCACTCAGGAAGGAACAAACAACCAATGTTCTAAATAAAAGCATTCCTGTGGGCTTAAAAAGTTATAATACCATTAAACAAACTTTTTAGGTTAGCCATTTAATTTCTAATAATAATAAGAGATTTCAGTGTCCTGAATGACTATATAAAGATGCTGATTATTCTTCTCATTAACAAATATAAATGTCTTATACAGATTGGAAATGGGTATCTTGCCCACCTCCCAAAGCTATATGAAACCAATACAAAAATACACTGAGTTCTGAAGAAAAGATATAAATGTATTCATTCTTCTAGGGCATTATTTGGTACATTCCAATAATTGACTGTCCTTGGGTAGTCTGCATAATTTATCACTCATTCCCAGAGCCCTTTGACTCCAAAGAATAACAGAACCATCTCCTTCCTAAGGCATAGTCATGGTTCATGACTAAAAAATAGAGAACATTTTTAAAGCAAATCAAAAGTGATTTCATAAAGGGCAAAGAACTGGATTTCATATTTTGCTGCTAATCACATACATTCTTCCTGGAGGCATCCTAAGCGTAATAAATAAATAAATAAATACATATATCATTTTCTACAATGGTTGCTTATTTGCCAATTCATTTGTTTGTTTTTGTGGTCAAAACAGCTTTCATTTTCTGGAGTATACACCAACTTCCCACTAATAATAATGACTCCAAATGTATGAGAAAGGAGAGGACAATGGAAAAACTTAAGACAAACACTTAATCATATTTCACTTCTGTGGTGCAGAAGAGACACAAAATTGGATCAAAATGTGCCAAGTAAAATCTGCTCGTTCTTGAAACAGGGAGTATTTCAAATTAATTTACACTTAAGTGCAATTACTGAAAAATAGAA
Source organism: Camelus ferus (assembly GCF_009834535.1). Lineage (NCBI taxonomy): Eukaryota > Metazoa > Chordata > Mammalia > Artiodactyla > Camelidae > Camelus > Camelus ferus. Next base: position 30,719,702 of record NC_045698.1, on the reverse strand, counting down.
ATTATTATGAAAAGAAGATATTTGGGTGTCTTTTCATAATTAACCACAAAGAAGAATGAATTCTCACCAAATAAAATATTTCAATTTCATACACCACAGAATGGAATCTATAACTATGAGCCACCTTAGGAAGATGAACTGTTTTTAAGTGCATCTACTTCTGTTTCCTTTGTGTTATATGGAACTTTTCTTGGATAACTAACTTCAGAGGTTTTTCCAAATATATGTTGCTTTATTCAAAAAACATGTCTAAAAAGCAGGAACTCATTCAAAGCAAATTTCTTTAAGGGCTATTTTGTTGTTCTTCTCCCCTTCATGAAGGCTGTGGGCAGTGGAAGGAAAATGTGTGTTACTTCGGAATGTAAGTGAGGTTCAAAAGCTTTCTTAACACTGTATTCCAGTTGTATGCATGTGTAGCAGGAAGCTTTGTGTAATTTCCAGGCTCCAATCACAAAGACTTGAATTTTCTTTTCAGAAATTGTAAGATTCTCTAGAGAGCCAGTGTTAGTAACAAGATAGAGACAATGAATCATAGGAAAGTGACTGAGGCATGAGAAGAACCATAAACAACTTAGCCAGTTAAGATTACTAGAACAAGACTAGTAAAATAACTGCCCTGTTTATAATTTGCTAGCTGGGGAGGCCTCCAGAAGAACCTGAAAACAGCCTAACTATTAATGGATTTTGTATTTGCAAATTCACCTACTCAATAAAATGCACTTGTAACCCCAGCATCAATACTCTTCCTGCAATCCTTTGTGGACATACACAAAGCAGTGAAAAATTTGAGGCGTTCTACGTGCACATTCCCAGCTGAGGTCAACAAGACAATACTATGCCTTCTTGTTTTAGGCCCAAAATGTAAACAAATATCTCTTTCATGGTCTATATAGTGCCACTAATTTTTTTGGATTTTTGTCCTTTTTGTTGGTGATTTTGCTTTTTAAAATGTCTTCCAATCATGTGCTAAAGTGCATTGATTAGTTAATGAAAATGTGACCAGAATCTCACATGAATTTACACCCATATTTTGCCTAAGATGCAATGATTCAGTGTTCATTAATTCAGTGTTTACAAAGACTTTTTATAAAACATAACTACAGTACATAATGAGAATCAATTGAAAATGTATCCATTAACAATTCTCATGCCTAAAGGTTTAGTCAGCTATTGATACGTCTTGACAGAAACTAAAAATTTTAACTATTGTTATTCTTATTGTATAATAAAATTATTCCCATGATAAAAATTAGTTTAAGTGTAGATAACAAAATAAATGGAAAAGTTTTCGTAATGCTACCATCAGAGAAAACTACTGCTAACATTTTGACATTTAGATTTACAGAAGAATATATGTATATGTGTGTATATATATATATATATGTACATACACATAGAGTGATGTAAGTTGACATTTTCACTTAATATGTTGTGTATCTTTCTATCAATAAATAATTTAATGGTCACTTGGTATATCATTTTATAGATATTATATACTTTATTAATCTTCGTACTATATATGTTCAAGTGGTTTCACATATGCACCCACACACTTTTTGTTGTTATAAATAAAATGTTATAATAAACACACCTGTTTATACAACCTGGTAAACTTGTGCAATTGTTTGCTCTGGGGGAAAATTAGGAATAGACTTGTTATGTTGTTTTAGAGGTTTCAGTACTTGTCAAAATATACTCAGTGCTGGGCCAAATAACATCCTCACTTGAGTATGTAAAAATGGTTTACCTACACTCTTACTAATGCTGTGCATTGAAATTGTTTTTCATGTTTTCTGATATGCTTTGATGGATAAAATTGATTTATCATTGTGGTTCTAATTTAAAGATTAATTCTAGTAATTTGAACATATTTTCATGTTTATTGGACCATTGTACTTTCTTAGTAAATGTGTTTACATGAATTTTTCCTATTCAGCTATTGAAGAATTCATCTTTTGTTCATGAGTTTGCAAGAAATTATTTTTTATTAATGGATAATCCTATCATGTATGTTGCAAGCATTTTTCTTCAGTGCAGCGTTTGACTTAGTTTGATTATACATGTACTTTATTTCTTTACATTTGATGGCAAAGAATTAACTATCATATAGTCAAAATCATTTAAACTTTTTTGGTTCTGTTTTTCAAATAATCTTTCCAAAATTACACAAATATCTCACTATATTATTTCTGGTACTTTTGTGATTTAAATGTTTACATTTAATACCTCAAAACAAATGGATTAATTCATCTGTAAGTAACTGTTGGGCAAAATGTGTAATGTTGAGAATCTAGGATTTCATCAAGAGTCTATTTCCAGTTCAATTAAGAGTTTTAATTAGTATTTTAAATAATTAATTTAATTAAAGATTACTAAATGCATTTATAACATCTCTCATTGGATCGTAAGGGGTTTTTTCTCTCATTCACATTTATATGATGAATTATTTAAATACATTTTCTCAAACTATTCCAAAAAGCTTCAGAGGAAGGGATGCTTCCAAACTTATTCTACAAAGCTAGCATCACTTTGATATCAAAACCAGACAAAGATTAACATAGTGATGTAAGTCAGTTATACCTCTCTCTCTCTCCCTCTGTCTGTCTGTCTGTCTGTCTGTCTCTCTCTCTATATATATATATATTTATTTATTTATAGATTTGATTGCTTACTAGGATTTTTGAATTGATACTCATATCATATTTTGTCATTAGAATTATGCTGTTTTTATAAAATGAATTGAAAAGTTTCCATCTTTTTTATGCACTGGAAAATTATTATATAGATAGGAATTGCTATCTCTAAAGGACTGAAAGTATTCATCTGTCAAATCACCTGGACCAGCACATTTTAGAGAAACTATTTTTGATAACATTTTAAATTTCAACAGTTTATTATCTTTAGATTTTCATTCTTCTTAATTTAGTTAGATATTTAGGATTTTCTTTAAAAAACAACTATTTCAATTAATTTTTCCTATCATAATACTTTTTTTTACTATTTTGATCTCATCCATCTTTATTTCTCCATTCTTATTCCCAGTATCATTTGTATTTTATTTTCTCTCATTTTTAAGTCTTGTTGCTTTTATAAAAGGACTTTCTGCAATTATTTTTCAATTTAACTTTCTTTTTTCTAGATTAATTTTTTTTTATTTCTTCATGCTATTTTCCATATATTAGCTTTTTGTTTTCTTTCACTAAATTCTTGATTTGAAGCATCTTGATTTGAAGTGCTTTTTTGGACACTGCATCCAATCTTAAAATAGATTCTTTATCATTCACTTTTTTCTGTAACATATTTTCATATAATTCATATTAATCTTTTCTTCTTATTCATCTTTAAATAAGGCAAGATATGCAGGGCCAATATTTCTCTGCACATATACTACTGAATTGTCCTTTTTTTGTGTTTTCTGTTCACAATCATAGTTGTCTATTTTTCTTAAGTCATTAGTTAAATTCACTGGTTAATGTGCTCAGCTTCCAGCTCCTTTCCTAATTTTTATTAAGTTTAAACCAAGAAAACTTTCTGTTCTACTGTGGTGGCACTTCCACATTGCTTATCGTGTACCCAAATGAATTATAATAAATTAAAAAAAAACTGTAATCCCAGAGTGTACTCATCTCTCCCTCAGCACTTTCTCATTCACAGTAAAGTCTCAAGATGCATGTACAACCATAAGTTTTATTTTTGAAGAATCTCTAATCTAGAATTTGAAAGAGCCTATCAAGCTGTTAAAAATGAAATGAGTCAAGGGTATGAAATGTACAATGTGAAGAATATAGTCAATACCTACATAATATCTTTATGTGGAGACATGTTGTGACTAGACTTATCATGGTGATCAGCTTGAATGTCTAGAAATACAGAATCACTATGTCATATAACAGAAACATAGTTTTGTAGGTCAATTATATTTCAAAATCAAAAAAATAGAAAAGGAGATCAGATTTGCTGTTGCCAGAGGCTGAGGGTAGGGGAAGAAGAAATTGGATGAAGGCAGTCAAAAGGTATCAAATTCCAGTTTTAAGATAAATAAGTACTAGGGCTGTAATGTACCATATGATAAATATAATTAACATTGCTGCATATTATATATGAAAGTTGAGAGTAAATCCTGAGTTCTCATCAAAAAATTTTTTTTTATTTCTTTAATTGTGTTCCTATATAAGATGATGGATTTATACTAAACTTACTGTGATAATCACTTCATGATGTATGTAAATAAATTATGGTGTACACCTTAAACTTATAGAGTGCTGTATGTCAATTATATCTTAATAAAACTGGAAGAAAAAAATGATAGAGGGTAGAAAGGGAAACAAAGCAACATAGAAAAAGGAATAAGGATTTATAGTAGAGTGTTCAGGTACTGGTTTGCGAATCAGAACAAATGGTTAGAGAACACAGAAGCATCTCATATCTTTTCTCCTGTGAACTCTGTTTTGACAAGCAAACTCTAGAGGTAATATGGAGACAGAACTGGGGCTCTATTTAATACCCTATGTAGGGTGTAGGCCTGGCACAGGGAAAATAAAATCCTAGAACATCTTGTTGTGTCTGAAAGTAAGAAAGTGCTCAAAAAGAAAAAAAAAAAAAAGAGAGAGAGAGAGAAAACATTTGGAAGGGCACAGAAGCCAATGTAAGAGTCCCTAATGGCCAAAGTTGGAAGAAGTTGGGCATAAAAATAAATAACAATAATACTGTATTATACCCCTTCCAAAAGAATAAATCTACAAGACAGAATACTGATATAAATAAATGGAGAGGAAGGACAACTACTCTTTATAGAAGAATTTCAATTATTAAATGCAGGAGGAATGAGGGAAATCAAGTATCACCAGTAGAATACTAGAATAATCATTGCTGTGGGCAAGATCCACTAATGAATGCTTAATTTAATGAGCAGAACTTTAAGCTAAAAAGGGGCATTTAAAAAAATCTTAAAGTACGTCTCCAAAAATATTTTCTAATTACAAATCAAAAAAAAAGAAAAAAGAGTGAACTTTACAGTAGAAAATCCTGGCAGATACCACCTCGGCCAAGTGGGAAATGTTAATATTACCAATAACATACATTGACATTACTTGCCCCCTGATATGAAACATTAATGACTGCACAATACCTCTGTGGTATTCTTTCTCATAATAAATAACCTTAACCTAACCTTGACAAAACATCAGACAAACCCAAATTAAGGGATGTTCTATGAAATAAGCGACCAGTCTGCTTCACAAGAGTCAAGGCCATAAAATACACAGAAAGACTAAGAAACTCCAAAGACTGAAGAAGACTAGGGACACATGACAGTGAAATGCAGTGTGAGATACTGGGTTGGATCATGAACTAGAAAAACAAATAAATGAAAAAACTGAATAAATTTTTTAGCTTAATTAGTAGTATTTTACCGAGGTTAATTTTTTAGCTTTGATGAGTCTTGTGATTACATGAGATGTCAACATAAAGGGAAGCTAGGTGAAAGGTTTCATACACTCTATTATTTCTGCAATGCTGTTAATCTAAAATTATCTCAAAATAAAAATATTTAAATCATCTTAAAGTTGATAAAAATATTCACATAAATTTTATATATATTTCCCATCAGGGAAATATACCTAATAAAACACTAATCTAATAATAAATGTATATTCAGTTTGCCCTCAACATTCTAACCATTCAGAATTCTAAAATTTCTCTCAGCTGTAAAAACTTGTTGCTGATCTGGAATGCATGAAAACAGAATCTGTACCTAGGTCAGATTTTATTCAATACCATTATGTAAATCACCCTGTAGAAACCGGTAAAAGAAAATGCTGATACCCTGGCTACTGCTATTAATAGACTATTTTGTCTCTGACCCAAGAGTCTTATGTCTTCTGCCAGCATTCATAAAACTGCAGCAAGTCTAATTTGCTAGCTGGCAAGTTAAGCAAAAATCTCAGCCTCTTCAGAGTTCTTAACACATTCAGTTCCACTTTCTTGCACACAAAGAAGAGTAATACAGTTGTTGAAAAATCAAATGCCTCAAGGTGCCTAGTAGGTAGTATAAACAAATGAAGTGGGTCAGACAGAGATGATGATCAACTAGAGAGTTCACTCCTTGTTTAAAAGGCACGATTGCCGTTCCAGTTAATTATTATGGATACACGGCTACCAAATTGTCTGATACTTTCATGAGAAGCCAAAACTCTTGTTTTATGTAAGTAACCTACTTTTTGAATGTTGATAACCTAATTTTAAAAGTTCTAAAGCATGTTGTAGACTCAAAAAAATGTATCTATGGATCAGTGTTGTCATGGATATTTACATGGTAGACTAAGGTAGAAAGGTAGAAAAGACAGAGATCTAATTTCTTCTGCTTATGGACTGCATAAGTTAATTCACTTATAAACTTTCTATATTTTCCCTGATTTCAAATCAGTTCCATATTGGTAGAATACACAGAATAGGTCCTTTCACAATTTGTTCTTTAGACTCATCCAGACATTTTGAGCAACTTTTGAAAGAGAACGTGATGGGAACATATAGAACTATAGAGAAATTCAGGAAAAAGAAATTAAACAATAAAATTCTCAGGATCAGGCCTATTTTTTGACTCCATGATTTGTCTTTGCAAAAATAAGGCCTGTAGTTTCAGGAAAAATGAAACACTGTATGTTGTTTATTGGTTATTCAATCAGATATGCACCACTGAGTCTTTAACATTGTATTTCAGCTGCTCTGCATTTGCTGGCTGAAGATAAAGAAAAAAAAGTATATTAAAATAAGATGCTGGTAAGAACATCAAAGATTGAATGAAAATTTGGACTGCTCCATTTTGCGGTATAAAAATGCCTAACTCTAGAATTTTCCCACAATTTGAATGTCCTATTTTGTATCAATGCTTTTTATATAATGTAGTAATCTCCCATAACAAAATGGGAATATTGTTTGAGATGTTCATGAAAACTATTCCAGACTCTTATTAATCTGTAGGATTTAAAAGAAGATATAATATCATTCAATTTACTTATCTCATTTCACAAGCTTTAAACCCCAAACCAACACTTACAAAGCAATTACAACTACGTGGAAAGACATGAGATACATAGAGTTTAAAATAAATGCCATCCTACCCAGACAATTCATATGCAGGGAAACCAAATTTTTGGTTTTAAAACAATTCCTACCTTCTGAGTTGCTGGGTAGCTCAATGGGCCAGCCAAACAAGCCTCTTTTTATTTGTCAAATGTATTCTGCTCCCTCCAACCACAGAACAGCTCCTATGCTTTTCCATGAAATTCTTTCCATTCCTCCTTACCTGTGCCTGACCAAAACTCAGCTCACTTTCCATTGTCACAAGAAAGCCTTCTCTGACTCCCTCACTTGCCAAATTCTTTTCACTTTATCATAGTGCTGCCTATTCACTTGTTATCATAATATGCACCACATTTGTGGTTATTAGAGTAACATCCTTATTGCCACTGGGCTGTAATACTCAAGAAGACAGGATCCATTTCTGTTTTTAGTTTCCACTAAATCCTCAATTCCAAATAGAGTTTTTAACATATGGTGAACATTCAAGCTAAACTTGTTAAATATGAGTAAAACAGAGCCTAAATTCTAAGATGTTATTCCTAAGTCTCTCACTGTCATCTAACCTAAGTCAAATCACTTAGTTTCTCTAGCTGAAAAAAGAAGAGTTAAAAAATGGGTTGTTTTGATGTGTATAAAAATTTTAGATTGTGGATGACAGATCCTGTCTTTTTAACCTAAGGGTGATATTTAAATTTTTATTTTTATTTAGTTGAATATTTTCAATACAACCCTAATGCATGTAGAGGGAATCATATGCAACTAGTAAAATTGCAATCAATACATTTATGAAGTATATAATTCAATGGTGTTAGTGTATTCAAGAGTTGCACAAAGAGTCACATTTTTAGAACATTTTTATCACTCAATCCTAATTTTTTCTGATATCAGTGTAGCTACTCTACCTTTCTTATGGTTTTAGTTTGCATGCAAATCTTTTTTTCCACCCTTTTACTTTCAATCTATTTGAGTCTTTGAATCTAAAGCATTTTTCCAGTAGATACCATATAGTTGGATCTCAATTCAATTAAATTGTCTTCATTTACAAAAGTGGATTTTGAGTGCAGTACTTGAGATTTATTCTAATTCAAAGAGAACTCTTCTTCAAAAGATCCCTAGGATAACATTAAGCTTACCAACAGTTGCATTACAGGGGTCCCAGAAGGACAAGAGAGAAAAAGAGGAATCAAAAATTTATTTTATAAAATCATGACTTAAAACTTCCTAAATGTAAGGAAGGAAACATATATTCAGGTACAGGAAGCACAGACATTCCCAAACAAGGTGAACCCAAGAAATATCTTAATTAAAATGGCAAAAGTTAAAGAGAATTCTAAAGGCAGTAAGAAAAAACAGTCATATACAAGGCTATCAGCTCATTTTTCTGTAAAAACTTTTAATATATCATGCCACTTCTTTCTGGCCTGCAAAGTACTGGAAGGGAAAAACCCTGCAATCTAGAATACTCCACACAGCAAGATTATCACTTAAAATCAAAGGAGACTTAAAGAATTTCTCAGGAAGGCAAAAACAAAAAGTTCATCCATACTAAACCTATCCTGAAAGAAATATGAAGTATCTTCTCAAAGTGCAAAAGAAGAATTTATAGAGAAGGGAAAATCCCAGTAGGAAAGGCAAATACACAGTAAAGACTGAGGTTCAACCACTTAAATAAGCTAATACAAAGATTAAAAGACAAACAGTTGTTGAAGCAACTATAGCTATAATAAACAGTTAAGGAATAAACATGAAGATACAAAATATGATATTACAAAACATAAAATTAGAGGGCAGAGTTAAAAATGTCAATCTTTTAGAATGTGCTTCAACTACCAGTTTACAACAAGAAGATATAGTTGTAGGTCAACATATATGAACCCCATGGTAACCACAAATCAAAAACCTGCAAAAGATACACAAAAACTGAAAAGAAAAGAACATAAGCATACCACTAAAGAAAATCAACAAACCACAAGGGAAGAAACAAAAAAAATGAAGAAGTGAACAGAGAAGAATTACAAAGACAATTGGAAAATGAGTAATAAAATAGCAATAAGTTCATACCTATTAACAATTACTTTAAACGTCAACGAAATAAATGCTCTAATCAAAGATAAAGTGCGGTTGATTGGATGAAGAAACAAGACCCATCTGTAAGCTGTTTATAAGAGATTCACTTCAGAGCTAAAGACACACACAGATTGAAAGTAAGGGGATGGAAAAAGATATTTCATGCAAACAGAAGTGAAAAGAAAGCAGAAATAGCAATACTCATATCAGACAGAATAGACTTTTAAATGGAAGCTATAACAAAAGAAAAGAAGGGTATTATATAATAATGAAGGAATCAATATAAAAGGAGGATATTTTAAAATATATGCACACAATACAGGAGCACCTAAATATACAAAGCAAATATTACAGATATAAAGGGAGAAATTGAAAATAATACAATAACAGCAAGTGACTTTAACACTCTACTTTCATCAATGGACAGATCATCCAAACAGAAAATCAGTAAGGCAACAACAGTTGTTTTAAATGACACAAAAGACCAGTTGGACTAAATAGATATCTACAGGACATTCTATCCAAAAACAGCCAAATACACATTCTTTTCAAGTGCACATGGAACTTTCTCCAAGAGAGATCACATGCTCAGCCATAAAACAAATCTTAACAAATTTAAGAGGATAGAAATTATATCAAGCATTTTCTCCCAAGAACAACAGTGTGAAACTAGAAATAAATTCCAGACAGAAATATGGAAAAAGAACATGTGGAGACTGAAAAAAAAATGTTACTCAGAAACCAATGGGTCAATGAAGAAATCAAAGAGGAAATCAGAAAATACCTCAACACAAATGAGAATGGAAAAACAAACTTTCCAAAATCTATGGGATGCAACAAAAGCTGTTCTAAGAGGGAAGTTTATAGTGCTGCAGGCCTTTCTCAAGAAACAAGAAGAATCTCCAATAAACAACCTAAACTACCATCTAAAGGAATTCAAAAAAGAAGAACAAAGCCCAAAGTTGGAAGGAGGGAAAAAATAAAGTTCAGAGAGGAAATAAGTAAACTAGGGACCAAGATAACAATAGAAAAGATCAGTAAAACCAAAATATATTTTTATGAAGATATAAACAAAATTGATAAACCTTTAGTTAGGCTTACTAAGAAGAAAAGAGAGAGGGCCCAAATAAACAAAATAAGAAATAAAAGGGCAGAAATAACAAACACTACCACAGAGATACAAAATATCATAAGAGAATATTGCAAACAGCTATATACAAACTGGACAACCTAGAAACCATGAACAAATTTCTAGAAACATATGTGCCAAAATTGAATCAAGAAGAAACAGACAATTTGAATAGGCCAATTACTAGCAGTGAAGTTGAATTCATTAAAAAACAAAAACAAAAACAAAAAACTCCCAGCAAACAGAAGTTCAGGATCAAAGAGTTTCACATGGAAATTCTACCAAACACACAAAAAAATATCTATTCTTTTAAAACTATTCCGAAAAATGAAGAGGACAGGACACTCCCAAGGCCTTGTAGAATGGTGACCATTCTACAAGGCCACCATTACCCTGATACCAAAACCAAACAAAGATAGTACAAAGACAGAATATTTATGGTCAATATGTTTGATTAACATAGATGTAAAAATACTCAACAAAATATTAACAAACTAAATCCAGTTTTGGCTAAAAAGAATCATCCACCATGATCAAGAGTGATTTATTCCAGGGACATAAGAATGGTTCAATATCCACAAATCAATGTAATATACCATACTAACAAAAGAAAAGATAAAATTAACATGATAATTGCAATAGAAAAAACAGAAAAAGCTTTTGACAAAAGTCAACATCCATTTATGATAGTACCCATTGGATGTCATGGATTGACTGTCTGGATTTTTTGTGTTCCTTAATAGAGTCCTGAATTTTGTTTTAGCAGGTTAATAATTTATTTGCACATTAGTTTGATCCTTTCAAGGCTTACATTTTAACTTTGTTAGTGAGAGTCTAGTGTAGATTTTACTTAAGGGCTGCATTAACTCTACTCTTTAGGTGTGGTTATTCTGCAAATGCTTCTAAATGCTGAGAGTTTTCAATGGTAACGCTTCACTAGTCAGAGTGAAGTGTGGTCTGAACTTGATCATCCAACTTGTGTGAGCTCCGTAAGTTGTTCATTTTTACTCCTCTCTGGTGTTGTTTTCTCCCAACAGTTGGCTTTTTGCCTGGCCTCATGGAGTCTGATTCTGTACATGCACAGCTAAATACTCAGCCAAAGACTCTACAGATCCCCTTGTGCAGAATTCTGGAGCTTTCTCTCAGCAAAGGTCCTTTGTTCCCAGTACCTTACTCTGCAAATTCTAAATGTTTCTGTCGCCTCAAACTCTGATCTCTGTCTCAGTGAGACTACTATGCTCTGTTTGATCACCTTTCCCAGGAAGACCTTCCAGACAGAAAACCAGATAATCATGGTGCTCATTTCATTTGTTTCCCTTCTCTCAGAGATTACAGCCCTCACTGCATATTGTCCAACATCTTAAAAACAGTTATGTATTTTGTCTAGTTTTCTAGTCATGAAGACAAGGGCACTGTTGGGTACCCATTTAGCCCAAAGTGGAAGTGCCTTCAGTTATACTGTAAGAGGAATGTAAGGCAAAGACCATGCAGGGCCTGGTGAACCAGATAACAGTCTGGATTTCACTCAATGAGCCACAGAAGGGTTCCAGGTAGAGAAAAAACATGAAATGATCTACATTTTCTAAATATAATTTAATAAAAAGTGGGATTGTAGATAAGAATGGAAGCAAATAGATCAGTTAGAAAGCTCTTTCAAAATTCCAGATAATATGTTGTAGTGGCTTAGACTTCCTAACAGTAGTAGTAGTAAAGAGAAGTGATAGTAGTTGAGAAGTTTTTGGTGATAGTTGGATATGAGTTTTAAAAAAGGGAGAAATCAAGAATTTCTCAGGTTTTTGTTGGCCAACAAATTGGAAGGTGGTATCACTGAGTGAAAAATTTTATATATGTTTATTTATAAAATAAGGACTGTTTTGTGATCATGCAGATATTAGTTTGCTAGGGCTTCAGTAACAAAGTACTAGACTGGGTGGCTTAAACACCAGAAACGTATTGTCTCACAGTTCTGCAAGCAAGAAATACAAATACAAAATTAAGGTGTCCACAGGGTTAGTTCCTTCTAAGAGCTATGAGAAAAGGTAATGTTCTAGACCTTTCTCCTTGACTTACAGATGGTCATCTTCTCCCTTCATCTCTTCAACATTATCTTCCTCATGAGTGTCTGTGTACAAATTTTCCCCCTCTTTAAGAACACCAGTCATATTGGGTCAGAGCCTACTCTAGTGGCTTCATTTTAACTTGAATTATCTCTGTAAAAATCTTATTCCCAAATAAAGTCACTTTCTGAGGCACTGGAAGTTAGAACTTGAACATATTAATTTGAGGAGGCACATATTAACCTATAATAATAGAAAAGTCTGAAAGAAAGGTAAAGACTCTAAGCTAAGATTTCTCTAATAAATTACATATCTACAAAATCTACAAGTGTATGCATAGAGATGGCAATACAAATTTTATTCCAAGGTGTGGAGACACAGTGTAAGAGATGACTAATATTCACCAAGATGTTAACATTTTGTAGATAATTTGGTACATGATTATATGATGTTTCTAATGTGCTGTGTATATATATGTATATATATGTATATTAATACTTGACTCAAACAGTATCTCTTGGTAACACTTGGTGCCTCTTGGTAATACTAGATTTCCAAAAAACACATTTTAAAAATCATCTCAGTAAGAGGTTTGTACTGGTAACTGTAGAGAACTAAGATTGCACAGTTGGTGTGGAGCCTAGAAAAGAAGTTCTTGAGTACAAAAGGAAAATAATTTTATGTGACAGAAAACAAGGACTAGTTTAGTTTCTTGAACAGTGTATTCATTATTCAAATAATGAAAATAGTTGTACAAACTCAAATAAGAAAAAAACCTTTCATATTAGGTAGTAATGATAGAATATATGGGGATGAAGAACATTCAGGAAAAGAGACCACACAACTAAAAATGTCACTAAGTGAAAATGTGTCTCCCAATATTCAATGAGGTGGTGGTAGGTCTTTGAACTGAAAAAAAAAAAGTGATGACTTGCCATATGAATTTCCCTTATACAATGGGACTCTAACATGACTATCCTGAGAAAAAAAATTGTAATATGTTTTACAAAGGTTATAATTTTTGAGTTATTATAGATAACTTTGTGTAGTTAAAACCCCTCATAATTATCAGTCTGTTACCCATTGGGCTAAACATATTGTGAGATACAAGAATGCTTTCTTGAAAACATCACTATGGCACTATATAGTGAATTCTAAATGCTTCTAACTCTATTTAGTATCTGTTCTGAAAACAATGAAGGATTTGTGGTTCATTACTCCAAAATCTAATTATCTGGGAATAAGAAGGAAGATCTAGTTTGTGTTATCCTTATTCTATAAGTTTAGATACTTTCTTCCAAAATTCTTAAACTTAACATGTTATTTTACTTGATTCCCATAACTACCCTTGAAGACAGATGTTATTCTTATTTTAAAAAATCAGAGATTAACTTGCCTAAGAGAAACGGGATCTAACTAGAACTTAAATTAAACCAGTGTGTTAGTTAGCATTCGGTAATGCTGCTAAGACAAAGAGACCCATTTCTCTTTTCTCCCTTCCAGTCCCTAAACAAAACAAGTAGCCTAAAGAAGGTCAAATCTATTTTTCATGTAATAATCCAGAGGTGTATGGTTCAAGACTAGCAGGATTGCTTGCATCCTCAAAACCAACCTTCCAACTCTTGGTTCAATACTTCAGTTGTCTCCATTTCCCAGCCACCAGGAAGACAAAAAGAGGAGGTGCTGGCCACTGCTTTCATCTAAGAGAACCTCACTCCTGATCATATTCTAAGGACCAGAATCTAATCACACAGCCATATCTAGCTGTGAGGGACACAGAAAAAAATAAAAATCTACCTGGGAGCCCACACTCTTGGAGGTGGAATATTATCAGTGTTGATTATTAGATGCAGAATGTGTTAAGTCAAAGAGTTCAGCGAAATTCATAGAGCTTAGCCAGACAATGTTGGAAAAGAGACATGGTAATAAGGAAACATACCTACTTGCTTACAAAATGAAAGTGACATGAACCAAAAACTCAATTGAGAGTCTACCAAGTAAAAATAGAGTGAAGAGTGTCCTACACATGCACCATATCCAGTTACCTACATAACATGTCCCATTTATTGTGTTAATATTATATTCAGAACTTTTTAATACAAATAGATTAATAATTATCAAAAAGGATTAGCACAAGAGCTAGTTAACCCCTTCTTGGGGAGAGGGAGGGCTACTGAGAGTTGCTTTGGCAACTGGCAAAGCATATGATATATACTAAGGAACTTAATTTGTAGATAAAAGTGTTTAAACTAAGTCTGTGACCTTGTGACCTTCTCGAGCCCTGCAAAACTCCCTCTTGACTGGGTCAGAGTCAAAGTAGACGTATATTTGCATTGTCTTCAAGAGTGTCATTGCTGCATGGCAGGAAGTCCTAGAGGGAACATGTTTAAGGGTCACAAGCACTTTCCTTCAGGAAAAAAATAGAGCATTTATATACTTAGGAATTTCAGAAACAAACAATACACACCCTTGAAGTAAGAACACATGCTCAAAGACATTATCTTAACTGAAGTCCAGAAGTATATTCTAAATCAATAAGGACATAGTTGAAATGGAGAGGAGATATTTGGTGAAAGAACTTAAATTATTAGGTAGAGACTGAGATTCAATAGGTAACAAAGAATCTCAGGTTTTGTTTTTCTGTTTGTTTGTGTTTTTTTACAAAGTTTATTCTAGGAAGAGCAACTCAGTGAGAGATAAAACTGTTTTAAAATTTACATATATGTATTGTTCATTGTTTCTAAGAACAGTTCAGAGCATTAGCTTTTTAAACTTAAATGTAGTATCAAAGGAATAAAGCCAACCATAAAATAAGAATCAACAGAATGCAGTAATCCAATTACAAATGACAGTAAAATGTGCCTACACACATTCAAGATATCAATCAGCTAAGTTTTAAATAATAAGTAGTTCTTTTGTGTCCTTTTTAAAAGTGTTCCACATATAAGCAATATCATATAGCATTTTTCTTTCTATTTCTGGCTTACTCCACTTAGAATGACACTCTCCAGGTCCATCCATGTTGCTGCAAATGGCATTATTTTATTCATTTTTATGGCTGAGTAGTATTCCATTGTATATGCATATACCACATCTTCTTTATCCAGTCATCTGTTGATGGGCACTTGGATTGTTTCCATGTCTTGGCTATTGTAAATAGCGCTGCTTTGAACATTGAGGTGCATGTGTCTCTTTGAATTATATTTTTCTCTGCATATATGCCCAGGAGTGGGATTGCTGGATCATGTGGTAAGTTTATTTTTAGTTTTTTGAGAAATCTCCATACTGTCCTCCATAGTGGCTACACCAATTTGCATTCCCACCAACAGTGTCATGTTTCTTTTCGCCATAGCCTCTCCAGCATTTATCGTTTGTACTTTTTAATGATGGCTTATTCTGGCCTGTGTGAGGTGATATCATAGTTTTGATTTGCATTTGTCTAACAATTAAAGATGTTGAGCATCTTTTCATGTGCTTCTTAGCCATCTGTTTGTCTTCTTTGGAGAGATGTCTATTTAGGTTTTCTGCCCATTTTGATTGGGTTGCCTTTTTTTTGATATTAAGCTGTGTGTATATTTTTTTGATATTGAGCTGTTTGTATATTTTGGAAATTAGTCCCTTGTCAGGCACATAATTTGCAAATATTTTCTCCCATTCTGTAGGTTGTCTTTTTGTTTTGTTGATGGTATCCTTATCTGTGCAAAAGCTTTTAAGTTTAATTAGGTCCCATTTGTTTATTTTTGCTTTTATTTCCATTATTCCAAGAGCTGATTCAAAAAATATATTGCTGTGATTTATGTCCAAGAGTATTCTGCCTATGTTTTCTCTAGGAGTTTTATAGCATCTGGTCTTACATTTAAGGCTTTAATCCATTTTGAGTTTATTTTTGTATATGGTATTAGAGAATGTTCTAATTTCAGTCTTTTACAGGTAGCTGTCCAGTTTTCCCAGCACCACTTATTGAAGAGACTGTCTTTTCACCATTGTATATTCTTGCCTCCTTTGTTTTAGATTAACTGACCATAAGTGTGTGGATTTATTTCTGGACTTTCTATCCTGTTCCATCAATCTATGTGTCTGTTTTTATGCCAGTATCATACTGTTTTGATTACTGTAGCTTTGTAGTATAGTCTGAAGTCAGGCAGTGTGATTCCCCCAGAAGTATTGCTTGAAGCTGATGATTTTGATAGCTGCATATGTTATGGACTTAAATAAAAATCCACATATATTTGTATCATTTTAACTATAATCTTAAAAAGCCCTTTCTCCTTACATCTCAGTTTATATTTCTCTAAAATTCTCCATTTTTGTCTTCAGGTTTCTCCAGTGGTATTCACAGAAGTGCTTTTCTTGTCTTCTCATATTATCCATATCACCTACTCTGTTCTCATGGCAGATGTACTCATTACCCCCTTTTTTTTCTCTGATACACATTTTATTTATCCAGTTAGGTCATATTTTACATATCCAGAAATATTCTAGATTCTCAAATTCCCTCATTTTTAACTTCCAAGAGCTCCTGAATAATCTCCCTCCCATGAGAGCAAGTAAGTACTGTCCATCCAGTGGTAGAAATTAGGAAGAGAAAGTTTTACAAAGAGTTAAGTGGTACAAGTGGGTAGACAAAGAAGTAGGTACTTAAGCTGATGTTAGCATGATCTTTGCAATCTGTCACGGAATAAATATGTAGAAAGTATGTGTCATGTGTTTGTACCCAAACATGCTTCTTTTCCAAGAGTTTAGAATAAATGTATCAGGCAGTGATGGCTCATTGCCTATCCAATTCTTCACTTTTTCATTACTAACAGAAATGAAGTACATTCAGGGTGGTAATATTCCTAGCTTAACCTGCAATGAAAGATAGCTTTGTATCTAAGTTCTGGCCCATGAGATATCAGTAAAAGTTTTACCTTGGTCTTCTTGGTCTTCTAAAGGAAAACTGACAACTGGTACCTCCCATTTTTTGCCCAGTCTCCTTTCTTCCTGTTGGCTAGCTAGAAAGCTGGTGGACTTCCAGCAGTCATCTTAAACTTCTGGCAACCTCAAGACTGGAATCCACACATTAAATAAGATGGAATGGAAAGATAGGAGAAGACTTTTGACCCTGATAAGTTGTCATGCCAATTCAAACTCTCCTCAGCCTTCTCTTATTTGAGAGAATTCTCTAGCTTGATAAAGTCACTTTAAGGTTACTCTTAAATGCAGTGGAACTGACACAACTGAGTTAAATTATTTTTATTAGATGATCATCAAGAGTGGAGGGTGGGAACAATAATATTAACAGATTCCACCAAGACAATTATAATGATTTAAGAGTGTAACAAAGTCCATATTATAACCTGTAATATTTTCTAGACTTTATTTGTGTGGTATGTTGTCAAGTTTACTCAAGCACAAATTTTATCTTAAATTCCCTTAAAAAGATAATTCTCACTCTTTAGAAGCATTATTATTATGTATTTTTTTCAGCACCATTATACAAATAAGATAGAAATGGGAAAGAAATATGTTCAAAAACATTTTTGCATTGAGAGTATTTCATTTTCCTTCTTTTGTTATTGTAGGGAGGGGGTTACTTGCTGCTTTGTTTGAGGAACATTTGAGTAATTAGGTTAAAAAGTAACACTAAACTGAAGTTTCTTAACAGAATTATTTTACTCAAAAAAAAAATTCTGAAGGAACTATACCATTTTCTTTATAAGAACATATTCAGAATGCAATGATCACAGTTTTATTCAATATTGTATGACCAAAGAATTGGATTCTCCTTGTCCAAATAGTAAAAACTAAAATAATGTGACATTGTTATATCCAGAAAATGCAATACCTGAAACATTTATAGAACAGAAGGAGAAAAAAAGTATGTGATCTCCAGTGGCATATGTTTTGAATTATAACACATGAATTAAATGGTTGCAAACAATGCTGAATAAGTAAAAGACATCATGGAATGAAAATACAATATACACTGCAAAACCATATGTATCCTAAGGCTGAAGTACTTTTAGGTTGCCTTTATAGGACCACAGCAGAAATATTTGATGTAGGAGGTGAGTTTTTTTGCCATTGGGTTTTTTTTTCCTTGCTAAATTCTCACAAGTGGTTTATTTTCTAGGATGTATATCCTCTTTCTCACCACAAGAGTCACAATCAGTGTATTTCAACAGCTTGAAGAAATTACCTTCTCTCCTGCATTCAATTCAAAATCTTCCTCTTCTTTCTTCCTCTTTTCTATTTAGATACACGTGTTATAAAATTGCCAACTGCTAATGAGGGATAAGCATCTCTCCAGGCTTTTTAGGTTTAAAAATTGGTCAAAGTCACTTGAGTTAAAATTATTTCCCCATACCATCAGCCCCAACTCAATTCATATCCAGTAGATCTTCTAATAGCTTCTCTCCTGCATTTTCCTTTTGTTATATGCACTGTCCTCAAAACATCTTCTCAAGCCCACTTCAAAAACATTTTGAAAAACTACTTTATGCAATTTTTTTAAAGTCAGGAGTTGCCAAAGTTAAGATCTTCATGACACCCCAAACTCATTCATTGCACAGATTGTATAGATTAAGCTTGAATTTCTGTCATCTAACCTATGATTGAAAATATATGAATCCAGTGTTGGAGATGTTTTTATAAAATTCTATGACATTCAATGATCTATTAAAATTTAGTCTTTATGTTACTTCATCATTCAATTTAAAAGCAAAATTGTGTTTATAAGTTCACCTTACACTTACTGCTCTTTTTTCCCAATACACAAAATAATGTAAATTTTGTGTCACTATAATGTTTACTTATTTGTTTAAAAGTAGGTATTTTGAGTCTCAAACCTAAAAATACCCTTCTTCCTTTTCCCCATCTCAAAATTTTTAAAGACTTGGGTTTTTAGGCTACTGAAGCACCTTAGCACCTAATTTCAATCTCTATTTTTAAAAAGTATTATTTGAAAATAAAATATTTTTAAAGTTCTGATAGTTGCACTTATTATTATAGGATGAAAAGACTGAAGGCAAAGTATGTGGTTTTCCTATTATAAAAATAAAGCAATTTTTAAAATGTCTTCCATCCCAAATTTATCTTTTATGAATATACAAATTTTATTTCAATTTACAATTTTTTATTAAAAACTAATGGCTTACAGGAGAAAATGCTTTTGCTTAAATGTTTAATGTTTGAGACTTAATAATAAATTTGAAAGTAAACTTTTTTACCTATCAAATTGACAAAGATTTCCAAAATGTCTACTAGCCTGAGTCCACTGCCCTGGTAGTAAATTTGGTATTCTCAAACACTGCTGCTGAGAAAATAACTGCTTCAGTTTTTCTGGGGAGTAATTTGGTAATCCATATCAAGTATTTCAAGATTATTCATATAAATCAATCCAGTATTATGCGCTAAGCTCACAAAGATTATGTGGTTTTTTTAGAGTAGAGAAATATTAAAAGCCAACTGTTATTTCTAGTAGATAAGTATATAAATTATAGTATAATCACGTATTTTAATATTACATAGCATTAAGAATATTTCTGATGAATATTTAATAGGTAAGTTTTCATACTGTAATTTTTCTTAGTGGAAACTGCAAGACACACTGCTGAATATAAATTATGACCCAAATGTCCCTTCATGTTATTTACAAAAATGGCCACGGTAAGTGCCTTTCCTATTGACTACTCTTGAGCAGTATCCTCTCATCTGATTCCCAGCATGGCCATAAGCCTTGCTTTGGCTAATTAGGTATTAGCTAATGTGATGAAAATAGAGATTTAATAAGGACTTGCTTGTGGGACTTTGCCCCCATGCTGCTTTCTGGAACCCTGAGGAGACCATCATGTAAAGAAGCCTAGAATAACGTACATCAAAGTGGAAGGCCATGTGAATCAGAGACAAGCTATCCCAGCTAAGGCCCCCTAGACCAACCAGTCAGCCAACTGCGAGACATATGAATGAGGTTATCCAAGATCAGCCATCACTAGCCAAACTTCCAGATGACCACTTCAGCCCAAAAGAGAAACACAGATAGTCAGTGCAAAAAAATTATGAATTAAATAAATTTCAGTTTTTTTAAGCCATTAGGTTTTAGTTTTTTTAACAAAACAAAAACTAACCAATAGACATAGTAAGATGACTATAAACTTTGATGTTTTCCTTTAAAGCTTTCCAAGTTTTCTAAATGCAGTAAAATCAGTAAGAGTTTTTATAATCAGATTATCTCATTTCATAATAAGAAAAATATAAAGCAGACAAAAGTAAAAACAGCTGAAGAAAATTAAGAAAAATGAGTTGTATTCCTCATGTGTACCCTTCAGTTATCAGTTTCCCTGTAGAAACCGTTGGACAGTATCATCTCTGGAAATAGTTTTTTACAAAACTGTAGTTCATATATTTTCTTTTTGGTTTCATTCCAGTGACTTTGGTTTCACTGTGGTTAATTTCTGAAGTTTTGGTGTCCCTTCCCAATGTCCTTGCTTTTTAATGGTTGCAAAACATACAGTCAGTAATACATAAGTTGGAAGTCATCATATAACAGTTTCCTATGGGAGAGTGACATCAGCATCATGGCATCGTGAAACAGTCCCTTTGTCTCTCCCTTTCAATCTACAACTGACAAAACATACAGAACTCAAAGGTTCCTCCACCCAACACACCAGGGATATCAGAGAGATCTACATATCTGTACATCTGAAGGTGAGTGGACTGAAACACATAGAAGTGGTAACACCCATGATTCTGGTCCCCCAGTCTCAGCAGCAGCCACAGCAAATCCCACTGGGAACAGGGCAGCAGAACCTGAGGCACTCACAACCTTCTCCCTCCTGCGCCTCTGCAGCAGCAGTGCCCATAACCCAGGCGACCTCAAATGCTACAGAGGACCACTACCCAAGTGTCCCAGCAACACTGGCAGGAGCAAAGCACTGGCAACTCTGGAGGCACTGGCAACAACTCTGGCAGAGGTGATGGAGGGTAGAGGGTGCCAATTCTCAAATATAGCCAGAGGCAACTTAGATAACAGAAACAAAAATCTTCTGCTATAGTGCTACCTATTGATCAACAAAACAAAGGCCTTTAATTACCAATCTGTTGAATTGTTAAGATCAAAGTAAACAGAGTTTTACCTAAATAAGTAAAGTGTTTACTACTTCAAATATGCTGGCAGGGAACAACTCATTAAGCACCATGAAAAACCACGGTAACATGGTATCTCACATATACACACACACACACACACACACACACACACACACACACACACACAAAGACAGCTCTCCAGAAACCAAACTTAAACTCATGGAAAATTGTGATATAACTGATGGAGAATTCAAAATAGCTGTCGTGAAGAAAAACTCGACAAGCTACCAGAAAACTCAGAAAGGCAGTTCAATGAGCTCAGGAATAAAATTAATGAACAAAATAAATACTTTACCAAAGAGATTAAAACCCTATAAAAGAACCAAATAGAAATTCTGGAGCTTAAGAATTCAACAAATGATGAATTCATTGAAAGCACTAGAAATAGAACAGACCATATATATGGAAGAAAGAATTAGCAAGCTCAAACATAGAAATCTAAAATGATTTAGGTAGAAGAGGAGAGAGAACTAAGAGTATTTCAAAACATAAACTCTGTGAGAACTATGTGACTCCATTAGAAAAGGCAACATAAGGATAATGGGTATCCCAGAAGGAGAAGAGTGGGAGAAGGAAACAGAAAGCTTATTTAAAGAAATAATAGCTACAAACTTCTCAAACCCAGGGAAGGAAATGGATAAAGAAATCCACAAAGCTAGTAGAACACCTAATTACCTCAAAGCAAAAAGACCTTTTCCAAAACTTAATATATTACAACTGTTAAAATTCAATTATACAGAATTTTAAAGGAAGCTAGGGAAAAAAGATAGTAACCTACAAAGGCTATCAACAGATTTCTCAGAAGAAACCTTATAGGCCAGGAGAGAGGGGGTGACATACTCAAAATATTGAAAGATAAAAATTGTCAGCCAAGAATATTCAGTAAAGTTATTCATTAGATATGAAAAAGAAATAAAGGCTTTCTCAGACAAATAAAAGCTGAGGGAAATTACCACCACTATACTATCTTACAAGAAATGTTGAAAGAGCACTTTGACTTGAAATGAAAAGACAAAAGTACACAAAACTTTGATGAAGGTGAAGCAGATAAAATCAGAAAACTGCAACTCTAGAATAGGTTGTTAAACCATTATAGCATAAAGCTGAAAGGGGGAAAAAGCATTAGAAATAACTATTGCTACTTCAATTTGGTAACAAATTCACAACATGAAAAGGGATAATTTGACAACAAAAACATAAAAGGGAAGAGGAAAATAATTTGTTCCGGGAAATAAAACTAAGATGCTGTCATCAGAAAAAGGACTATTTTATCAATGAGACCTTTTGTACAAACTCCATGATAATGACAAAATAAAAATCTAGAGCAGTGACACAAAGGAAGAAACTGAGAAAAATACCATCGAAAAGCATTAAACAAAAATGGCAGGGAGAAACACAAGTAAAAAGAAATAATAGATAGAGCAATCAGAAAAATAGAAGATAAAATAGCAGTATTAAATCTTCAGCTATCAATCATCACATTAAATGTAAACATTTTGAATTCACCAACCAAAAGACAGAGTGGTTGGTTGGATTAAAAAACAAGATGCAATTATATGTTGCCTCCACGAGACTCATCTTTGCTCTAAATAAAATGTAGGCTTAAGGTGAAGAGTTGGAGGATGATACTCCAAGCAAATGGTAGGCAAAAGAAAGTGGGTGTAGCCATACTAATATCAGACAAAGCAGATTTCAACCCCATAAAATGTAACAAGAGACAAAGACGGACATTATTTAATGTAAGAGGGACAATCTATCAAGAAAACATAACTTTTATTAATATATATGCACCTAACATGGGAGCACCAAAATATATAAAGGAATCATTAACAGACCTAAAGTGAGAAATCAACAATAACACAATAATAGTAAGGGACTTTAACATTCCACTTACATCAATGGCTAGATCAAACAGAAAGTCAAAAAAAAAAATGAGCCTTAAATGAAACATTAGATCAGATAGACTCAATACATAGATATAAAACATTCCCTCCCAAAGCAGCAGAGTATACATTCTTCAAGTGCACATGGGACATTCTCAGGGATAGATCATATGTAGGGGTACAAAACAAGTTTCAATATATTTAAGATGACAAATTATATCAAACATCTTTTCCAAACACAACAGTATAAAACTGGAAACCAACTATAAGAAGAAAGCTGGAAGATTACAAATATGTGGAGACTAAATAACACACTACTGAACAACTATTGGATGAATAAAGAAATCAAAGGAGAAATAAAAAAATACCTGAAGACAAATGAAAATGAAAATATGACATACCAAACTCTACAGGATACAGTAAAAAGTGGTACTAAGAGGGAATTTTATAGCAATACAGGCCTACCTCCCAAAACAAGAAAAATCTAAATCTAACCTCATACCTAAAAGAGTGATAAAAGGAGAATAAAGCCCAAAATCAGAAGAAAGGAAGGAAATAATAAAATTCAGAGCAGAAATAAATGAAGTAGAGCCCAAAAATACAATAGAAAAGATCAATGAAACTAAGAGCTGGTTCTTTGAAAATTTTGACAAAATTGACCAGCATTTAGCTAGACTCACTAAGAAAAAGACTATGAACAGCTATACACCAACAAATTGGATAATCCAGAAGAAATAGATAAATTCTTAGAATCATACAACCTTCTAAGACTGAATCATAAAGAAATAGAAAATCTGAATAGACTGATCAATAGTAAGAAAGTTGAATCAAAAACCTCCCAAAAAACAAAATTTCAGGATCAGACAGCTTCATTGGTAAATTCTACCAAATATTCAAAGATTTAATGCCAATACTTGTCAAACTCTTCCAAAAAATGAAGATAAAGGAATGCTTCCTATCTCATCTTACAAGGCCAACATTACCCTGATACAAAAACCTGACAAGGGAAAAAAAAGGAAATTATATCTCTAATGAACATAAGTGCAAAAATCCTCAATAAAATATTAGCAACTGAATTTAAAGGACTACACACCAAGATTAAGTGGGACTTATTCCAGGGACTTAAGGACAGTTCAACATCCATAAGTCAATGTGATGTACCACATTAATAAATTGAAAGATAGAAATCATATAATCATCTCAACAGATGCAGACAAAGTATTTAACAATACTCAATATCCATTTATGATACAAAAAACTCTTGATAAAATAGGTATAGAAGGGACATACTTCAACATAAAAAAGACCATGCATGACAAACCCTCAGCTAACATCATACTCAACGGTGAAAGCTATCCCTCTAAGATCAGGAACAAAACAAGGATGTCAACTCTCACCCTCTCACCACTGTTATTCACATAGTATTGGAAGTCCTGGCCAGAGCAATAAGGCAAGAAAGAGAAAAAGCATCCAAATTGGAAAGGAAGTAAAACTGTCAGTTTTAACAGATATGATTTTACAAATAGAAAACCCTAAAGACTTCACCAAAAAAAAAATTATTAGAACTAATAAATACAGTAAAGTTGCAGGGTACAAAATCAATATACAAAAATCTGGATGCTTCTATATACCAACATTGAACTATCAGAAAGAAATGAAGAAAAACAATCACATTTACCATTGCAATAAAAAGAATACCTAGGAATAAATACAACCAAGAAGGTGAAAAATGGTGCACTAAAAATTTTCAGACACTACTGAAAGGAATTAAAGACAAAGAGAAAGGGAAAAATATTTTGTGCTCAAGGATTGGAAGAATTAACATTGCTAAAATGTGCACATTATCTAAAGAAATATACAGATTCAATGCAATCTGTATCAAAATCCCAAAACTATTTTTCACAGAAATAGAACAAAAATCCTAAAACTTGTATGGAACCACAAAAAGACCCCAAATAGCCAAAGAAATCCTTAAAAAAACAAAGCTGGAGATATCACAATCGCCAATTTCAAATTATAGTACAAAGCTATAGTAATCAAACCATCATGGTATTGGCAGAAAAACATATACACAGAGCAGTGGAAGAGAACTGAGAGCCCAGAAATAAACCCACACATGTAGGGGCAACTAATTTATAATAACAGATTCAAGAATATACAACTGAAAATGAAAATTCCCTTCAATAAATGTTGTTGGAAAAACTGGATAGCCACATACAAAAGAATGAAACCATCCCACTGCATCATAATGTACACAAAAATCAAACCAAAATGGATTAAAGACTTGAATATAGACCTGAAACCATAAAACTCCTGGACTAACACACAGGTAGTACATTCTTTGACATCAATCTTAGCAGTATCTTTTTGGATTTGTCTCCTCAGGCAAGGGAAACTAAAGCAAAATAAACAAATGGAACTGTATCAACCAAAATTTTCTGCACAGCAAAGGAAACTGTCAACAAAATGAAAAGACAACCTACTGAATGAGAGAAGATATTTGCAAATCATATCCATAAGGGGTTAATATCCAAAAATATAAATAACTTATACAACTCAAAAAAACAAACAGCCTGATTAAAAATGGGCAGAAGAACTGAACAATTTTCCAAAGACATATAGATGTCCAATAGGTACATGAAAAGGTGCTCAACATCACTAATCATCATGGAAATACAAATCAAAACCACAATGAGATATCTCACACCTCTTAGAATGACTATTATCAAAAATATAAGAAGCAGCAAATGTTGGAGAGGATGTGGAGAAAATGAAATCCTTGTATACTGTTAGTGAAAATGTAAATTGGTGGAACCACTATTGAAAACAATATAGATATTCCTCAAAAAAAAAAAAAAAAAAAAGAATAAAACTCCCATGTGGTCCAGCTATTCTACTTCTGGGTATCCAAAGAATACAACACTAATTCGAAAAGATACATATTTCCCTATGTCCATTACATTATTTATAGTAACCAAGATATGGAAATAATCTAAGTGCTCACTGATGGATTAATGAATAAAGATGTAGTACACACACACACACACACACAATGGAATACTACTCAGCCACAAGATGAAATATCATTTGCTACAACATGAATGAGTTTTAAGGATACCATGCTAAGTGAAATAAATCAGCCAGAAAGACAAAAACCATATGATTTCACTCATGTGAAATATAAAAAAAAAAAATGAACAAACAAAAAACAAAGCAAATACGTAGAGAAAACATCAGGGGTTACCGGAGGGGAAGGAGGGAATGGGGAAGGCAAAGTGGGTAAAGGGGATCAACTGTATGATGACAAGTGGAAACTAGACTCTTTGGTAGTATACACAGAAGTCAAATTATAATGCTGTACACATGAAACTTATATCAATCTTATAAACCAGTGCTACCCCAATAAATAAAATCTCATTATAATAATCATCAGTGAAAAACTAACCAATTACCATCTTTTTAAGCAAACTTACATATTTCTGCCATACTATACTAGCACTTAATTATAGAATATTTTTAAAAACACCATCAGGAAATCAACCATTATGTTGTTTTTATCATTCATCTTATGCTCAATATAGAATTCATAGGAATTGAATTTAACTTATGATTACAGCCAAATATTCACTAATCTGAAATATGTCCTGTGCGACATGAATGTTAAAAAAATCCATCTTTTTATTAAGGTTAAGTGGGTTGAAAATCTTTTACTTGAAAAAAACAACTTTACCTTTTAGAGAACTAGATGTTTATTTGGTAGAAACAATAACTCAATCAATAAATTCAGTATTTATTTGGTAGATATAATTCAATAAAATAGCAAAAGATGGTGGGTAAATGACCAGGCAGGCAGTAATATTAAGACATTAATGTGTGAAAGGGAAGGTGGAAAAGAATGAGGGGAAAATACAAAAAAAAAAAAAAAAAAAACCAAATCAAGATGAGGGCAATTAATTTTATGCATCAGCTTGAGTAAGCCATGAGTATGCAGATTTAGCATTGTTCTTTTCTGGATGAAATTAGCATTTGGAACAATGGACTTGGTAGACGGCCCTCCACAGTATGGCTGAGCATCATCCAACCCACTGAGGGCCTGAATAGAAAAAAATGTAAAAGAAGGATATGTGTTCCTTTTTCTGCCTCAAGAACTAACTTAGGACACCTCACCTCAATCTTTCCCCTGCCCTTGGATTGGGATTTACATTATTGGCTACCCTGGTTTCCAGACTTTAGGACTCAGACTGAATTACACTACCAGGTTTCCAGCTTGCAGAGGGCAGGTCACAGGACTCCTCAGCCTCCAGAATGGCATGCTTTGTTTCCCTAGAGAACCCTAACACAGTGAGATCCGTGTATTGCTCAGTGATCCCTTCCTGTGAACCACCCCTCAGACATGCACACTGCTCACCTCCCACCACCCACCCCACACTCCTACCCAAAATGTAAACCTGTAGTAAAAGTCTCCTGAAACTAACCAGGGCTTGATATGAGAGAATTTTTTTTTTAAACTAAGTTGGATAAATGGCTGCCTTTTGCACCCAGGTGAGTGGGCAGACTCAGATGCAGAAGCCAGATGGACAGACAACCTCTGCCTTGAACTCCTCTGCCTCACAATCCATCAGTCAGGTACCCAATGAGCTAACCACAGGTGCTATATAGCACAGGCAACACAAAACTCAGCCAAGTCCCCAACTTGGCCCCTTTTTTGCCTCAGGGAATCCGCTCACTAAGGCTATGCCTTCCCTGCCTCATTTCTCCTAACAAGAAGAAGGGGGGGAAAAAAACCCAGAAATATCTAGGGAGGAGGGGACCAGAGACAAAGTGTGAAAATTGATGAAATTTGTTTTGGGCACTTCTTCCTCACTCAGTGGCATGCCCTCCCTACTAAACCCCCATGGTCTACATCTCTGTCACTATGGCGGAATGGTTTGATCTACTCTCACCTCACTTCTCCATGGACAATCTTGACCTTTTAGTGCTTGGTGCCTGCAAAAGTGATTTGCCTATGTTAGATTTCGTGATTTTCTGGAAAATTATTTTTCCTCCTCTGTTCCAGAATACCTGTGTTCTTGTTCCCTCTTCCCTTAGGCCTGCTTCAGCTGCTTCCAGACAACAGAAAGCCTCCAGATAGGTGCTGGCTTGCTGCATTGCTGCATGCTGAATCCAATGGAGTGGGAGCCATGTCTCAGACTAACAATGATCCAAAAATTAAATGTTCCCTTCTCTTCCCGGAAAAAATCATTAAGGTCCTTGTACAGTTTGAATATTCTTAGAATCCCCAGATCCAGACCTTGAAGTTGGCAACTGCAACATTTAGCCACTGGGGTTCCAGCACCAGTCTAACTTAGCCATGGGGAGAGGTAGCAGGGTGAGATTTATCTTTGTGGCAGTCACATTTCTAAGCAGCTCACATGCATGAACATCGATACAACGGCCCTATAAAGTAGTGCTACTTTGAAGATGGACAAACAAAACTAGAGAACTTTTTTAAGACTCCCACAATATTAAGTGGCAGTAGTGGGATTTGAAACCCAACAATTTCTCCAAAAGCTAATGCTGACCCTATTTCCTCATTTTACAGTTTATATGCCCTAAGTATATAAAAATGTGTTAAAATAAATGGCTATCTTAAATGTGTTGGATGTGTTTTCAAATACTGGAAGTTACAATATATCTGCATTGTCTTACAAGAGTGTAAGAGCAAAGACTAAAACCCAGTTCTTTTGGGATCCGTGCTGCTTTATAAATTAAAAATGTGCTAATTGTTTTCATTTTTTTTGTCACGGATGTGTCTTTAACTTCTGGCTCATGTGGAGTACACAAGATAGATTTGTTTAGTGACTGAATGAACTATGCTTCAATAATTTGATTTCATGTTATTAAATATCTGTAGGAACTTTGAGTTGGCAAACTTGAATCCACTGGAATCTGCTCTTCAAGGATGCTCAGCCTGGATAATTTGTTAATCATACTACATGGACATTTGCTCAAAACTTTCAAAGTCCTTGGAAACATGGCATCAAAAACTGCTAGTGCAGATATTGCAGTCATGTGGCTATCTGAGATGGTGATAAGTGAGCTTCTTTAGGTCTCTGATAGAATCAGGGCATACGGTTCTGCCCAGTGGGAAAAACTGCTATCGTGTATGTTCTTTCCTTAACAGCATGGGACTGCTCGCTACTTAACAGCTCCTTAAAAATGTTTAAGAGAGGACATTAGATCTACTCCCCCAGACCATGGGGAAGGAAGCTACCTTCTTGGTGCAGAACAAACTCTCACATGTTGTTTACTCCCCAGTCTCACCATAAACCATGCTGGATTGTTCTTTGTCACCCATGAAAACGTGTTACTCATGTACTGTCCTTCCCTGCTCAAGTTTGCATTGCCTTGTAAAGTCCAATTTTCCCTAACTGTATCATGCCATGCACTATAAATCACATTTGCATCCCACTTAAAACTTAAACCACAATAGACACTGAAGAACAAAAGGAACCACAAGCTTAAGTTTTTTGACAAAACTCCCACACATTGGTAATTGGAAGCACATAAATTTGTATACAATTTCTGCAACTCCTGCCATGCCTTATGCTGCCTGTCTCATGGCTTCCTCCATTCTTAACACTGCCACCAAGTCCCCCTAGAAAAGTATGAGGGAAAAAGAAAAAAAGACTAACAAAACTTTCTGGGAAGCAGTAAAAATGAAAATAAATAACATGGGACTGCCTAACAAATTGTACTCTGGAATCTGCATTTAACCACCATCGAGCCCCATCTGGTTGGTTGATGTCATAGAAATCCCACTGCTAGAATTCAATATTCTATTCTAAAACAACAGCTAGTTACTAGTAGGTTAAGGTACATCTTTGGGTAAACAAGGCCTATTTAAGAAGTTCAAATTATTTTCAGAACTATGAAAGAATGATTTTGCCCCCCCAGCTCATATAAACAGCTCCCATGAATGGTACGGGGTTTTCTGTATGTGTTTAATTATCCATCAAAATTCCTTAGTTCTAAACTAGACCAAATTCCTTTACAATATGGTTCCTAAATTTAATTACCATTTAAGGTGCAAATCTAACGGAAAGTGAAAGGCCTTTTATTATGATGCAAAGCAGCTGATTCTGATTTGCTGCTGGAAATGCTTTTGTCTGTTCTGCACACATAGGTATGTTACACAGCCAATGTACTCTCTACTTCAGAATGACAGACTAGCTCCTTAATAACTAGAGAAAACTAGCCTTACCTCCCTTTGAAAATCAGTAAGAGGGCAGACCTGATCACTGAAGATCATCATCCTTCAGGCAACAAGAGGATTATTAACACGGGCCAAGTTCTGTGTCTGAATAGTCAGAAAAAGTTTAAATAGACAACGGTTTGATACAAGAGGGTGGACAAGTATCTAGCTCGAAATAGTCTGGCAGCAAAAGAAGGATTTTAATTAGATTATCAGAGAGCTATTTGTTAAATTTTGGAATGCTGATAAAATTTTAAAAGCCCTCTAATCTGGAGACCTTCAATCATTAAACTTGTTCTTGATTAAGAATCTGAAAATGAGCATGTTAAGCCTTCAGCAAAATAGTAAGCCCAATAAAACACTGAAAATAACACGGCCAAGCTACCAGGAAACTCAAACAGCTACTTCCCCTAGAATCTGCACAACTGGTGGTAATTAAACTAATGCTCAAAAAGAGCCAATGCATCTTGAATGAATTCTGACCTTGGGCAAGTTTTTGAGCCTTGCTTCAGAGAAAAAAATCAAAAGAAATATTTATATTTGGATAAATCTTTGAAAAGTGCCTATAGAACAAAACTTTTTATGCTTCACAGTGACAAAAGTGATAAAGGCAAAGGATAATGTTGATTCAACTCCTAAGCATAGATTCTCAGTATTTGAGAAACTGGTTACAAGGGGAAAAAGTCAGGGCCAAGTATAACATGTGTGCAAAATTGACAACCATCAACATTATATTTGGTTGGTGATTTATAAGACACTCTGCTTATAACCTCCCCCTGTAAGCTCTGACCTTAACTAGTTGGGAACTCGATTGTGTGGACCATTGAAGGTGACGTGGATATTTCCATTGCTCCCAAAGTGAAAGATGGCAACACTGAAAACTGTTAAATGGTAATGATTATCTACGATTTTCTTTATTACATACACAATGCTTCTCTTTCTGGTACCTTGATAAGAATTATTACTATTGGCCTAATAGTCACTACCACAGGTAAAAGGCAAGCATTACTAATTTTCTTAATATAAGAAGAACCTAACTTTCCCAAGGTTTCCTAGTAAGTTTAGTGTTAAATTTAATGAAAGCCCCATTCTGTCAATATCTAAACTAACCTCTATTTGGAACTAGAGGATGTTATTTTAACTCAGACCATCAACATACTATTTAGTAAGCTGTTGCTACAATTACTTGCTGCCAAAAGCAGCTTACAAAGATCCACAGGCCTAGAATGGCCTGGGCATACATTTATTCTGTAAATTACTAAGCACCTTACAATATGCCAGGCAGTGTGCTATAAACACTGGGAATACAATGGATGATACACAAAGAACCAGTAACTTTGTTCTTGAACTTTCATTTTGCTGTGGGAGATGGACAAGGAAATCAGTAAATAAAATTGTTCCAAACTGCTTTAAATATATTAGAAGGAACCAAATCTCAACCAGGGCAGTAACAATTCCCCAGGTGGCATCACGGATTGTCAAATGACTTCAGGGACCATTGGCATTTAGCACTGGGGCCAAGAATGCTATTCACCTTGCAACATGGGTGTGCAGGGGTAGAAGTCCCACAGAACAAAGATCTGTCATATCCAAATGCCAGCAGTGCTCCACTGAGAAATAATATGCCTGGCTGAATTACCTAACCTAGCACCTCAGTGGACTATTCATACTGTGGGAAAGCTATTGAACTCGGTTATATAAAAGGAGATAAAAGAAAAAGAAGAGATACTTTCTGCCCCCAGTGAACTTGGTCTACAAGCTAAATTATACAAACTGTCAATAATTAAAGAAGACAAATCAACAAATGTAGAGCTATGCCATATTAACAAAGCATGTAGTTGGTATAGAAGTTAATAGCTTGAGATTTTGAGAAAAGGGAAAAATTAAGCCGAAATTTAAAAGAGGGCATGAATCGCCATATATGAGGAGAAAGGGCTTTCCTAAGCAAAGGAAGAGACAAGTGAAAACAAAAAGACATCAAGTCCAACGTTAGGTCATTAACTATCTGTAAATACAAACTAAAACCAACACAACACACAAGCACTGAGTTTTCTTGAGTTTATATTTCCTTAATTTTATATCTTAATTTTTACATATATTAAGATGACCCCCATTTCCAAAGCACCCAAATTATTTGTTCTTCTTACTATTTCATTTTTCCTCATTTTGAAATATTTTCCAGGTACTTTTGACTCTGCTTGTTTAAGGCCATAAGGCCAGTTAATAGACTTTATTAACTTTCATATAAATGGTCCCCAGGCAGGTTCATACACATATCCTCTGCAATAGATGTCATTGGCAAAAGACCATAGGAGACAAATTCTTTCACAGTCATTAAAATTCTTGGGCATTCTAAAAAATGAAAAAAAGCAAGTATTTTTTTTCTTTTCCAACAGTTAACAGTAAAATTAAAAATCACTGATTCTGGAAGAGCATTCAAACACAACAAAAAAGCATTTTTGTGAAATGGTACAAATCTCTCTTCTTTCTTTTCATGGTAAAATCCTCAGAGCTTTTACACTGAGTCTTTCCTGTGGTTACCCAGTGGAATTCTCTACTGGATAGGATATGCCACATTTCAGTTCACACAATAGGACATGGAGCACTGGCCAAAAGAATGGGGTTTGGAAGTCCCCCATTATGTGGTCAATCAATGGTTTACGGAAGGAAAGTTCAAAGGTATTTAAATTACATGTAACACAGATGCTTTAAACCACTAAGATTGCTTAGCAAGCCGCACACACAAAAAAGATAAGTTTGTTACAAACCAGTTTAGAAGTTGATCTGAAAATAATGACACTATACTAAGAATCTTATGTAAACATTTATTCAAGTTTTACAACTAAGCCAAACTAAGCCAAAACATTTGTGCTTACACATATTAAGGATGGTCAGGTTCTCTAGGATTTGCAGGAATTTTTTTCTATCTTTTACTTATTTCTTGAAGATTTTTTTGGAAAGGAAGCTTACATCCAGAGTAATAGGAAAATGGACAAACTTTAAAGAATGTATTAAATATTTTCTGGGAGCAAGCTGTGAAAAATTAGAAAACCTAACGAAGCGGAGGCAAGATGGGCTTTTAAAATACAGACATTCAGTCACTGGCTCACTGCCAACTCAAAACCTGGACAGACATCTTGAAACCTTTAAATACCATAATTTTCAGCTGTAAGGAATTCTCTCCATGTTATCAATGTACTGAAAAAAAAAGCATTCTTTTTTAGATTTCCAGATCCAAGGTTAAAATGCATTTTAGGAGATGTTTATTTGAAAGTATTTTGCTGCTTTCCTATACAGTCCATTTCAAGTAAGATGAGGTCAAATGGAGTTCAGATGAGCCTGTACCAGAAAATGGTGTGAATGGAGCAAACCCAAAACTTCTTCCCTGATGTGACAAGACATTGTTACACAAGAGCTATTTTTCATAAATAGTTTATTAATTTTATTTCACTTGTAACTGTTTATATATCTCATTTGTCCACTAACCAAATTACAAAACAATGTAACTTCAAAAATGCTTTTGATTTAAGGAGTTTTAACTCAGCATTGTTTCCATAGCCAAGTGGGCTTTTTGGTCCTATATAAGAGAAAGGATGCCATAAATATTGACAACTTTCTTGAATATATTAATTCTGCAGGCACAATTTATTCAGCTTAAAGTGAAGCCAAAATAGGGTCTTCTTTGGTTAGGGATTCAGAAGATTAAAATTGCCTTCCTTTTTTTTTTTTTCCAGTCCTGTATAACTCTTGACCCATTCCCTCCATTGTGGCTTAATGGATGAATCAGTAATAATTACAACTATAGGGAGCATTTGTACCACAGGTAGCAGCTAATAACAGATTCCAGGATAAGGATAGCAGGCCAAAAAGCTGAAAGATTAAAGGAATCAGGGCAAAGAATGGGCATGACGGAGGGCTAAATCCATGTAAGGATTCAAATGATGGAGCTGGATATCTGAAATCAGGTAAGCAGTACAGAGGGAAGGTATACTGGTACCAAGCATATAAGCATAAGTCTTTGCAACTTGGGATGACCAGGGACTGAGACTCATCAAACCAAAGAAGATGCCCAGAAGCCCTTAACACAAAGAACAAAGTTAGCAGTATGGGATCCAAGAACTGTCTAGAAACCTGGAAAACACTCCTCACACATGCCATTCTGTTGGTTCTATAGAGCATATTCAGAATCCAGCCTCTATTTACCACATTCATCCTGATCCAAGCCTCTATCATTTCTTGCCTTGATTTTTAACCTTATTCCCCATAGTGTAATCTCAACATTCTTGCTTCTGCTAGAATGCAAGTCAGCTCGAGTCACTCCTCTGCTCAAAACTCTGCACTGGCATCCGATCTCACTTAGAATCACATCCAAAGTCCTCATGGTAGTGATAAGGCTTTATGTGTTTGTGCCCCTTCAACACTGGCTCTCTGAATTGTCTGCTTCTTCATGGTCCTCTGATTACTTCACTCCAGGCTGTATCTAGCATGCTCCCACATAGGCTTTTCTCTAGCAATACTCTTGCCTCAGATGAACTTCAAATCTCTCATCTCTTTAGTCTTTGCTCAAAACTTACCTTCTCCACAAGATCTATTTAATACTGAAAACTTCTCTTATACCGGCTCCTATTACTACCTTTGCTAATTTCAGTTCTTTCCACAGCAAATACCTTCTAATATGCATTACAACCAGCTTATTAATCATGTTTATTGTTAATTTTCTATCTCTCCTCACCAGAATGCAAGTACAACGATGGCAGGAACTTGTTCCTGCTAACTGATATCTCATAGGCACCTAGAACAGTGTCTAGTAGAGAAAAGCTCAGTAATTGTTCAGTAAATAAAAGAAACTACAAGCATAAAATGATTTTTTTGCATTAAATTGTTGTCATTTATTAACTTAACCTTTTAACAAGGTTTTGTAATTATTCATCATGAAAAATCCTTCCGCTAGTCTAGTATAGTGGTAGTACCCTAGATCAAGAGTCTCTCTAGCTTCTGAATCTACTGCTCCTTGAGCTTGTTTTACTGAGTCATACTCATTCTCCCATTGGAAATCCGCATTACAAACACTTGTAATGGTGACAACTAACATTTGTCTAACAATTTATAGCTTTTAACACCTTTTTATGCACATGAACTCATTTGATTCAATAAAGAGAAATTCTATTGCCAAAAAGATTTGAGTTTCTTGGTTTAAACAAAATACATCTGAATTACGTTTTTAGAGATTATAAACGTAAAAGGTTATTCATCAATTCATGGCTATTTAGAGAATGTGACGTGGTTCCAGTTGCCCACACTTAACATATGTTTCTATTTATATTTTTTGTAAAATATTGGTAGGATTAAGTCTCTAGGGCAAATAATAGCATAGAGTAAGTAGTTTAATTTTCTTTTCTCAACTGAAAATAAGTAATGTTCAGTCTTA
Source organism: Camelus ferus (assembly GCF_009834535.1). Classification (NCBI taxonomy): domain Eukaryota; kingdom Metazoa; phylum Chordata; class Mammalia; order Artiodactyla; family Camelidae; genus Camelus; species Camelus ferus. The sequence goes on along the minus strand of NC_045698.1, from coordinate 30,683,695 downwards.
GCATTAAGATTACTATTCCTAAATTCCACCTTTTTACTTTTGATTAAATATCAAGTACATGTGGTTGTACCTATTCCTAAGTCACTTAAGCATCTCATTACAAATGCACATCTAATTAAATTTCCATCTTAAAAAGGATACACTGAGTAAGAGCTATAACTGACACTGTATGTAGACCATAAAGGAAATATGAATTACTAAATGAACCTTTGATAAAAAGTAAATTCCTCCCCTCCAGGGAAATATAATCCCTTAAACAATTTCTAAGAAACTGTAAGGGCAGTAGCAAGAGTGGATGAAACTACAAATGAAGCTGGACATGCTCTCTTGTCTATCTCTGGTTAGATCTCTCTCAGGCAGCTGGCTAGCCTCAGCCATTTGCCCTCAATAGAATTAGTAAGCTATAACTGTTGCAGACAACCATGAAAGACATCCCTATTAAAACACTTTTTTTCCATGTGTGCAACTTAACGCAAATAAAAGACTCATGGTGGAAATCACTAACAATTTAATGTTTTTTAAAATCAATTATTCTCTGAAGATAACTTTTTTTTCCATTTCAAATAAAAGCCTGAAAGAGGAAATGCAGAGGGCTGAGATGTGTTCAAACAAACTTACTATCTCACTAGCAGTCAAAGAAATGCAAATCAAAACAGGATACCATTTTCAATCAATTAAGTGATAATACCCAAAGCTAATCAGACAGGCAAACTTTAGATTGATGATAGAAATCTAAACTAATATAATCTTTCTAGTAAGCTGATTTGCTGCATCAGCTTCATAAATGTGTATATTTCAAATTTGGGGACAAATTCTGAAAAATAACCTGGAATTCAGTAAAAATATATTTTCTCAAAGATGTTTGTTACAACAGTAGTTGGAATGGCAAAATCATCCACAAACTATTGTCCAATAATTAATTATTTATGTATACTAAAGTATATTGGAATGTTATATGGCCATTTAACTTCATGTTCATAGAGTTTTACATAACTTGAGAAAGCTAGGACTTCTAGGAAAGACAGCAACAAACTAATAAGGCTTATAGCACCCCCTAACAGAAACTAACAATCTAAGACAAGAAAATTTTAAGAAAGAAAAAGTAAAAAATCATCTCAAGGGGTACTGAAGAATTATGCCAACCATATATTTAACCTCTTGAGCTTTTTTTTTTCCCATATCTAGCACAAGGTTAACCAAACTATATTCTCAAGAGTAACATAGTACTATAGAAAATGTGGAGGGAAATGTGTCAAATTTCATTAACATGCCCCAATTAGGAGAGAGAGAGAAAGGATGAAAAGATTGGATGAATAACAGCAGAAACCACAAAGTATATTTGGAAGAGAAAGCAAGGAGTCAAAATGCTCTGAATTTCTTTGACCTAGCTTCTGAATAGCTGTTCTGACTGCTCCTACAGGAAAGAAACTCAACCCCTAATCTGAAAATGTGTTGTCTGGAGCCCAGGGAGAAAAGATGGAAGAGGCAGAAAACAGTCTACTTAGACCCACTTACATATTTGATACCAACAATATCAAAAGTAGCTATAAGAGACAAAGTACCTTGTCTCACCACTCAAAGCCTGCGTCGTGGTGGGCTTTTCCCTAAACTGGAATTTATATTACCATGAAAATCTCATGCCAAAAAAAGCAATCACAAACCTTTAATGAAGGCAAACTGTCTCCTTAAGCCATTGCTTAGTAAAATTCCATGAACTTAGTGGAGTCTGTCCGTACTACAGTGGTTTCAACAATCAAAAAGGATCGATTGTACAGAAACAAAGATCCCTGGAGTTACTCCTGTGTTCCACACAAATCAGGCAGATGAATGACCACACTGATAAACTGAACCTATACCACCAGCCCTCTAGGGTGTACTTCTAAGGGGAGGGATCTGAAGAGTCAGGTACATAATTTTCAAAGCCCAGTACAAAATGAAAAGTTGGAAGTGTTCAAAAAGCCAGGGGAAAAGTGCCATTAAAACGTAACAAAATGTTTTTTTTTCTTTTGTGTTCTCTCAAATTGTATCACAGTGGCTTTTATTTGCTATTCAATATCATGCTCTCTGGAGCACAAGGATAGTATCTAGGCTAGCTCAGACTCTCGTAGCACCCAAGGGGACCCAGACCCACAATCCCTCAAGAATATACTGCTGGATTTCCCTCTTCTGTCAGCTTCCCAACCAACATGCTGTGCCCCAGGCTACTGTGGACAAGTCAGTCTGCCTTCTCACACAAGGCCTACCCATTGCATAAGAGTAATCTGAAGGAATTGCAATCTCTATGTGAGGATGCACTAGGTATCTGGATTGGAGTTGGTCAAGAGGACCCCTGCACAGCGGCTCCCTAAATGTGGAGCTGCCAGATTGAGAAGAGTTAGGCACTTCCATTCCCCATGCCCAGGAACCACTTGCTGTACACTACCCCACCATGGCCTGATCCTCACCTCCCTCATACTCTTGCCCAGGCATCCAATAAATGCAAGGGCAGCAGTAGTTACTAAACAGTGGTGACGAAAAAGTGAAGGAGGGGGATATGGGTGCCCAGGAATGAGGGAGCAGATAGCCAGGACTGCAAGGCCCAGACTTGTGAGCTGAGATTTCATGCATGCTTCAGTGTCCCATTGGCCTTCATTTACAGAATACAAACTTAATGATAAAATCCAGAATTTCAAAATAACTGTAGAGAATTCAACTCTAAACGCTTCTGAACATGAGACTGGCACTAGTCATATGCCCACAAAATTGGCCCTACCTACAGGTATATTTCCGGGAGTCAATGAAAAGCCAATACATGATTCTGGGGAATGCGGCAGGCCGAGAAAGGCTTTCCTCATAATAAAACAGAAAGACAAATGATAGGACCTATTTAAAAAAAAAAAAACTACAATCAAAGAAACAAAGGTAGATAGCATGCAAAAGTTAGATTGAAGTATTTTTGCCCGTAGAAAAAGGAGACATTTTGTATCACAACCGCATAGTACTGTTAAAACTAGATAAGAGATGACAAGTATAATACAAATTAAAATGTAATAATTAAAGATTTAAGTGAATGAGTAAAACAAGTGCAATTTTTAAGCCTTTAGAAAATAGAAAAACAGAAAAGTGAATGGGTGTCATAGATTCGGGGCCAAAGACTTGAGAAAAACAGTGAAAATGCAGAGAAAAGGAATAAAGAGATTAAAGTAAGAATAGATAACCTATATGAAAAATACTCAGTGGAGGTGAAACATGCAGCTAGTTTTGTTCAATAGAACATAAAGAAGAAGAAATAAAATAAATAGAAGAAAGTGTCACCTAACGTGCAGGAAACCCTTAATGTACTGATCAGAGGGATTCAGTAGAATTTCTGATTCAGGATGACTGATGGAGTTCACTCAAGCAGGATCCCACCAACATTCAAGAATATTATGAAATTTTTAGAAGCTATAAAGCAAATGAAACAAGATTGATGAAAAAATTGAAGAGAGTTGGGTAAATATGAGTGTTCTGAGCAGACAAAGATGCCAAGAGCAGTGGCAATAAGAACTAGGAGGCGAGAGGCTACAAAGTTTTGAGCTGGCAGAGTTTTTATAACCAAGGAACTATGGAACAATTGTGCCCACGCCCCTCGGAATACCTAGCTCCGTATTCTTCCCCTCAGGACAAAATCTGCTAAACAGATCTCCAAATAAAAGGAGACACAAGAGACCTGATGCGTTTTAAGATTTAGAAATAGATGATTTCTGGACATCTCACCTAATTATTCATATATTCAGTAAAAACATATATGTATATGTATCTCCTAATATATACTAGACACCATTCTGAGCACTGGGCATGTAATACACCAAGAAAATACATTATAAAACATATATCTAAACAAAATATCATTATCTAAAGCAAGTACTTTGTATTAGACTTTAAAGCATCTTTCTCATAAGTGGTCATATTAAGCAAATAAAAGTAAGATTAAAATTTTAATAGCAAAATCAATAGGTTTGATTTTTTCCTTAGTTTCTTTTGTATATATTTTAAATAGTATATATTTTAAATAGTTCTAATTTTTGCTACAGACAATTCATAAATGCATTATTTTTCAATTTTAAATAAAAGATTATAGAGTCAGATTTCTTAATTCCCAATTAACTGCAAAGTTAATTACTATTAAAATATTGCTGTGTATCCTTCTCTCATTTCTAAGCATTAACACATATATGTGTACTTACTATACATACATAAATTTTCCCAGAATGTATCATTAAAAGAGCAGGTGATAGAAAATATGAGAGAAAATATAATCCTGTCTAAGTCTAGAATTCCCAGGGAAGAATGGAGGGGAAGAAATAATTAAGCAAACAACTGAATAAATGTACAATCACTGAGTCTTCCTGTTGAAAAGACCATTGAGAACCAGGCAAAATGTGATCCACATCTAGCCAGATTAAAAGTGGTTGAGGTGTAAAACACCAAGAGATAAAAGAAATCCCCCAGAAGATAACTATAACTACTCACAAACCTGTAAGCAAAGAAAATAGATAACGTTGTGTGTTTCCTCTGGTTTCATTTACAAAGAGATGGAGAATTCAATTCTAAGGCACTTTTATTTTGTTTCATTTTTGTGCACTTTTAAGGTCACAATTAAACTAGAGCAAATATTTTAACTAACTAAATATTTGGCTTTAAATTTTCCCCTTGGGACACCATAAGGAGAATGCAATTTGTTTCATAACGAATGCAGAGAGATACCAATTACCTAAGAATATATAGATGCCTACAAAAATGAGAACTTATTATACTTAATTTATCTAGAAATGAAGGAAATATAGTTAGTTTGAATGACTACCAGAAAAAAAAAAATTTAATTGGAGAAAATTGTGTAATACTACGAAGTCAGCATTGAGTACAGAATGATCAAGAGGGCTATTAAAGTTATTTGGCCCACCAATGTCTCTTAGAAGTCTCTATTAGCAATAGAGACTACAACTGGAAGCCAGGGGACACTAGTTTAGCTAAAAAGGAACAGATGGATCTGTAGTGTGAAGTTCCTAAAAATGGAAGAGCTTATTTCATGATCATGTTGACCACAACACAAGACCAATAACTCTGTAGGAATGAGTTAGCATAATCAGACAAAAAGAAAGCTGTTCATGGCCATGAGTGAAAAGTACTGTCTGAAGACTTACCTTTTGTTTTACAAATATTGCCCAAAAGAATCACCCTTATATATAGACTACACAACCGTATCTTCAAATGAATCTTTAAGATTTGTTTGTCTAATATTTTGCTCCAGACAGGTGACTATCTAAGGCATTCATGAGCACAGAGTATCCTTTAAGCATTCACAAAATAAATATTTCAGATCCCTTAATACCGTGTTCCAGTTACTAGCATCAGAATTATCAACCCATACAATCTCAGAGTTGGAAAAGACCCTTGATGTTCTATAATCCACCCTCAATTGGATGTACAAATTTCATCAGCATCACCTGGCCAAGTGGTCAGCCAGCTTCCAGCTTCTGCATAAGTGAAAGTGTCCACTCATTTAAGGCCATTCTCTCAAGACAATCTTTCCCTTTCTTTGACAATTCAAATCAATAAAAATCTCTTCTTTATATGCACTCAAATCAAACTTTTTACAATTGTCACCTTTTTGTTGTATCTCTCCTCCATGGAAAACATTCAAGCAAGTGAAAATGAACATCAAAAGTTACTTCTCTAGGCTAATAAATTCTGTTCCCTCAACTGTTCAAAAGAGAAGATGCCATGTTCCCTGCCCATCTTCATTGCCCTCTGTGCCCACTCCAACTCTAACACAGTTTTCTTGGAGTTGTTTGAGGCAGCCAGATCAGGATGATTACCTCACTTATTTTTGGTTACATACCCAAAATAAAATAATCAAAGACTACAATAGCATTCTAGTAATTAAGATCCCTATCCCTTGGAAGAAGGTTTTGTGCTCCAAATTAAGAACAGGCTTATCGAGCCATGGCCATTGTATGCTTTCTAAGAGAAAAGATCTAGTTACAAGAGAAGCAGGAATAACAGTCGCATAAAAGGAGAGAAACCAGTTCAACCAAGATGGGATGACAGATTTCTTGACTTTTTCCAAGATTCGCCACCTATCCTTGAGTTCTAGGTAAAGTGACAAGCTAAACATAGAAACATGGGTACTCCAGGATTGTCCTGTCTATGTGAAAAAAGATCAGCAGCTTCCAGAGGGTGAATTGTTTTTCAGTCTGCCATTACCCAGAAAGACTCAGTATTTCTGCAGTGTCACACTTAGGTTTAACAAACATATACTATACCTTTTAAGATAATTCCCAACAGAGTTATTTTGCCTTGCACTTTTGTCCCATAATTAAAATATTTCTGTGACTGTCAAGAAAGGGGAATATATAACTGGCAACAATTCATGAATACAAGTACATGGAAATATTTACGAAAACATAATGAGGTATATACAATATTACAGTAATATCTGCCCAATTTTCCAACATAATTTAAAATATTGCCTAGTTTAAAAAACCTAAGAACAAGAACACTGACCTCAGCTAATTCCAAAGCTGAAGAGGATAGTTTAAACATGCAAACACACATAAAGAGCCACGCAAATATCCTTACTGTGTCAATAGGTTTTAGCCTATTTATGCTGCCTACTACTATGAAAATGAACCCTAAATAATCTCCCCAAAGAGACTTTCACTGAAACAGCTTCATTCCCACTGGTGAGCTTCTTATTGGCCATTGATCACATTAGTAGCAGCAGACAATCCAGGCTCATTGGGTAGATGTTGACCCCTAGAAGTTTTCCTTGGGATCCTATTGCTGGGACAGCTGCCACAGCCATAGATGCTTTACCATCTCTAAGCAGGTGCTAGATTGCTTTGCCCTTCTTAGTAGCATTATCTCTGGGATCCAGCCTCATTAAGAGTAGTGGGAGTAGAAACAAGTCACCCAGACAGGCCCATCAATTCAGCCAATATTCTACAAAAGATCTTAGGAATTTTGATACCAAAGAATGGCATGAAACCTCAATTTGCTTTAAAAGCCACCTCTCTCTCTCTCTCAAGTCTTAATGAAAAGTTCAATTGTCAATCCTCATGGTGATAAATCTTGATCATCTCTAAAAATGTCCATTCTTAAAATGTTATGTTCATTCTTTCCCTCCCTCCTTCCCCAGTATTTAGAAGGGATCTCCATAAATTAATTTTATGAAACTTCAGAAATCTTCAGAAAATAAGCAAATTCTATAATGATGTATTTACTATAATGTATCCCTGGAATAAAAATATCAACATAAAATGTATTGAACTCTGTAATATCAGGAAAAAGACCTGGTACAAGGACATGCTTTCCTCAAAGATACATGGTCAATATCTTGCAACAGGCAAAACAAACACTTAAAAATAAAAATACTGAGAGTGCTCAATTTGGGAAATAAGAAAAAAAAAAAACATTTTCTTACCCTTGTATAAAACCATGATGCAGATTCACCAAGATTATCATGTACTGATCACCATGTACTGGCCTGTAAACCCTGCTTTCTACATAGGTGCTGTTCTAAATGCTTTGAATACTTCCCTTCGTAATCTAATCAGAAATATGGCCCCCAATTCCCAGTCCAACAAGATATTAATGCAATGCTTCAGAAAAAGTAGAAAACAAGGAAGAATCATTCTCCTAAAATACTCTATTCTCTGGTAATATTACTTCCTTGTGTCCCTGCCCATTGGGGATATCAACTAATTCTGCAATTGCAACCAGTGGTAGCAAATGGGAACAAGAAATCTAGAACTTTCCATACAGACTGAAATCCAGTCATTAGCTACCTGCATGACTCCTCCTTGCTTACTAGCACTTGGAGGAAACACTGTATCATAAACTTGATTGACCAGACAATACAAGGCAAGGAATCATTTCTGGTTGCTGCCTTCTAGGTCTACAAAAACTATAATTCAACCGCCCCAAAATATATTGTTTAGGTAGTTGGAGTCAGGTACTATAAATACATCAATTCAACATTATCTCTATGTCTGAACATTCTTTCCTAGATGTAATAAAGGAATTTGATGGACTAATTGATAACAGTGAGGCGAATATCATACTGTGGATAGTTAGGCATGACAAGACAGTGGTTGAAACCATCATAAGCTAGCGCCATCTTGATTGACTCAACATATTTTGGCTACATAGTAGGTATCCTTTAAGAATGAATTAACCTCTGATCTAAATCACAGGTATTTGAGATTGTTATATTAGCTCCCTGAAAATGAATTCAGGCAGGTTAGAAGGTAGATGTTTCATCAAATACCAAGATTTGGCTTGAATTCCCTACCACCAAGGCCACAAATGCAGGCACATCACCACATATAAAAAAGACATAATAGGACAGGAAAGTATCTCCAATGTTGTTTAAAAAGATTAAGAGTATGGGAACAACATTACATAAGGAAGAGCAAAGAGGATAATTACTTGTTGAGGGCCATACTTAATCAATAAAAAGAGCTTCATTTTTTTCTTTGGAATAATAAAGTTGATGAAGGAAGAATCAAAATCTTTACACTACTAAATAAATTAATAGATAGAAAAACTTATTTACCAATTTCAACATTCTAAAACTGGAACAGGAGACAAAGAAGATAAATGGAAGGTGTATGCAGGCCCTTGAAATTTAAAAGGGGTAAGTGTGAGTCAATTTGAAATTTGTTGTTGTTTGGCAAAAAAAATTTTAGAAACCAGTATTTTATACATATATATTCACTAAACAAATGAGAGAAAAGAAAATTCTGTTTTACTCATTGCTGTTTTCCAGCATCTTGAACAGTGCCTAGAACTTACTAGACTCAATAAATACTTGTGAAATGAGTAATAAAATAATCAATGACTAATTAATTTTTTAAATAAATTCAGAAACAACAAAGCTTTGCTGAATACAAAAAGCAAATTTGGATATATTTCAGCAACTGACAATGTACCTTAGTATACAGGAAGACCCCTGGAATGGGAAAACACTGAAATGTTCACCATTTCCTACCTGGAAAATCATGCAAACATCTAACCACTAGAGAATATCATATAGATTTCACATTGGGATGGAAGCATTTAATTTTGGATACCCGTTATTCACTGAAGGTTGGTCATTGGCACATTTATGATAAAATGTAAGTCCTATCATCTTATATATATACACTTATATACTTTAGGATGTTCTATACCTCCACGCACTCTTGCACATTTCCTCCCTTAAGAACACGATGCTGTTAGAAAAGCATCTTTCTACTAGAAAGAGCACTTAACATACAGTAGAAGAATCTGAATCTGAATTAAAATTCTAACTCTGCCACTTGCAATATGCTCTTGGACAAATTAACCTTTCAACTGCTCTGAATGACAGTTATCTTTTTGCAAAATAAACTGTGAGAATTAAATGAATTTGCACATGTATGTGAAAGCATCTAGTCTTCCTTCTTTCCTCCCAAATACATCATTTTATGGCTCCTTCTTTCTATGTATATCTTGTGATGTCCCCTGTCACCCCAGAGTCAACCATTCAAATATGTCTCACTCAGTACTCAGAAGCTGCTACCTCTTAATGATTCATTGTGTATGTTAATAAAAAAAAATTATGACTTAATTGGTATCAAAGTGTCTTATGACTGAGAGCACCAATATATTGGCCTGCTTCTATTCTATATCCTTTGAAAATGCAAGTCTAATCATGTGGCACCCTTGATGAAAGTTCTTCAATTGTTCCCCATTTCCCTTAGGGCCTAAGGGAAATGGGGAACAATTGAAGAACTTCCAAGATTCCATGTTCCCTGGTGCCTGTCTGCCTCTTCAGCCTCCTCTTAAGCTGTATGCCCAAGTGACCACTCTGATTCACCAATACAGAATCTGAGTCCCTTGGTTAATTTCCACTCATGTTTTGTGTCTCTGTCTAGATATTTCTTCCCAGGAGGCCTTCTTAATCCTTAGATGGTCCCTCTACTACCCATTCCTATAGCACTGCAGATGTTCTTTTGTTTTGCTTCTAGTGTTTGTTAATATAGTGAAAATATCTGACTTCCTAAGAACAGGAATTGGGTGCCTTAATCCAAAAAAATGTTGCTATCTCCACATAACTTTAATCGCAATCAGTAGGTTGAAGTTTAAATATATAGGAAAAGATGCTAGGCAGTCTGATGGAAGATTCATCCTCATTCCACTTGAAAGTCAGTTCCATGAGACTCCCCATCCTGTCTGAATGGACTGAAATATTCATCTGAATTAGATACAAAGGTAAGGTACATTATCTCAAGCAAGTAGGAAATTTTATTCAATAAATATTTTTGGACAACTACAACATATTATACTTAGCTCTCTCCCCATGGAAAAAAATTTTAATACTATTTTTAAAGTAGATTCTCCTAGAGTGTGTATTTTAAAGAGAACACATTAGGAGTGTGCTTATACTCCAGCCTTCTCTTCTTAGCACAACGATCAAAGAGAATGGCACCATAGTTCCCCACATGTCCCTGGAGAAGAACTAGGCCAGGAGGGATCAACATCAGAGAACAGAACAGCATGAAGCCAGCAGAACTGGCCAAATGAAAACGAAGACCTGGTCCATTAAGGGTATTAGACCAGGGAGACCAAACCTAGGTGATGAGCCTAGAAGACTAAAAAGGAATAGTTAGTGATAAAATAGTATGAATATATCTGAGGGGAGATAAGATTACTGGAAGAACAGTTCCTCTATGTGCTACTTCTGCCTAGAGTAAGACATATTTAAACTAATAAGTATTCAGTCTTCATTAAGACCACTATCATTACAACTGCTATCTCTGGAGAAGGTATCAACTCCCCCAGTGACTACTGTACAGGTAGAGAAAGTGAAACTCACAGAGCAGTGAATGTGGATTAAGCCTGAAGATGCTCAGAAAATAAAATCACATATATTCTGGTACATCCTTTTTTCTTAAGCATAAATTTTGACATCTTAAAAAGGACTTTGAGGCTCCCCAAGAAGACAGAAAAATATAAAGACAGATGGTCTGGAAAAATTTTAAACACTAATTGTATGACCAGTTGAAGGAACAGACAAAAATCTTAAGTAGGTGACACCTAACAACCTAATGAAGCTTTAACTTTTCCACTATTTACAGCAAAGGAACCCTGAAAGTGAATTATTAGAAAACTTTTTCCAACAAATGTACAACACATGCCAGTGCATAGATGCATAATAAACTTGTAAGAAACCATGCTGACAGTTTCATTGCCTTTGGTAAGACCCTACAAATTCTTGGATGTGTTAGAGTAAACACTCCAGTTTGACTTTTTCCCTTTTTTGATCCCAAGATTCTTGACTGGAGCAGTGAAGGAGTGGTGATGTAAGTTAAGAGAAGGTATTTTCTCTTTTAATATTAAATAACTCTTTAGGGGAAATTATGCAGACAAAATAATTATTTATGGATTATACACAACTTCTGTTGAATCCAGAAACGTTGCTCTTCAGTTGCTGTGATTTTTATTGTAGCAGAAAGTTCTTTTCTCTTCTCAAAAGTGTTAAAATTGTTTATCAAACGCATCTGCTGTCTCATATTCTATATCAACAATAACAAACTTTGTTTATAAACTATTACACATAGCACACATTGGAAATTTTTAACATGTTGGAAAGATCTAATAAGTATAATCAGAGAGCCAGAAGTATTTTTTATAACTTAGCTCTTTATCAATAATCTTTCACAACCACAAGAGGAAAAGGATTATAGTAACCCAGAGAGCCACTTGATTGAATCTGATTCATACCTGGCTCTCTCTTCCACAACATTGTTTCAATATCCCAATCTCACTTAGTACAGGTAACTACTTTTAGCAAAAGCTTGCGTAAGATCTGTGGTCTTTTGCACTAGCCCCTTTACCTCCTAACGCTGCCAAGCTTTAGAAGTAAAGTTGCAGAAATCTCTTTTCCAAGTAGCATAAGCATCGCCACCTCTTTTTTTAAAGATCCATGACTAATATAACCCAGGTCTGTTTAACCAACGCTGATTATACCAAGTCTCCTTTTGCCTTTCGTTACAAGGAACGGTATTTCCACAAGCTTCGCTGCTGTTGGGTTTTGTAGGCTCTTCTCCACGTACTCCTCACTTGACCTCCTGGACACTGACCAACCTATGTGGTTCTAGAGCTGCTGCTGGCAATCCAGGTGGTCCTGGATTCCAGCCTTCTCCCTCCTTTGTTAATTTACATGCCTACAACACCCCTGTAAGGCCTTAAAAGGTTGACTTTGGCTGTGAGACAGGAAACATTGCATCCATGTGGAATCAGATGAAAAGGGAACCTTCTAACAAAGTACTAAACATAAATCAAGGGGAAAAAAAACCAGAATGCTATAGATTAGAGTCTTGGCAGGGTGCATTTTATGTTACACCAAAACACTCAAGTCTGAGGTTGAAATGTTTAGTTATCACTTCATTCAAGTTAGAGAAACTCATGCTCATTGGGTTTGATGGTTGGATTAAATGCCAGGTAAAAAAAAAAAAACTCAATTTATTCTATAACATAAAGAAATCTCCCTCTTTCTGGAGTTCACTTCTTCTGTTTGAGATAAATGACATGTCCTTTGTACAACAGATGCATGCCAAGTCACGCCAAATATACCTGTTTCCTCAAAGTGTTTTTTAAGTGCAATCAACTATCAGTTAAAAATGATGAGAAAATTCAGGGATAACAGTGTTATTTAACTCTATACATTTATGTTTTCTCATGTTAACAAGGACCTCTAAAGTTTACTTTTATTTTAGTAAGCACATAAATGAACTATCAGTTGGATCTGCAAAAATGAAATTTCAATTTTGAAATGATTTTATAAACAGATAACCAATATCCATCTTGTGGATTCTGTAACTCCTCATTCCTATACTGACAAATCACCAGATTTCATAGGTGAGGCAAAAGGGATAACTGGTGATTTCCAGAACAAGCTGGCCCAGGGAATATATCAAATATTCCTCTCTTTTTTTGTCTATTCTATATAAGGAGGATAAGAAAATATTTTCAAGGAGACCAGTGGTTCTCAAAGTGTGTCCTCAGGTCAGCAGCATCAGTATACCTAGGAGCTAGTTATAAATGCAAAAGCTTAGGCCCCAGCCTTATTGAATCAAATGTCAGGAGTTGGACTCAGAAATCTGTGTTTTATCAACCCCTTTACAAGATTCTGAGATACTTTCGAGTATAAGAACCACTTGGATGGAGTCAGTACCTAGAGTTCTACCTCCCACCCCAACTCTTCATCAAGAATGGGGTTTCCAATCTTCTGTCAACAGGTTGCTTCCATATCTTGGCTATTTAAATATTGGGGTGCATGTATCTTTTCAACTTAGAGTTTCCTTCAGATATATGCCCAGGAGTGGGATTGCTGGATAATATGGTAAGTCTATTTTTAGTTTGTTAAGGAATTTCCATACCATTTTCCATAATGGCTGCATCAAACTGCATTCCCAGGAACAGTGTAGGAGGGTTCCCTTTTCTCCACACCCTCTCCAGCATTTGCCATTTGTGGATGTTTTAATGATGGCCATTCTGACTGGTGTGAGGTAATACCTCATTTTAGTTTTGATTTACATTTCTCTGATAATTAGCGATGTTGAGCATTTTTTCATGCGCCTATTGGCCTTTTATATGTCTTCACTGGAGAAATGTTTGTTTAGGTCTTCTGCACATTTTTTGATTAGGTTGTTTATTTTTTTCTTATTGAGTTGTATGAGCTGTTTATATACTCTGTAAATTAAGCCCTTGTCAGTCACATTATTTGCAAATATTTTCTCCCATTCTGTAGGCTGTCTTTTTGTTTTGTTTAGTTTCCAGGAGATTGGATAAAGATGTGGTATACATTTGGTGGAATACTACTCAGCCATTAAAAAGAATAAAATAATGTCATTTGCAGCAACATGGATGGACCTGGAAATTGTCATTCTAAGTGAAGTAAGCCAGCAAGAGAAAGAAAAATACCATGTGATATCACTTATATGAAGAATCCAATTTAAAAAAAAAAAGGACAACAATGAACTTACCTTCAAAACAGAAACAGACTCATAGACACAGAGAACAAACTTATAGCTACCAGGCATTAGAAAGGGATAAATTGGGAGTTTGAAATTTGCACCTCTGATAGAAATGTTAGCTATCTTCATTATGGTGGTGGTTTCATAGGTGTATACATCTATCAAAATTCATCAAATTGTACATCCAAAATATGTGCTGTTTACTGTACAGTAATCATACCACAATAAAGTGTTTTCAAAAAAAGCAAGTAGACATGTAAACAATTATTCTGATTCAGAGCCACCCAATTATATTTCTGCCTTCTTAAATATAAATTTATATTTATATCACTCACAAAATTTAGCCCTATATGAATTTCCATCAAATACCTTTATTATAAAAATGAATGACTGATAATCAGAGTAAAGTGCAAATGATTAAATTATCATTTAGATTTCAGTTTGTAAATATTACAGGACTTACGGGAAACATTTTTCTCAAAACTGGTAAATCACACTATTTAAAAGGATATCTATCCACATTCATAAAAACTCAGCTGCTAATGATATGAAGCACCTAAAAAAGTAAGTTAAATTAGTTAGAGAAGTTAAGTCTTGATCCTTTATTGGATTTTAAATTCAAACAAATACCACTAAAATGCTAAATATAACATTCACTAAATATAGAAATTAGCTGAGTTTAGGTCAGATAGACATGTCCAACATTTTAAAAATATATTTCCCCAGACTTGGTTCGTCTGGGGACATTTTTATAAATAGAGCATTTTCAACCTTCCCTTTAAAAATATAAACTATATAGCATCAGTGTCAATAAATTAAGTGATTCAAAGTAACTTGTAGAGGAAAGAATCAAGATTTGTTTATCTTAGAACATCTGAGTTGGTATTAACCACATATTCTTTAATGTGATTTATCCTTTCACTTCATTTTTTTTAATGCAGGCAACAGAATTCACAAAAATGCACAGAACAATTGCAATATATAAAATAGTGACTATAAAATTATGCTTGGGAATATTGTATTCTATCCAAAAAAAATCAAAGTCATTTTCAAATCTTATCAAAATATACAACTCTGAGGTAAAGAATAAAAACTTTGAATAATCAAGCCTTAGTTTGTCAAATCCAAAATGCTTTCCCAAAACATTTTCCCATCACTCAATTTTAAAAGTCTATAACAACAACTTACTGTGATCAGTTAAATTTGAATCTGCAACACACTGAATCTGCTCAGCCACCCAAGAGGAGGGGCTAAGGATGCAGACTGTTCTTATTTATTAAATGTGATGTAACTGGAGACCGAAGTCATAGTCAAGAATTTGTACCCACCCCTTCCCACCACACAACACATGCAAAGCGGGTGCCTTTCTTTTCATTAAAATCAAATTGGAAGGGATCATTTTTATCTTGTGTTATTATGTATTTAAGAAACCAGACATAACAGGGGAAAGATATGCCAAACAGGAGAACAAATAATAGGGTACCACAGATTTAAATCTTTTGAACCAAAGGGAACTATATAGTACTAAGTTTCCAAATGGATTTATTTTGGTATGTGGCTTTCTCTACACAGAAGCAAATTTTTCTTAATTTTTCTACAAACTCCAAGAAGGAATTAAGTTCTAGGTAGTAACCCAACTCTATAAACATAAGTTTTCTGATTTCTCAGAGTCCAAAGGGACATTTCATATGAAAAACAAAAGTGAACCCGAGCCCATGACATTGTTCTCATACACGTTTCCATAACCTTTTCATCAGTTTCATAAGCAAGAGCTACCTTGCCAAAATCTCACCAACACTGAGCCCATAGTACAGCACAAGGATAAGTATTTACTTGTACTCTGTTCTGCTGAGTTCAAGGTCAACCTGAGGTTCACTATTTCAAAATAAGAAATTAAAACAAGTAGGTAAGGGCAATTATTATTAACCAAAGAGTACAGCCAACCTCAAAACATGTAGGTGGAAGTCATCCACTGCTTTCAACCTACTAGAGGAGACTTGGATGTGTTCCTTCTGTCTTATCTCTAACAGCAATCATACATTAATTCTGGCACTCGCAATGGGTTCAGTATTTAGGAATACCAGTGGTAAAAGAAATCTCTACAAGGATTTGAGCAGAATTCATTAAAGACTGGATCCTAATAAGCTAGAGCAAAAGCTTTACCAAAATTACATAATGTAAGTATCGCTTGATGTATGCCTTCCTTCATTTGAGGCAAAATAAAAAATGAGAGTGCTATTGCTAATCTTTTTTGGCAAACGTGTTTTTATTCTTGTCCTCACAAGGTGAAGTTTCTTTTGGGAGATACTTCTGCTTTTCCTTTCATATTGCCTGCCTTTGCTTCTCTTCTTACTATTGCAAAGCAAAAAAGATCAGAAGATATTGGTCTTAGAGTTAATGGTGGTTGTTGAGGAATGAAAGAAAAAATTCTAATTTCTTTTTCCTTACCTCAAATTTTGGTTATAGATATGTATATATATATATATGATTTACTAGTCAATATGGAAAGTGTTCAAATAGTGTTTGAAAAATGTAAAGTAAGATCATTCTATCATATAAATATTAAAAACTATCTTTAAAAATTATTGTTTTTTGGATGTCACATTAAACACTTAGGATGTTTAATGTGAGAAAAGCACATAAATTGGATGAACTGATGATTACTGTTACTAGAATTTTAGTAATTATCACAGTGGCTAAGCCATGGTTGGCATTCTATAATAATTAAGAGTGAATGGAAAGGACAAAAACCATATGATCATCTCAATAGATGCAGAAAAAGCATTTGCTAAAATTCAACACCCATTTATGATAAAAACTCTCGCCAAAGTGGGTATAGAGGGAACATATCTCAACATAATAAAAGCTATATATGACAAACCTACAGCCAGCATAGTACTCAATGGTGAAAAACTCAAAAGCTTCCCACTAAAATCTGGGACAAGACAAGGATGCCCACTATCACCACTCCTATTCAACATAGTCCTGGAAGTCCTAGCCACAGCAATCAGGCAAGAGAAAGAAATAAAAGGGATCCAAATTGGAAAAGAAGAGGTAAAAATGTCACTATATGCTGATGACATGTTACTATATATAGAAAACCCTAAAAGGTCTACACAAAAACTACTAGAGCCAATCAAAGAATTCAGCAAGGTAGCAGGTTACAATATTAACATTCAAAAATCAGTTGCATTTCTTTACACTAATGATGAATCAACAGGAAAAGAAACTAAAGAAACAATGCCCTTTAAAATAGCACCCAAAGTAATAAAATATCTAGGAATAAATCTAACCAAGGAGGTGAAAGAATTATACACAGAAAATTATAAACCATTGATGAAGGAAATTAAAGAAGACTTTGAAAAATGTAAAGATATCCCATGCTCTTGGATTGGAAGAATCAATATTGTTAAAATGATCACACTGCCCAAGGCAATCTACAGATTTAATGCAATCTCTATCAAATTACCCAGGACATATTTCACAGAACTAGAACAAATCATTATAAAATTTATATGGAACCATCAAAGACCTAGAATTGCCAAAGCATTACTGAAGAGAAAGAAAGAGGCTGGAGGAATAACTCTCCCAGACTTCAGACAATACTATAGAGCTACAGTCATCAAGACAGCATGGTATTGGTACAAAAACAGACATATAGACCAATGGAACAGAATAGAGAGTCCAGAAATGAACCCACAAATTTTTGGTCAACTCATCTTCGACAAAGGAGGCAAGAATACACAATGGAATAAAGACAGACTCTTCAGCAAGTGGTGTTGGGAAAACTGGACAGCAGCATGTAAAACAATGAAGCTAGAACACTCACTTACACCATACACAAAAATCAACTCAAAATGGATCAAAGGCTTAAACATAAGACAAGATACAATAAACCTCCTAGAGGAAAACATAGGCAAAACATTATCTGACATACATCTCAAAAATTTTCTCCTAGAAGAAATAAAAGCAAGAATAAACAAATGTGACCTAATGAAACTTACAAGCTTCTGCACAGCAAAGGAAACCAGAAGTAAAACAAAAAGACAACCTACGGAATGGGAGAAAATCTTTGCAAATGAAACCAACAAAGGCTTGATCTCCAGAATATATAAGCAGCTCATACGACTTCATAAGAAACAACCAAACAACCCAGTCCAAAGATGGGCAAAAGACCTGAACAAGCAATTCTCCAAGGAAGACATACAAATGATCAAAAAGCACATGAAAAAATGCTCAATATCACTAATTATTAGAGAAATGCAAATCAAAACTACAATGAGGTATCACCTCACTCCAGTCAGAATGGCCATCATTCAAAAATCCACAAATGACAAATGCTGGAGAGGCTGTGGAGAAAGGGGAACCCTCCTACACTGCTGGTGGGAAAGCAGTTTGGTGCAGCCACTATGGAAAACAATATGGAGATTCCTCAAAAGACTAGGAATAGACTTACCATATGACCCAGGAATCCCACTCCTGGGCTTGTATCCAGAAGGAAATCTACTTCAGGATGACACCTGCACCCCAATGTTCATAGCAGCATTATTTACAATAGCCAAGACATGGAAACAGCCTAGATGTCCATCAATGGATGACTGGATAAAGAAGCTGTGGTATATTTATACAATGGAATACTATTCAGCCATAAAAACTGACAACATAATGCCATTTGCAGCAACATGGATGCTCCTGAAGAATGTCATTCTAAGTGAAGTAAGCCAGAGAGAAAAAGAAAAATACCATATGAGATCACTCATATGTGGAATCTAAAAAACAAAAACAAAAACAAAAAAACAAAGCATAAATACAAAACAGAAATAGACTCATAGACATGGAATACAAACTTGTGGTTGCCAAGGGGGTGGAGGGTGGGAAAGGATAGACAGGATTTTAAAATTGTAGAATAGATAAACAAGATTATACTGTAAAGCACAGGGAAATATACACAAGATCTTATGGTAGCTCACAGAGAAAAAAATGTGACAATGAATATATGTATGTTCATATATAACTGAAAAATTGTGCTCTACACTGAAATTTGACACAACATTGTAAAATGATTATAAATCAATAGAAAATGTTAAAAAAATTTTAAATTTAAAAAAAAAAAGAGCAAATGAATGCATAAATAAATGAATGAACGTTTAGACATAGAACTATCAAAACAAATAAGACTTGCTAGAGTCTCTGGCTCCTTCTGGTTCAAAAGGAATGCCAAACACATGCATCCCACATATGGTTCTCTGTATGCTCTTCCCACTGCCATCCTCTCCTTAATGACTTGCTTTTACTGAAGGGAACAGTTTTAGATAAATACCAACTGAAAGATGGTGCCTAAATAAAGTTCTGGAAGTGATTTTTTGAGGTGCTAGAAGCTCCCACACATTGAGACCTCCCACAAGCAATTTTCTTAGGGCAGATTCCAAATAACAAGGATTGGTGAGGTCTGCTTGTGTAATACCACCTAGTCATCCATCTTAATCTAGTGTTAGCTTGAGGAGTCAGCTAGAGCAGCTTTCTTCCCTCCCTACCCCCAAAGAATAGGAAGAAAGACATGAATATGTAGAACATGTAGTAGAACATGTTATGATCCTGATGGGGAAAGGATGAGGCAGTCAGAAGGTGGCATCCTTCCCTAGCAGGAATGTAGTATGGTTACACACACACTCACACCTTGTAGATATTGTCTTAAGTCAAATAAAATTTCAGAGTAATAAGAATGATGGAAAATAAAGAAAAAGTCAACAGATTAATGTAGGAGAAATATTAGGCTTGTTCTTACACTAAAATCTATCCATTTGAGAAAATAAAAAATTATCTAAAGCTAAAATTTTATCTACAGTTGACCCTTGAATAACTCAGGGGTTAGGGAGGCCAACTCTTCATACAGTTAAAAATCCACAGGACCTCCACATTCACTGGCCCAACCAACCTCATATCGTGTAGAACTATGGTATTTACTAGTGAAAAACATTCATCTATAAGTGGACCCATGCAATTCAAATCTGTGTTGTTCAAGGGTCAACTGTGTTTACTCAACCCTGCATTTCTTAAGAATGTTTGGCATATAAAATCCTAATCAACTTTCTTTAAAACTTGCCATATTGGTGCAAATTTGTGAAATTAACTGCTTTGGAAAAAGTAGAGTATAAAACTGTTAGTAGTCCAGAGGGAGGGTATAGCTCAGTGGTAGGGTGTGTGCCTAGCTAGCATGCACTAGGTCCTGGGTTCAATCCCCAGTACCTCCATTAAAATAAATAAAAACTGTTAGTAGTCCAATATTTACTTTGGAAATTAACTGCTGAAAGAAATGGCTTTCTTCTTCTTAGTTAAGGTGACTGAATTGAAATAATAGCATGATAAGGCATTGTTTAGCAAAGGGCTGGCACTTGGTGTTGTGATGAGTCACCTAATTTGGGGGCTCCTTTCTCCATAATTCAACCTTCCCTTTCTCACTCCTTCTACTTTAAGGGGAAAGGTAAGCAAATTATAAGTATACGGCAATATTCCAGAAATAGTAAGGTTTGAAATAGGTAGTGGTTCTGATCCTCAGCATCAAATGCCCCTTCCAAATTTTGAAGATTTCTCCATTTTATGTGTCAAGAAAAGACACGGACCCACCTCATGCTATGGAAGCTAAAGTTATCAGATACTCCCATATCTGATACATATCTGATACTCCCCCACTTCCCAAATCTGGCCTGGATTCACTGAGTTAAATATTTTTACCTAGGATTTGAATTTTGAGTGCGTGATGCTATCTTAGGGTCAGGTCCCCCAAAAGCAGAGTCTGAGTCAAAGATTCAAAAGCCAATAGTTTGTTTGGAAAATGCAAGAACACCAGTAGGAGAGAGAAGAAATTAAATAAAGGAAGGAGATGAAGGCAGTGAAGGGGTAGCGGGGGGGGGGGGGGAGGGTTGGAGCATTAACAAGCCAGCTACCACTATGAGGTGACCAGAGCTAATTTTTCTTGGGCAAATGGTATAAACACATTAGAGTAGTTCCACCTGAGAAGAGAGGAAGCATGTGTGTACGCTGGCTCTCATCAGTCATTGATTGAGAGCTGAGGGATATTAATTCACCAGTACTTTCAACCTGCAGCATGCAAATTGAATAGCCTTTGTAGATTCAAAGAAAGCTCTTAGGCAAAGAGATGCAGATACTGGTAGGTACAGGTCAGCCTGAGCAAACTCAGGAAGTAAAGCTTGAGGTCCATGGGGAGCCACCCAAGATGTTTTTAACATGACTTGCAGTGGTGGCCTTCAGTGCCAATGACAGTATCAAATGTCCAGCAGTGCCCAGCAACAGAAGGGAGAACAATGGCATTGTAACCAGTGTGTTCCTACAACTATGATGTCAGTTTTGATATCTGCTGCCTCACCTCACCATTTCCCAAGCCTGATTCTCCTACCTTTCCCTTGATTCTGCATGAGTCATCCAGTATCTTTCAAATGAATTATTTTTCTACCTAAATTGGCCAGTGTTAGCTTCTCTGCCTTGCAACAAAGGACCCAGATGCTTTACACAATGGTGCTCAAAGTAAGTAAAATTCAGGTGGGGAATGCCACCTGTGGCAAATCCTGAACCAGAGCAAACTCCCTAAGGTTTTGGAATAAAGTCATACAGTCTTCAGAATGTAATTATTTCAGCAACTATGTGGTCTCCTTTAGAGAACAGCTTCTGACTTACCGCTGGGCCCTGATGGATGTGAATGCCTTACTATGAGACACTAAGTAATCGGGGGATTACAGCTGCCAAGAATAAGTTGGCTATATCTAATATACTACACCACAGGCTGCTATAACAAAGAAAACAAAAATTTAGACATTTAATTATCCAGTGGTGTCCAGAGGCATCTAAAAGTGATCCACATCCAAGGGGGAACTCTGTTCTAAAAGGTTCTCTGTCTCATTTCTCTATTATCTCTTAAAGAATAATACTCATTTTTATGGCAAAAATTGACTCAACAACATGCCTATATGCCAGCCTATGGAAAGTGGCAAAGAAAGTCCAGAACAAACAACTTCTTTTTAAGCAAGTGAAATAAACATTAGTTTCATTTGCATTCCATTAGCAAGAACTTAGACACACAGCCAATTAGCTGCAAAGGAGACTACGAAATATATTCTCTAATTAAAAGGAGCCATGTGCCAAGATAAATACTGTTAATATGGAAAAGGGCAAGCATGAATTTGGCAAGATGATTAGCAGTCTTTTCTGAACAACCTAGTCAAAAAATCGGGCATGTGCAATATTCTTTCATCAAATAGATGCACCAAATCAGATAGATGCAGGTTTTAGGGGCAGGTCATTTGTACTCTCCATGTACTCATACCTACAACACTGCCACACATTATTCAGCTCACACTTAAGGCCTCATAGGGTGACCCAAATAACCAATTGACTGAGGACACTTTCAAGCCCAGTTTCCAGGCATCTGTGACAATTGCTGAAAGTAGCTTGCCTTGGAGATACAATATCACGAAAAAATTGGTCCTGAAAAGGGCAGAACTTGGAGCAACACAATTTGGAGAACTCATCTATGTAAATTTCTGGCTGGAAGCTTAAGCTCTAATTAAACAGTTAAGGATATGAAAGAAATAATATTAAAGACTATCGACAAGAAGGTTTGGAGATGTGTTATATGGGTGGATTTCTTGGAATAAGCATAAAAATGTTGTGTGTTAGATGAGTATCCACTAAAAAGGAAAACATTCTTGACGAGTCAGTTCTTAATAATCAGATGGACAAGATTTTGTTATGGTTTCAGCCTGGAAACAAGGCCTTGCAAGGCTGGAACATGGCCCCATAGGATAAGACATATGATCTGGACCAAAGACCAACACTAGTCTCTCATAACAAGCATATTTGAGTCTGGAAACCAAGATAGGTAAGAATGATGCTTCTCAACAATCAAATGACACATCTGCAATTTTTTATGTTTTTTCACGTTCAAGGCTCAAAGTTTACGAGTCAAAAAAACAGTGTTAATACTTAAAAGAACAGTACCTCCAACAGGTAACGTGACAAAAGTTCCATAGAATTAGAAGCTGAGGGTACCACCTAACCATACTGGCCGTTTATAGCACTGGGTGAACCGGCAAAAACTGAATTAGAGTGTGGATTGAGGAGACAGCCCCTGACTATCAAGGGAAAATAGTAGAGCTGCCCACCTGCTTCGCTCAGATACCACCTCCACTAAGATCACACTAAACCATCCACAACTGCACAAACTGGTTGTTTATTTTCATGCTTCTGGGGCCTTGGTACTTGCTAATCCTTCTTGCCTCACGTGCCCTCCACTCAGCTTTCAAAGCCAAGGTCAAAAATCGAGTTCTGTATAAACTTTCTCCTGAAAGTCCCAGACAGAGTTAGTTACCATATCCCTTATGCATAAGGTCAGAGAGCAGTCACAGCTCTTTTCACATCACACTGTAACCGTTTACATGTCCACGGTCCTTATTACACTGCAAATGTCTGACTGAGCAAATTAATTCAAGAACTGCAAACTTAAGAACTGCACATTTCTGACCAAGGAAGATGATTTTAACAAGATATAGTCAATTTAGCCTTTGGCCGAGAATTTTAGCGCCCACTATGATACCTGTCATAGAGAAAGCTCTAAATGTATCTTGTTTAAATTAATCAATAAGTTTTTACAAGATATATACAGCAATTAAAAGTGTTATAAAGTTTTCACTTAGGAGTGATGTCAGAGTTAAAAAATGTATTGGGAACCCATCAAAATGAGGTGATTCTCTTGATCATCTTGATCAGGGGTTTTGGCTTACATAGTTTTAAATAGGCTCTCTGTGTTGTGTAGTGAATCACCTCTCTTTGATAAACATTTGGCAACTCCAGAACCTAGCCCTGTGCTGGAAAAAAAGTAGACACTCATTCAATGTTTATATAATGGATGAATGAATGGATGAACAAATGTATGAAATTATGGATCCTGTGACAGCATAGTTTCTATCAGTTTTATATATACTTGAATAGTATTTATGCAAATGTTTATTTTATATACACTTGCATAGTGGAATTCTGCTTAAAATTATAAGAAAATCCTTTATCAGAATGCAATTAACATTCATTCTTTTTAACTTTTATAACAAAAATTGATTTCTACAACAGAGCACATAAGCATCATTAAGAGACTAAAACAACCATTGACTGCATTTAATAAACTTTATGTAACAAACTACAAAAAATGCATTCATATTACAACCTAACTGTATACATTTGGGTTCATTATACACAAGGTAAAAATATGAGTAACTATTTCCCTAGGCAAGTGTTTTCAAGGTGTATCTCTTCCTTGTTTTTCCATATTTATTATTTTGGATTTTTTTTATAATAGGAAAAGCTATTTTCCTCTATCCAAGAATTACTTCCAATATGGAAATAATTAGTGCATTTGGCTATAGAATTCAGAAATGGGAAAATGAAGTCATAAACTAAACAGACTATTTGACAATGAGATTAATAACCTGAAACCCAGAAACAACTTGATTTTCTTTCTTATAAAGTCTCATGTACGTGAATAGTATTTCTTAATTCTCATGGCTATGCAATATTTCGGGTTTATATGGCCAGTCACTCTCCAACTCTTTAGTAAAGGAATTTTCAAAAGTTCCAGTAACAAAGGAGTTAATGGAGTGGCATTACTATTAAAAGATTTATGCTAACCAGGTGTTTGAGTTGCTTGAAAAGTCAACCATTTAACATACAACCTTTCTGTTGTAAATACTGTACCAACAGAAGACAGATTAAACAGTTTTGTATAAAACTATGGTTTTAAAAAAATAGGGGTAATGAAAAAAACATTGTGTCCAACTTTCTTGAGTAAATTGCCGAGCATGTGACCCTGAGAATGCCAGTGTCCTTATACCAGCAACTCAGATGGTCTCATGCAGAGACAGAAATTGTATCAGAGGCTTTAAAACATAAATATAGAATCTGTATACCAGAAACAGATTAATGCCTATGCTAATCACATATACGATTCTGTGTCATATGCAAAACTCATTCATAGGGCTCCAAGGTTATCGTGGCCTAAACCATCTCCTTAGAGACTGTCAGTTTGTCTGAATTATGAGTTTAACCTGTTAACCCTGTTGCTTTCACACTATTTCACTGGAAATCCTGCCTATTTGGGAAAATTGTGGGTTTTTTTCAGGCTTACAGTCTTGAGCTGGCTTCGTAAAAACTAACCACTAAAAATGGGGGTGAGGGAGGCTTCTCTAGAAATGAGCATTATAGAAACTAACCTCAGGGTTAAATACTACAATCATTCACAGGTGGGATTTCCTGGGGTTTTGTAACTTTCCATAAAAGGATTTACATATGCCCAAAAGAAGCCACTGCTGAAATAGGGTTTTGGTTTTTTCCCCTTTTGGAGGGTGCAGGGGGAATGCAGGTTTAACTAAGCAGTGAAGTAACTATGTCTGTTCATAGTTACCGAACTGTTGTGCTTTTTGTTTAGTAGGTCAGCACTGTCGTCGTCTTCATTTGCATCTGGGCCTATCACGCAAGGGCCATCGCCTCACAGAAGGTTTTAATCAAAGCAGCCAAACCAACAAAATAGGACATCCTGGTCAGAATTACTCTCTCAACCTCATTTTGAACTGTTGCTTTTTCAGAGGTTTGGCAAATTTCATGATAAGCCACTTAGCAAAGTGTTCACATTTAATGAGGCAATTTTTACATAAAAAATAATCTTCTGTCACCCAGTCCTTTAAAATGTCAAATATCCATAATTAAATGAAGAGCAGTGTTACATTTTTAACCAGTCTGCCGTAAAAACTTAAAGCACAGAATCCAAAACTGTGCAGCTCTTTTAAAATACTTCTCTACTCAGATCTCTATAACCTAGATGCCAGCCTTTAAAAAAATGTAGTATTTTTTGTCCATCCCTTTGAGCTTCCCATAAACAAAAGGACCACAGGCATTGTTTATTATTAAATTTTTGAGTATCTGTATCCATCTTCCTGCTCTATGTTGCTTGGCTCTCACAGACAAAACAACATGTAGGTTACTACTAGAGCCCGCTACTATACAGAAAAATCACCCTTGTCATCAAGAATTACTAGATCCCCTTCAAACTTTCCCATAAATCACAGAGTTAAATGTACAGTCACAATCCAGAAATTTCTACATTGTTCACAAATAGCCCAATGGGTCAAGCCTGGTGCAGGATTAACAGCATTTCAATGGAAGACCATCCTCTCTTCATTCATATTATTCATGGCATCATCTTTTTTTTACAACTAGTTTGTTGAGGTCAAGGGTTTTTTCCTTTATAGCAAATTAAAACTAAAGTGTCGTTTCTCTCATAGACAGATAGATATGAGGTTGATGTTAATTTTTAAAAGCCCCAATTTGCAGGCACACTCTAGGCTTTACAAAGAGGCAGCATGTATGTACAGATGTGAGAAAGCAAGTATAGCAGCTGCCATGTGTCAAATTAGGGCCTTCTAAGCCCTGCCTCATGGCACACGCGCCTATTAATTTAAACCTCGGTGTGCTTGTCAGACTCCTAACTCAGGCATGGCTCCCTCTGGGAACTGCTACTACTTCAACCATGATGGCTGCAATGATACGGAACCAGATAGTAGAGCCCTCACAAATCCCTCCTTTCTCTCAGTCTAGAAGCCTACACAAGAAGATCCAAGTGCAAAGCAGATAGGTGGTGGGTAGATGAGCAGCCTCGTCGATGAAGTATTCCAATTAAAGCAGCACAGAACATTTGAATTGGTCCACGCAACCAAACAGATTCAGTGAGTAAGACTTCTCGCAACCTAGAAGGGGTGGAGGGGAGGAGAGGGAGACAGAGAGAGTGTGTTCTGTGTGTACATGTGTACATGTAGGCCCCCACCTGAAGGCTCTAGAGAATAAGCCATGGGCTGAATTCATAAACAAGCTGTGAGAAATGTCACGTAGCTGGCTGGATAAGAGATGGCCTATTTAATGTATCCAGTATGGATGGCTGGATAGCCAATGACGGATAAGATCCTCAGAGGAGGACAACCTAAGACAGGCACAGCCAGCTGGATAAGAGATGGCCTACTTAATGAAGTTCTGTGACGAACTTTGAAACAATCTGTCATTGATCATGTAACATCCTGTGCTTACTGCAAGAGCCTGGGAACCTAAATGGCTTAAGATTATTAACATTGTTATAACTTAGGTGGTATGTGAGGCATCATGCATGTCCTATATAAACCCTTTTACGAGAATCAATAAACAGAGTAGCCATCAGCTCTCTCCGCATACGGTGTGTATGTGTACATGATATCACAACACCGATAGATGGTGACCCCGACGTGATATCAGACTCGGCAAACTCATAAGTGGAACTAAGGAAATTTTCGGGGACTTTTCAGCCTACCAGGAGTGCCGAGGAATACTCACAGAGCGACAGCTTACTAAGCAGCAGCATGATATCAGCGCGGTGACTACATGTAAGAAAGGGAACAAATTTGTATCGGGGATTTTCAGCCTATCAGGCACGCCGCAATGTAACCATGGGACAGCAGCTGACAGTACAGCAAAAGATTTATTTCCATATTCTGCAGCAATTGTTAAAGGTTATTTCAAAGCAGGGCACCCTCCCAGGTGCCCCTCAAAAACAAATATAGAAAATCACTGTCAGCCAAAGTCCCATCCCACCATTTCTGACCTCATCACAGCTTCCCCTGGGAGCACAAGTTTAGATCTAACAACTATTGATAGTAAGTTAATAAATGACAGTAATAAAACCTACTTAATCTCTACTGGAGTTTGGGGATGTTTACCTTCTAGGTATTTTGGCTTGCTAATAGGGAGATCATCTATGGGCTTAAAAGGGTTAACAGTTTTACCTGGTGTTATTGATAATGGTTATACTGGAGAAATTAAAATTATGGTTCATGCCTCTTCTTATTACATTATTCCTAAGCAATCTCAAATTGCTCAAATTATTTTGATACCTTATTTACCTGTTCAAAAATTTGCTGAAAATTATAGAGGAGATAAGGGTTTCAGAAATACAGGACAGCAAGCTTTTTGGACATATTCATTGATAACAGACCTGTTTTAACAGTTTCAATACAAGGAAAGCTATTTACAGGGTTATTAGACACAGGAGTGGACAAAACTATTATTTCTAGCTTTCATTGGCCTTTTAATTGGCAAAAACACAAATCTGATGTTACTATCAAGGAGTTGATGGGTAAGAAAATTTTTTTAAACTATACGTCAACAATTTCCTCAGGCATATATTTTTCATTATATGGATAACATTTTACTGACTATAAAAAACAAACCTAATCTTCTATTTCAAAAAACTGTTACAATTTTACAAACTAAGGGCCTTTTTGTTGCTCAAGATAAAGTACAATAAATGCAACCTTGGGGATTTCTTGGGATAACTATTAACACACAAACTATTAGGCCACACAATATGAAATTAGATATCAAGTCTTCTATGACATTAGTTCAATTGCGACAATTGCTAAAACATATTAAATGGATCAAACCTTTTTTAGGAATACCTACAGTCCAATTACATCATTTATTTCAATTGTTAGAAGGAGATAGGAAACCTACCTCATCAGGTACACTAACTCCTAAAGCTATCAAGGAATTTAAAAGGGTTAATGAGGCTTTAAATTGTCTATTTATACACCAGCTGCAACCTGAATTACCTATTATTCTTATTGTTTTAAATAGACCTCAAACACCTACAGGGGTGCTTACATACAAAAGGGACACTTCATTCTTATTAGAGTGGGTTTATCTGTCTCACTCATTAACTCAGGCCTTAACCACTACTTATCATGTCTATGCTAACATCATAAACAAAGTTCAACAACGCTGTTAACACTTAATGGGACAAAATCCTCAAAATATAAATTTACCATGTACTGCCGGCCAATTCCAAAAATATATGTAAAAGGAATTAAAGTATAAATAAGAAAACCATTTACTGATATTTGGGGAGGGCCTTTTGATGTAAAATGTTGGGAGAAGGGGTCTTTATGTATTGATACAGGTGCTAGATTAAAGTGGGTACCCCAGAAGAGTGTTAAGAAGTTCACTGAAAAGGACAGCTGAAGATGGGTAAAGTATGATTCTATACCCTTATACTTACTTCTTTCTTCTTTGCATGTTTGCATGTTGAGCTTAATCTATCTTATTGGGCTTATGTTCTAAACCCTCCTAAACCCTCCTTTATTCACACCTGTTACTTGGAGGCATGCAGGCCCCCCACTTGCTTCTAACGATTCTGCTTGAACAGGTGCCACATGGATACCTCCCGCAGCAACACAAGAATATCTGTGCAGCAACCAAACATTGACACTATATTCTCATAATCCAGCTTTATGTATTGTATATAATAAGTCACATACTGATTGTATTAATCTACAGAAGCAATTGTACTTGTATAATCAACCTAAAAAGGGAAATTAAGCAACTAATTTAACTTTTATTACAGCTGTATCAACTACTACTTATGAAATTATAAATGTATCACCAGTACCACCTCTCCCCATGTGTAAACCAAAAACTGATTGAAGATACAAGTTTTATTCTGTTCAATGGTCACCCTGCAGGATACGATGCTCGTAATGGCTCTTTGTTCAATAAAACTCTCTTGGATTGGGGACCCCATGGACATTTGTTAAGTAATAACATGTCTCTTCAGTTTGGACAAAATTCTTTAGCACCAATTACTTGGACTGAACATGGACTTTCCGGACCCATTTTACAACTGTTTGATGGCAACAGTATTTTTAGTTCTATGCATAAGACCATTTGGAGACTCGGACTGTCTTTTACTGACAAAATTCTTTATCATGGAGACTATATTAATGGGTCAGGCAACTATTCTATGTCGTTAATTATCAATGTTTCTGATTCTGTAATGATTTGCACTACACATACTTATGTTTTAGTTTGGGGTCCCTTCCCTCCTAACAGTACTATTGATCATGTTTTTAGCACCATTTTATTTCCTCCTTTCTGGTATTCTGATTGTTTGATACATAAAAATATTAGTGACTATAATGTATCTTATGTTATGCTACTAAAACGACGAGCTCATGTATGGCTACCAGTTACCCTGAACAGAACTTGCTCTAATGAGCAAAGTTTATATGTGCTATTAGAGTCTTTCAAGAAAGTTAGGCCAAAAAGATTTGTAGCTACACTCATTGCTTTATTGTATCTTCTGTAATCATAATCGCCCCGGCTGCTGCTGCTACAACAGCTCTAGTATCCCCTATTAGTACTGCTCATACGGTCGAGAAGGTTTTGACTAATGTAACTCAAGAGCTACAAACACGGGTTGACATAGATCATGGAATCATGGCTAGACTACAGGCTCTTGAGGCTGCCGTAGAATGGATTGGAAAACAACAAGAAGCATTATCAAAAAGATTAAAATTGAAATGTGACTGGCAATTCTCTATGCAATGTGTAACTCCTATTCAATATAATGAAACAGAGACACCATGGTATAAGATTACACAACATTTACAAGGAGCATTTAATGATTTTTTGGGGGAGAACATATTAACTCTTTACAAGATCAGTTGGAGACTCAATTACATAATATCCATGACACTTTTGCACAAAATGTATTTAAACAAATTGAAAATTGATTGCATTGGCTTAAGCCTGAAAATTGGTTTAATGGGCTTAAATTATGCATTTTTATTAATATTGGCATGTTTATATTGATTTGTATTGCCTTGTTATATCTTTTAAAATGGATATATAATTTACATAAGCAACAGGAAGCTCAAAAACAAACTCTTGTTATGATGGGATTGCTTGCTTCTGTGCAACAGGATTGCTTCCTTGCTTTTAATAATAAAAAGGGGGGATATGTAGGCCCCTACCTGAAGGCTCTAGAGAATAAGCTATGGGCTGAACTGATAAACAAGCTGTGAGAAATGTCACGTAGCTGGCTGGATAAGAGATGGCCTATTTAATGTATCCAGTATGGATGGCTGGATAGCCAATGACGGGTAAGATCCTCAGAGGAGGACAACCTAAGACAGGCACAGCCAGCTGGATAAGAGATGGCCTACTTAATGAAGTTCTGTGACGAACTTTGAAACAATCTGTCCTTGATCATGTAGCATCCTGTGCTTACTTGCAAGAGCCTGGGAACCTGGAGCCTGGGAACCTAAATGGCTTAAGATTATTAACATTGTTATAACTTAGGTGGTATGTGAGGCATCATGCATGTCCTATATAAACCCTTTTATGAGAATCAATAAACAGAGTAGCCATCAGCTCTCTCCGCATGCGGTGTGTATGTGTACATGATATCGCAACACTGACAGTACATGCATGTATGTATGAATTTGTAGAGAAGTTTCCTCTTTTCTTTCTCTTTGAAGTGTGTATACAAATATTCCATAATGTATTTAGTGCTTTACTGAACAATTAGAATCTCTCTTTGAAAGATTAAAACCACTCAAAACTTTGGACAATTAAAATTGGTCAATAGAATTACTGAAGTAAGGTAATTTTAATCATGCCATAGAACAATCCAATTTTTAAATCATTCTGTGGTAGTTCACATTTTAACAGTTTCTCCATCCTTATATCTCTCTGTGTATTTAAAAAATTAGTTACTAAGCAAATTTACTAGGACTTTGTTAGTTCTTGGAATTAGAGCAGAGGAGAAAACAGGTGTCACCTCTGCCCTCATGTACTTAAGCTTTTGAATGGGGCAACATGTCTTTCAAGAACAGAGTATTATAGAGTTCTCTCTATAAAATGGTATCCTGATATCTGAAAAAAAGGAATGACAACCTCTCAAAGCCTATACTGTTATTAACAATATTCTAAAATTCCTCCTGTTACAGGTTGAACTGTGTTCTACCAAAATTTGTATATAGAAGTCCTAAACCTCAGTAGCTCAAGATGTGACCTTATTTGGAAATAGGGGCTTTGTTGAGGTAATCAAGTTAAAATGAAGTTATTAAGGTGGCCATAATCCAATATGACAGGTGTCATATTGGGTGATGCTTCTAAATGCCAAGGAATGCCAATGACTGCCAGAAAACCACCGGAAACCAGAAAAGAAGCAGGAACTTATTCTTTCTGACAGCCTTCAGAAGGAACCAACTCTGCTGACACCTTGATCTCAGACTTCCAGTCCCCAGAACTAATAAAATTTCTCTTTTTGAGTCACCTAGTTTGTTGTACTTTGTTATGGCAATTTAATACATCTTCTAAAATCTAATATTCTAGTTCTTCTTTAAAATGGGATAAAGCATATGAAGAAGGGCTGTGGTGATAGGCAGAATTCCAACTGGCAGAAAATTTTAATGAACAGTTTTTTAATGTCTTTAATAAAAATAAAGATACCTACAGTCCATTGAATCTCAATCTAATTATGCTAAAAAATGTGTATCTTTGAATTGAAAGGATTTATTTTTGTTTTCAATGTAAAATAAACTCCTAAGAACACACTAGTGGGACATTTGGAACTATAGTTCACAAATGTAATTACTGTATCATAATACACACACAAAAAAATAATATGACAGAGAAACAGAAAAAATAGCATTCAGTTCTGGTGAGGGGATGATCTTTAAACATAAACCCAAACTCTAACAAGTTTGAGTATGCTATGTCCAAAATTATATAAAGTGAGGAAGGACATTGTTTTTACTTAGTGTAAAAATTTAGTATTATGATCGTGTTGTATTTCAGAAGATAAGGGGTTTTTTGGGAAGTCAGAGTTTATCTCTGCAACTTTGTCAAGTATTTGATAAAGTGAAAGAAGCTATGTAACTCAAAAACTTCTTTTCAATTTCACAGTCTAAATGCATAGCCAAATTCTGTTTGATTCCATCATCTTCTATAATGCTGTAGTGGAAAAACACACAAAAACAAAGTAAACATTAAGTTGAAGGGTTTTTTTGAGTAAATAAAAAATTTCAATAATATCCTTGATTCATCATTCTTGAACGGCTTCTCTTGCCCCAAAATCTTGTCATCCTTTGTATTTGGAAACTTTCCCGTATTTTCCCATACTTGTATTTATTTATGGTGATTTAATGAAATAGAAAAATTACATAGACACAAGCCTTATGACTAAATATTTAAAATACTCTATCCTTTAAGATAGTTGTAGCTGAATTAGAACGTATCCTGTTAGTTTTACTTCTATGACATAGAAAATGGGCATAATTTTCTCTCATCTATCTACTCTAAGTCAGAAAAAAAGAAAATTATTTTTATTTTCCTAATTACTTACATCCTTACGGATTGTCCTAAATATTAGCAATTATATAGCATCAAATAGTTTTGATGATTTTTCAATTATCATCTACATAATTTGTTAATGTAAATGTAGACGTCTAGACCCGTGATCAAGGCAAAAAAAGATTAAAGTTTTATATACTTTAAATATAGCTGTGAACTAAATTCAAAATTGAACCCAAAATTCAGACTCAAACTTCAAATTGTTGAAGCCCTAGTCCCCAAAGTGATGGTGTTTGAAGGTGAAGCCTTCAGGAGATGATTAGGTTGTAAGGATGAATGGGATTAGTGCCCTTGTAAGAAGGGACACAGGAAAATATCTCTGTCATGTGAGAACACAGCCAGAAGACAGTTGTCTGTAAACCAGCCAGAAAGTTCTCACCAAACACTGAATCTGCCAGCAGGGATCTTGGACTTCTCAGGCTCTAGAATTACGAGACAATAAATGTTTGTTTAAGGTTTAAGCCACCCAGTCTATGGTATTTTTGCTGTCATAATCCAAACTGCACACGCAAATATTTTTTAAAAATCTGTTCTGATAAGACTTCACTTTATAACATGAATTCCTACCTAATACAGATGTCCCTCAGTATCCACAGGTGATTAGCTCCAGGACATCCTTTAAATACCCGATTCAAGGATGCTTAAGTCCCATATAGGACAAAGGGTAGTATTTGCATATAAACTACATACATCCTCCCGTACGTGCTTTAAATCATTTCTGGATTATTTGTAATACCTAACATAATGTAAATGCTATGAAAATAGGTGTAAAAATGTAAATGCTATGTAAATAATTGTTGGTGTGCAGCAAATTCAAGTTTTGCCTTTTGGGGCTATCTAGAAGTTTTTTTTTCAAGTATTTTCAATTTGCAGTTGGTTGAACCTACTGATGCGGAGTCCACAGGTATGGAGGGCCAATTGTATTTATTTTCTGTTGATATTAGAGTAGGCCACTACAGGGTGACAAAAAAGGTGGGAGCCTAAAACGAGGCAGTTTTTGTACATAATTCAGTTGCTATTTAATACCGTAAGGTCTGGCAGCAAGGAATTCAAGTAGGAGCCAGTAAGCCAGTGACTTCATCATAGCCAGTAGATTAATAAGCAGGAGTAGCAGGAAATAGTAGAAATCAGAAATCTAGAAGAACACAAGTTCTATTCCATGGCAACAGAGGTTTTTTGTTAGGTGATCCCTTTTATACTTCTTACATATCAAAAGTGTAGCCTTAGAAGCTAAACCTTGAGAAAGCATTTGCAGCTGGTCAAAGAATGATAGAAAGGAAAATAAAGGCCTGATTAGATCCTGATCATTGAAATGATAAAACAAAGGTGTCTTAAAAGCAAGAAATGGTACAAATAGAAATAAAAAGAAATAACATGGCCATGTTCTTGTTTCATCCATGATGGAGTAGCTATTATTGGACTTAACTTCTTGCTGTAAACAACAATAAAATCTAGTCAAAACATATATAACAACTGTTTGCAGGCACTGGACAGCAGCCACTGCAGGGATATGGTCCTTGAGAAAAAAAAGAGGCAAACAAAATAAACATCACATAAACCCCAGATTTCTTCCTAGGGGCATTTTCCAAACCACAACTCAGGGAAATAGAGCCTAAGTAAAGATAATACTCTTATTGGACAGCAGAAACAGAGATCAGAGTTCAGGGCAGCCAAGAAAACAAGTGGAGTAGCTGAGTCCCAGAGAGGAAAAACTACAGAGAAGGAGCCCTAATAAAGTGTGTATAATTTCCCCTCTGGTCCTTAGTTAACCTCTAAAATGCACTTATAGAAGGCAAAGCTTTGAAAACCCAGCCAAGGAAGTCACTGGGACACTGGAGATCAGAGCAAAGGTTTCCAAGACTATGGAGTTCACATCCAGGACTTAGATACTGGAGCATTCACTTGAGATCCCAGAAATGCTACCTCCTAAGATGCAGAGTAAAAATCCCCCCCTAAGTAGAAAGGCCGTGAAGAAAACCGAAGTGGACTTGTTCTCACAAAGCTTAAAACTACCTTGGCAAAATAAAGGAGATCCACAAGTAATTTTACTCTCTGCTAGAACAGTATGTAGCATTTTCAGAACATAATTCTGAGCATCTGTAACATATACACGATGTTAGGTATATAATCAAAAATTACTAAACACATTAAGAATTTTTAAGTCTAATAATTGAAAAATAAAATAGAAACAGAAACAAAGTACTGGAGTTAACAGATGAGGAATTTTAAATAATTGATGAATATATTCAAGAAAGAAAGAAAAATGGACAAAATGGATAAGAGAATACAGATTTTCAGTGGTGGATTAAAATGGACATTCCAGAAATACAAAATACATTATCTGAACTTGAGAATGCATTATATAGACAATACCAGACAGAAAACTGTGTAGTGAATTTGAAGACAAATCAATAGAATAATCTCTCAATAAAAGTGAAGAAAAAGAAACCACAAAAAAAAAAAGAAATTCAAGACATAGAACGGAGCCAAATTAAACTTCAACTAAAGTCTGTTCTAGAAAATATGTTCTTGAAAATATTAAAAAGTAAGCTTTGAAGAGATCAAAGTGATTCCAAGCAATTCAATGGCATCCAATAAAAAGCCTAAAAATATCACAGAAATACAAAAAAAAAAAAAATCCAGCACCTAACATGCTCTGCATGAAGTATAGTATCTGAAGGTAGAATATAAGTTGAAGATATACATTGCAAATCCTTGAGTAAACACTCAGAGTGAACCATAAACACATCCAGCGAACCTTAATACAAACTAATGAACTCTTAGTGATAATTATGTTTTAGTGTACCTTCCTGAATTGTAAGAAATCTACCACTCCGGTGAGGAATGTTGATAATGGGGGAGATTATTCATATGTGGGGACAGGAGTTAGAGGGGAAATCTCTGTAACTTCAGCTCAGTTTTTCTGTGAACATAAAACTTCAATAAAATACACAGTCTATTAAGCACACAAACATGCATGAGCACACACACAAGAAGATGGGACATTAAAATGCAAATAGCAAGACAGTATATTTAAACACAACCATATCTGTAATAATCAAATCTTAAAAGATAACCCCCAAGAGTCCACACCCTAATTCCTAGATTCCCTATGAATATGTCCAGATAGCAAACATGGCTTTGGTGGCCATAGGTTTCTGTTGTGACTATTCAACTCCATTATTGTAGCCAGTACTCTAATACTCAAGACAATATGTAAATGAACAAGCATGGCTATAATCCAGTAAAACTCTACTTAAGAAAATGAGCAGTGGAAAAAAAAAAAAAAAAAGAAAATGAGCAGTGGGCTGGGTTTGACCTGTAGGCTACAATTTGCCAACACTTCACCAAGAAAAATTCTAAGGAACCTACAAAAAAAAAGATACAAGAACTAATATGTGAATTTAGCAAGGTCACAGGATAGAAAATCAATCTACCAAAAATCAATTGAACTTTTATATATTAGCAACGATCCACTGAAATTTTAAAATTATTGCTAGTAACCCTGAAAATATGGCATATCTGAG
Organism: Camelus ferus; assembly: GCF_009834535.1. Lineage (NCBI taxonomy): Eukaryota > Metazoa > Chordata > Mammalia > Artiodactyla > Camelidae > Camelus > Camelus ferus. Next base: position 30,646,869 of record NC_045698.1, on the reverse strand, counting down.
AGTAGATTTTAAATAAGTATTTATGTATAAGAGCTGCACAATAAAAAAATACAAAACATTGCCAAGATAAACTAAAGAAGGAACAGACAGATAAATCATACTTAACAGTTTGGAAGAGTAAACATCACTAATATTTTAGTTCTTTCTTATTTGATCTACAATTTAAAGGTAATTCCTAACAAACTCTTAATCTCTCTTTTTGGAGAAAATGTCATGCTGAATCAAAAAATTACATAGACAATAGCCAAGCCAAGACATGGAAACAACCTAATTGTCCATCGACAGATGACTGGATAAGGAAGTTGTGGTATATTTACACAATGGAATACTACTAAGCCATAAAAAAGGAATAAAACAATGCCATTTGCAGCAAGATGGATGGACCTGGAGATCATCATTCTAAGTGAAGTAAGACAGAAAGAGATACAAAAACACCATATGATATCACTCATATGTGGAATCTAAAAAAAGAAAAAAGAAGACACTAATGAACTCATCTATAAAACAGAAACAGACTCGCAGACATAGTAAACAATTTTATGGTTACCAGGGGTGGGAAGGGATAAATTGGGAGTTCAAGATTTGCAAATGTTAACAACCATATATAAAAATAGATAAAAGATAAATTTCTTCTGTATAGCACAGGGAACTACATTCAATATCTTATAATAACCTTCAATGAAAAAGAATATGAAAATGAATATATGTATGTATATCCATGACTGGGACGTTATGCTGTACACCAGAAACTGACACATTACAACTGACTATATTTCAAGAATAAATAAATAAATAAATTTTTTAATTAAAAATAAATTGAAAATAAACATTAAAAAATAAAATAAGACACCTGAATCCTTCATGAGCCCTACATCAACTACAATACCTACTGACATACATATTTAGTAATATTTTCCAAATCTTAATAAGTCTTTGCAAACCTAAGTTTGGATGATTACACAAAGACTAATTTGGCTTAGAATGGCTAATAAAACATCTGTGGCCATTTTTATAAACCTTACTTAGTTAGAACTGATCTTGTCTATCTTGTAGAGATCTAGCAAAAGCTGAATTCAATAGGGTAGGGAACAAAAACTGGGAAAGTTCTGGGAAGCAGTGCTCAGTTGGAAATTAAAAAAAAAACACTTCAGGAAAAAGGAAAAGGGAGTAAGGGAGTACTTTAGAATGAATACTTAACTGCCTTTCTTAAAAGTAACTAATATCTAATATAAAGTCATTCTCTCTTCTCCAGTGCCTACCTTATCTTAGAGTACTAAAGGGGTGAAGTGCTGATTGATATCTTTTCCAAGTCAAATAATGCAACCATTACAGAACACTATTAGAAAAAAGTTACTAGTATTTCCTACAATACTGATAGAGGACAGATGGCTGGCATATATCCACACCCCAGCTTTGGGGCCCCAGAGGTAAATCAGAGTGTGAAGCCTTGAAGTTCAACAGGATACTTTGAAGCGGGGGACCACTAGCTGAGGGCTAGCGGGAAGATATAACTGAAGATCCCAGTCTAGAAAGCCGCTCAAGGTGAGTGCTCTGTTAGTGGAGCTGGGGTACCGCCATCCAGTCACAGCGAGTCACAGGCAGCCTAATAGAAATGCCAAAAAACAATCACAACTCATCAAAGAAAAAATGATACTACCAAGGAAAACCCTGTAAGGAGAAAACTGTCCCTCTCCTCCCACTCCACAAACACCAGTGGCATAAGCCAGGAAAAAGGTAGGGCCCAGCCCATTAAGGGGGCAAGGATGCATACTGAAAAAGGTAACACGCATCTCAAGCCACTAGTCACACTTGCGCCAAGCACAACTGTGAATCAGAGTGGGAAAGCAAGGAAGATTTGAAGCAAATTAGACAGGAATGAGAATTTGCAATTTTTTAGGCCCTGAAATTAAGTGAAACTTTGTGGAATCAAAGTGGGATGTCACTAAAGGAGCTTAACATGTAACAGAAAATGCAGGGGGACATGATAGACTTTAGTGGTAGTAGAAAAAAAAAGCCATGTTTATATTCCAGTTAGTTGAGACTGCTCAGAATGGACACAGTAACATTCATTTTTCATATATTATCAGTTAAAATATGGCAAACCTCTAAAACCTTTCTAACTTCTACATTTGTACGCTCTTGAAATATTTCAAAGGTGAAAAGCCCATCTATTCTAAAGTACCATTTAAGGAGTTTTCTCTCCTAATGCTTAATAACTAATAGCAAAGCACTTTCTTCACAAAGTTGAAAATATTTTATAAATGATAAATGCCTATATACTACTCCTAAGACATCATAACAATTTTAAGTCCCCCACTATAAAAGAATAGGTCTTATTTTAGTCAACAACACGATTACGGTTTCTGGTCTTTTAACTTAACCTACATAAGCACAATGTAAAAATCAAACCATTTCATGTGATCTTTCCTTTTAGTAACTCCCTTTACACCCAAGCACGTACTTTGTACCTACACCTTCAAAAGGCCAACATGACTAAACATGTAAATAAACCTCCAAACAACTTTTAAACTTGATGCAATAAGAAGCTAACACATCACTTCAGCAGAGATATTGATTAAACTAATTTTTTCCAAAAGGGGATCACAGGATGCAATGCCACATATAAAAAACATTGGAAATATCAAGTTAGGTGAGAATTAGGAGCTTAGAGGGTTGATAGGATAAGTGGACAGTAGCTAACAATTCCTGTCTCCTAGCATGGATGGAATAAGCACATCTCACAAGTGGGTAACAGTCATTCTCAGGAACTACAGTAATCTACTCTGTGAGAGTGGGACAAAGTAAAAAGCATATGGGAAATTTGGAAGATAAGTAACAAAGAAAGACTGCCATCGTAGATTAAAGTTACAGAACGGAGACCGATTTGCTAGCACAACCGTCACTGTTTACCTAAAAATGTTTTTTGTCAATGATTGATCAACAAAAAGATGCGCTGTCATTATTGCATAAAAATAAACAGACAGCAGAACCAACACCCAGAATTACTTTGGAGGAAGGAAGAGGGAAGCCCTTGCCCCAGAAGAATAAAATGTCGCAACTTTCAATAGTGTTCTAAGCCAAATATTCACAAAAAGATCTCTTGCCAAGGAAAAAAATACTTTCCTAATTTGTTTCTTTTGTTGTGTTTTGCTTTGAATTTTAAAAGTTCTTTTTTGTTTTGTTTTAAAGGGCAAATTCATAAATATTTACAGAGAGATCTTACTAAGCAGAAAAAGAGATTAGAAAATGTTTTTGAATGAATGCAACATATTTGATGTAAATTGAATTATACAATTTTATATTGAGGAGAAAGAAATTATAAATCACAACATAATCTGCTTCATTAGACAAAATTTTAAATGATAGGAGAAGTTAAGATAAATCCAGTGTTTTGTACTTGTTGTGGCTCAAGTTAAATTTAATAAATATATTGGGTACCAAAGATAGTAAGCAAAATTATGTACTAGTATTAAATGTCATCAAGTAAAAATATTAGTAGTGAATAAGTCCTTATTTTAAAATTTAAACATATCATATATACTACTAACCATATAAAATTCTGGTTTTTTGTCTTTTTTAGTAGGTTTATTTATTTAGTTATTCTTAGAGGAGGTACTGGGGATTGAACCCAAGACCTCATGCATGCTAAGCATGCGCTCTACCACTTGAGCTATACTCTCCCCCCAAAATTCAGTTTATTACAGAGTCTTATAAATCTTTGATTTTCTATTTTCTTGTATGTCTTAGAATACAGTAAAAGTTTATCCATTTCCACTCCGTAAAGCTGAATCATATTTGTGTTTTATTGGACAGTGATAATTTGTGCAAAAAACACATTTGTGTTTTATTGAAAAACAAAATGGTTTCAAAAAAATACTTTCACTGTAGTCATTAAAAACCTTGGCAGCAACATTATTGCAAATAAATTAGTTGTTTATGATAGCCTTATTCATAATTAAGTACTAAATAGGGAAAACAGGATTTTTTTAAAGTATTATTTGAAGATGGTTTATATTTAGATAGACTTCATTCCCAAATTCTACAACTATTTTTTAAAAATATAGATTAAAGTCCATGTTCTCTTCTCTTAAACATTCCATTCATTTCTCCTAGAATATAACTATTACACATATAACATAAAATAGAATGTAACTACTACACATAGAATTAACAAGATCCTTAGCCACCAATGGTGAAAAGCTATGAATTGTGTGAAATTCATCAAAGTTCAGCTATAAATTGGGCATCAGAGGTACTCCTACAACCCACATAAAATTTCAGATAAAACATCTTCAGAAAAAACACGCATCTCCTTGGTCTCTGGTTTTAATGGTAAAATGACGATTCATGAAGTGCCTCATAGACCTCTTGGCAAGAAAAGCAAAATAAAAAAAGTACTGATGAAAAGAAGCCTCCACTATCTTGCCCTAAAACCTGCATTTCACTTTAATAAAAAGGATAAGGAAAGTATCCTATACCTATAAAAACAAACAAACAAACAAAGATCTATAGACCAGATGTTTAGAAAAGAGTTATCTATGTTTAGTCCTTAAATTATAGAAAAACGTGGACAGAGAAATTGATCACTTATAATCTATTTATTCAAATAGTAATCTAGGGCTGTCTAGAAAATAATAGTTACTGTGGCATACATTATCTCTAAAAAGAGAGATGCAATGGTAAAAAATGCTTACTTACTTTTCTTCATATCCTAGGAGATTATGTGTTCCCACAATAACTTCAGAAAATAGTCCCCACAGTTGCTTTGAGAAATCCAGCATTAAGTTAATTGTTAGGATACTAAGAAGGTCATGATAGCTTTCCTTAATAGAATACTCCCATAAAAATGCAAGCTATGGATTCCCCCAAATCTCTCATAGCTTTTCCCTTTTCTCTAAAGTCTAGTGGATAGAATTCCATAATTTAGATCACTCTCTTTAAGCATGGAAGGTAAATCCCGTTTTATGCATCTAAAGGTCATATTTAGGGAACAGAATAGGTGATTAAAACACATCTTCAATAGCATTATGTTAAGGTTAGGATTAAGAGTTAAGGGTATTTAAATTTTAACCCTATTTGTGATTTTTACAAAAAGTATTTAGAGGTCAAAAAAGGCTTTTATTAAACAGAACTTAAATATGTATTTCTCTAGCAAGCTATCACTAGTTAGTAACTTCCATCTTATCCCTTAAATTATGTTGAGTAATTAAATACATCTGCAATAATACAAGTTGTTTGACAAGAATTAAGAAAAAAAAGTAATGACTATATAATACAAATTCTAAAAGGCAGTGTGATTATTTGGAAAAACAGAAATTAGGAAATTATGATTATTAATCCTAATTCTCCTATAAATTCTTGGATATAGTACCTCAATCTTTTATTTTTCTTAGCTGTGAGACAAAGATGTACATGTCAGCTTTTTCAGTAAGATTGTATGAAAAATAATGAATTTTGTTCCCAATCATTTTAAAAGCAATTTAAAAGTGGGACAATAATTGTTTTGAGATGAATGATGTTAACTGAAAACAAAAGGATATAGTAGTTGTAATGACCTAATCCAATGTTATAATAAATACCCTCTGATATGAAGTTCTAAAATGCAGGTTCAGAGATGGAAGTTATTATCACATACATACACACACTATTGAGTTCCTTTAATATCATCAATTCCCATTTGAAAATTCCTGTTGGTCTTTATGATTCTCAACTTGGTATCAAACTCTGCCCTTGGCTATGAAGTCATTACATTTATTGTCTTGGAAAACATCATGTACAAGAGGAAAAACAAAATATTGTAATTTGTATTTATTTCCATCCTTCTTTCTAACCACTGCCCAAATTCAGAATTGTTCCCTATTTCCTTGTACAGCCCTTTTCTGGTCACAAGGATGTTATTAATTCAAAGGTTCAGAAATCATAGTTTTAATAAAAGAAATCTAAAAATCTAAATGCTAATTAAATTTCTTTTAAATGTTTTTTTCCAAAAAGAGTTCATAATTGCTTGAAAAGTATGCAAAAAAATGAAAGTTGCAAAACTTAACATTCTATTAAAGAAACCATATATTAAATATAAATTAGCATTAAAAAAGCTCTTCATTAAAATGGGAGGGAAGCTAGAGAGGCAAATTGATCAGGAAATGTCTACTGAAAGAATGAACAGTCAGAAGTCCCCTTGCAGGCTCCTAGTTGGATGGGAGGGAATTCTCATCTTCCTACACTCTCTTCTGAAAGGTCTCTGGTGAGATATCATAGAATAATGACCAAAACCTCACAATCATTACCTAGCAACTATTATTTCTCTCTGCAAAGCCAGAAGAGAAAACAAGAAAGTACTGTATAAAATAAAGAGAATTACCTCAGTGTTTAAGTGAGGAAGAGACACAGCTGAGTAAAAAACACCACTGTTAAAAAAAACATCCACATGGGGGAACTTCAGAAGTCACAAATAAACTTTGGATTCTCGACTCCTTAAGTTCCAAAGTTGGGGGGAGAAAGTCAGATAATTTTCTTTCATCTATGAAATTTGAATAGGAAATCATAGTTTAGTGTAGGTTTTAAAGTACCTAGCTGTACTAAACTTCTGTAATTATTTAAATATTGCTAGGTTACACTAATATTCATCCTTTGCTGACATAATTAGCAGAATTGGAATTTTCCTAGATTGCAGGATGAAACTGTGTCCTATAGAACGTTAGACGACCAGACAACCAAGACATCTTACTGGAGGCATGGAAATGTACCACTCACACTCCTTTCCAATAAGGAACTCTATATCCAGTGCCTAAGAGTACAGTTTGCTGCCAGTCTAAGAGTATTAACTCCTTAAAGTCTGCCTCAGCTTTTGCACCTAGGTCATACCCTTCTCAAGGTGGCATCAGTTAAATTCTGAGCAAGACCCCTATGCTGAAGGGCTCATAGTAATACACAACAGGAGAATCCTCAAAAACGAGCAATCTTGGCTTCAGGTTTTTCACTGGGCTCAGAGACTTGTAAGATCTGCACTGAAATCCTATTTGCCCCTACCCAGTGCTATTTTCTCCCTTTTCCTTTCATAGGTGTTGCCAATCCCCACTCTGGCTCAGCATTTGTTTCTCAGAGACCCAGGTAACACAGTAGACAGTGGTCCAAGAAAGCGGGCAGTAAAATGAGTCTTTGGAACTAGATAACTTACTACCTGGATGGCAAAGGGCCCATCCCAGGTAATATGCATGGCACAGGTAATCCCATCTTGAAGCATTAGCCCAGTGGCTGAAACCTGGAAAAATGCACCTGTGGAGAAGATATAATCTGTGAAGTTGAGCACTCTGGCCCTAGGAAGCAGTATAAATTAGCAGCTAGGGTGGCTCCTAGAAGCCTACAGAAACTGATGACTCATGCGGAGCACGGTTAAAATGCCTGAATTGCCACAGTAAGTGGCACAGGAAAGGAATAAAAGGCTTAGGGAATCAGGCATACTGGCACAGCTATATTATGTAAGGCCCAACAACCCCCCTGAGGATTCTATGTCACGAGAAGAACCAGAGGGCACACCGTTCACCAAAGCCATCAGGAATATGCTGATGAGAGGGGTACCATCATTATTAAGAAGTTTATAATGTCCTTCCCCTGTTAGTATGTGCTAGAGTTAAAATCACTGTAACAGAAATAGAGAATGCCTTTGCTGGGCTTAATTAGGCTGGTAGAACTGAGGAGAAAATCTCAGAATCAATAGAATCCTCAAAAACCAAAAAGCAAAAAAGAACAGAAACTGAAAAAAAAACAAACTATCCAAAGACTATAGGACAACTACAGAAAGTGAAACATATGTGTAATGGGAACACCAGAAGGAGAAGAGAGAAAGGAACAGGAGAAATACTTGAAACAATGACTGTGAATTCCTTAAATTAACATCAGACATCAAAGCATAGATGCAGGAAGCTCGGAGAATACCAAGCAAGACAAATGCCAAAAACCTACACCTAGGTATATCATTTTCAAACTATAGAAAATCAAAGACAAGCAAAAAAGTCCTGAAGGATAAAAAAGAAGTCAAAGAATTAAAAAAAAAAAAAAAACAACTCTTTATCTATAAAGGAAGAAAGATAAAATTGCATCCAACTTCTCCTTAAACATGTAAGCAGAAGAGAGTGGAGTGAAATATTTACAATGTTGAGAGGAAAAAGCCACTAATCTGGAATTCTGTACTCTGCAACATTATCTCTCAAAAGTGAAAGAGAAAGAAAGATTTTCTCAAATAAAAATTGAGGAAATTTGTTGACCATAGACCTGCCTTGTAAGAAATGTTAAAAGAAGTTCTTTAGAGAGAAGAAAAAAGTATAGCTCAGAAACTTGGATCTACATAAAGTAATGAAGAATATCAAAGAATGAGTAAGTGAAGGAAAAATAAAAACTGGTATTTTTCTCTTTCTTAATTCTCTGATAGTAGTTTGTTCAAAGTAATAATACTAACAATGTAGTTGATTATGTATGCTTATGTATATGCTTTTTGTATGTTTACTTATAAGTGAAATGAATGACAGCAATGATATAGGGATAAAAGGAAGGAATTAGAACTATTTTGTTATAAGGTACTCAGGCTACCCAGGAAGTGGTATAGTGTTATTTGAAAGTAGACTGGAATTAACTGTAAATGAATATTGCAAACTAAGGCAATACTTGAAATTAAAAAAGAAGTATAACTGATGTGTAAGAAAGGAGAGAAAATGGAATCATATAAAATGTTCAATTAAAACCACAAAAGGCAGAAAAAGAATGGAAGGCAAAAATAAAAAAGAGTGACAAATAGAAAATAGTAACAAATATGGTCAATACTAATCCAGCTACATCAATAGTCACCTTACATGTCAATAGTCTAAATGCACAAATTTAAGGACAGGTTGTCGGAGTGGGTCAAAAAACATACTGTATGATTCCAACTATATGATATTCTGAAAAAGGCAAAACTATGGAAACAGTAAAAAGATCAGAGGTTGCTAGAGGTTGTAGGGGACAGATGAATAGGCAGAGCATACAGAATTTTTAGAGCAGTGAAAGTATTCTGTCTGATACCATAATGATGAGTACATACCATTATCCATTCGTCCAAACCCATAGAATATATATCAAGTGTGAACCATAATGTAAACTATGGCCCTTGGGTGGTTACAATGTGTCCATGAAGGTTCATCACTTGTAAAAATTGTACCCCTCTGGTGGGAGATGTTGATAATGGGGGAGACTGTGCATTTTGGTGAGTGGGGCAAGGGGTATATGGGAAATCTCTGTACTTCCCCTCAATTTTGCTGTGAACATAAAATTGCTCTAAAAAAAGTCTTAAATTTTTTTAAAAGTGCTAAAAACTCTGCTTATTGCATCGCATTCTTAAAATTACAAGGTAAGTTAACATATTAAAGCTGCTAAGACTTCTACCAAAAAAGAAATCTTTCTGACTTTGTTTATTCCAAAGCTTCCTAAAATAACTTTACCATAAACCCCTTTTCCTCCTAACACCTATAACACTCCACAGAAGTAACTTTCTATGGAACACACTGCGGGAAATACTAAACAAGTGGCAGCTTACCAAATTTCAGATATGGCCTTTAAGAAAAGATAAACAACCTCTAAAGACTTGTCCTGAAATTATAAGTCTATAAAGTAAAAGCATCAAATTAAAATGAATTAGAAACTTATATAGTTAATTAATTCTAATTTATTGCATGCATCCTTGAAAATGTTGGTGAAAGTACTGAGATAAAAATTTTCTAATTATTTACAAGTATTTGCATAAGGAATTTTCAAAAGTAGAACAGCTAACTATCTTAGACTCCTTCATGCTTTTGACTGAATTCACTTCTGGGTCATTCAAGTGATGGCAAATACACCTCAGGCTACTATCCTTCCTCTCCTTTCCTACTATACTCATTACATCTCTCAGTCAAAGAAGGTTCTTCACAAACTCGTCCCACCTTATCAACTTAATCTCTACTACTTCACCAAAGACCTTTTCTCTTAGTCCCTGGCCACCAAACATTCTGGATCCCTTAGTCCCTGACCACCATACCCACTGAGGTCCTGCAGACATATACACATACATTGTACAAGTCGTCTATGTGTATGTCTTTTCCTGACATACCCTCCAGTCCCTCAATAACTGGAAAAAAGTCCTACACATCTTTATAACCTCAGTAACTAAGACAGCGCATGTGATAATGACCTTTCTTTCCCTGAGTCATCAATCTCAATTTGTCTATTCTTGTATTCATATCAAAAATCTGCTTGAGATCATTGCTATATATCTGCGCAGAAGCTAGATAATACATGACTTCATCGCCCTTGTTTGAATCCATTTCCCATCCTGGCTGCTTCGATGAACCAATATTCTTTTCCCTCTCTAGACAGCATAGTGCCTTCCAGATCACAGATGGACACATTCGTATGTTCTCCTTGGGGATATCCAACCAAAGCACCATACCTATATGCAATTGCAGGGGATGTTATCTTTACATAAAGGACTAAATAAGATTCAAAATACTAGATAACTGGAGTGATCATATAATTAATTATCCAAAACAGATCACTGCTGAAAAGTGAAGGATATTACTGTTAATAATTAAACCAGGACAACAGACACAAACTAGTAATGTCCCAGCAATGTCATTCAACCCATTCTACCTACTATCTATTCTATCTCTTTCTATAGCAAGTTTGCTACAGAAATTGCATGTCACAAAGGAGAAAATTCAGACCACCAAATGCCTCATTGTTTTCTTTATTCATTCAACAACATGTATTTATTACCTTCTGTAATAAAGGCACTGAGATGAAAAATCATAAACAAGGCAAATACAATCCTTGCCTTTTCGGAAGAAATAGAAAATGGGGGAACAAACACATAACAAAATAATTACAAATTGTGATTGTAAATGCTTTAAAGGAGACAAAAAAACTTCAGAAGAGAGAGGAACCTACTCAAGACAGTCCATTCAGGAAAGAGCTCTTGGAGTGGTGACATTTAAAATGTGACTTGAAAGCTGAGTTGGACTAGCCACGCAAGTGGCTGGAAGATGGAAAGCAGGGCAGCATTCCAAGCTCAGAGAACAGCATGTGCAAAGGCCCTGAGGGGAGAAGGCTCAGTTTAAGAGAGAAAATGAAGTGGACTTGTTTACTTATAGTTTAGTGAAGAAAAGAATGAGTGTCTAAAGTGTCTGAAGTGTCTTCCCCAGTGTCTTCTGACTGGGGAAGTCAGAAGTCCTGCATTCCTTATCTAGAATTCTCAGGTGAAAGAACAGTGGGGTCTTAACTGCCAGTGCACACAGCTGGGCTAATTCAGTAAGTATTTACTCTTCTGCCCCTTCATAGCATAAGCTCACCTACAGAGGTAAAAATTAAGTCAAAGATGGAAAAAGGATACTGAAATTTAGTTAAAAAAAAAACCAACTAAGCTCAGTTCCTCCTCTATCACCACAGCATAATGAGGAAGGTGGGAAAGGAGTGGACATCCTCCTTACAGCAACAGAACAGGTACAGAACCACCCTCACTGCACAACAAGCTTCCTCACTGGGTGTGACTACATTTATCTCTGTAAAATGGGAAGCTGATTTTTCTGTGCTCTGCATCTTCAAAAGTCCTTCTGGTTTGAGGCTTTTCCAAGTGACCACAGCATGGAGAAAAATTCTGGACAACTTACATAGTACCTCTAAGTTTGAATAAGATGTAAAATTAGGATTACACAATTATTGACAGGGAAGCAAATGCATTTCTTCTACTGAAAGTCTAATGACACATGAACATGAAGTTGGACGCATACCTCTAACTGTCAGGGGTTTTAACAAGAACAAAAGAAAGCACAAATCCAAAGAAGTCATTAAAGGTCACAGTAAAGCCATTTTAAAATTAAAAAAAAAACTGTATTAAACTTAAACATGAATTAATTTTAAAAGAAAAGAGACTCCAGTATAATTTGGGGGTCCAGGAAAACACTGAGCTTTATCCTAGTGTTTTGGGTTCAGCAAAATAAATTTTGCCAAATGTTTCCCCCTTAATTCAGAAAAGGCATGCATATTTCAAAGGAAATTTAATCCATATGTTTCTGATTCATTTACACTTAATTCATCAAAATGTTGTTTTGTAAGAGTTATTTGGTGTCCAAGAAGCCTTATAACACTCTTCTCTTTGAACCAGAAAGACTTGTGTTGCCAGGACTAAGTGAAACTTTCTATGCAAAAAGGGTAGGACCTGGGTTCCTCTCGGAGGTTTGGCCTAAAATCTACGTTCTACTCCTAGAGGGATGAGGTCAAAAGTAACAGATAATGCTGAGAATTAGCAGGGATCCTTTAGCGAGATAAAGAGAAAACTGCCAAACAACATTCTCCAGTGAAACAAACTGATCATTCTGTTATTGAGAAGCAGTTTTTGTTTTCATTTTTTATTATGGAAAACCATTCCAATGTTTCAACAAGAAAATGAAGGACTTTGGTCCTTAGCATGGAATGTTATACTTAGTTATTAACCATGAATAAATATGTTATTTTATAAAACAATGGCAAAAGTGTATTTCCTCTGGTATTTCAAGCATTTTGTTATACAAATTGTGAGCCTCCTCAGTGTCTTCAAACACTTCACTACTTGTTTTGAACCTTGAGGAATGGTTTCTTTTAACTTAATTGATGTTCAAGTTTTTCTACTAACCAGTAGGTGTTTTCTCTTTGGGCATGTACATGCTCAACACACAAGACTTCAGATATTGGTTCTTCTTTTTTTTTTTAAATAAGCTTGCAACATTTAAAGCCATATTATTCTATGATGCATCTACTATGCTTATTAACTTGATTGTGCATATATTATGGCAACAGTTCAAAACCTCTTTTCCAATGATCCAAACATCATGATGCAGTTACAGTGCTATCCCTTGACAGATGTGGGAAAGCCCACAGTCTCTTGAATGACAATGAGACACAGGGGTCTAAAAATACAGACCTCATCAGATTTAAAATAACTATGAAAATTTCCTATGATTGAAACCATGAAATAGTTCAGTGAAAATAACTTGAGTAAAATATTAAGCAGTAACAAAAGTGATTGCTGTTAATGATTTTAATAATCAATTTAAACTAAAAAAGTGTTTTGAAAAAATGCATACTATAGACCTTATCTGATTATATTGATTATGAATCTTTATACGACACTCTAGTGATATAATTCTTTTCTTTTTTTTAACTCTAAAATATTAGAGTGTTATATAGCTTAACTAAATCTCAATTGTCTTTTAAAAACACTATCTCAATTATCTGCAGAAAATTTTTGCTGAGTACAACCAATAAGCCAAAGACAAAGGTTGGTGAATACAGGAATTTATTGAAAGCTTAGTACACAAACAATTTCTTTAATCCTAGAGGGTGTGTATCTGTGTAGGGCAAAGAATAAGATTTGGAGCTTACAGAATTGTCTTATCTGTTACTGATAATTATAACGAGAAAGATGCATCTACAAACAGAATCTGGATCAAGTTTCAGCTCTACCATTTAGGAACTATGTCTCATTTAGTCATTATTTTTAAAAATCTCTATAACTCAGTTTCTTCATCCATAAAATGGGTAAAATAATATTCCTATCTCAAAAAGCAAAGACTTACATAACATAAGTGTGTTAAAGTAATGTTAGCTGTTATAACAAATAAATGCCCAAATATATAATGACTCTAACATGACAAATATTTATTTCTCACAAACATACAATCCCAAAAGGGTATTCCTTAATTTCAGGGAAATTCCTCTACTTCAAACAGGGATATTGGACCAAGGCTCTTTTCATCTTGTAACTGCACCCTTTTCAATACATCACTTTTAACATTGTTGTACTTGTCTGCATCAAAGAAGCAAAAAAGGAAAGAGCACAGAATATCACATGTGAGAGGACTTTATGGACGAGACCTAGAAATGATACACATCACTGTTATTCACATTCGGTTGGCAAGAGCCAACTCACGTGGTCACAACTAATTACAAATGAGGGTGGAAATGTACTAGTTGGGTTGCCAGGAAGAGGAGGAAACAGGATGGGAGAAAACTAGCCACTCTTGGCCACATGTAAAGTGCCTAGCACTTTTCTGTCATGTAATAAGTATTCAACAAATGTTAGCTATCACCATTATTAACAAAGTTTCTCTAAAGTGAAGACATTTTTCTTGGGAAACAATAGCCTCATTGGCAGGGCAGGTAAGTACAAATTTTCCACGTGTTTGCTGTGTTATACGGCTGAGAAAAACTCATATATGTTCAAAACTGACATAAAACAGTAAAATGTTTTAGAGAAAAAGTTTAATACACTCAAAGACTGGATACATCAAATACTTCCAAACAAAAGACCATTGTATATTCTTTAACATTACTATGTATATTCTTTAATAATACTATGGTAAAAAGAATCAAACAGGTTTTTCTCAGACTTCAAATGTTCAAGTTTCCAAGCTTAGCAGATTAAAATAAAATCTTTAGACAGTTGCATTTCAAATAACATTACAGCAAACCTCAAGCTGCATTCCTTAGCTGCATTATTATCCTGTTGCAAAGCACACAGCTGCCATGGTGTACAAGTTGAACACTGTTTTTGTTGCATGCATAGAATTCCCATTGTATTATTATTTTTTTCTATCATGGAATAAGGTCCATGCAGATATAAAAGTATCCTCACATAATTTTTCAAGTAAATATTTAAAACTATACCTGTCTCTCAAGGGCAATGTGGAAACTTTGTAAAAAGATCATCCCCTCCGTGCTGAAGAAATTACTTTTTTAAAAAAAATCTAAAGAAAAAGAAAAGTTCAAGATTTTTCAGGGTCTGTCTGGTTCTAATGGTAAAGCATTGCCAATCCAAGGGGCAGATTTCAGCAGCTTTAAAAAGAGTTAATTAAAATCACCCTTTCCTTAACTTGCTGCTTTTTCTGTCTCTTTTGTTGGCCCAACTTGTCCATTAGTATAATATTAAACAAATGAAAACAAAAGGAAAAACGAAGCAAGGTTCTTTCTATGCATATTTCTAAGACCAGGCAGCGTATGTTCCAAAACCATGTCTACGGAGCCAAAATTGTTGTGAAAATAAAGCAGCTTTAAAACTGATTGAAAATTACTTGAATTCAATGCTTATTTTACATACTGAAAACTGCAGTTTATAAAGTAATAACAAAGTAGGGGCTACTAAAATACAACACTCTTTTGCACATACAAGGCTTTGAGGGGTCTCTGCAATATACCCAAGAAAGCAGGTTACCTCGTAAATCCTCTCAGGCAATGTCTAACAAGGCCTCGTGTTATTTTCCCCCAATAATTTGTTAACCTTGGAAAATAAAGCTTCTCTGAATGTTCCCAACAACCTTGGCTTTCTGGTCACGTGATCACAGAAAGACAGACACTCTGGCTTTCATTAGTTTGAGGACATCTGCAAGTAGAACTTACAACACAAAACAATCTCGGTTGCTGATCTTATTCTCTCATCTGGACCAAACAGTGTTAGCGTCAACAACTGCAGTAAACGGCATGGCTAGAGCTAACGTAAACATTTCAGAATTCATAAGCTTAATATCATTGTTCACAAGTTGGACCAAGCTATGACTAACTCTCCTGCACTCTGGACCGCAGGCTAGAGACTGACTTTGGTTTATCTCCAGACAGAAAGTGTATCCAAACCTGCACACTGGAAGAAAAGTAAATGCTCCTGGCATTGGAAGTCGATGTGGCAATAGGGGCCTTTGGTGTGTGGATAAATACAGAAGGTGGAATAAAGGGCAGTAATGCCTGCCTGTAGCAGATGGGAGGACGGTCTTTGGGTCCCATTGTTATTAAAGTCAAGTCATAAAAGTAGATAATGTTTATTTCTGCGGTGGCAGCTCTTAGGCTTTAGCTCCTCCTCTGGCCACGTTTTTTAAAATAGCTCCATGCTATTCCTATTATGTGCAGGCTTTCTTTAGACCCAGGGCAAGACAATGGAAAAACCAACCTAAACAAAAACAAACGGAAACTAAATGCTTTGGATTTACTTTATAAACATGTCAGCCACAAGGTAGGGAATTACCTTCAAATAAAGGAATTATTTGCTGGGTCCCTATGCCCAAGTGAGAATTTTAATGTTGTTTATATAAGACCATAACATTACTTTTTAGAACTTTTTGCCATCTCTAGTTTTAGGCAGCCAAAGATACTTTTGAGCTTCATGTTTATTCCCAGGGCTAATTTCATGATAAAAACAGAGTAAACTGAATCTCACTTACTCTCCCGCATCTTCAGTGGAATGCTTATCATCACCAGGCTAAATCTAAATGATTAGGCCCTAACCCCTTCTGTTTACAGATTTTCAAAGTTCTAAAAATAGGAATGCTGTCTCTTTTTTCATAGTTACATTTGGGCAGCTCTTTACAATTGCAAAATTACTTTCTCATTGGCTCTGTCATTATTACCCACAGCAACCTCGAGAGGTGGACCAACAGAGAATTATGACCCATAATTGGTAGGTAAGGAAACAGGTGGCAGTAAGTGCCTGAGCTGAGATTTGAATGTAGGGCATCAGATGCTAATCCCTGCCCTCTTTCTACTAGAGAATGCTGTCTCTATACAAATATAAGGAGCTGAATTTTAATAATCCCTGCTTCGACCTGTGTAGCCTTTTCCTGATCTGTAATGGCTCAGGAAGTGGGTGTGGCCAAAGCACACTCAGAAAATGCGTAAAAAGACTGCTCACTTAGGTCCTTCACACAATGGCCTCTTCTAGAAATCTACAATCATGACCAAGTAACAATACTAGGTACTGTTTATTATCTCCTAAAAATGCCTTGATAGTCCTAAAAGGTCAGTATGATTGTGTTCTTCATTTATACATGATGAAATGAATCTGAAAAAAACTAAATAATTTGTTCATCATCCTGCTAGTGAATGTCAGGGGTAGAATTTGAACCTGAGTGTTCTGAGTCCATAGTCCATGCTTTTGGCATCAGGTTACACTTCCATAGCTCACAGTCAGCCAAAGACTACAAAGTTTGCCTTTAAAACTAGCTAAGAAAATAAGAAACTATCAGAACTTCTTATACTTCCCTAACATCTTCTTCCACTCATAACCTCATTCCAGATCTTCTTGTCTTTCAGTTCTTAGATCTATAATGAGTTTCTGCATAGCTCTTTTTTTTAATTGTCTTTAGTCTTATGGAAGCTGTATTCAACTATTATCTGCTGAGCTAGTCCTCCATCTTGTGCCAAGTGGCTATTTAATTATCCTTCCATCTCTCTGAAAAGTCAATGGATTAGTATTTATTCAGTGCTTACTATGGACCAAGCACTGCGCTACACATTGCAAAGTATTTTTTAAAAAGATATTAAACCACCTCCAAGGAGCTTATAGCCCAGCTAGAAATACATGATTTCAAATGATGGCAGGAAACATTTATATGCTAAACTCAAAAACACTTAAAAAGGGTAAATCCTCAAACAAGAGATAGACGCAGGGTCAGGAACCTCTTAAGTCCTGACTAAGTAATAATATCGTAATAGTTGCCATAACTTTAGTATCTACCACTATGCAAGATAAGGAATTTTGGGGTTTTTACTCATTAAAACAATTTGCTCCACCATCCATGTGAAATCCAGATACATTAGTGAAT
Source organism: Camelus ferus (assembly GCF_009834535.1). Taxonomy (NCBI): domain Eukaryota; kingdom Metazoa; phylum Chordata; class Mammalia; order Artiodactyla; family Camelidae; genus Camelus; species Camelus ferus. Next base: position 30,629,245 of record NC_045698.1, on the reverse strand, counting down.
TATTTCCCACTCAGAATTCTTGTGTATCCCTTTTCAGTCAATTAAATTCTTCCAGCTCAGGTTCTAACCCTTATAAGAAGACTTCACTTGCCTCCAATCACCAATCTCATTTCCTCTACATCTAAAAAACATTTTGTCTATCCTGCATTTGAGCAGTGTTCTTTTGACTGCAAGTGACAGAAGCAACTCAAATTAGATAAGGCAAAAAAGGGAAATTATCGGCTCCTACTTATAAAAATGTCCTATAAATTCATCATAACTTGCAATCCTGACCCAAGAAGCAAACTTTCTTATTGGAAATAGTTATCTATGTCACTATTCATCTTTTGTTTGTGAAGAATAAAACACAGGCTTAATTTTAGTTCTATCAAAAAATTTTCAGCCTCTATGTAGTTGAATGTATAGTGAAAAAAGGACTTTTTGCTTTTTTCTGAAAGGAGAATCTATCTTTGCCAATTTCAACGTCCTAACACAGGTAGTAGCCTCTATGTCATCTAGCTGCCACAGTTTTCAGCCTGGGTCCATTAGATTATCTTAGGATCTTTTAAAAAGAAATCAGTGTCACCCTCCTCCCACCTCAACACCAGATCAATTCAATCAGAAGCCTAGGAATGGGGGCCTAGAAAACGGTATTTCTTTAACGCTCACCATGAGATTCTAATGTGCACTGATGATGGAAAACCTATCATCTGTGTAGTACCTACATTATACCATCTACTTAGTCAAGGAGTTAGCAGTACTGCCCAGTTAGTGACAATGGCTAGATAGCTAATTTTAACTGCTAGACAAAGACAAAACAAGAATGATTAACAGAAGAATCTAGACAAACTTATTTTTATCTTCAAATGTGGCAGTGCTTCTTAGCCATGGAACCCAACAATTTGCAATTTCATTGCAAGGATCTCTTCCCAACCATAAAATTCTAGAGTCTTTATATATGTCTTCCATTCTTTGGGTTTTAGCTTGTTTGTATTTTGCATTAAGTCATTTCATGCCCATAAAATTAGCCAGAGAATTATTTACCATTATTCATAGACCTTACAGAAAATATGAATCGGAGGTTTAGACTACTACCTCCAGGCAGAAAAAGGCAGAATTGAAGGTATGACTGGTCGACAGGTTGCTCCACATGCTGTTCTGAAGCAGAAGGCCAACCACATGAAGTTGTTAAAGGACAGTTATTTCAAGGGGCTTGTTAGTAAGCCATGTGAAATGACAGGAGCTGTAAAGTTGACCATAAATGTCACTTTGTAATTAAAGATAATGTGTGCATGGTGGTTCATTTAAGAAAACAAATAGGACTGCATTAGAAGGAGAACAACGGCGGAGCTACTGTTTTATTCATAGGTTATTAGTAACGAAAGACGTTAGATCATTTTGTGGAAGAAAGGAGTCATTTACACTGACTGCATTGGAGGAAAAAGCCTTAAAAGGTGGCAGCTGATTGCTTACGGGTTTGTATTTTGCCAACCAAAAGGGATCAGATGGCTGCCGCCCTGTCTTTTCTTCACTCACCTTGACTCCTCAGCCATTGCTGACACATGAAAGAAATCCATGTCTTCAGAATCAACGACTCGCTCTTAGTGGCCCAATTGGCAGAATATAAAAATAAACACAAAAACCTCTTATTTTGCAATATTAGCAAAGAAAACACTGACCTTCCACCTCCTACCTAATCTACCCCCAATTGCTTCTTTGACACCATGCCTAGTAAAATGAAAAGGGGTTTTCAAAAGAAGTAAAGAAACATCTGGACTTCAGATTCCCCTCCAAAGCAGAAACCAAGCCTATAAAGGCTACATGTTTCAACGAGCCACGCAAGATGAAGGAGAAAGTTCAACTGCTTATCCCACTTGACCTTGGCTTTAATGCAGGATCACATTGATCCTGATGGAGAGATTAAAACGCCAAGTCCAGAACTGCTCACCAAGCAAATTCACAAGGGGAGTTCTAAGAGTTCTTTGGCACTCTTGCTTCATATGGAATTAGCAGGGACGATCCCAGGCCACAAATGTAGCAATATTTTAACTCAGTGTGCAAAATTTCAAAGATAAAGTCTGAGATTGGAAGCAGTACTGAACCTTTCAAACACTGCTTTCCTGGTAGACTTTGTCAGGAAAATACAGCATATGTGAGAGCTGTTGAAAGATTTCTGTATAGAAGGAAAATAAAAATGGAGGCCACCACAGCCATGAGAGGTAAAGAATAAAGGTGGGGGGTGATAAACCCCAAAACACTTTCTCTTACATATTCCTACTCTAAATTGCAAATTATTGCTACCTTTAGTGAAAAATCACTTTCATAGTACAGCAAAATGGTACACAAATAATCATGGCTTTTCTCAGTAAACACTAACACAGTTTTGACAAATAAAAATATAAACTTTAAACCTAAAATTTCAAAAATCTGAGAGAAAGATTAGCAACAAAGGTCTATGCTGGTCCACTAGTCTATCTCTTAAACTGCTCTAATAGAAAGCACCCTGGACTAACAGTCTGGGAATTTGGGTTCCAGCCCCACCTCAGCCACCACCTAACTGTACCTCAGCCAAGATTCTTTGGGTCTCCATTTCTTCATCAGTAAAATAAAAGAGTTGGGGTAGAGGAATTCTAGCAAACCTGCTCATGATTACCACATCCATTTTCAACTAGTTTTTTCTGACTAGCCCAACTCACAGTAGTTGCTCCCTCTTCCCCATTTGGGATGCATGAACTCTCCCACTGACCTAACTCTTAACTTAGCTCAGTGTTGTTTATTTGCTCTAATGTCTCCTTTTCTATGAGACTGTAAATTCCCCTAAGGCACAAAGTAGCTTGTTTTTAATTGCTTCCCTCAGTGAAATTAAAAGTGTTACACACAAGGTAGATTTTTGCATGTGTTTTTTGGATAAATGTATGAATGAGTAATGTTTGGCACTTAGTAATTATTGGGTTAATTGACCAGTTACATTGTTAGGGATGGATCACAAAAATAAGCCAAAAAAACCCACTGATTTCTAGAAAGCAGATCTAGTCATTAAACCAAAAAGTTGTCCAGACTATATTTGTTAGATGGTAAGAAAATATTTCCACTTTAAAATCTCTATGTTATCCCTGTTCTGGCAGAATCACAAAAAGTTACATATTTCATCTGAAAATCTTAGATATATAATGAAATAAGTCAATTGACATAAGTATTTATTAGAGTATTTTTTTCATAAAAACAGGAAGAAATTCTACATTTTGCTAGTCCTTAATTATGTACTTATTTTCTAATGTTTCTTGGGTTTTTGCTCTTTTTATTAATTAATATAGAAATTCTTGACTCTATAATTGTACCACCATTTAAAAGGTTTTACACAGTCACACCTTTTCTGTTTCTATTTAAACTTAATTCAGCACAGCTAGTATAAAATCATTGGCCATCTTGGCAAAAATGTCCACTCTTTCTACTCATTCCCTACCATATATACTAAAGAAAAACTCAAGGGCATTGGATACAAGAATTACTGCATTTATAGATTTTACCAATATTTTTGGCTCCGGTGGCTAGACAATTTCAATGTTTATCATAACAGAAAAGCGCTTATATCACAAGACTGAACTGGAGAAATAGTTAACAACCACGGGCAAAAGAGAAAATAAGAGACTCTGACACTGATGAGTCTTGCAACGTCACCAACAAGAGCTCTCTTCTGCCAGCACATGGAAAGTTTTCTTACTTGCTAACTAGACTCTAGCATTCCTCTGCTCTTTACTACAAAAACACCAATTCTATCCTACACATAACCTCAATTAGTTTTTCCTATGCTAATAGCTAAGGAGACATGACATACATTTTTCCCTCTTGGATTTTGGTTATCAGCTTACATTGAAAGGAAAGTACATGAAGAAAAAATCATAGCTAGATGGACAAAGTTAATTCTAAGAAGAAGTCACAAGACAATGAAGGGCTACAAATTAGGTAATCAGGAAATATGAGAGCCTTGTTCTGTGCGTTTGATCTTCAGCCAGTGGCTGAGATTTAAATCAAGATGTGTCTTTAGTTCCCTGTTAAAGTTTGCTATCACAAACTTTCATTTTGGCCAAAATGTATTTTTTAAATATTTTTTCATCTCAGTCACAAAAAAATCATCGGGAAACCCCAAACCAGTTGAGTCTATTATAGGTTGGTTGAAAACACACACACACACACACACAGTGTTTTATTTTGCTTTTCTTAAATCCTGTCAGTCATTAGACCTTTGTTCTGGAAAGACTGTCCCTTTTCCCATATCCCTACCTTAAAAGGACAATTTGAATTCCAAGTGTCCCAGATAAATTGGAACACTGAACTGATAAAAGCAGTTAAACAGAAATCAAAGCCAACAAGAATAATGCTTGACATACACTTGCCCTTCACGTCCTGTAATGATTGAGTTCAGACTGGACTACCACCAGCATGTGGTGTTTGCCACCTGAGGCTCATAGTATTCAAGTTGTAAGTCTGAACTCTAAGCAAATCAATAGGGAGAAGTGGACCAGAGAGCCAAGTCACACCTGTGATGCGTCTTCTGGTCTTGAGTATGAGAAATGTTGATTAGAGTAACCCAGAGTCACTGAAACAGCAGAGCTGTTAGGCATGTTTATCAGATTGGCCCAAATTTGATATGACAGAAACAGCATGTTCTGCTATTCAATGAACCCACTGGTGTAAGTACCACTCAAGCAGCCCATGAACTCCAGTAGAGATCTGTTTATTTTGCATGTAACAGAAGGAGAAGATTTTTCTGACATTTTTGCTCTGAAGTACAGAGAAAAAACTTAACCACTGATTGGCTCTGACACAAGAAGAAAAGAAAGTAGTTGCCTGATACCAATAATACATCTCTAGAAAATCAGTTATTTAAGTATTTTTAGTGACCATCCGATGGAATCCTTTGCACAGTATTATACTTGGTTATTCTCCTAAAAAGTATTCAATTAACTCATTATTCACTTAGAAGATGCAGCTCAAGAATAATTTTAAGCAACAACATAATAATTTAGAGTAACTAAACCTTATACAGACCAAAAGGTTCTCAGAAAATAAAAATTATTTCCAAAGAATTGCCTTTTATTTTTCAAATGAAATTATGTAGCACCCTGTTTCTCTGAAATGAAGTGAAATCCCTTAGAAAAAATGAAGTAGACAGCTGAGAGAAATGAACACTCTTAAACATCAGTATTGGAAGTATAAAATACAACTTTTCTGTAGAGCAATTTGGCAGTAAGAATCAAAAGACATAAACATTTTTAAAATCTTTAGAATAATTCCATTTCTAGGAATTTTTTCCTAATAAGTAAACTAAGATGCAGATAAAGAGTTATATACAATAGTAGTCACTGTGAAGTTAATACTGGAAACAACCTTGATGTCCAAATATAAGGAATTTTGTTAAATAAATATGCTACAACCATTGTTAGAATGCTGCTTAATAGTTTAAACCAATGTCATGCAAAAACATTCAACAGCATTAGAAATTATTCTTCATATTTCATTAAATGAAATATTAGGTTACAAAACAGTAAGTATGATAAAAGCACAATTTTAGTTTATGTAAATGTATAGGAAAAAGACTTGGCATATATTCTGTAGATCAGTGCTGCCCAGTAGTAAATGTACAAGCCACATATGTGATTTTTAATTTTCTAATGGCCACATTAAAAAGTAGAAAGAAACAGGTGAAATTAATTTTAATATTTTATTTAACCCAATATATTCAAAATATTATGTCAATACTATGTAATTAATGTAAAAAACTATTATTATTTCATATATTTTTTCATACTAAATCTTTGAAATTTGGTATGTATTTTATATTTACAGCACATCTCATTTCAGACTAGCCACATTTCAAGTGCTCAATATCAATTCACCAGGAAAATATAACAATTATATACACACTCAACATGAGCCTATCTAAATATATGAAGCAAACATTGACAGAACTGAAAAGAGGAATAGCAGTACAATAATAATAAAAGATTTCGAATCTCACTTTCAATAATGAATTGAACATCCAGACAAAACATCAGTAAGAAAACAGAGGGCTGGACAACACTGTAGTCCAAATGGACCTAATAGGCATTTATACAACATTCCACCCAACAGCAGCAGAATATACATTCTTTTCAAGTTCACACAGAGCAGTCTCCAGGATAAATCACATGTTAGGTCACAAAATAAGTCTTAACAAACTTAAGAAGACTGAAATCACACCAAGGATATTTTCTGACCACAATGGAATGAAACTAGAAATTATCAGCAGAAGGGAAACTGGAAAATTCAAAAATATGTAGAAATTAAACAACACAATCTTGAACAACCAATGAGTCAAAGAAGAAATCAAAAGGGAAATTAGAAAATATCTTGACACAAATGAAAAAAAGTACCAAAACTTATGAATGCAGCAAAAACAGTACTAAAAGGGAAGTTTACAGCTGTAAATTCCTATCCCCAAAAAGAAGGAAGATCTCAAATAAACGACCTAACTTTATACCTCAAGGAGCTAGAAAAAGAACAACAAATTAGCCCAAAGTTAGTAGAAGGAAGGAAATAACAGATTAGAGCAGAAATAAATGGAATAGAAAATATAAAAAAGAAAAAGAAACACATTAACAGAACTAAAAGTTGGATTTGTTTAAAGATAACAAAATTGACAAAACCATAGCTAGACTAAGAAAAAAGAGAGAAGACTCAAATAAATGAATGCAGAAATGGAAGAAGAGACATAACAATTGATGCCACACAAACAAAAAGAATTATGAGACCACTACGAATAATTATATGCTGAAAAACTGGATAGCCAACAAGAAATGGATAAATTCGTAGAAACATACAACCTACCAAGACTAAATTATAAAGAAATAAAAAGTCTGAATAGGCCTATATCTAACATGGAGATTTAATCAGTAATCACAAAATTCCCAATAAAGAAATTCTCAGGACGAGATGGCTTCACTGGCAAATTCTACCAAGCATTCAGAGAAGAATTAATGCCAATCCTCAAACTCTTCCAAAAAACTGAATACTAGGGAACACTTCCAAACTCATTTTACAAAGCCAATATTACCCAGTATGAAAGCCAGACAAAGATACTACAAGGAACAACACACAATATCCCTGATGAACACAGACACAAAAGTCCTTGACGAAATATTGGCAAACTGAACTCAATAGCACATTAAAAGGATTATAAACCATGATTATTCAGGATGACACCTGCACCCCAATGTTCATAGCAGCACTGTTTACAATAGCCAAGACATGGAGACAGCCTAAATGTCCATCAACGGATGACTGGATAAAGAAGATGTGGCATATTTATACAATGGAATACTACTCAGCCATAAAAACCGACAACGTAACGCCATTTGCAGCAACATGGATGCTCCTGGAGAATGTCATTCTAAGTGAAGTAAGCCAGAAAGAGAAAGAAAAATACCATATGAGATCATTCATATGTGGAATCTGAAAAAACAAACAAACAAACAAACAAACAAAGCATAAATACAAAATAGAAACAGACTCATAGATATAGAATACAAATTTGTGGTTGCCAAGAGGGTGGAGGGTGGGAAGGGATAGGTGGGATTTCAAAATTGTAGAACAGATAAACCAGATTATACTGTATAGCACAGGGAAATATACACAAGATCTTCTAGTAGCTCACAGAGAAAAAAATGTGACAATGAATATATATATGTTCATGTATGACTGAAAAATTGTGCTCTACACTGGAATTTGACACAACATTGTAAAATGATTATAAATCAATAAAAAATATTTTTAAAAAATCATGATTAAATGGGATTTATCCCTCAGATGCAAGGATGGTTTAATGTACACTAATCAATCAATGGAATGCACCACATTAACAGAATAAAAGATAAAAATCACATAGTTATCTGTTGGGATACAGAAAAAACATTTGAAAAAATTCATCATTCTTTCATAACAAAAATGCTCAAGAAAAGAAACAAAAGAAAGACAAAAGAAAATTACCTCCACATAATACAGGCTATATGTGAAAAGCCCACAGCTAACATCATACTCAATAGGAATATAACTGAAACTTTGTGTTATATCATACACAAAAAGCAACTCAAGAATGGATTAAAAACTTAAATGTAAGACTTGAAACTATAAAACTCCTGGAAGAAAACGTAGGGGGAAATCTTCATGAAATTGGTCTTAATATTTACACCAGAAGCACAGGCAGCAAAAGTAAAAATAGACAAGTGGGACTGCATCAAACTAAACAGCATCCGCATAGCAAAGGAATCAAAAGAATGAAAAGACAATCTTCAGAATGGGAGAAAATATTTGCAAACTATATATTCGATAAAGAGTTGATATTCAAAATATATAAGGAATTCCTACAACTCAATACCAAAAAAAGCAAATAACCCAATTACAATCGGGCAGAAAACTTGAATAAACATTTCTCTAAAGCAGATATAGAAATGGCCAACAAGTATATTAAGAGATGCTCAGAATAACTAATAATCTGAGAAATGCAAGTTAAACCACAATGAGATATCACCTCATACCTGTTAAGTTGGCTTTTATTAAAACACACACAGTAAATAACAAGTGTTGGCGAGGATGTGGAGAAATTGAAATGCTGTGTTCTGTTGGTGGACATGTAAAATGGTACAGCCTTTATGGAAAATAGTATGGAGTTTACTTAAAAAATGAAAAATAGAACTATCATATGATCCAGCAATCCCACTTCTGGGTATTTATCCAAAAGAAATGGAATAAGAACCTCAGAGACATATGCATAAAACCATGTTCACTGCAGCATTATTCACATTGTAGCACCATTCACAACCACCTAAATGGTTGTCAGTATATGAATGGATAAAGAATATGTGGTGTATATATATATAAGGGAAAGTGTATGTACACAATGGCAATATGGAATTCAGCCATAAAAAGAAGGAAATCCTGTCATATGCTACAGCGTAGATGAAACTTGAGGACATTATGCTAAATAAGCCAGTCATAGAAGTATAAACACTGCATAAGTCTTCTTATATGAAGTATCTAAAGTAGGTAAACTCATTGAAGCTAGAAATAGAATGGTGGTTGCCAGAGGCGAGGGGAGGGGGGAAGGGGAGTTGCTAAGCAATGGTCATAAAGTTTCAGTCATACAAGATAATACATTTTTAGAGATCTGCTCTATAACATTGTGCTTATAGTTAATAATGCTGTAATGTACACTTAAAAATTACTTCAGAGGGTAAATCTCATGTTATATGTTTTTGACCACAATAAAAAAAATTATATAGTCAACTTCCTCAACTCTGGTGTTATATCTGGTACCTTGAAATTTGGGGGCATTTTCTTAGAACTCGATATGTCAGAGAAAATCAAGACATTCCTCAGAACTTCTAATTGATATGGGTGACTCAGTCTTCACTATTTATTGATAAATGCCCTTTTCTTCTCCATATAGTTGAATATTAAGAATATCCATAATCTTCATTCTCCTAAATCCCTTCCCTTCAACTTTGAATCACCTTGATTTTTTTAACCATATAAACTGCTGTCAGAATCCTTTTTATTTGGATCTGGTACATGTTGCCAATGAACTCATTGCTTTAGTCACTGAAAAATCATTCTCATCAATCATTTATTTGAAAGCCTTTTCAGCATGCAGTCTTCTGGTAGATCTTTCAAAAACTCACATTCTCATGATGATTGATCACTCACAGTGTTGTTTCAGATCCCTTTGTCCATATCTTTATCCTCCAAGACATTCATAAAATGTTTTCGCTATATCTTAGGAATTGGCTCTTGATTCAGTTCTTCCATTCATATACCCAAGACCATGCACCTTGGTAGTTCCAGCAAAGGTCAATCTGATATTCAGTGCCACACATGGAATGCTTTCCCTTTCCATTATAAAACAGAAACATTCAATTTCTCAAAGGCCACACTCAGAAGACTTTAAGCAGCCTTTCCTTTTCTCATGTGCAAATTAGAGATGGTGTTAGTTAATTCAAGTTGATTTTGGCACACTCCTTAAACACAAAAGACCACTGCCATTTTATTCTGAAATTCTATGAATTCTGATGACTTTTCTCCACATTTCAGCATCACTGCCAGCATGTGAGCTAAAACTCCCATGATGATTAGCTTTTCAGATGCTGGGAATCCTACAGTGGGTTTGTCCAATTCCACCAAAATCTTTCTTTTCCATCAGTATTTGCTATGGTCATGTGGTCAAATTAAACCACGATAATATCTGTGCTTCTTCACTCAATTTATAAACAACAATTTATAAAGATTTCCACTCTGCTCATGCTCAATAAAAGTTAAGTACTTTTTTTCACAGAAATCTAGATGAAATCTCATGAGCAATTTACCATCACACTGAGCTTAGACTGGATAAAATTCCTGCACGAAAATTCAGTGCCCAAAAGAATACTCTTCCTCAAAATGAAAAAACTGGCACTCCCTTCTCTTTACCTCAGTCAGTATGTCTGTATTTTCTGTTTTCCATCTCTATATTAGAAAGTATTTCCATAGAATTTAGGTAATGCTCAACATCTTTTCCAGTAGGTTCTCGATATTCAGTATTAAGAAAAACTTGCGCTTCATAAATATCCACTCACTTAGCATACCGTCTTTTTCTTAACTTCACATTCTTAGTATCTTTGTTGATATAACGTCCATGTCCCAAACTTACTGAAATTTTTCACATTTAATTTCTTAATTATATGTCTCATTTCCATAATTTATTTAGTCATATATTCTGCTACTCAGAATTTTTAATTAAATTTAATATTGAAGCCTTTAAGAAATATTAGTATTCTACATGTCCATTTAAAAATTTAAACAACATGAAAAATATAGAAGGTCAAAAGCACCTGACACTACCATACTCACTGATGTCTTTCTAGATATTTCTTATGTAGCTATCCATATGTGAAAATGAAGGTATATCTGTAAAATTACATACCTTTCATGTTTATTATTATTCATATTTATTACCATTTCCCATTCATTGATGTGTTGTAGCTTTTGTTTCATCTTAAGAAATATTAATTGATTAGTCAATTCATCTTAATGACCACATAATTTCCCATTGTAGAAGTGTACTGAATGATTTAAGCATGTTCCTGTTAATGGACATTTAGGCTGACTAAGTTTTCTTTATTGTACACAGTGCTTTGGTGAATATTTTTGTGCATGCATATTTCTATTTTTTAAATGATCTCATAGCTCTCATAGCTATTAAAAGTGGGATTTGAACATTTAAAAAAAAGAAATAGTATTCTAATAACTTATACATGGACATGTTATATAACAATATCCTGCTGTATTTACACAAATAACCTTTTTGAATAGGCTTCATAAAACCAGAATTAAAATTTAATGTTATAATTATAGAAATTTAGTGGCATTCTGTTATATTAAGTAAGAGTTCCTATTGTGACTTTATGCATTGGGTACCATTGCTTTCTCAGTTTTAGGGATAACTTTAAGTCTCGCAATAGTAAAATGTCAACCTACCAACAACTCTATCAAAAAGTAGTGAAAATTAAAGTTTGCATCCTTAAAAATCAGATAATATTGCATTTTCTATATATGGAGACAGAGAGTATCCAAAGGTAGTCAAAGTACTCCCATCACCATGTTTTCTGGCTGCTTCTGCTCATTTCCATTAAAACAAAAACCAGGATTATAGTATAACCTGTTATTACAAAAAGTGCATTAATATAAAATTACATTAAAATCAACAAAGACAGACTATGAAACAAATGAAGTAGTTGAAAGTTCTTATAGGAGAAGTGAATGATGCACACACTAGGGCACCAAACAGTCTGATCTTCCAAATCCCTCAAGAAACATGAAAGCTATCCAGGGAATCCTTAGAAAAAGAGAAGACTTATGGAAGAGATTAAATACCTTTATCCAGCAAAACCAGAAAATTCAAACTAGGCTTTCAACATATATACATGGAGTTTCCAGAAAGTAACTTAAGAGGTTTTATGGTGGCCATAACAGTGACACCAATAATCAGGGAGTAGGGTGCGGAGTAGTGGTGGGAACTATCTATTCTAACTGAAAAAGTTTCCCCAATTTTCCAGTTTCAGATTTGCTACCTTGAGAAGACAAGGGATAGAAAATAGCAAAGCATAGCCACTTTTTTCCCTAGAATGCCACCCAAATTCATAGACAAAGTTTCAGACCAGGTAGACATAAGTCACCAAACCCTTTTGTCCTTGGTCTTAATTTTTTAATTTGTTCCTGGTCTTTTAGAGGGTCTGTAATCCTTCTAACAATCTTCTAATAAATTGGGGTGACTCAACTATGCCTTGATCTATAAGTAGATGAAATATTCTAGGACCAATCCAAATACACAGAATCCTTCCAACTAAGGGTACACTAATATCAGACACTAAATGCAAGCAAGCCAATGACTGGAGCTAATGAATGACACTATTGAAAATCACATTAGTCAAAACCCATTCCCAGGTTGTTTATTCATGCTATAAGCATTACACTGCTGTCCACTGTAAATATAGGTTTGTACACATATAATGTTCCATCCAGCACCCTGATATTGCCTATTCAGTTACTGTCCTTCCATTGCCTGACTTCCTGTAACTGCTGCATCATTCCACATCCAGTCTCCAACAACCCTGAATCCCTCCCATCTTGAATAACATCCAGGCAGTTTTAGTCATTAAAAGCACTAATCAAAAGGCAAACATATCCATAAGTAACATCATCTAAAGGACCCAAAAATAGCATTTATCAAAACCCAGAAGAATAACAGCTAAGAAAACAATGTTTTCACTTATTTCACTTTCTAGTAATGGATAATATTTATGTTACTAATAACTAGAGATTTCCAAGGGCATTAAAGGATTTTAAGGTGATATAAAAAGTATCTAAAATTATTTTTATTCATAATCCTGCCTATGTTCTGTTTCTAGACGTAAAAAGTAGAAAGAATAAGGCTTGATGAGAAGGGAAATGTAGAGGAATCAAGCAAGGTTAAAACAAACTTAATATTTTTAAAATATGGCTAGTTTTATTCTGAACTATCTTTTACTATCTAATCAAACACAAAATAAGATACAGGACAAAATTATCTGAGTTATACCAACTGAATGGAACAGTAGGGACCCTGAATACAAAAAATGGTTTTGTGTGCAAATTACCAATCAGTAAATGGAAGGAGCCTTGTAGGTGAGAGCCACTGAAAGTACATATGCTATATTGAATTTCTAAGATGTGTATTGTCCAATACAATAGCCACCAGCCACAAATGAATACTGAATACTTGAAATGTGACTGGCTCAACTGAGAAAGTAAATTTTTTTATTTTAATTTTAATTAATCTAAATTAAATTTTTAAATTGATACTCAATTCAATTATTAGAAAATTTTCAAGTATGTTTGAAACAACCTGGGCAGGTAAATCTACTTTTTCAACTATCGATTTTATGAAATACAAGTTAATGTTAAGTATTTCTAGTGAAAATTTGGCACTCTGATTGTGATGAGTTCTGAATGTAAAATATACACTAAAATTTGAAGGCTTCATACAAAAAAATGAATGTAAAATATGTTAATAATTTTCATGTTAAATGTCAAAATGATAACATATTGGTTTAAATTCATTATTAAAATTAATTTCATTTGTTTCTTTTTAATTTTTATGTGATAACTAAAAATTTTTAACTTCCATAGGTGGCTCACATTCTATGTCTATTGAATAGTGCAAATTTAGAGCATAATAACAGTACTACAATGGATGCATTCCCCTTGGTGTTTAGCATAGCATCATGCACATAACTGACTCACTGAATACACGTTGTCTAAATAAAAATTGTCCATGTATTTGGGCAAATATTTCTTGCTTATACTTTCCAAAAAATTAATTTTAAAATGAGTCTATTTTTTCCAGCAGAAAGACTGTTTTGGAGACAGGTTAGGCAAGGAGAGAAATGGAGATTTTTTTTACCTCCTCTTTCTTAGAGAACTCACAATTAGTTGACAGGGGTCAAATCCAATAATCACTTTTTTGTTTGTTTTTGGCGAGGAGGTAATTAGGGTTAATTATTTTTTAATGGAGGTACTGGGGATTGAACCCAGGACCTCCTACATGTTAAATCCTCACCCTAAACAGTCACATTTTTATCAAGTCCCCACAGTGCTCCCAAGCAGCTACTCAATTAAGCACTCTGTCTAGTTGGGGATTTTCCCACCAGTCTCATCATGGCTGCAGCAAAATTATCAAAGTTCTAAGGAACTCTGTAATAACTCCAAGGAGCTATGGGGGAAATAACAGATAAATGAGGCTAAACGCACAGTTGCTGGCATTACCTAAAACTGAGTCCTGATTTTGCCATACACAGACAATGAAAAAGTTATTTAACCTCTATAATCCTCATTTCCTCATCCATAAATGAGGATTGATAATAGTAACCACTTGTTAAGACTGATTTGTTTTTAAAAAACACGTTAAATAGTGCTTGAAACAAAGCAGGAACTCAATAGCGGCTGGATGCTGCTGCTGATTAATTATTATCATTGTTATTACTACATCAATAACTCTTTCCAGCCATTCTAAGAATTTTGAACATCTTCTTAAGTAATCTTCACTTTGGTAGTTCCCAAATTTTCCAAAAATAAAAGTCTTTTTTAGCTTTAGTTTCTTACTTTTCCTGCGTGAAATTACTAATCCAGCTGCTGGCGCTAAAGGGCCATAAACATAAAGAAAATTAAAATTGTATTACACAATCTAATGGGTTTCAGGAATAAGCACTAATATTTCACCTTTTTCCAAGAAACTTAAGAAACCCTCTGTAGGTATTTTAGATGCCCCATGCAGACAAAGATTGACAAACTAGATAGGATGATGCCATATTCACCTGTTTCAGTTGTGATCAGATAATTTAAAGCCCAAGGGTTACCATAACTTGGATGTTATGTGATTATTTTATATTTTAAAACAACTAGGCAGTTTATAATCCAGGGCTGCCTTACCAGTTAACCCCTGTAGACACAGTGCCTAAGACCCACAATAATTTTTAGGGCCCCACAAAGATGTTTTAATTCCTTTTAAAAACAAACAAACAAACAAAACTTTTAGGTTGAAGAAAATGGTTTGCTATATAATATTAATGTATTCATCTTTAGACCAACACAGTCATAAAATATAATTTTTAATGTTTTGTGGAGGAAGGGGCCCACAAAGGCAAAGGTGCTTAGTTATAAAATAAAGGGTGCTTGGCCCTACCAGGTAACCAGAAGCAAATAAGATGAGAATGAGTAATGCAACACCACTCTGCACATTGGGAATCATAGGTAGACTGGTTGCATAGGCCCTCATTGCCAGGGCAAACATGAAAGAATAATGTGTTTATACAAGGGGCAGATGGCCTCATCACCAGTCACAAGGTGCATGCAGAGCTAATACTCCAAAGGGGCGTTTTGACAGTTCTACGTCTGGCTCTAAGCCATCCATAAGCCTTCAAATTCACCCACAAGCCACACACATCACAGAGGAGCTGGCTTCTACTATCTTGGCATCATTTTCAGCCTTAGTATTGTCCTGTTTTGCCCCAGGCACCTTGACCTCACCTGATTCCTCTGGCTTTGGACTGTAAAATTAGACTTCCTTGTTATGGCTTTGCCTCTATCTTCAGCTGGCTGAGTGATGCACACTGCTATGTCCTGGGGTATGATTTTTACTTCTCTGCTTCACTAAGTTTCTCCTCTCACCAGGCCGCTTCAGACCATCCTAGGGCCATTCTGCCCTATCCCACTCTGCTCCTCAGACCCCTTCACAGAACTTCTGTGCCCTCCAAAGTCTTCAAGAAAATAATAGAAATTTACAAAGTATGGTCTGGCACCTAGGAGCAAAAAGATGTGATGCTGAGTTTCTAGTTCAGCTAAATGGCCTTTGACTTTAATGTCCTTGGTACTTAGTTTACTCGACTGTAACACAGAGATAATGGGCAGCACTACTAACTGACTCACTTTGTCTCTTGCAAGTGGGAAACAGGCAGCATATTTAGTAAGTGGTACTTTTTTCACTTCTGCTTCATATATACAGTTATTTCACTACTTATGATGTACACACATGATTCTAGATACTATACACAGGGGATCAAGATAGAGTTCCTGCCTTCAGAAAACGTATACTAATGTTTGCAGACAGACAATAAACAAATAAACCAGTAAACAGCATGTCAGGTAATCAGAACATATACTCGTCATGGAGAAAGATAAAAGAGAGTGAAAGAGATAGTGACTGGGATGTGTACAGTTCAGTTAATATAAGCAGGTTAAGGAAGGTGCCATTTGAACAGATTCTTAAGGAGAGTGAACAAGAAAGTCATATACATGTCCAAGGAAAGAACCTTCCAGAAAGAAGGAATAAGTAGAAAATCCCTGAAGAAGGCACATGTTTGTCATGTTTGAGGAGCAGCAAAACCTGGAGAAGCCCCTTTTAGCCCAAATGCTGGTAATGAAGCTTACCGTGCTTTCAACCACATTGTCCCATCTGTGAGCAATGATACACAGTTGACCCTAGAACAACACAGGTGTGAGCTGTGCAGGTCCACTAATATGCAGATTTTTTTCAGTACTACATCCTACAGTACTATACTATCTGCACTGGTTGAATTTGAGAATACGGAACCACCAGTTTGGAAGGCAAACTACAAAGTTATAGTAGGATTTTCGGTTGCCAAGGGTCAGTGCCCCTAACCCCCATGTTGTTCAAGGGTCAACTGTAGTTCATTCCCCACTTGGAAAGGGAAGCAGGAGACTGAACAGGATGCAAGGTTAGGAAGCCCCATGGTCAGGTCTGGCAGTGCATTTTCAATTTCAGTTCAACAAACATTTCCTACATATATGCAACAGTCTATATCAGTCTCTAAAAGAAGATAAAGTTACAGGTCACTGATAAGAAAGATATCATCCTGTCTGAAAAGTTGGGTATATTCAGAACTTTCTAAACACCTCTTTACATGTAACTACAAAACCCCTTCAAAGAAAAATAAAATTATTTTTGGAATTTCCATCATTGAAATTATGTTTAGAATTTCCATCATTTTGGTTTATCTATCCCACAGCACTTCTCTAATTAGTGCAGATAATTGAAAGTTAACTTTATTTTCAAAGCAGAGAAGAACTAATTGGCCCACCAGCTGGGAAATGGAGTGTCTCCAGATTGTAAACTTAATGGTGATTTTAAGATCAGTAGGAACCTAAAAATGTCATTTAATTCACCTCTCTGCCTGCAAGCAGGACACATTTCTACTTAGCCCAGGCAGAAAGGGCTCATTTCTTCACATCCATTTCAATCCATGTACTTGGCCAAGTTTCATGCCAAACTATATGTGTCCATCTCTTAACAGGGCTATTACATTGCATGGTAATTTTACATAATTGAAATTTTTCATCTCTACTCATTTAAAAAAACATAATAATATACTCATATTAATAGAATTTTAAACATATAATCATAGTAATAACCTTTCAAAGAACTCTTCCAAATGACAATACTCACTATATGTTTATTGAGTAAGTAGAAATTTTTAGGAGCAAGTGGTTGTTATTGTCTTAGGCTTTGTAGAACTGGCCACAAATTTTTATTTTTGGATGGAAAACTATAAGAAAGCAGTAAGTCCCCTTCCTGTTATTAAGGCTGAGCAAAGCAAACATTATTTTAACCTTGTTGTATTTCTGGCTCACATTTACTCCACCATTTTACTGGAGTTTCTCTTGCATTGCCCAATGTTGGGTGTTTGTACTTTTTTTTTTCTTCTACATCTGTTTTTTCTCAAACTCTTAAGTTTCTGCACTTTCTGTATACTTTCATTTTCCTTCTGTAACTTTTTTCCCCTCTCCATTGTTTTTGTCAATGTGTATCATTTTGTAACATCTTTATATTTTTGGTTTTACTCCCTTTTAAAAATACTCTCTATATCCTTTTTCTCTCTTCCTTTTTTTGTTTCTATCACTTTTTAAATTCCTACTTTCTGCCCTGCCCTGGTAAATGCAAGCCCCATGCCATTCTGAAACATAACCATAGTCCTATCACTCTTCCATGATGTGATCGAGCCTTGGGCTGTCAGTTTGCTAAATAATCAAGTAAACTGACCAAAAGAGGCAGAAAAGACAACAGTCAAATCCCAGATCTCAGCTTTACCTACTGAATTACAAAGTGAAAAGGTACTGAAATCAGACCACTGCACACTATCATTCCACCTTTTATCTACAATATCCAAGGAGAAAACAGGATTATAAGTATCAATATCAGCGAGAGACATCAAAATAGGGGAACATTTTACTTCTACTTTGAAAACTACTTTATGACCTTTAGGTAGCATTTTTATAACTACTGATTTAGAAAAAAAATATGAATTTTGATTGTGATGGAACTCAGGTCTGCAATATATTAGCCAGCCCTAGCAGTAGCCCAATGGATCAAACAGACCAATTTGCCCTGAGGAGCACAAGCAGATCCTACCCCAACTCATCTCTTTTCCTACCTTATTAGTGTTTCTTATTTGACATGCCTCTGATCTCATCACTGACCCAACTGTACACAGATTTTCACCATATATTTCATCATCTCAGCTCCCTAAGTGAAAATCAGTGTCTCATGAACTAGAAAAGTTAAATTGCTAATAATCATGGTTGCCAGAATAATGACTCTTCAAGAATGTCTATGTCCTAATCCCTAAAACCTATGAATACATTCCCTCATAAGACAAAGAGGAACTGAGGTTGCAGGTGGAACTAAGGTTGCTAATTAGCTGACTTTAAGATAGGGAGAGGACCCTGGATTCTCCAGGTAGTCTCAATATAATCACAAAGTCTTGGAAGGAGACAGGAGGAAGAGTCAGAATCAGAGTGATTCAATGTGAGAAGGATTTCAATTTGCAATTTCTGGCTCTGAAGAGTGAGAAAGGGACTGACCACAAGTCAAGAAATGTGGGGCAGCCTCCAGAAACTGGAAAAAGCAAGGAGACAGACGCTGCCCTACAGTCTCCGGAAGGAACACAGTCCCGCTGGCACTTAGTGAAGCCCACTGGAACCCAGTGAAACCCATTTCAGACTTAGAGTTTTGAGAGGATTATTTTCTCACAGCAAAAATTATACTTAAAAAATCTTCCATCTTTCAAAAATATTTTGAATATATTCTAGATATTACTTTGTCTAAATACCTTCAGCATGTAAGGAAATGTTATTAGAAGCATTCAATTTTCTAAATAAAGCATTAAACTTTCTAAATAGTTATTATAAGGTGTATATTTCATTCTAAAATAGCCTGATACTCTCTTCTATAATTTTGTCTTTTTTTTTCCAAGGGGCTGTTTTAATCGAACTTTTAAAGTTAAGCCAGTAATATTTGGATTATGTGAATAAAGTTTTTAAATCTCGCTAGGCAAAATCTCTGACAAAACTACTATTTGAATGTTGACATTTTTAGAACTTTATAGCTATTTTTATACTTTTCTTCTCTAGTCAGAAACATTTACATTTTCTATGTGTGTGATATTAGCTCCTGCACCTCAGTGTGTCAGACAAGATTATTTATGCTTCCACGAAACTATGCCTTTAAAATGTGCATAGAAGTTTGATAAGAATGGTGAGGACTAGAAACATTTCCTATTCATGGACAAGCTTACAGTCGAGCTTAAAATTACTAGCTAATATATATAAAATAGATAAACAAGTTTATACTGTATAGCACAGGAAACCATATTCAATATGTTGTAGTAACTTATGGCGAAAAAGAATATGAAAACAAATATATGTATGTTCCTACATGGCTGAAGTATTGTGCTATACACCAGAAACTGACACATTGTAAACTGATTATACTTCAATAAAAATATATACTATAAAATTACAGCTGTCAAAAATTAATTACCTATATCAGGCAGTCATTGGGAAATGCTAAACTTCACTTCCACACATACCATTGATGTGACTCCCCTAAACGACCACCCACCCCAATTCCTCCTGTTCTCTCAATTGCCACCTTAGGACTTTTCAGGTGTTTAATGTTACTGATAAAATAAAAACTGAAAAGTCTCAAAAATATCATTTAAAAGGCTGAGGATCCTAGGGGGAAAAAAAAAAAAGAATGAAGTCCCTAGAGATTTCTACCAGAGAAAACGCCAACAACAATTCATCCACAACACTTCATCTTTCCATTCCAATCCTTCATCTTCTTTGAAGTCTCCAGCCCTACAGAACCTCAGCCATAAGCTATGAAGAGAGACACCGTCTGTGGGTACAGCTGGGAAAATCGACACTGCCTGTGGGTACAGCTGGGAAAGTCCACACTCTCAGTGACCAGAGACCAAATCTTCACCTTAACAGTTTTTATAAACCCTATGCCACCCCTCTGATTTACCTCAAAAACTGTCAACATTAACTAAAAATATACCAGCATTGACCATCACTTACTAACCTCTTGAATACCTTCTAAAACATGAAAGTAAAATAGAGTCCCCTTTAAAAAAATATTAGCATTATCTCTGAACGTCTGGTTCTCCTTTTAAATTTGGTCCATGCATTACAGATTCGTGTTGTCTTAGTGTGGTACATTATTTTCTTTCCTTGAAAAAAATCAAAATACTGCCCCTTGGCACATTGTTTTGTTGTGTAAACTTGCCACTGAGCTATTTGCATCTCATTACGCAGTTTGATTTGCCAATAGCTAATCACAGTCATCATTGACTAAACTCAATTCTCACAGCATCGTAACAATAAAACAAGGAGTCTGATGGCATCACTTACATGGGATTCATTATAACAGAAGTGGATATCACATTATTAGACTCCCTTATTCACATGTATGCATTTATTCCTCCAGGCTTTCACTCCTGAAATAAATTTACTGGAATCCCAGCCTCTACTATATGTTAAGCCTACAATTCAAGAACAGCCAGGCCAAGGACATAGTGTTCCATCTTTACAATCAAATACAGATTTCTCATTAAAAGGAAAATTCCCTATTTCAAAAGATTTAATAGTATGGTCCTTTAAAAATAATTCCAGATGGCTAAATTTTAGGACTTCAAATATTCTACTACAAGAAATATTTTTTCTTTATTGTATTTTTGTACAAATTTTCAGACACTAGAGGTCTTGCCTCTTAATTTTTCCTCTTCAAGAGACAGGTTGGGTTTAGGAGTTCTACCGCATTTTCTTACATTATTTCAGCTATACTTGTACCTATTCAAGATGACCTCACTCCTATTGACACATTTTCTGTGATTGTGCAATATATGTTGATATTTTCCTACACTGTTTTGCTACTTTTTGTATCAACTTGGCCATCTTTTCTCACTCACTTGCAACCCCACCCTCTTTTCTTTGA
The DNA here is from genome assembly GCF_009834535.1 of Camelus ferus. Classification (NCBI taxonomy): domain Eukaryota; kingdom Metazoa; phylum Chordata; class Mammalia; order Artiodactyla; family Camelidae; genus Camelus; species Camelus ferus. The sequence goes on along the minus strand of NC_045698.1, from coordinate 30,607,866 downwards.
AGATTCTGTCTACATAAATTAAAAATAAACTTCATTGAGCCTAATGGGTTATTACATCAAGAGGAAAAAAATTCAAACACAACAGTGATTAAGTACATAAGCTTTAACTGAAATGAGTATTTCCAAAATAAACAACACTGACAAACATTTCCCAATAGCTTTTAGAGAGCTCATGTATAACCAAGAGCAATGCTTTTATTGCCCCCACATCTCATGCCACACTTAATGTCTCCAAACAGTGTTTGAATACCATATTGACACACAGTATTCCATGATATTCAAGTAACCAGTCAATTGAGTTGAAATTTTTGGATCAAACTTCTGCAGATTTAAGTCACGTGATTATAAGTCAGGTTAGTTGCCACTAGATGGCTCTGGTTTTAGTCGCTCTCTAACATAGTATATGCCCTATAATTAAAAATCTATAGTGAAAGCATAGGCATTGATGGTTAAAATTTCCAGAAAGAGGTGGGGAGGGTCTGGTAGGGGCACAAACTATGTAACACAACAAATTTTTGTATTTCATTCAAGATATTATTTTGGAATTATCTTTCTGAAGTAGCTAAATGTCTGTAATACGTATATAGAAATGACATAAGAAAATAGGAAAAAAAAATCCACATACATCTTAGCATGACTTCTGTCACCTAAGTGCATACATTCTTCATCTCATATAAGTTAAGCATTCTGGTATTCATCTCATTTTAAAATTCGTTTTAAAGCGTGGCCAGCACATTCCCTTCAATGGCTTGGCTATCCCTGGTACACTCCTTTGTGCAGCCTTCTAGGCTTTTTGGTGTGTCCTCCACCAATAAATGTTTCTTCCACAGGCCTATGCAGTCTGGTTCACTAGACCTCATTCTCTTTTTTTCCTACCATAATGTGAACTGTTAAATTTTTCTGAAATTTTGAAAATTTCAGAATTTCTAGGCTAGAAAAACAAGAGTGTCCATCAGTCTAGTTGCTTCTAATAGCAATTGTTCATTAAAGGAGCAATATATGTCTTTGAGCACTTTTAAAACAGTTATGCTTAACATAACAAATCTCTTTAAAAACAAAGAAAACATAGCTCCTTCATACCACAAACCAAATGACTTTGCCCTCATTTTTAGGGTAATCATAGTGTGCTAAAACCTCACTGCAACACGTAGAATGCACAATCCTTCAGAACCATCCTGCCTCTGTGGCACATAGTAAGTACTCAAAAACATTTGTTGGATGAGTGAAAGAATAGCTGGTGGAAGATTCATTTTTGCTATGACATGTCCTAAACTACCTACTCAATTGCCAACAGTGATAGAGTGAAACTGTCCGTCTCTTACTCTAGCATGAGAAGTGGTCCCAGAATATTGACTTGCTCAAGCCAAACTAATGAATTATTACATCTAAGACTACAGGCATCCTGCAAATATCATTCTAGGACCACAATGTAAAAACAACACTCCCTCCACAAAATCCCTGCACAACTACCATGGCCCTGGGTTTAATTTTATATGGGGATAAACTGAGAGTTCCCTCAGATGGGGATTTCACTTACTACCACTGTCGTCCTTCATGCTACCCAGATTTCTCCCAGGTTCTGGGGAGATAGTTTGACCCTGAATTACATTACCACATGGTTCACAGTAAAATCTGGAACTTAAGTAGCCTGCTTAGTATTTTTCCTCCTTTAAGATGCAGCCTCACTCTTCTGCTTACTGCCAGCTGACTGTGCAAAGAGTGTGTGGCTGTGAAAAGCGGGACAACATCACAAGTCTGTCCCAGAACCCAAGACAGCTGACGCCTCAGTCAGGAAAGGACTATACACTTTTGCGTAGCCATTGGGTGAGGGTTTTTTGGAGCATTCACTCAAAATTACTACTTAGTCCAATTTAAAATAGAAAATTTGCAGTTATATCCATACCAAAAAAAAAGAAAGAAAGGGTTTTTTTCCAATGGTTTGTCACAAGTGAATGAAATATGTTTCCATCTCATTAGAGCTTCTATGGGCAAAACACCTAAAAATAAGCAAAACAAACTTGTTTACTTCCATCCTTCCAGTTGAAAAGCACATTTCCCCAGGGGTAGGGTTTTTGAAATAAGCCAGGAGAGTGAAAGTAGGACGGATTGGCAGTTGTCACCCTCTTGTTCAGATCTAGCTCTGGAATCCCTGATAGTAAGCAAAGAGTATCTGAAACATTCTGAATGTGGTAACCAGGGAGTTCTACATGAGATAGACTATCTCCCTAAGTAAGGATTAACATTTTTTTCATTCTACTGAAAAGAACCTCTGATAAATACACTTTTAAATGTATCAAATTAACAAGTATTTTTGAGTGCTACAAATCTAACATCTGTGTGTGTGTGTGTGTGCGCGCGCACGTGTAGTCACCAGATTCATAAGTCTCACAATTTGTTGAGGAAACAAGATTTATATATATGAAACTGTTAAAAGCACAACAAAGCTTTTAATACACGCATATAATAAATAATATTCAAGGTAATTTACAGCCACTTTCCCATTTCTTATCAACAATTGTCCTAATTCTACATCAAAAGATCCAGGAACCTGATTGGCCAAGACACAACTCTCAGTAGATATGGAGGGAGGCCTGTAGGATAGGACAGAATAGTCATGTTCATGAATATTGTCCCATTTCCTGGTGCACATCTGTGTAAGAAAGAGAGAACCAAAGAGATATGTGTCATATAATATACTGTGGCCATTTGAGTTTCAAGTCCTTATTGAAATAATAATTTCAATAATTTCAGAAAAAAAAATTAAGGATATAGAATAGAAAGGAAACCAAAGCAGAAGCTGAAGTGAGTAATTAAAAAATGACAGCTATTAGATAGTAACAAGTACCTTTTATTGAGGAGTGTGACTTACTAGGTCCTTTAGGTAGGTTATGCCTAATCCTCGTAACAACTTGTAGAGTTTGCAATTCTTTACTTATATTTAACTGATGAGGAAACCAAAACTCCAAGGGTTTAAGAGATTTTTCCGAGGCTTTATAGATAGGGAAACTGGATAAACGGATTCAGGTCAGACTCTCTTGACTCTTAAAACCACTTTTTCCACTTCGCCAACAGTTTCTCCAAACTTACACCACATGAGCCTGAACTCCATCAGATGCACACACATCTCAAGTGCTTCAGATGCCACAGTAAGAGATGCAGTGGAGACAACCTTTAGCAAGCATTTTTCAGATTCCTGTTAGAACCAGGCACTGTGCTAGATGCTAGGTGTACAAGAGTGAAGAGGCAGACACCAACCCTGCCTGTCTCGTGGGGAGTCTTGAATACATGTCAGGAGCAGATGGGAGATAAGAAGAGGGACTCACATCATCTCACACATAAGAGACCTGCTTTCCTAGATATCAAAAGCAGCACTAGAAGGTTAAGTCATACAATATAATGTAAGTTCACAAACTATTCCCAAGGAGTAAAAGGTGCATCAGAAAAAAATAGCAGAATGTAATAATAACAAGGACAACGATCAAAATTACTGAGTGCCTACTAGGAGCCAGGTACTTCTTTATACATCTACCATATGTTAACTAACTTACTATAAAAAAAAAAAAAAAAAGGTGAGAATCACATAGGCTAAGAACAGGAAGTGGGATGCCATTAAAACTGATTATCTCCTCAAATCTTCATGCCATTTTTAAGCTCAGTAAACTGTAAGGCTTGGTCTCAATCAATATCTAATATCATCACTGCCATAAATCATCATTTTGGTAAATAATTTTCAGTACTGAGACAAATAATAAGAACAAACAAAAACAAACAAAATTCCATTCAATAGCCAAATCATTTGTCATTGCGAGTAAAATTTGCAGCCAACTCATGCTGTCAAGCCCTTCGAGGAGTTACCTTTTCCAAGCCTCAACCTACTCTTGTTGGGATGAAACTGTCCTTATGAATGGCTATTTTTCAAGTTCAAGTCAATTCCAGGTAACATGGGACCTCTACTAGACTAGTAACTTATATCAGTCTCTTTAATAGTCAAAATAAAATATTGACTTTTTTGCATTTATGCCTGATATCTAAACTATATGTCTTGATTTGCAATCAAAAGTATAGAATTCCTGCACCTCAGAATCTTTCAGTGGCCCTAGATTCAAACTGACTTCTAATAAAGGACCACATCAGACAACTCAATAAAAAAAAAGGCACAAGATTTGAACAAAAACTTAACAAAAGATAACATCCAAATGTCTTATAAACATATAAAAAGATATTCAACTTCATCAGTCAGGGAAATATAAACCAAAACCACCATAAGATAGTACCTCCTACCTACCAAAATGGCTAAAGTAAGACTGTCAATATCAAATGCTAACAAGGATGTGAAGCAAATGGAACTCTTACATATCACGGGCAGGAGTGGAAACTGAAAAACTCCTTGGCAAAATGTATTAAAACTGAATGTATGATATGTTATAGTGGAAGTGATTCTAGGCTTGGATATATACCCAACAAAAACTGTATACATATATCACAAAAAGATAGCTACAGAAATGTTCATTACAGCACTATTCATAATAGCTAAAAACTGGAAACTACCCATATGTCTATTAACAGTAGAATGCACAAAAAAATTCTGTTATATTCATATAATGGAAAACTACACAGCAATGACAATTAATGATCTACAACTACATTCAAAAACATGGGTGAGTCACACAAACATAATATAGAGAGGAAGAAGTCAGACACAGAGGTTACATACTGCCTGATTCCTTTTGTAGAAAGTTCACACAGGCAAAGCAAATATATACCATTAGAATTCAGAAGAGTGATTATTTTGGAAAGGAGGGCTGAGTACAAGGGGGCACAATAGGGACTTTTGGGGGCTACAGGTTAAAACTCTATATTTTTATTATCCAGGGGCTGGTTACATGGATGTGTTTCACTCTGTAATAATTCATTGAGATTTATGCTTATGACTTGCGCATATGTCATTTTCTATATATAGGTTACATTTCATTAAAATTTCACCAAATGAGTAGGAGGTGGGGAGAGATATATGAATATGGTGGATATTTCTCTGTCTTCAACAAAATTTCTAATATCAATGCCTCTAAATAATTTCATGTAAATTTCTCTTAGATATGTCATAAGAAAAATATTTGTCTCTCATGCATACTTTTATGCTTCATTTATTAGGAAGCTAAGAGCTGATATGAACACCTCAATGCAGCCATTTTTTTTAAGTTTTCCAGCATTTCTAATTCCCAAATTCAATATTTATTTTATATTCTTTAACCCATTTTTTGAATGACTCCATTATATTCAAGTCTATTCAAGCCACTAAAATCCTCAAAACCTTTCAGAAATTTATAGAGGTATAAAAATGCATACTTGAGAGTAGTAAGGATAAATTAATGATCAATTATAATCAAAATTTACAGGTAGATCTTTTAACTCTAAGTATACTCTTTATAAGTGTTCCTATAATATGATTAATAACTTTCGAGCAAAAATTTAGTAATCATACAACCAAGAAAACAATTTTAACATTAAATGCAAATATTAAATCCAAGTAGACTATACCAACTATCTGGTCATTACACTGGGCTGTCTCAGACTGAGCCTATCTCTTACTTGGTAAAGAAGAGAGGAAAGTGTACACCATCATCATGATGAAAGGTTTATATTATAAAACATTATAAAACCCACAAAGACATCCTCCAGACAAGAGTAAATTTACTATAACAAATGACCTTAAATGTGTAGCCCCAAACTCTCAATATCTGAAAAATAAAAACAAATGCATAAAAACAAGTGGTGGCAAACCATTAAAGATGTTATTTGATGAGTTTACTAAAAGCTCCAAATAAAGGAAAATAGGAAAGAACTGATGTGAAATAGAGATAAGTATAAACTGAATAGACTTTATTTTTCTATTGTTTGTAAAAAGCAAACAAATGTCAAATTGTGTAACAGTAATGAAAATAAGTGAGCATCAAATATTCGTAAAGGGAGTGTTTCAAAAAGAAAAGTCCAAGTTGACTTCCAACAATTAATAACTTGAATTTCCCAAAGGGATTATTTGTCTTTAGGTGGTTGTTGTTATTGTTGTTTAAAAAGTAGTGTGACAGACTTTCTCCATTAAGCAAAATAATCTTAGGTTTTTATTTCCTGTTCTTTCTGGTAAATACTGCACAAATTTCTTTATTGATCCTTTGTATTCCCTTAACTCAGTAGATTAGGCTTTTTTTTTTTTTAATACTTTCTCTTCTCTTGCTGACTAAAATAATTTTAAATAATAATAGGTGGATAATAGCAATGAACACAAGTGGTTACTGTAGGTCAGGCATTCTTTCAAACACATTACATATAATAACTCATTTAACCCTCAGAACAACCTGATGGTGTAGGTGCTATTATCACCCACATTGCAGAGATGAAGAAACTAAGGCACAGGGGATTTAACTTATAAATCCAATATCAAATGGCATTTTTGTATTACTGTATTTGAATTTTAACACATTAGCTGAGTATTTTGGAAGATAGTGATAATTTAAAGGCACACCATAAACCTTAGAGCAACCACTAAATTTATAGAACAAAGAAGTATAGCTTAATAAGGCAACAAAGGAGATAAAATGGGACACTAAAATATACTCAGTCTATAAAAAGACAACAAAGAGAGACAAAAGAACAAACATTTAGAACAAAGAAAAAATAAGAAAACAGTATATTTAAACCCAACAATATAAAAAATTACATTAAAAGTAAATAGTCTGAATATTTGCATTTAATAGTTAATAATAACTGTCTCTATTCAGAGTACGATGTTCATATACATCAAAAATTATAAAAACTCACAAGAGCTCTTAGTGATAATAAAGTGAAGTTAGCAAGGTGGCAGAATACATGGTCAATCTAGGAAAGTCAATTGTATTTCCATATACTAAGAAAGAAAAATGGAGAAATAAAATTTGAAATTTGAAATATGTATGTGTATATTATATATATAATAGTACCTAAATGCTTGAAATATTTAGATATAAATTTAATAAAATACGTGTAAGACTTGCACACTGAAGGCTACAAAACATTGCTGAGAGAATTTAAAGCAGACCTAAATAAATGAAGAGATACACCACATTCATAAATTTAAGTGCTGAAGATTGTTAAGATGTCAGTTCACAAACTGATCTATAGATTCAGCACAATCTCATCCAACATTAGAGGAAAGTCGGGCTTTTTGGGGAGTATAATTTTTTAGTTGGGTTTTTTATAATAATTGAAAGTTGATTCTATAACTTATTTAGAAATGCAATGTACCTAGATTAAGCAAAGCATTTTTGAAAAGAAGAAAGTTGATGGTTTACATTACCTGATTTTAAGACTCACTATAAAATAAGTTTATTATATAAAGCTGCAGTAATCAGAGCAATGTAATATTAGCATAAGGATACACATGTAGATTATTAAATAAAATAAAGAGTTCAGAAATAGACTTACAGATATGTGAATAATGGATTTTTTTTTTAAGATACCAAAGTGATTCAATGGGGGGAAGGCTGTCTCTTCAGTAACTGCTGATGCTGAAGCAGTTGGACATTTATAGAATTAAAAAAAATCTTGACTGTAACTTCATACCATACACAAAAATTTGGTTTAAAAATAATGGCTCGTAGACCTAAGCATAGAAGTCTAAACATAATAAGAGTTCTAAAATAATCTATAAGAGAGAATATTCTTGAACGTTAGGTTAATCAGAGATTTCTTAAAACAAAAAGCTCACACACACACACTATAAACCTAAAGTAAAATGCAATAATCTGGACTTTATCAAATAAAAAACTAGTACTCTTTAAAATATGCCACTAAAAAATGAAAAGGCAGGCCACAGACTGGGAAAAAATATCTCCAGTATTTCTGACAAAGAATATGTATCCAGAAAACAAAAAGAACCCTTAAAACTCAATGATAAAAAGGCAGCTTAACTTACTTTAATTCAGCAAAAGGTTTGAACAAACTCTTCATCAGAGAAGATACATAAATTGCCAAAACCATAGGAAAAGATGCCTCATCATCAATGGTCATCAGAAAAATGCACATTACAATTAACAATGAGCTAACATTACACACTCATTAGAAGCTTAAAATTAAAAAGTGATAACAAACGTTGGCAAGGAAGAAGAGTACTAGAACCCTCATACACTGATGATGAAATGTAGAATGGCACACTCACTTTGGAGAACATTTTGGCAGTTTCTCATAGAGTTAAGAATTTACTGTATGAAACATTCTACTCCAGATATTTAGCAAGAGAAATCAAAGCATTGTCTATCAAGAAACTTGAACACAAATACTCATATCCCCAAACTGGAAACAATCCAAATGTCCACCAACATGTGAATGGATAGATAAAAGGTGATCTATTCAAGTAGTGGAATATTATTCATGTATAAAGGAAACAAACTATGAATACATATAGCATGGATATATCTCCAAACAAAACACTTAGCAAAAGATGAGCGAAACAAGTGTGTATACTCTATGATTCTACTTTAATAAAATTGTAAAAGAAACAAATCTAATCTATAAAGTATATCAGTAGTTGTCTAGAGCTAGTGGAATAGTGATTGACTACAAAGGGAATGGTAAAAATTTTTGGAATAATGGAAACATCGTAAATTTTGAGCAGATCATATAAATGTATTTATAAAATTAGCTCATTTATTCTATTTATCTCAATAAAGTTGATTTTAAAAGGAAAATATTTTTATTCAATACATAAATAATAAAATTAAAAGGGCTGAATGATAAAGAGATCTGGATATTAACTCAAATAGCACAAATAATCTAACTGAAAACTGAGGTCATTCTCCATCTCTTTATTCATTCAACATTATGGTTTATGTATGTCAATTTGATTAAGCTGGAATTTTTTTCCCAGAATCCTTTTGATACGTGGTCCTGAGTTAGAATTGACTAAAAAAGGAATTTGCATGAGACTAGGAGGGCAGAATTAGGGCAGCAGCCTTACTTTCTGAAGGTCATTGTAGTTACATGTAGTGATGGATTCAGAGGTGTCCTTGGCTTCTAAATTGTCTTTACTGTCTTCCATCACACATTCAGCTCCCCTTCCCAACTACTGACACTGTGGCTTAGACACACTAACAGATACCTGGTGTAGGATCACAGAGGTGGAATCTACATAGAAGCACAATTCCCTCCTCCCCACATATTTTTGACTTCCCTTGCAATATGATTTCAGCATCTGAGTATATTTGATTTCTCAGATTAACTGATGAGCTCTTCTCGTATTATCCAGCTTATCTCATGAACCTTAACTTTCCCAATTCTTCCAACAATCACGTAAGTCCTAATTTCTTTAATAAATCTATTATGACAGGGGTTAGCAAATTTTTTCTGTAAACGATCATAGAGCAAATATTCTAGGCTTTGCAAGACAAAAGACAAAATCAAGGTCATTACGCAGTACTCATATTAGAGGGAGAAATAAATTTCCACAATTCTTACTGGGAACAAAGTAAAATATTGATAATTGAGTACATTTTTATAATACCTATCCACTAATTAGAAGAATGAATTTTTTGGTGGGGGATAATATTGTTTTTAATTGGAATTCAAAGTTACTGTTCGCTACCTTATGAGCACACAATATTACTTGAGCATATTCAATAGATAACACTTATAAGGCATTTATAGAGGTCTATTAGAAGTCTATTCTTGTCCTGATATTAGCTCTTTAGCACGTCATTAAATTGCAGATTAATTACTTCCAATTGAAGAACAGGTGAAAGCCCCTGGTTTGGCCGGATTAAACGGATTTTGAAATATGGAAATACCCTTTGCATTTGCATCAAGGTCTAAAAAGCGGTTGCTGGGGATGGGAGAAAATATTTGACATACATACATTTATATATTTAAAATATATAAAGAACTCCTACAATTCAACAATAGAAAATCATAATCCCGATTCAAAAATGACCTAAAGACTTGATATTTCTCTCAAGAAGATAAGCAAATGGCTAATATGTATATGAAAAGATGTTTAACATCACTAACCATTAGGTAAATTCAAAGTGAAACCACAATCAGATACCATTTTACATCCACATACACAAACACACACACACACACACACACATACGCAAAGTACTGGCAAGGATATGGACAAATCAGATCCCTTGTGTATTACTGCTGGTTGGAAAATAAAATGACGCAGCCACTGTGGAAAACAGTTTAGCAATTCCTGAAAAAGTCAAACATAGAATTACCATATGATCCAGCAATGTCTCTTCTAGGTGTACACCCAAAAGAAGTGAAAATAGGGAATCAAATAGATACTTGTACACCAACGTTCGTAACGTTGGCATTATTCACAATGGCCAAAAGGTGGAAACAACCCAAATGTCTGTAGACATATGATGAAGAAACAAAATGTGGTGTATATGTATATACAATGAGATGTTATTTACCTTTTAAAAGGAATAAAATGTTCATATGTGCTACAACATGGATAAACCTTGACAATATTATACTAAGTAAAAGAAACTAGATTTTTATAAAAGGACAAATATTATATGATTCTACATATATGAGATACCTAGAATAGGCAAATTCTTAGAGACAGAAAGTAGAATAGAGGTTGTCAGGGACTGGAAGGAGAAGTAAATAGGGAGCTATTATTTAATAGTTGGTTTGGGATGATAAAAAAAATGTCCTGGAAATAGATAATGATGACAGTTGCATAACACTGTGAATGTACTTAATGCCACTGAATTGGACACTTAAAATGGTTAAAATGATCAATTTTGTTATATATAGTTTACCACCAGAAAAAAATTTACCCCAGGAAATTCTGTTATAAATGTACATATTTATACGTATATATTTACCACAGGAAAATAAAAGAGCTGCTAGGACTATAGTTTGAGCTTAGAAAATACATCTGCTAAAAATTTGAGTTGAGAATCTTAATTCTTATCTTAACTTTTGACAGCACCTATGTGTATAAAGCAGTTTAACATTACTCATGACTGAAAAAATATTAGTTGATACTCAAATGTCTTACCCATTGCATAAGTTTATCATATAAGGACGGTTTTGCCTTTGTAATTTTAGGTTGAATTCATTAAGAAACATTGTCAAGTCTACAGCAAAAGCTAATTTTGAAAGCCATGCAGTGTGCAAAAAATACTGAATGAGGGCAGTTCTTCAGAAAAATTTCACTCTCTTCCATGAGCTCAAAAAAAGTCACAGTAAAACTTTACCACTGCTAAGCCATTACATTGCTATATGGTAGGGGAAGTTCAGCTATTCAGCTTCTACTTCTGGTAAAAATTCTGGGAATTGATAATGGTTAAATCTATAAAAGTTTACCATTTATGACACTGGTTCAAAAACACAAGATAAATTCAAATATTTTCCAAAAATGTCTCTGGTCAATCATAGAATGAATAACCACAGATGTTAAACAACTTCCATTTTCATAAGTTTTGTCCACTAGCTCAACTAATTCTTTTTCTGTTCCAAACATATTTCACCACCATCAGTAGTAATATGTCTTAGCAAATTCCACTTCAGATTGTACTAAGTTCATTTTTTCTCAACTTATTTGAAAATATTCTCATTTGTATTTGTTCCACATAGACTACACATGGGGCTAATTCTTCAATCAATTCAAACTTAGGATTGCCTACAAATAAACAACCACTGAGTAGTAGCAGTAATATCTACTGATTCATCAAGAACCAAGGAAAATTATTCAAAATCATTTGCCTTGTTGTTAATTGGCTATTGATATTATTTCCAATGTCTTCAACTCTTCAAGCAACTGTTGTCACCAAAAGATTTATAGTCTTAGACAAGTTTATTTTCTCTGAATGCAATTCATTGGTTTCTGCAGTCAAGCACAATTTAATTAACTCTATTGTTAAACAGCTTGTCTTGCTTTGCTAACAAATGAGAAACCCAGAAACTTAGTTTGGTTCTAGTCTCATTTCCATTCTTCATTTTTGTGAACAAATTCTTCTGTGATGAGATATTTCATTTTAAATTATCTAATTCTTCCTTCCTTTGATTCCTATGAGTTTTATATTAAGTACTTAGTCCATTAATACTGACATATACTGTGTTTCTTTAGCACAGCTACAGTGTTATTGCACAAAAACATAACACTTTGCCATCTACTTTAATAACAAAATAATTCACACTCCACTGTGCCTTGAAAGAGCAACACTCAATACCTTTCTTGTTTTGACACAATAGGTATTCACTGGTAATAAAAAGTAAGTAAAATGTCAGTCTCGCAATACACATGGCACTTGAAACACTGTTGAGTTATAACTGCATCACTGCCATTTGCAGTGTGCTAAGTAACAGGGAAAAGTGGTAAGAGCACTACAGTGGGTCTCTCTTGCACCTAAAACTGTGCTTTTTTAGCATGAACACACACATGGACATCACATCCATGAAGAGTATGGCTGTGTTCCAGTAAGACTTTATTCATGGACAATGAAATTTGAATTTCACATAATTTCCATAACATAGAATATGATTCTTCTGATTTTTTTTTTTACCATTTAAACACATAAAAAGTACTCAGCTCAAAATCTGTCCAAAAATAGATAATGGGTCAGATTCAACCAGTGGGCCATCATTTGTTGACTTATTCCATAACTCATAGTAGTTATGTCTCATTGACTGAACTTTGATCGACACAGTGTATATTCAATGCTAATGTATAGTCAATGTCAGATCTCTGCCAGGCAAATAACATGCAAATATAAATATGACAGGGTCTCTGTCCTCGAAAGGTCTACATACATTCAACAGTTTCTGTAATAAAAATTTAACAAGTATTTGCCTGTCATCTACTGTACACTTCGTGTGATATTGCCTGAGATATCAACAGCTTTACACTTTAAAACCTTTCCAAGCTTGTCTGGGAGATAAGACATGCCTAAATTAGCTATCTATTGCTGTGTAACAAATTACCACAAACTAGGCAGCTTAGACCAACACACATTTATTATCTCATAGTTTCTGTGGGTCAGGCTTTCATTTATGGTTTAACAGAGTACTCTGCCTAGGGTCACACAATCATAATCAAGGTATTAGTTAAGTGGCCTTCTCATCTCAGAACTCAGCTGGGAAAGAATCTATTCCCAGACTCACTCAGGCTGTTGGCAGAACTTACTTATATTTTGGTGGTTCTAGGAGTAAGGGTACTAGCTTCTTGCCTATCATCTGGAGGCCTCTGTCAGCTCTTAAAGGCTACTCTCAGCTCTGTGCCTCCCAACCTGACCACTTACTTCCTCAATGCCAGCTAAAAAGAGACAGTCCCTAAAGTGAGTCTGCAAGCCAGATGGAGCTAAATACAGCATAACACAATCAGGGGAGCAACATTCCATCATCTTTGTCATATTCTATCAGTTAGTAGCAAGGCACAGTTTCCACTCACCCTCAAGAGGAGGCAGTTATACCAGGGCATGAACATCAGGAGGCAGATGTCATGGGAGGCTGCTCTAGAGACAATCTGCCGTGGGCTCAAAGAGGAATACAATAGAATATATGATCAAAAGGGAAATGGTGTGATATAGACCACTGGTTTTCAAATCACCTAAAGAACAGAGAATACAGTAAGGCCTCATGGAGAAAGGTCTCAGCTGGTCTTTGAAGAGTATACAGGCTAAAGCATTCAAAAAAACTCCTTGGGAAACGACACCATTGGTTACAATGCAATGACAGCAACATAATCAGAGATATGCAGTGAAACACTGTGACGCCCTAGAAATGTTTAACCCTCTTCAGGACAATTTTATGTCATTACCAGCTTTTTCAAATGTTAAAATATGATTTAGTACCAATATTTAAATCAACAATAAACCCTACTTTCTTAAAGAAAAGCCCTATACAAAACTCATTACTAATCAAAAGAAGAAAATAATAATTGTATTCATTCCAGTTCTGTTTTATTTGATTTAAATAATTCAATAAGTTATGTTAATAGTATTCACTATCTATTTAATGGATACAGGAGGAGGGAAGGAAAGGAATGGAAGGAGAAAGAGAGATGACTTCTATTTCTCCAGCATTTACAAAACACTTACACTGCTGCAGAAAGTGGGTCCAAATAAGGAGACTCTGATAAACCATTAGCACAGACTACACAATACAATTGATGATGATAATTCATGTTTATAATTCTTTATAGTCAAAAGGAGTAGTTTCATAACTGAATGAAGTGGGCAATTCTGGCTTTTCATATTCAGATGTTATTTTTGATTCATTTCTAACTTCCTTATTTAAACATTCTTTTCTCCCAAATTAGCCATGAGATTCTTTCTCAGTGAGCACAAACCACATGGAAAGTTAGTTTTTAAGTCGCTCTTATTTCTTAGTCCTCAATGAGCCAAATGGATTACATTGCTTCAGATCCAGAAATCTAACTCTAAAAACTCATATTTGAGTTAAGAAAAAGCATGGAAATTTCCTTCCCTAAAAAGCATTTCTAGGAGATCCATGTGAATTTGTAAATGCCAACTCTATGTTCACAAACACTGATCAAATGATCCAAAATGCTAGATACATCCATGCACAGACTTTATGTCACTAATAATTATACTAAGTGAAAGACGATCATATTAATAAAATAAATATATGAGATATATACAGAGATAGAGACAAAATTTGGTCTATAAAAAACAAGAATTTTATGTAACAACAGACTAATCAATACCATTTAATCTCCCAAATGTGGGTGTGTAAGAAAAGATGCTACTCTCAGTCTACTAAGGAAAAAGTTCTAAGGCAAAAAGCGGCTTATTCTAAGTCAAAGTTTCAGACCAGTTGGGTCTGAATACTAAGGCCTTTATTTTTATACACTTCAGATTTGTCTAACACCTTGGTTCATCTTACCATATATACACTCTAAGTCCAAACTCATGTCTTGATTTCCTTATTACTGGTAATTGTAGAAAATTTTTCTTGTTGTAGAAGCTTAATTTCTCAGGCTCTTCTTTAACCCTGTCATTTCTTCATCTATCTACTCAATCCGAACCAAATCCCTGATTATTTCACTTCTTTTCTAAGTCTGCTGCCTCCACACTTGGTTTAGGGCCTTGCTACCTCGTGTCTGGACTACTAAAATTGTCTCTTCACAGCTCACACTGCCTGAATTTGCCCCATCATGTTCTATCTTTCATATTGCTACTGGGATTCAACACTCCTGACTGAGAATAGGCAGTAAGAGCTCCCTTTGGCTAGTAAAAGGTACAGGTTTCTTTTCTTTACCTCAGCGGCCTCTAAGTTAGCCCTCAGGATTCCCTTAAGCCTACCCAAACTTGAGACTATGTCTCACCAAGCTGATGTTTCTCTTTATCTCTACTCCATTATTTATTTTTGTTGTTCTTTTCTCCTTAGGGCCCTACTCTACTTCCCTCAGCTTAATGGCGTGTCTTCCATTAAAATTTCCGTAGATCTGTCATCCTTATCTTTCTAAATGCAAATCGCATTCTTCAACAATCTTAGTTTTTTATCAATGACTGTACCTTACTCTTGAATATAGATACTCTTGAATAAGTCATCTCTCTTACTGTCAGTGAGCATACGTGGTTTGTTTATGCTTTACTCAAATATATTTTGAACAAAAAGAAAGTTAAAATTTACTTGTTGAATGAATGCAATAGAGGAATATTTAAAAACCAAATACTATATATTGATTGCTATATGACTCTATAAAAAGAAATTCTTTAACTGCTAAGTGTAACTAACAGACTCATAGATTCCAGATGGAAAATTATTTCCTATTTCGATTCTGAAAGTCTATACAGAACTAGCATAAATGGTTTACTATGAATTTAATAAACTTGAAGCTACATTAACAACAACAAAAACAAGCCACTGCATTAACAAAACAAATCTGAAACAGATAAAGACAAATCCTAGAGGGACTCCATTTGAGCTGTTATATAAAACACATAGAGGTGGCAAACTTCAGTCAATCTAAGCTTCACATGTCATAAGAGAGTGATCATTTAAAATATGATTTCTGAAGTTTTCAACCCAATAATAACCATAGCCTCCAGATTCACCGAAAATAAAAACAAAAATAATTATGTAAGGAATATTTCACAAGTATTGCCATTTATGTCAACTTAAAAAGATAATATATTTTGGGAAAATGCTAATCTAATTTCAGAAATTAACCACTTAATAACGGTACTAAAACATATTTAGAAATTTTTTTTCTAAATGTAATGAACTCCATTTATATACCTAAGGACTTAGAACTATGGTTAAAATAAAGTTACCCTGTAAAAAACTGAAAGAATATTTTTTTAACTTACAGTAACCTACAAATTTAAAATATAACCCAACTTATTAAATGCTGTTTCTTTGTGTACACTGGTTAGGGACTATGGAATTGTGATCATCATTTTTGGTTGTCAGTAGAGAAAACAATATTTTTACATGCTTGCTAAATTGCTGGCATGTATCTATTCATTCAATCATTCACTCAATAAGTAAACTACTTACTGAGTACCAACTGCATGCCAGCCATTATTCTAGGTACCAGGAATACAGCAGTGAGCAAGAAAAATAAGATTCCTGCTCTCCGGAGCTTACCCTCCCATAGACTGAGATCAATGAACAAATCAATAAGTAAGGTAATTTTAGAGAGTGTTGAACTATGAGGTCACCAAAAGAATCTAAGGTAAGAAAGAACATCTCAAGAGCAACATTAAGTTGAGTAGTTGAGAAAAGTTACTTTAAGATGAAGGCCTTTGAACCTGGAGTTGAGTGAAAAAAAGGAGTCAGGCTCATGAAGATCTGGGGGAAGAGGATTTCCAATGCAAGGAGTGAGGCAAGCAAAGGCTCTAAGATGGAAAGTTGCTTAACCAGCCCAAGGCAAAATAAGGAGACCAGAGTGTTGCAAGGAGAGGGAGCTCAGGAAGGAGATGGTGCTGGAGAGGTAGGGAAACCAACTTAGAGCTTTGTTGACCCCATGAAGACCTTTGGATTTTATGTGAATCACAATACAAAGCACGAGTATAAGTACATAGGTGAATGATGTGACCTGATTTATACCAGAGAGGAAATTGGGTCTCATTATATTGTTTGAACAATTAAATGGTTTATTCTTGGGTACAAAAATAGAATTACAATGAATTTAAACCCTGGTTTGGATTTACAGAGTAGTTTTCTCCTAAGGAAACAACATGCTATGGAAATCACCACCTATTCTATTCTGCCAGCACTGATGCTGCTGTTCATTTTATAGCTACAGGTAATAATGACCATCACCGTGGAATATGCACCCCAGTAGCATACTTGTGGCTGCTGTCTAGTCAGGGCAAATATCTTGTCTTGCTGATTTCATCAAACACTTTTCCTTACCCTTCGCTTCTGATGGAGGAATTTTTCTGAGTATTTCTGGAAGACAAAATGCTGCCTACCAAATTACAAGCAGACAGGCAGTCCTGCTTTAATTGATGGATGGTATGAGTGTTATGAGTCACTAAGCCCCAGACCAACTCAATTTAGCCACTTGAACTATTCGCCCATATCCTAACAACACACAGTAGGGAATGAGTGTCTTATTGCTTTTAGGAAATGGAATTCATAAATAAAAATAAGATGGTATTTGGGGTGTTTTACTGACCTCACGGTACCGACAAGTCAAATAAACACCATCTCCAGTTTTTCAGCCCAGAGATCAGAAGCTTAAAAGAAGTCAATCTTGAAAGTCAACCCATTAACCTCTGCCTCTCCATTATCTTGTGTTAGACTTTTAGAGAAACTTCTGTATAGCTGCAGCTCCTTAAACCTTGTAATCTCAAGAAGAGCTCAGAGGACTTGACATGTCTTAGGAGCTGTTAAAGTGGGGTTAGGAGATTTAATGAAAATTTAAAAGATCATAGAAAGTTTTTTGCAGTCCAATGAATGTTTTCCCTTAATCTTTCTGCAGGCCTTTTGTTGTAGAATAACATTTCTGCAAGAGAAGTTGCCACAACCATCACTCAAAAGCATGACTTCTCTGTATAGTTTCCTTGAAATTACTAAGTGCAAGCAAGTATTGATGGGAGAGTCCCCAAACTGTTCAAGTGTCACTTCATGGCAAAGGATTATGCTGGCAAGTCCCATTGTGAAATATCCTTCCTTCTGATAAACTGAAAGGGAATAACAGCTTCCTGCTATAGCTGGTCTTTGGGTATGTCACCATCCCTTGTTGGTTTCCTTAACTTTGTCCACACCTCTGTTCACAGTCCCCTCCAATTCTTTCCAATTAAGCCATTTTGACTGTGACATCTGTTTTCTTCTGGGATCTTGACTGATTCTGTACCTGACCTCTGATCAAAGATAGCCCAGAATCCTATTAAAAGGATAACCTCTTAAAATCTTTCTGAACCATCAGGATCACCCTGTCCTTTACTCCTCACTGTCCTTGTTGTTGGTATTATGTTGTCACACAGGTCCTGGGGACCTAGAACTAGTTAAACTAACAAACAAACAAACAAACCAAAAAAAACAGCTCATACCAACCAGTATTTCTTGAGCATCTACTATATACCCAGAACTGTGCTAGGATCTAAAAAGACAGAAATATAGAAGATATTGCTCCTGCTGTCAGGGATCTCACATTCTATTAGGTAAGTATACCTTTTCTAAGCGAAAAACCTCCAAGAAACCTTCTCATAGATGTTTCTTCCACATAAAACCAACCCATGTGTGAAGAAGGGAAAGGCAGAAGGCTGGCTCTGCAATAATTATAGTCCAAAGGCTGTAAATTACTTATGTTAAACAGCTTGGCAGGAATTCAGGTACATGAGGGAGAGTAATAGAAAGATGAGACTGAGGATTTAGCTGAAACCAGGTAATAGAGAGTGTTGAATGTCATACTAATTGATTTGGGTGTAAATTCATAGGAAATAATAGATCTTTAAAGATTTTTAAGCTGGAGAGTGAAATGATCAGATCTAAACTTTAGAAGTATTACTTCTAGAACAATAAACAAATAAATTGAAGAGGAAAGGAGACCAGGTATAAAATTACAATAGCCTCAGAAAGGCCTCAAAAGGCTGAAATTGTGGGCACAAAAAAGAAGAAACAAACACAACAGACTGCAAAAACTGAACAACAAATGGAGAAGGCTCATTAATTCTAGCAATAATACTGAGGTTCAGAAAATCTTGGGTAAATTATTGTGGGTTACATATCCATTAACCCAAATATCTTTGGTCTTAGCTCAAATCTACAGAATTTTTCCTAACCTATATACTGCTCTGTATAAATTACTGGCATATTTTCTACTCAGAAATAATTAACCAAAATGTTCATCTGACCCACTATGGCTCCATTTTTTAAAAGTTTCTGTTTCAATGAAACAGCATGGTGGTCATCATTCTGTTAGAAAGAATGTGGTGTGGTTTTTCTGTCTTACATCAGACAATAAGGAAAACATTGGAAGCTTTATAATGAAGAAGCAAAGCTATAATCATGGCTCAAACATGATTCCATCACATTTCACTTTCTCCATAAACTCTCTTAGAAAATAAATGAGAAAAAGTAGGAAATGTTCTTTCAGCTTTTAAAACAAGGGAATAGAAAGTAACATAATTATACAAATACAAGATTAATTGAGATCATATGGAAGAGGTTGTTATAACAGTATTAATCATTATTAAAAGCAAAAGTATTAAAAAGATTGAACAGCAAATATGTCTCTACTCAAACAGATCACCTATATGCAATGAAGCAATTCTTAAAATTCCTCCTTTACATTTATTTCTCCATATTGAATCCTCAGAGAAATAATCTAAGACAAAAATCAGAGATACAAAGGCATCCCTTAAGGTTCAGTTTTTAGTCCTTGACTCTTCCCTTGTTATGTTTCCTCCATCTGAGAGCTCATCTATTTTCAGTTTCCATTACTTTCTCAATATTCTGTAGCTCCAAGCCTACCATCTCTCCTAAACTGAAACCCCCTTTCTTCTTTCTATGTAGTGGACATTTCCATGCAATGTCTTGCAGTTGCCTCAAACTTAATGTAAAAATGTTTTTAAAATCTAAAAGAAAAATCTAAAAATCTAAAGCAGAATCTGTCATCTCTCTTCCATGTCTGAATCAATTCGTCGTACCATCCTCACCACATTTAAAGTATATTTGCCCCATCATTCAATTTTGAAATCTTGATATCATCTTTTTTCCACTCCTCTATTTCATCCATTCCTATAAATGTTCCCTTCCAAATGTGTATTATTCTTCATCTCTAGTGCCTTCACATTGGGATTATTAATGATAACATTTTGGTTGTATACATTATACTAGACACTCCTCCAGAGTAAAATACTGAAAACACTGCCTTGAATTCCAGGACTGGCTCTGACCAAAATGCAGAGCTTTAAGCAAGTTTAACATCTTAAACTCAACTATTCTCATCTTTAAAATAGAGATAATGATGCTTCATATGTTTGTTAAGAGGATGAGATGACATAATTCATACAAAAAGACATAGCACCATAATTAGCAACAAATAAGAACTCAGTAAATTTTAGCTGCTGGTATCATCATTACCTCACCCAGAGACAACGCATCAGTATATTATAGCTAAGCTAATCTTAATTAAATTTATATCATGACAGTGCCTTGCTCAAATCCCATTTATCAACCACCTAAATCATTGAATTTATCAAGTTTTTCTTCCCTGGAATTTGTTTTATTTGCATTTAAAGCATTTCTTACTTGTGTTGGTGTTGGAAACATCATATGAGATGCCTTCCCACTTTGTCATCAATAACTCCAAGTACCCAGGACCTTGAAGTTATCCTTTTTTGGTCCTTCTAATTCAAAACCATAAAAGGAAACAGCCATTAACACATTTTGTTCTTAAACTAAAGCCTTAAAAACTACACTAAAGTCATTCACTTTTGACTTTGAAAAACTGGAGTTCACTATTAGATGCAAGTATAATTTCTTTTGGGATGTGATGGCTATAGCCTGATCAGGCACATCATGGGATCTGAATAACCGATTCAAGCATGGCGTTTTCAGAGACAAGTGGGGTCCTGCAGGATCCTCTGTCAGTGTGCTCTGATGAGTGAACACAACAAGCACTCTGAGGCTGGGAAATATTTCAAACCCTTTTACAAAAAGTTGAGAATTTGGTATTATTTTTTTTCTCCCCATCATTTTTAAACCCTATTGTGTTTCAAAGGAAATTCAATCCATCTGTTTCTGCTTCTTCAAAACGCTGTTGTTTTGTAAGAGCTATTTGATGTCACAAAGCCTGATGGGTCTCAACAAAGCCATTTGCTTCCCAGTGGAAGGGTACAGATCTTTCCAAGGAATTAATGAAACTAGAACCTCAGGCATCTTAGACCTCACAGACCTCTATCACATTGTGAGAGTTTCTCACAACTTGAGTTTCCTTTTATGAAGAGCATCTCAATAGGAAATTGCTCCCAACAGCTTCATTAATCAGACACTTCAAAATGTGGTATCTTGCTCATATTTATTTTCTCAGTACATTTTAATTCTGACTAGTAGGGAACATTCTATCTGAGGAAATGAAACCCCTGTGATAAGTATTTAAATTTTTTATTATAAGTCTATAATAATGACATTTTGCTAAAGAAAAAAATATTTTCCTCATACAGCAGATCTTAAAATAGGTTTTTGAGCTTTTGAGGAAAATATTTTATAATATTTAGAAATAAAAAGGTAATAATGATGAAAGGCCTTCCTTTGCCTAGACAGCCAATTGGGAAATTTTTAAGAAATAAACATAAACTAGTAGATGTAGAAATCATTTCATAACAATAAGCTGAAGAGTATAGCTTTTCTTCTTCTTAGAGTAAGCAACAATTGTAAATAGAGTCCTGGGGCTCTGAACTGAAGCAATGAGGGAAATTAAATTGCAAAGCAATTAAGAAAGATGCAATTTAACCAAATTACAATTTTGCCTTCCTGATGTCACCAAGCTTTTGTTACCACTTTCTCAAATAAGTCAGTGAATTAAGAAAAAGGAAATAACTCAAATTAATGTGTTTTGAACTCCATCAATTTGTTACAGTAAGATTTTCTACAGACGCTGAATTTAATCAAAACAGGAAAGAGAATTCTTCATGCTAATTTATTAACATCTTATAAGTCTGAAGAGGCCAGAATTCCAAAATAACCTCTGTAATTAGCTGATATGTGAGAATACCTTTGCATTTCTTTTTATAAAACCTTCCCTCTAAATATACTTACAGTGATAACTACCTTAAAAATATGGAACCCAAACTGATATATATCAACCAAACCTCGAAATGGCCATTTTCTGGTTAATTGGGCAACAGGAGAAATAAATTTCCTAATAGGTTATCAGAAATATATCAATATCTGAGTAGGATTTCATCTTTTGCTAGTCTTTCTCACTTCACTTGGTTGTTTTTTGTTGATTGGGGTTCTTCCATGAGATAAAATTCCCTAAGTTATTTTCCTTTCAAGTAAGATATTACAGCCAGCTAAATGATGTTGAAGCTAGTCACTGTAAAAAACATGTACATAACTTGAGGTGCAGAGTTCAGGTGAGACTGCTGAGAAACCAAACAGATTCTCTTTTATTCAGATCACACAGAGTTACAAGACCCTAGGATGGGTGGGTATGTGGGCTCAAGACACTGACATCTTGCACACGTTCCTCTTCCTTTGATATAGACATAATCTAGTTAAAATGGAAATGTATTAGGAAAGTCAAACAATTAATTGATGCAAGAAAGGTTGTTTCAGGCTTTGTGTAAATCAAAGCTAAAAATTCATTTGAGGAACAGCGCTGTATTGTAGACTAAACACAATTTGGCCTGAGTGTAGCGTTTGGTGTGGGTGTTAAAGTTGTTCTGGGCTACACATGGTCGGTAATCCTCAACAGAAATGTTAACTCAATTTGTCAGTATTATCTTTATGTCAACAGTAATGCTTAAATATTTACAATAGGCATAGTACGCTGAGAGTTAGTAACACAAGATAAATTGAAAAAATGCTAACAAAATGGATGGTACTAATAGAAAGCCCTGGCACGACAGTCTCTGATTTTATACACAAGAGGCTTGCCTGAAGGTAAGACTTTATGAGGTTCTATCATTGATATGCTGCTCCAAAAGCTTCCTTAAAAAATTAAGAAAAAAGATTAAACGTTCTTTAAAAAGAAGCAAAGCAATGAGTTTACTAAATTTATTCTATATAAGTCAACATTTGAGTCTAAAGTACATACTGCTAATATTCTTCTGAAAAAGACTTAAATAGTCTTGAACAACTTGAACTTCTATGCATTCTCTAGATATATGGCATTTTTTAACTCTCCACAAAATTAAACAGCTACCACATTAACACACAGAACAAAGTGCTATGAAGAAAGTGAAAACGCTCCCTCTCTCTCCTTTCATTTCCCAGTCCTGCTTCTGTTGCTACTGTTTGTTGTGTTAAAGGAGTGCTGTGTGATTAAATTCTTTGTATCCTGAGTTCTTGGAAAAAACAGAGATAGATAAAACTAATAAATACATCTCCTAGACTAAAACATTGCCACTGTATGCAGCCACCTAACAAAAAGCAAATCAATCTTTAAAAATCCCAGGATACCAAAAACAAAAGACAAAAATTCTTATATCAAAAGTTATACATTTTAAGAAGAAAAACAGAAAAATGAATGAAACAAATGAAAAAAGTACACAGAAGTGAAAAAAGTAAGATTATGAATTTGTATTGTTTAAGGTAAAGGAATAAAAATTGAGTAAAATTTACAACTTCTTATAAAAGACTAGCATTTGTTACCCATAGGAAGATAAAGTGAAATAAGTAGACCAAAATACATTCCCATTTTAAAGCCACTTTTAGTTTTCAATGCTTCTTTAGAATTAATGCACTTAATTGTCTGTGTTTAAAGAGGAGAAAAGGCCACATTCTTGTGATTTGAGCAGCCTGCATCTTTGCACTATGCTCCTTCCCACCATTCCAGCTGTCCTGTAGTCATTTTGTTGTAACTTTTTAAGGAGAACTGATGGGAGATAGTCTACTGCTGAGAAACATGCAGCAAACTGTTTCTGTGACTCCTCTTCACAGCCTAATGCATCCTGAAGGATTTTGCGCTTTATTTCAGTAAAAGCACACTGGTACTCCATCCAAAAGAATATTCACTTTACCTTCTTCCCACGAGGACTTTTCAAGCCAAACTGGTAGAGAAGAAATCTAGCAGGGGTAGTCTTCAAAAGCAGCAGTGTCAGTCACTGCTGTGTAATATTCTGGTTTTCACTGATTTCTCCCTCTAATGTCAGTTATTTGGGTACAAGTACTAAGGACCATCTGTTCTTTAATTTATAATAAATCCATAACCCTAATACTAATGGTTACTCACTATTTATAATTTTCAGTTCTTCCTGTTATTACTATCAATAATGATGCATTCATAGAAGGGACACACATAGAAGAGAACTGACCACAGTTTACCCAAGGACATACATAGTGGATTTATTACGAACAATTACAAACATATGTGTGTCCTGGATACACCAATAGTAAGATGGATACCAAAAGTGACCAAGACCCATCCCATTTGGCTCCAACCAACCTTTGTAGCCCTGTCTCCTACAGTTCCTGTTACCGTTTTCTTTGATATACTGTCTGCTCTTCGTACATCTTCTCCCTCTATCTCAAGTGCTCCTCTCTCTTCCCCATAAGGAAATTCTTCCCCATTCTTTAGGAACTTACTTAAATGTCACCTCTTTTTCTCACACTCTCTCAGGTGGCTGGGTGCTCCTCCTCTTGACTATCACAGCACTATTATTGCTATTGTTATTAAACAGTGATCCCATTGTGGCTGACTCCCTCACCAGAAAACGAACATCTTGAAGAGAGGATCATTTATTATTTATCTTCGTGTTTCCAGTGCATATCACAATGTCTGGTGTGTAGTGAGTTATCCATTGCCACAATAATGCTGTGTTACAAATCACCCCAAAACTCAGTGGATTAAACAACAACCATTTATTATTGCTCACAAGTCAGCAGGTCAACTGAGTGGGTTCTCGGGTCACAGCTGGGTTCACTCTTCCAACTGCAGTGAGCAGTGGATTGGACAGACTGCTGTTCCCTGACTGTTCTTTTCTATCTTTGGGGTTAGCAGGCCTCAACTCTTCTGAATGTGCATATCACATTCCTCCTGCAGAGCAGTTCAGGCATATTGTAAGCATTCAGTAAATATCAGTTCCCTTCCTCTTCCTCTTTTCTTCTTCTTTTTTTTCCTCCCTTAGGCTTCTATTTCAACGTGATTTTCTTTGATTCCCCTATCAGTCTTGTACTAAGAATGATCGATATTCCTCTCTGAGATAATACCCTCACTTTGCTTCAAATTTTATCTTTCCTATATTATCTCTCCTCAAGAAGTTGTCAAGGATTGGTTATCATTTCTAGCTAACTGATTTCTAGATGATAACAATTATAATAATATTTGCATTTTAAACACCTTAACTTAAACTAATGAGTTATTTCAGGAACCATAAAGGAAAGTGGAGCCTTTGGACACTTCTAAAATCACATCAGTTCGTTGAGTTCCTCTTCCAATTGCACGTTTGATCTGCTCTGAATTTTGTTCCAAGTTTTTAAAGCCAATGCAGATAAACAGTGGTCACCACAAACCAAAAGCTTTCATTTTTAAAAATTACAATTAAATGAGTTATATTGTATAATTATTTTTACATAAGGTATTAAGAAAACTAAAAGGGCTACAATCATTTTTCAAAACCAATTAAACTACAGTTGATAATCGTATGACTATAGACTTTTAGTGCCTCGACTTTTCATGATTTTCTTTCCAGAGAATTGAACTTCTGAATCATCAGTAAAATATCTTTCCTAAAATTAAAAAGAAATGAGTAGTGGGCCAAGAGAAAAAAATATATCAAGTAAGAAAGACAAGCATATATTTAGTCACCTGTGTAACCATTTATCATCATGATCCAGAAAATTGGTGATCTCAAAATATGAAGCCACTGATGGACAGTTGGACACCATTATAAAATGTCTGGTCCTCTATGTAGGTAACAGAAGGAAGAAAGAACAAATGTTTATTGAATGATACAACATGCAGTGCTCTCAGTAAAGGTAAATGGAATTGGGGAGGACACACAGATAAGATTGGATGCCTTTCCTCAATAATTAAACTTAAAACCTAGGGCAATATACAGACTTTCAGTCTAACCATTGCATAATCTATCATATGTGTTTCCAAAAATCTGGGTTTTTTTTTTTTTTTAAAGGCACTGCGAGCCACCAAGGAAGAAGTGATTCATTTCAACTGAAAGGAGGGGAAAAAGTCTTGAAGAATATCCCTTTCCAACCTTGAATGATTAGTTTGATTTTGATAGTAATAATTACAAAGACACACAATGCTTAGTGAATAACCCAAATCAAAGGTGGAATGAAAAAGTTTCTAGTGTTCACTAAGGAGCAGTGAATAATAGAGGCGCAAGGTGTAGCATGTGTGTGAAGGACTGTTCAGGAGGGAATGTGCCTTGAATGGTAGTATTTGAAGTCAGATTGAGTGAGTATGGAATACTATATTAAATATTTAACATGGACATCATCCACAAATTCCCCTCCTTCACATCCAGTCCATTTGTATGGTAAGTTCTGGTTCCTGAAATTATTCATTAGTTTAAGTTTAAAAGTATTTAAAATGAAAATATTATTAGAGTCATTAACACTTCAAAAGTAGCTTCCTAGAATTGATAACTATTTCTTGACAACTTCTTGAGGAAATAAAACTCAGGAAAGATAAATAAAAGGTTATTGTAACTGCTATTTGGAGAAAGGATCGAAGATGAGCAAGAAAACAGGGAGGCCAGGTAGGAGGCTAGTGTAATCTAGGCAAGATTCAATCTAGCTTCAATTAGAGTAGCAATGATTGGGGATGGAGAGAAAAGTGACAGCTGTTGAAAAGGCAGCCACAACATAGGACACCCTGAATAAATATTTGTCAAGTAAGTGGATTTATCCCCAGGCCATGGGCAACCAAATATTTTTGAGGATGGAAATTTGTATTCCATAATTCTGATAGTGTGACCGTGTGGCAGTGTGGATGGTGGTTTAGAGGTAGGAATTCTACAGGTGGAAAAAGTAACTTAAAAACTAGGATAAATATGCAGAGGTAAGAGGACTGAGGTTCAGAAACAGGACAGGGAAGAATAAAGGAAATAGAAAAAAAATATGACAATGAATATATATATGTTCATGTATAACTGAAAAATTGTGCTCTACACTGGAATTTGACACAACATTGTAAAATGATTATAAATCAATAAAAAATGTTTAAAAAAAAGGAAATAGAAAAGACGGAATTTTAAAGAGCTGTGTGAAGCTAAAGACTAATTCTGTAGAAAGTATAGGGAACAATAAGGAAGTAAAGGCTTCTTTCAAGGTTAACTATCACACCCTCAATATAAATACGGCACCAAGGAGATAAATCAAGTTTGAGGTAGGAAAAGTTGATAATTCTCTTTTAAACAGTCAAAATTGAAATTGGAGATAACTGTGTATGAAAAGATAATCACAGTTCCTCTGGTCCGTATCAGAACCAAGCTTGGGGACCAGGCTCCTAGAGCCTACCCACAATGCAGAGTGGCTAGGTCACAGGGCACACTGTGCTGTGGTTGACAACAAGAACATGCAAGGTAGAAGACGTGAGGAAGGCTAGTCTCTTTGGGCAGAATATTATGGTATTAAAATGAGACAGCATTAGGAGAGACATAGCCATAAATAAGACACGGTCTCACTTTTACCCTAGAAAGGCAAGATGAGTTAAAAAGGGAGTTAGCCCTGTGAGAAGCTAGAACAGTTCTCTTGCCCACACTCCCAACTGGGACTCTGTACAGGAAGACCCACAGCAAGAGGGAAGCCCTGAACAGCTAAGAAATGATGCATTCTGGTCAGACAGAGGGAAATCCTGAAGTGTGGTTTTCCTCCATGTAGCATAGATGAGACAAGACCTCAAAGAGTTGAATCTGAGTGAGGAATCTGCAGAGGTAGGGGAATTGGAAAGCCCTGAATTAACAGCTGCAAAATACAATACCCAGACAGGGTCTAAAGAGGTCTGTAGCCGCTTCATAACACCTATATGACTGAATTTGCCAGGGAGTGCCAACAAGTACCCCAGTCACTGACTTCAGCTGCAAATTCAAGCAGAACAAGCACCAACCATCTGGGCAAGGGACATTCATTCACACAGAGACCAGAGAAGCAAGGGATATACTGCTTGAGGACACCTAGTTTTCCACTTGGACATATCCATCCCCTCCCCACTACCTCCTGTCAGATACCATCAGATACTATCTGAGGAGACAGGAGGGATACTAGAAAATTAAAACTAAGAGACAGAACATTTGATCCTAGACATATTGACCTAGATCCTAGACATATTCACATTACCCAAGTGAAGTATTTAAATTACATCTGGTTCAAGGTCTAAACACAATTGAACATCTGGTGTAGTTACTTTGAGGGGAGGGGATCTTAAGGGTGGAGGTCCCTGCTACGTTGGGTAGAGTTGAGTAGGAGCTAGATTAATCACTGAGAATTTTAATGTATATTTCTCTGCATATTTAAGGTATAATGTGAGTTAAATTTATGACTCTGCAATGGTAAATAATAGTAATGGTAATAGTTTTGGTAATATTGGTTCCATAGGTTTCTTAATTGTCCACATTAGTAGGTAGCATTTACCTGTTATGGCATTCTCAACAGCAGGCACCATTTGACCTAATAAAGAGGCAAGAAAAACATAACTCATTGGATGGCAGTGAGTAATAATACCATTGGTATTGGAGTAGAATGTTAATTAATACAAATGGCTAGAGATGACACTGAACACTTAGAAGAAAGATCTTGGAAGATCTTAAACATCCAACTAAGAAATTACTCCTACATGTATATAGAGTAAATGGATATCTTTAAGGACTAGAATAACACTGGAGAAATCTGTGCATTATGAAGATTAACCTGACAGTTATGTGGGGGATAGTTTGGGCATTGGGTGTCAGCAAATATGGGTCTCACAAATAGTGCAAACTTGGAATATATGGGTCCTAAGACATATTTTAACTATGATCACTTGTAGTTCCCTGCTCAAAAAAAAAAAAAAGTCTACAGCATTCTACTAGAAGAAATCAAGTTTAAAATGAACACAGAACAGTATTAAAATGGGAAGGACAGAAAGCAAGCAATGCTGGCCACTGGAGGGCTGAGAGTGTAGGAGCAGAAAGAAAGAACTCTGTATAACAAATGGACAGATGGAGACTGGAGCCAGAAGGACCATCTTTCCTCATCCTGCTACCCCACTGCCAGCTTACTGAGTTTACCTACGGCAGGACACCAAAGTCTGAAACACACATCCTAGAAATTGCACTGTGGGAACAGACCATGTGGGAAATGGTGGGGACACAAGACTGGTGATGGCCCACGAATGCAAGAGTTCAGGCAAAAGTGAGTCATGCTCTGAAGAAACCATGACCTCAGAAGGCAGTTAAAAGGCCCACGTTACAAACCAGCTCTGCCATTAACTAGCTACGTGACCATAAGAAAATTAGTTAATCCCTCCGGACCTCATTCACTTCTCCTATCAAAATGAGGCATATTAAATGTTAATCAAGCTTACTTCTCACAGCTAGTGACTCTAAAATCTCAAAGGTTCTTCCTTTCTGCTCTGAAGTTCACAAATACATATGTACCAAAAGTCATGTCTTCCAAAGTCCAGTGGAATAGTAGTCTTTTTTTGGTAAGCCTATAGATTGAAGATGGGTTTCTCTTTCTGAATTAGTTCTATTCTAGTTCCCTTCAAGGAGATTGTTAAGAAGCTAAAACCGAAATTTATGTACTCAGATAAAGTAATGGCTAGGATTTTCTAGTTTGTCACAGAAGAATTATTTCATTGAGGTTGTTTTCACTTTAATATACTTAAAAGAAATCCCCAACTCTCTTTGCATAAATACTTTGAGGACAGTTCAGATTATATTAATATTCCATTTCATTTTCTCTATTAAAATTTTGTGGTAAACCATATTTAAGCCAACTTTTCTCATAGTCTAGTTATTCAGCAAAATAACAAAAAATAAAACTTGCTCTCTTCAAATGATTTTTAACTAATCAAAATGTTCCTGGTTTTAACTAAGGAACTTTACAAAAAATAACTCATAGCTTAAATAGATCAGTTATTCTAATTATTAATATCAGAACATAAAATTCCGATTTTAAAAATGACCTTAGCTCCAAAATCCTGCCAGCTTCCACCCAAAACCCATGTCATCTCATTTTACTTACCCAGATCATGTATTTGTTTGATTTGCCACCCTTATAAAATAATTAAAAAGGCAGAAATTACCCCAGATTGTGCCTTTCAGATATCTGTCAAACTTGTAGTCTTTTGCCCTATTTCACATTATTTTACCCTCATCCCCCGTCGCTTCCTTATAATGTGATATTTATCTTTCACAAAAACACCACTCAGGAAGCTACATGTGTTTGAAATGTCTAATAATTTTTTTCTGCTAGTAATATTGCAAGTGCATTCCAGGTCTCTAGACTGCCCTAATTAATATTACCTAGATGATAACAGATGAGTTTGCTAGAAGAGTGCCATTATAAAGGAGGAGCACAAAATATTCCTATGAGTATTTTCAAAACTATGCAACCAGAATTATTTACATGCATTAACGTATTAACAAGTGTTTGTATTTCATGACCTTAGCTTTTAGAGGTAGATGAATTTTTTTAATTATGTATGACTATAATATTTATTCTCTATTTCACAATGACAGTATTTTCAATTAGGAAAAATAAAATCACATGTATACCATATACATAAAAAGAACTAATCTTTTAAATACACCTGAGAATTTGAATCTTTTAAAAGGATCTAGTCGCTAAATGAAGTCCAATAAAATCTGAATACTTGTACCACCCATGAGTAAATGGAAGCTCATATATATGCTTGAGCATTGAATATTTACTATCACATGAATTCAAGAAAAGCAGCTAGTGCTTTAAAGTTGAGCACAAAAGTAATGTTTTGAAAGTGGGTGAAATCCCATCTTGTCTTTGAGCTGTCATTCAAGCCCTTAGACTTTGACCATATATTCTATTTGATATTCTTGTTCTCAGCCTGTGATACCTGATTCCCAGTTCGGTTATTTCCACCTTTTGTTCACAAGTATTTCCTCTTAACAATACACCATTCAGAAAAAGGTATGTCTTTGAATTGTCAACTAGTACTTTGTTCTGACAAAAGACACTCTAGTGTTTCAAGACTTTATGTTAAAAATCTTGAAATTAACACCATTTGTTGATTATTAGTAATGAGTTTATTTGACAAGTGGTACTTTAGAAAGTACAGTCAATAACACCGAACAACAGAATCCTACATTCCAAAATATGTAAATATTTAGCATAGATTAATATAATATCCTTTTAAGGAATCAAAAAGGATTATTCTCAGACATGATTTCGACATGCACTTGTTATGACATATTTATAATATAGTAAGGTTTCTATTCCCCAGGCAAAAGGAAGCAAAAAAACTGGGCAAATTAAGTAATTGAAGGAAAACTTAACGACCATAACTTCCTTGTATTTATGGAGGTCAAATATACAAAACAAAGCAAGGTCTCAATTTCCTAGAACCTGAAAGAAGTACAAATGAACTAAAAAAAAAAAAAAGAGTTAAATTGGAAAAATTGTACTGCATTTTTCTTCAAGCAACTATATAGCCTGTTTTTGATGTAATACTTTAATAATAATATATATATACCTATAAAAAAATTAAATTCTTAGATAATCTAGGAATATTAAAATTGTTCAACTATGCTAAATCTACCAATGCATTTAATACCTTATTAACATATATTTAGAATAATTATTTTAATATACTGTTGAGTATTATTCAGATGTTACAAATTAGGTTAATATATAATTCTTAAAATATTTTAAGCATATACCATAAATTATAAAAAATTGTAATTTATTACATTTTACTCAAAAGCTTAAAATGACAACATTCTTGTATTATTTAAAAAAACTGTAAAATAGATTGTTTTGATTCATTAATTATAATACATATTTTCATTGCTTAATTTTTTTTAGGTTCAAATTGGTAGCTGTATATGATTAAAATATTTATCTACTGGTTGATCAAAAGTGTTAAAGTCATAAACATATTTAATTTTTTTAATACTCACAATTTCTTTTTGTGTTGTTTTTACAAAAATAAACCTCATAATTAAAATGGATTATCATATGAATAAAAAACCTTCCATGTAATATTATTTAAAATACTTTGCAGATCTTTCCAGAGATATTTAGACATATGCAAATATATGTACATGAATCATATATACTACTTTTTTCACAAATGATACCAAACTGTACATGCTGTTCTATAACTGGCTTCTTTAACAACTACTTCTCAGAGATCCTTTTGTATCAATCAATAAAGGGCTCCCATATTTCTGTTCTATAGCTGTAACCAATTTCATTTTATGGGTGCACCACAATTTTATATATCCATCCACTACTGATAAATATATAAATTCACAATCTTTCCCTATTAAATGTCATTTCCCACATAAGTAAGTATATCTATAGAACAAGCAATTGGTGCAATCTCTGGTATAAGAGGTGTGTTGTCTTTGTAAATTTGATAAATATTGGCCAAATTTCCCTTCATACAGGCTGTGTCAATTACACTCCCACCAGCATTATGAGAGTAACAATTTCTCCACACTCTTCCAACACAGTGTATTATCAAACTTTATCTTTGCCAGCCTGATGGACGAAAAATGGTATCTGCCACTATTTCATTTTCCATTTCTCTTACTTTGAGTGAGAATGAGAGTCTTTTAATTAGAGTCTTTTAGCATTTCTAAAGAAAAAAATCTGAAGTACAATTTGGTAAATTGGTTACTAACAATTTGATACTATCAACTTATTAAATCTAATATTATTCCTGTTACTACAGTTGTTCCTCCCAAAGGCCAACTTCTGCACTTGGGCACAAGATTCCATTCTCTCTCAACTGCTCAATAATTTTGCTCCAGCAACTGTCCACTCTCTCCTACACCACAATCAGTCATCGTCATTTGCAGACAAGTGCCCTATATTCCCTCTTGAAAACAAAACTGAATCAAGTCTTTCTTGATTCCATATCTCCTTTCAGTCTTCATCTTATTTTTCTATTTCCTTCACAGCAAAACTCCTCAAAGGAAGTATCTCTACTCGCTATCTTCTTTTCTTCTTTCAAAATTGCTTTCTGAACTTGGTAGTTAGTCTTCCTTCCTCAACACTCTAGAGAAATATCTCTTCTCAAAGTCACTACTGACCTCCAGGTTGCTAAATCAAATAGGCATTTTGCCAAGTCATCTTATTTGATCTAACGACAGTATTTGAAATTCTTGATCACTCTCTCCTCCTTGAAACACTGTTCTCACTAGGCTCCCAGGACACCACATTTGTTGGTTTTCTTCCTACCTCACTAGCAACTCATTTTCAGTCTCTTTGCTAATTCCTTCTCTTCTCGTCAATCTGTAAATGTTACTTGTTGGAGCATCCCACGGCTCAGACCTCAGATCTTTGTTCTGTCTATATCACACCCTAGCAATCTCATCCAGTTTCTTGCTTTTATACCAACTATATTACTAATGACACCAAAGTCATATTTCCAGCCTAAATATGTGCCCTGAACTACAGACTCATATAGTCTACTGTCTACTTTACATCTCACCATAGGTGGCTAACAGGAATCTCTAAATACTCCAAACAAAACTCCTGATTTCTGTCTCCCTCAAAAATCTGATCTGACCATATTCTTCCTTATTTCAGCAAATTGTAACTCCATCTTTCCAATTGCTCAAGCTAAAAATCTTTAAGTCATCCTAGACTCCTTTCTTTCTCTAACCCCTCATATTCAATATATCAGCAAATCCTGTTGGTTTTAATATTTGGAATGCAAACACTTCTTATCACCTCTACCTCTATCAGGCTGCTTCTAGCCAGCATCAGCTCTTGCTGGATTATTGCCGTATCCTCCTAATTAGTATTCATCTTTGTCCCATAAAATCAAATCTCAAACACCAGCCAAAGTGATCCCTTTAAATGTCAGAGTACGTCGATTCTCTATTAAAATTCCTCCAGTATCTTACCATCTCACTCAGAGTAAAATCCAAAGTTATATAATGGCATGTTACATGGTCTGGCATATCTGCATTTCTGAACTTATCTCCCACACAGCATTCCTCTGTACTTACTCTGCTCCAGTCAGTTCTGGATTGAAGCTCTTTGCCATTCCCAAAGCATGCTGAGCATGCTCCTAACTCAAAGCCTTTGTACTTGATGTTCTCTTTCCCTGGAACACTCTCCTTCCAGAGAACTATAAGCCTTACTCCCTCCTTCCTCTCAGATCTATACGCAATTCTCACGTTATCAGAGAAGGCCATCCTAATCAACTATGTAAAATATTATCATTTCAAAATGTAAGCAATGTAAAAGAATTATTAATGAAGTCATTTGCATTCTTTTTTGTATTGTTTCTAAAATCCAGTGTGTATTTTACACATATAACACATCTCAATGCAGATAACTAAATTTTCATAAGAAATATTTGCTCTATATTTAGACTTTATAGAATTTACTTAAAAAGTAAATTGACATACCCAAGTTGTTTCAGACATTCATAAAAGTTTTTCAATAACTGAACTGTGTATGAGCTTTTAAATTTTAATTAAAATAATTAAAATCAAATAAAATTTAAAATTCTTGCCATATTTCAAGTGTGCAGTAGCCACATTGGCTAGTAACTACTATACAGAACATCAAAGACATACCTTTCATTAGACCATTGAGTACAGTATCTTGTATCACTATCATGTATGTGGTTTATTATGATAATAAAAATTATATCATTGGTCACCAGTTTTCTGCCCCCTATAAAGTATTGTTACCATTAATGATAGCTAATTCAAATGAATGTTTAGATGCAAAGTCCAATATGAACCATCATCTTCTTTAGCAACCAAGTTCCAAATGTTTGTATACATTTGTGTGTGTGTGTGTGTGTGTGTGTGTGTGTGAAAGAGAAAGAGAGAATTTAGTTTCCGCTATAACATATCTTGATGTCTCAGGGTGTCTCCATTGATCTAGATAATGAAAAATTAAATTCGAAAGAATCTGGTATTTCATTTGATCTTGCCACAGACAAAATTTGACTTGTCAGGCAAAACTTGACTTAGACAGGTAGGTTTACTATTAATGCTTTTTGACCACCAGTAGGTCATTTCCTAAAGAAACAAATTCTAGTCTCTAGACCAACAAGAATGTGAGTTCCAGAGACATAAAAATTGCATAGAAACGAACTCTATTCCAAATCCCATAAAATTGAGTTTAGGAACAGTTAACTTTAGACATAAAATTATAGAGGATAAGAAATCCTAGTTTTGAAAGTTACTCAGGACAGATATTCATAGACATATCACCTGAATGGATATTTAAGTTCCCAAAAATCCTGTTGCAGACTATTATCCTAAGCAGCTTATAGGAAATAGACATATCTATGACATTTTCCTAGTCTGGACATAGCATTATGGCTCCAGGGGGTTTTCAAGCATGTATGTGCAGCCTGAAGAAAATCCAAGACCCAGCTGAATGTCAGAATGCACTAAACAGCAAAAGAAAAAAGGCATTTCAGGAATTTATGATCTATGAAACTCCCACAAATTTAGATGTGAGCTGCATTATGAACAATAAGCATTTACAGAATAACTGCTGTGTGCAAAACACATTGCTTCTCTCTGTGATTAAATTAAATCTCTCTACTTAAGCATCAGAGACCATCCTACTTGTGGTTTTCTAGAAGCAGAAGTCCACATATCTATCAGGCCATAGAATTCCTTCCTATTATAGTCGATAACCCCTCTCAACCCAGTCCTTGATTCAGAAAAGTGCTGGAAAAGCCCAGTGATCGAACTCATGGGATGACTAATCATACCTGTGCTCCTTTTCAGTGTGCCCACAGTTACTTCTGTCCAAAATACTTTTAGAAAAGTCTATTTCTATCTTACAGCACAATTTTTTAAAACAAGTCTCTAATTCATCACATTTACTCCACCATAGTCAGTTCCATATTCCTAAAACATCTTCTAAACTTACATAAATCACCCCCACCACTTCTCTGATCAGAAAACTTGTATTTCAAAATAAACACGTCATGCTTCTAAGTGTATATATGTTTTAGATAGAAAAATAGCTGGCTATAAATTTCACTCATATCTAAAGTATACTGTGTACTTCTTGAACTCAGAAATCACGTCTACTTTTTCCCTGCTATCTAATCCAACGGCTTGATGTGGATTTCTACCAAACTTTTGTAGGCACTGAATCAAACAAATCCTGCTTTCAAAAGTGCAAGCATGAGATGATTTTGGTAGATAAGATTTTATTTTCAGAGTAGGAATAAAGGAATAGAGTAATCCCCATAGATCCCACTCTAGACCTCCCCAGCCAGCTGCCATGACTCCTCACCTGGCCCCTCTTGGGAAACACAGGAAAAAGAAAAATGAGAGCTCAGGACAGAGCCAGGAGGGAGCCCTAGGCTAGGATTTGCTAGTAAGTAAACAGCTCCTGACCTGAACTTGCTAGCATTCTCTCTCTCTGAGGGAGCAAAAGAGAAGGGAAGGGTACAATGAGGCACCTAATTTTCAGTAGGCCTTCAAGTCGGATCACTTTACACTCGGACATTTTATCACTTGAGCACGCCGATTTTCCCAAAAGGATGCCCTCTCAAGCTGGATATTCAGAATCAAAAAACAAGTCGCTGGAATCAAAGCTCACTGGCCACAAAGAACATGCACTCAGGTTAAATATCACTCAGTTGTCAAATTCGGACTCTATTTTGAGTACTCATGGATCATCACCACTTTGTTTTCTAGTGACAGTGCTTTCACTTAGGGCTAAAGAAATTTTACTTTTATCTTTCTAACAGTTCTTGAAAAAGTCATGTTATCTAGGAAATGCAAGATAAGGGAGGAGAAGAATTTCCTTCATATCAAACTGTAATCCTGCATTTAAAGCTACAACATAATAATAAAACAATAAAAAATTATTAATAATATTTTACACTTACATGGTGCTTGTTTTTAGAACAACCACTATCCTAAGAGCTTTAAATATATTAATTCATTTAATCACAATTTATCAACTGTAACAAATTTTTCCCAACAGCCACATTCAAGTCTAACAGAATCAAAAACTTTGAACATCCAAACTGTTTCTCCGGTAGGCTTACATTTGCCTTTTCCTAAAGGGGAAATGTCAGAAGGACTAGTAGAGTGTGTAGGATGACATAACACTTCCCTGTCCCAACAGTCCTTATTCACTCCCCATAAGTAGATGTATCTTTATAATTACAGAGCCTGCATGACTCTTAACCCGTCAGGAAAACGGACTTGGCTAACTGCCCTTCTCAGCAGCCACCAGATGCCAAACAGAGGAAGTGTATTTGCTCCTCGCATCAGCTACTCCTTGGCAGATTCCAGAACTGTTACTGGCTGTGGCTTCAGGCTTATCTAGGGATGTGTCACACATTTGGGCTGTTATGTGATCCACCCTGGCTGCCTTGTACTCCTGAAAGCTTTTTCCATTCAATGACTTTTACACATTTCTAACAATTGTGAATGAGGTGCCATGTGACTTCACACTGCAACCACAAGGGAAGGCTTTTGCAGACAGAGAAAGTAGCTCTCTCGCCACCTGAATGCAGCCCAACTGTGAAAGTAGAGCATCCTCCTTGGTACCCACTCCAGCTTCCTATCACTAACCCCCAATCCAGCAACTCAGCAACCATCCTCCACTGCCATCTCTGGCCCATGGTCCTCTTCACTGGACTCTCCCTTACCAATTATCTAATCCAGTGGACACTTCTCCAGCCTCCTTACTTGACTTTCCTAGGGCATGTTGACCATCCTGCCCTTGGAACTCTGTCTTCTCTGGGCTTCCCAGGACCATGCTGTTCTATTCCTCCCTCTACTGCAGCTTCTCAGCTCCCTTCCCTGCTTATTTTCCTCCAGTATCCCCTTAAATTCTGGCATTACCCAGGTGACTTAGTGCATTATAGCTTCTATAACCAAGTACCATGGACTCCATGGCTTATAAACAACAGAAATATATTTCTCACTGTTCTGAAAGCTTCAAGTCTAAGGAGATCGGGGTGCTAATGTGGTCAAATTCTGGAGCAGACACCCTTCTTGCTTTAGATTGCCATTTACTTGCTGTGTCCTCACATGGGAGAAATAGGATGAGAGAGAGCTCTCTGGGGTCTTCTTTATAAGGGGTTCATTCTGAAGAGCTCCACGCTCATGACCTAATCATCTCCCACAGGCCTCACCTCCTAATACCATCACATTGGGGCCATTAGGATTTCAACATATGAATTTGAGAGGGGACACATGCAGTCCATAATACCAGGTCTATGTCTGAGCCTCTCTCCTCTTTTTCTCTGCAGGTTTTCCCTAGAGAATCTTATTTGTGTTTGTAGTATCAATCTACATGGTCTAAACCCTAATCCTCATTTTCAACTCCCACCTCTCTCCTGAGCTCCACATGCATTCTCCTGGCTGCCCCTAGACATCCCCACGTATGTCTCACACTCAAACACATTGTTTTATACTCTCTCCTACCCAGCAGACTCTCTTCTCCTGAATCCCTTATGTGATTTAGTGGCATCACTAGCCTCACAGTTGCTATGTCAGTTTGAAACACTGCTGTCAACTCTTTGACATATCTGAGATTTTTGAGGGTGGATCATAAAAAGGCTGGCAGCTTCTGCCTTGGTTTCTGAGAGAACTTGTTCTTAGAGCCCTGAGCCATGATGCTAAAATTGTCACGTTTCAGAGGTCACCTGCAGGTGCTCTGACCATGCATGCGAGTGAGGAGATCATCTTAACAGGGGGCTATCCAGCACAGCCCTTGTATCCCCCAATCCTTCTAGGCACCCCCTGCCATTTGCACCATCCCAGCAAAAATCTCAGACATTGTGAAGCAAAGTGAAGTTGTCCTTACTGTGCTCTTTCTGAATTACAAACCCACAAAAACCATGAACATTTTTTAAAACTTGTTTTATGCCACTATATTTTGGGGTGATTTGTTACATAACAATAAACAACTGAATTAGCTGCCCAAGCTTCAAACATAGGAGACATTACCTTTCTCTCTCCTATGTTTTTAACTAATAAGTAATTTCATTAAGGGCTTACTCTGTGCCAGCCACAGTACCAAGCACCGGTGATACCAACAATTATGATCTAGCAGAGAGGCAGTTCAAAGAAAACAAATAAGAGTACAATAAGACAACATTTTTCAACCTTGCTCCAGAGAAATCGGCAGACAGGTGTTTCTCAAAAGTGATGATTTATCATCAATTAAATTTCTGGAAGCATTGAGTAAAAACAAGTTTCTTTCCTGAATTACTTCTCAGGACCATTAATACTCAAATGTGTATAATAAGTAGGCAAGAGGAATCTAGAACACAGGGTTTCCCAAAGTTATTTCACCACAAGATAGATTTTTGAATGTGTTTGTTTTGTTTTATTTTGAAGAGAAACTCAAGGAAATAGAGTTCTGCAAAACACTATGGAAATAATGCATTCAATTACTGTGTGTGTACCGAACAGGTACTGGGAGCCTAGGAAAACTGGCGTGGAGACTTTCTTCAGTAATCAGGGGATGCCTCATGGCAGAATCAGTATTTGAAGTGAGACACAAAGAGTAAGAGGAAGGTGCCAGGTGGGCAAGCTGCGGGAAGTCAGAGAACTGACGAGCATCGAGGTGCTGAAATGGGAGTGGGCCTGCCTATTTAGGGAAACTCTAAGGAAATGTTATAGAACTCTAATATTTTTGTCTCTCTTCTAGAGACAGATGCTAGAATTTCAAGTTCAGGTCAGAAGTTGTTTGACTTACTAGCAAATCCTAGCCTAAGGCCATGCCCAGGCTCTGTCTTCATCTTTCATTTTTCTTTTTCCTGTATTTCCCAACAGGCACCAGGTGAGGAACCAGGGCAAATGCCTGGGGTTTTCTTATTTCTTTATTTCTGTATTTACAGCAAATGTTTTCTTACTTTTAAAATCTGCTTCTTGTGTCTGTAGTTTGAAAGCAAGAGATCAATTTGATCCAGTGAACCCACAACTTTTATAAAATTGGATATGAGATGCTGTTGCTTAGATTTACCAGACTATGTCCAGGATGTGATTCCTTCATTTAATAACCTTGTATATTTCAGGTAAGAACCATAATTCTTATGTCTAAGATGATTTAAAATATATGTGCCCTGATTCTGTTAGGTAGTTTAGATAAAAATGAGCACTGGGCATGTGGAGAGGAAGGGGAAAGGAACAATCCAGAACACAAGGAACCTGAGCTGTCAATCAACCAGAGCACAGGGAACCTGAGCTGTCAATCAATCAATTAATTAATCAATCAACCAATCACAAAACCAGGATATAAAAACAGGAAAAACAAAAGAACAGCACCATTTTCCCTCTTGGATTGGCCCGCTCCCACTTCTCAGGGGTGTACTATCTTTCACTAGTTTTTTTTATTTCACTAATAAAAATCTTGCTTATGTCACGCTTTCTGTCTCTCATCAAAAGTCTTTTTTTTGGGTGACTAAGAACCGAGGTAATTTTTATTTTCCTTTTCCCGGTAACAAATCCATGCGAAAAATTTCTATTGAAATTTTGGTGTTTTACAGAACAAATGCTGAAAAGATTTTATGGAAATCTATAAGGTTGTTTTAAGATGATGAGACAGATTACAACAAAATAAAGGTAATGATTGGAAGATACAGATACTTCAAGAGTTGCAGTTTTCTCATATAGAAATTGGTGGCCAAAACATATAAGGCAGACTTAAAAGTCATTTTTATACAAGAAGGGTTATTCATCTTTCTCTCTCTTCCTTCTAAGAGATGGAGTATCCATGAGGTTCTAGTAATTAAGGACTAATGAAGCATGGCCAAAGACCAAGAAAAGTCTACCTAAATGGCTTTGATTTGGGGAGTCTTAAAGTCAAATATTTTTTCTTCTGTAACTGATGAACTATTAACTGCCAAATTAAAGCACCTTAGACTAGAATTTCTCCTAAGAGGACCACCTTCCCCTAGAGGCTAGCAAGATGTGAACAACAATGTAAGGTGTGACAGATCTTATCCCTGCAAATCGAGACTGCCACACAGAAATACTGAGGACACCATTTCAGCTATCCACATAAAACTGTCTCTAATCTGACATATTCAAGTATCAGAAAGGAGTGACATCACCAAATGGTGAAGTGGGAGACTCCAGCCTCTGTTCTCCCACAAAGATCAACAATTAAACAGCTATCCACAAACAAAAACATCTCTGGGACTGCTCAGAAATCCACTTAAGGAAAAAGAGGAGAAAAAAAAAACCTGTGAATAACCTCATAACCCCCTGGGTGGGGGGCTTCATTTTGACTAAATCATCCCATCCACCAAGCAGGCACTACTCAAAGCCAAGGGGAACTCCTCAGCTAGAAAGAGTTCCCCCAGCTGGGAAAGAGAGTGGGGTGAGCACCCAGCTTCACCAGCCTTTCGGGGCACCACACAAGGGACTTACTTTAGTTTCGTACCACACAGAGACTAGTGAGGCTGAGACCAGAGAGATGACCAGGGACAAGGAAGACGAGCAGAGGCCACTTGCATAAGGCACACAGAGAGAATGACCAAGACTCTGGTGACTCGCTGAGCAGAGGACCCCAGCAGCTTCCACCACTAAATAAGTCAACAGCCAGTGCAGCCACCATAGACCTCCTGTAGATTTCACCAGGTTTTCACCTCACAGGTGTTCAGACAAGATGACAGTTAGCTGCACTGAGTCCTTCCCCCCTCCCTCCCCTGCTAAATCCTGGAATCCACACTAGCTTGCTCAGGCCTCCGCAGCAGCATGGGTATGAGACATAAGCCCAGACCCCTGAAGCTGACCCCTGCTGCCATACGTGCACTTGGGGCTAGCCCCTTCAGCTGTGTACGTACACACCACTGACCTCCACTCTGGGGTGGGCGTGGTGAGCCTCTGCAGCTATAGAAGTGCACACGGACAGCCAGAGCCCACACAGCTGCTTGTGGGCCCAGCTCTGGCTCTGTCTCTTATCAATGGCCTGCACTGCTATGCACATGCTCAAGGTAGGACCTGGCAGCTACAAGAGTACATGTAGATAACCAGGGCCCTTGCAAGACCCACTGGATCTACAAGTGGCCTTGGCCCTCGCTGCTGGTCCTAGATGCCCCTACCATGTGTGTGTCTGCAACAGCTCCTGCCATACATAGCTGGTGCCTGCAGCCAAGCGTTTGCACACCACCAGCACTGACCAGCACCACTGCCTGCCCTGGTCCCTAGCCACTGAACCTGGAGGTGCTGCTGAGGACTTCAACAGTCTTTGCAAACACTATGTACCCCTGCCATAGGTGCCAAGGACTATTCATTTGTCGATACTATATGTAGGCCCCCATCTGAAGGCTCTAGAGAATAAGCCATGGGCTGAACTGATAAACAAGCTGTGAGGAATGTCATGTATCCAGGCTGGCCTACTTAATGTATGGATCCAGTATGGATGGCTGGATAGCCAATGACGGGTAAGATCCTCAGAGGAGGACAACCTAAGACAGGCACAGCTGGCTAGATAAGAGATGGCCTACTTAATGAAGTTTCGTGATGAACTTTAAAACAATCTGTCCTTGCTCATGTAACATCCTGTGCTTACTGCAGGAGCTTGGGGACCTAAATAGCTTAACATTATTAACCTTGTTATAACTTAGATAATATGTGAGGCATCGTGCATGTCCTATATAAACCCTTTTCTAAGAATCAATAAACAGAGAACTGCTTCGCTCCTCTCTGCACGGTGTCCATGTGTACATGATATCACGCCACCGACACTATGGACTTCAGCTGCCTGAGCTGATAAGACATCATGCCTCCCTGGACCAGGGCCACCACATGCTCTTGCACTTGATGCTCAGCACCACGAGACCCAGAGTCACAGTGCACTCCAGCATGCCCCCACCTGCAGGTGACGGTCTTTCCCTACTGATCAGTCCATAACATCTGGAAGAGACAGATAAAGAAGGAAGGGAAGGTAAAGACTCCCAAACAAACAAAAACTGAGGGAGTTCATCACCAGTAGACCTGCC
Organism: Camelus ferus; assembly: GCF_009834535.1. Classification (NCBI taxonomy): domain Eukaryota; kingdom Metazoa; phylum Chordata; class Mammalia; order Artiodactyla; family Camelidae; genus Camelus; species Camelus ferus. The sequence continues at coordinate 30,564,617 of NC_045698.1, read as the reverse complement.
TGGCCAGAAATGCTGAAAGGAATTGTTCAGGCTGAAATGAAAGTTTGTTAATGGGTAAAAATGAAAATATATGAAAATACATAACACACTGGTAAAGCATATAGTCAGATTTAGAATACTCTACTACTATAAAATGGTGGTATGCTAACCACTTTAGTTTAATGGTTAAAGGACAAAAGTATTAAAAACAGCTATAGCTACAATGACTTCTTAATGGATAGGCAATATAAAACGATGTAAATTGTGGCACCAAAAACATAAAATGCAGGGAGAGAGTGAAAGAGTAGAGATTTTGTATGCAATTAAAATTGTTATCAGCTTAAAATATTGCTTTATCAATAAGACGTTTCTAGTAAGCCTCAGGGTACTATAAAACAACCTAGAGTAGATATACACAAGATGAAGAGAAAAAGGAGTCAAAGTGTACCATGGCAGAAAATCATCAGTTCACAAAGGAGGATGGCAAGAGGGGAAGAAAGGAACGAAGGAACCACAAAACAGCCAAAAAACAATTAACAAAATGGAAATGGTAAGTCTTTACCTATCAATAATTACTTGGAATGTAAATAGATTAAATTCTCGAATCAAAAGGTATAGAGTGGCTGAATGGATTAAAAAGAAACAACAACAAGACCTACTATATGCTGCCCACAAGAGACTCCCAATAGCCAAAATATGGAAACAACCTAAGTGTCTGTCAACAGATGATTTAATTAAAAATTGAAGTATGTACACACAATAAAATACTATTCAGCCATAAAAAAGGAGGAAATTCTCTCACTTTTTACAACATAGATGGACTTTAAGGGCATTATGCTAAGTGAAATAAGTCAGACAGAGAAAGACAAGTACTTTATGATTCACATATATATGGAATCTGAAAACATCAGACTCTCAGAAACAGGGAGTCGAATGGTGGATTCCAGGGCTGTAGGATGGGGGAAATGGATAGGTGTTTGTCAAAGGGCACAAACTTTCACTCAATGAAGTAAATAAGTTCCAGGAATCTAAGGTACAACATGGTTACTATAGTTAACAAAACCAAATTGTATGCTTAAAAAGTTGTTAGGAGAGAAAAGCCTTAATGTTCTCAGCATAGCAATGCAACAAAATGTTGTGAGATGAAGGATAAGTTAACTAACTCTAATGTGGTAAACATTTTGCAACACATACATCTATCAAGTCATCACACTGCACACCTTAAATTTATACAACGTTGTATGTCAATTATATCTCAATAAAGCTGAGGGGAAGAAGAACCAGAAAAACAACAAATAGTCCTTAGTGGCATATTTATATGACATTGAAACAATACCTACTTCTCCACTCACACTCCAGAGAAGAAAAAGTTTCTATCAAAAGTGCAGTTGCTGATTTGATAAAAATAACTTGCTACATCAGACGTAACTCAGAAAGTAAATACATCAGAACACTATCTTAAACCCATAAGAGCAATTTCAATTTAAAATCTCTCATTTTAATCTACATACATTCTTGCTTCAGGATTAACTTAATTTTTAACTTACATTTTCAGGTCACCCAAAAACTAAGAAAAAGCCTTTACCACACTGGCAGTATTTTGAAGCTAGAATCTTTCAAATTTCTTTAAGAGTCTTCCTTGTGAAAAGCATAAACTTATAAAAGAGTAAGAAGTCTTCAGACACAATCTTATTTTGGAAATTATACCTTTTAAAGGAAGAAAAAGTTGTTTATATAGGACACAGGGAAAACTGAAAAAAAGCTCAACTTCAACCATAATCAACTGAACATTTAAACCACCACAATGTACTACTGCACCCACCAGACTATCCAAAATGTTAAAAATCTACAATATCAAAGGTTGGTTAGTATGTAGTGTAGCTGGCACTCTTGCACACTGCTAATGAGAATGTAAATTGGTAGCGCCACTTTGGAAAGCAATTGGGTACTATTGCTAAGGATGATTGCTCATGTCCTAATAATTCTACTCCTAATTATCTACACTAGAGCAGTAGCTTTCAAAATTTTTGGCCCCAACCTACAATAAAAAATATATTTTACATCACAATTCAATACATGTATACACGCTACACACAAATATACTCACACATACTGAAGCAAAATTTTTTTGAAATAACCTTCATTCTTATATGTGGAATGCTCTCTGACATTTTCTAGTCTAGTCTACTGTAAGTGTACTGTAAGTTTTTTTTTTTAATGCTAGTCACAACTCACTAAATTGATTTCACAATCCAGTAATGGGTCATAAACCACAGTTTGAAAAACACTGCCCTAGTGAAACTAGCACACACAGAACATATGACAAGAATACCCATGGCAGCATTCTTCACAATGGTGAAGGAAATAACCCAATTTTGTATTAATAGATGTACCTAAATATAGTTATAGATGAATTGTATGTTCATATAACACAATATTACATAGCAATAAAGATGAATAAACTATGGTCACCTACACCATTATACATGAATCCCAAGAACATAATGTTGAGTTTTAAAAGCATGTTACAAAAGCATACTCATTTATACAAAGTCCAAAAGCATGCAAAACAAATATGGTAAACTGTGCAATTCTTAAGGAAATGAGAAATACAAAATTCAGGATAACAATTACCTCTAAGAGAAGAAAAGCGTTTGAATCATAGAAGGACACAAATGTCACCTCAAATGTGCCATTATATCCAGTTCTCTCAGGTAGCCAATTATGCTCAAATGACTTCCCAACTGCAACCTCTATTAAAATATAATTGTCGTCCTCCCATCCATTTCCTTGGATCTATGCTCACTAACAAAACTAGCACTGTTCAGAAGTAGAAGAGTTATCAACCCTTACAGGTACAATATTTGTAATGTAGAGACATCAAAATGAGCTGATAATGATACTTACCGTTAAATAACTTAAAGGTAGAGATTTGGTGAAGGTCAGCAAGGAAGATACACTGGAATTGGCAGATCCGTGACAGCGAATTTCATGGCCTGGGTATCACCTGTTACACAAGGACCCAAAATAAGTTCCATTAGGTTAGATTCTCACTAAACAGAAAATTAAATTGAACTACTTGCTCAAGGAGAAATAAGAAACAAAGCATTTGGATTCAAATCGATTTAATTGAATTTGCACCATCTATCTACAAAGAGAAACAAAAGATTCGGCCATGGTGTTATTCAGATACCACAGACAAAGTAAGTACCAGGGATATTATAGTATGATCACAGTGGGCAGCGATTTACAGACTACAATGTAAATAACTTAAAATGTAAGAGTATTTAGTTATGTTGTATTTTTTATATTATCAACTTAGCAAAAATTCTAAATAATCTATCTTTCCAGTTGTCACTGTTAACAAACTAGAAATAGATTGTAAGTTTAGTGTACAAATAATAGCCTCATTTTTCTGTGCATTTATATGATAATGGCCAAAAAAATCTTAACAGTTAGATGGTGAGCACTGAACCTTTTTAAGTTTTTCTAAACAATTATAGACAAGCTCTTCCTGGAAAAGGTAAATAGTAGAACACTCATTATTTTTATGTAATGCTTCTAACTCTTTGGTTGACACCCATGAAGTTGGAAGGCCTGAAACAGCAAAACATACTAAAAACCCAAGCATTTTATTCTTCAAGAGAGGCAGAATTACTCTGTTTCTTTCAGAAAAAAAAAAAGGACTCACAAAAAAACTACTATTTAGAAGTAGTACTATATCATGACAACAGTAAGAAAGTACATTGATAACAAAGAGAGAAAAGGGCTGTGAATTCTAATTTTTTCAGGAAGAAATTTTTTTTTTAAGTACTGCATACTTCAGTAGTTTCTCGGGACATTATTGCTCCTATGATAGAGTAACATCTGCTACTCACACTTGTGACTCCAAGTGATCAAAAAGAACTAAATCATCTTTCAAATATTTCGTATTTATAATCCCCAGCTAGGCAGGTGCTGCATAATAATAAAAATGCCTAAAATTGGAAGCATTGATATGTTAAAATTATCTTATATGGAACATTGCCTCAATTCTGCATATTGCATTCCATATAAACAAGCTATTCACATACCAGATGTCAACTACTTGAAAATAAATTTTATCTAAAATATCTTACTTATTCTTTACAAACTTTTATCTTGAAGACAACTTTGAAATTGCTCATTGCAAGCTCTTTGCAAGCATTTCATCTTGAATCAGTTTGGCATCCTAAAAGCCATCATTTCTTCAGTGTTTGGAAGTGGTTTAATTTAGATTCCAAGCTCTCAAGGCGATGCTTTTATCCAGAACCCATGCAATGTCAGTAATAATAAATGTTAAAACTCAGTGATATGCCATATAAGCTTGGCAACCATCCAGAAGTTTTACCATCCAAGAACACTGCTTCAATGATCTCTACATATTGTGGAAGAATTGTCTCATCTTCTCCCAGCAAATTACTTCTTCCCTGCATCCATGCAATTTTCCTTTTAGGTAGTTGAGAGTCAGTATTTTTTCTGTGGCTTACATTTTTTTAAAAAACTCTCAGTGATGAGAAAGAGAAAATAAAAAATTATTTTTATTCCACTTTCTCAAGCAATATATTGTATTCAACACAAATTGCCCCCAAATTCCTTGACTCAAAGGAGAGAATCAATACTCCTTGGAACACTACTTAACAATATTAAGACTCAACAACAACTTTTGGTAGTTCTGCCCAGCAAAGTGTTTTCTCCCCAAATGGAATAGCAAAAATCTCAGTTCAAGGTTCTTCACAGCCAGGCTGATCTACCTGGGGAGAGCCTTAACCAACATAGGAAAAAAAAAAGGGGGGGGTACACTACATCAGGGAAACAGCAGGCACAATCTGAATCATTATCTCATGGTGACTCTTGTCACATGATTGCTTCTTAGATAATATGGGATTTCTAGATCATGAGATGCCATTTCTTAGCTAACAACCTTATCATTTGATAGAATTCTCTAAGGTGTATTACAATTCTGTCAACATTTAGCTTCTGTCACCAAAATTGCTCTACAATTTTTATAACGCTCCTTTATTTTGGGTTATGAAAAAATTTTATCTAATTCTGTAAATAATGCAATTCAAAATCTAATCAAATCAAATCTAATAATCTCACTCCTAATATTCTCCAAAGTTACCCATATATTTGCACTTCTATGTAAGTGAAATTCCAGTATGAAACATCAATATTCAAATACCTGATATCATTATTTTATATGAAGTCCACAGACTATCAATAAAAATGTTATTAAGATATACATATACGCATCTATTACCTGTATACCAATAATGTTACAAGTGCACTTATAACGAATGCAAGGAAGAAGATTCCAAAAGTCCGACACCTGGATTATGTGAGGTAGAACGTTTCCCCCAGCAGTGGATTCAATGGAGATGAATATGGACAAAACAAATTAATAGAAACTCTTAGACAATCATTATAGAGATAAAAACAGATAAATTAGATGAACTCTTATCCTCACTGTCTAGCAGAAAGCTAAGATATGCCATAAATATAAGAAAAGCTATAGGGTAGGCCTCATGAGACAGAGAGACAGAGCTATGGGAGTTCAAAACAGGAGGAAGACATTTCCTAACTGTGAAAATCAAGGAAATTTGAATGTAAAAGACAGTCTCTGCAGATGGACGGAAGAGACCTTTCCTAAAAGATCAACAGCCCAAGATCTGTTTGCCTGAACCCTGGAGCATATATCGATAAATAGTAGAAATATATCTTAGAAAACTATGTTGGGCCAGATCCTTAAAGGCTCCAATGTCAAACTATATGTCCCCATTACCCCCATCATTAGGTCCTAACTCCTTTCCCAGCTAACAACCTGTCAGCTCCGTGCTTCCACGCCAGCCTCATTCTCCCCTCTCCTTACTGCTCACACTCCAGCCAGGCTATTTGGTTCCCTGAATGTGTCCTGTCTCCCTGACAATACACTGGACCTATACACCTGCCATTCTTTCTTCCTCTAACACTTTCTACCCTCTTCCTTCTCCCAGCCCCCTCCACTGCTGTCCTAGCTAATTCACACTCATTTCCCACGCCCAGTTTGGACTAGACTTCTTGCAGGAAGCCTTGTATGATCACTAGCTCTCAATTAGGTGCAACTTTTACACTTGTACTTCTCTTATCACACTTTTCTTCAGGGACCTATGTATTTTCCACAAGACTGTAAGCTCCCTGAAAGAAATGGCCATATCTTTCTCATTCACTATTTTATCCCCAGTGCCTAACACAGTATCTGACATAGAGTAAGTTCTCAATAAATAATTCTTGACTGAATGAATATATGGATAATTTAATGACAAAATAAGTATTTTGACTAATCAAACTACTTTTAAGAATATATACAAACTGAAAAAATGATACCAGCAGATATTTTAATGCTTATTCAACAGCATCTTTAAAAACAGGAACTATCTTATTGATGATACATGTTTCATGACTAGACAGTTATTTAACAAGTACTGCTTGCTAGAGGGAAATTTCATGCAGTCACCAGGTTATTTAACTCCCATGCATCCTATCCAAGAGCTTTAATAATCTTTCTATCTCTGATTATGTGGTGGTGACTGCAAAAGATAAAATTCTGCCTATGGTTTCATATTTCAGATATCTTCAATGATGTATGATGGCTGAAACTCCTCTCCTCAAACTCCTAAGGAGAATCAAAATCCTACCATCTCCCAGGGTTGACACAATTATGATGTAATGTGCGCTTTTAATTTATGAATGTTTATACTGAACAAAATGTGGGAGAACTATACTTACGATTTGACAGAGGGAGTGCCATAGTAAAGTAAAATGTTGGCTTTTTAGAAATAGAGTTCAAAAACATGAAGAACTTGAAGCAGAAGAAGCTGAAATTCTACATGGTGCACAGAGATATCCAGAAGTATCCTGATATGTCTAAAACTGGAGATCAGAGTAAGATGGGGAAAGTAAAGAAGTAAAACAATTCTGAACGACTTCCAGAAGAGGGAAAAAAAAGTATTTCTATTCGAACTATCAGAGGACAGCTTATAGTTAAGAAAGAAAAAGAACTTGGCTGCTTCAGAAAGGAATGTAGGACTTATATAAGGCTGAAATGCCTACAGAGAATGCCTATTTCAACCTGGAATTGAATGCTAAACCTGGGGGCCATGAAAGCAAAACTAGGTGATCGGAGAATTGTTTCTACCATACCTGGATAGTCAATCACAGAAACAAACCAAGAGCCACCGACTCCCAGAGAAGTACTGCAAATGAAGCAGTACAGCCGAATGAGGCTGTGTATTTGAAACTCACATAGGTTATACATAGTTTTTACCCAAGACCTCCACAAACAGCAGTAAAGGATTATTATACATGGGGACCATATAATTTACCATTCAAACTGGAACACTTTTAAGATGTAAAAGGGTGCCACTAATAATTAAGCTGGTACCTAATTAAATTGAAACTGTCTCAGTCAAACTGAGATGTAGGGTCAACCTAATTATACATTAAACCCCTATGTTATACCAGAGAAACACTTTGAAGAAAGGACACCAAAGGTGAAATCTTCAGAGGAAAAACACAACTCCTTTGAGGAGATGGCCAAAAGTTTCCCAAGCAGGAGAGAACTGAGGGCCTTCTGCTTAGAAGCTGAACTAGACGAATGTGGTTACATATGGAATGCCCTGCATTACTGGGCATACACAATATTTGCACAACTTGGAAATAATGTATGTCTGAAATTTCACAGTGGCTATATGCCCTCTCACTGTTTTTTCTAAGTTGATGACATCTATGACATTTTAAGGCCCTAAATGTCAGGAATTTTGTTCAATTTCCTGTATATGGGCTTAGTCTATGTTGATACTGCATAATGCATACAGGGGAATATGAAGGTTACTTCCATCCCTGAGAAATCTCTTGTTGTGGCTCATGGATTAGCCACCATCATTAAGTGTGACACATTATGCATGGTGATGAAGCACAGATGTCTTTGGATTATATATAGGTCAGAGCCCCACAGGCTACAGATGGCTCACTCAGAAGGGGTGAATAATCTGAGTTTAATGAAGGGCCACTTACAAAGGTGTAGGGAGAATAAAGGTAACCACTAGGAATGATAAAAACACCCAAAGGTTAGCAATTCTGAGACCACTACCACACCTGTGCTTGAAAGGGGAAGAGGAAAAAGCCATCATAGGAACCTGGAGAAAGATGCAACTGTAGGAGAGACATACCAGACTGGAGTTGTGGCCTTTGGTGGAAGAGCACAGCTGCTGTCAATCCAACCCTTGCAGAGAAGAAGCTGTTGAGTAAATACTCCAAATTCTCTTTCCTCCAGCCATTCAGTCCCACATTGGTACTTCTCTTTGGCCTAATCCATAGGTCAAGAGTGTCTAGCTGATGATAATCCATAGAGATCAGCCTCTTAGGTAACAGAAAAGGAGGGAGATGACTAAAAAATGGATCTAGAAAGACAAAGGGAGACTATCCAGCAGAATTTAATTGATACTATAAAAACTCAGAGTTCACATACATTCTTTAAGTTCATAAGTGAAAACTAAGAATAATTTGATCTTCACAGGGATACTGGAGATAGACTAGGGGTTATTAGTATTATCCTAATTTTATAGATGAATAATAGACAGAGAAGAGAAATTCCATCCCTAAATCACCCAAAAAAGATTTAGTGAAGGCTACTGTGTCCATGGACCTGTCAGAGAGCCGATTATTTCCCAAGATTAGCTTCTATCTCTAAACCCAGAGACCTTCCTACTTGGCCTTAAGCACATAAACTGGTATATTCCCCATGGCAGAAGGAGACTAAAAATTAATTATCCAAACACATACCAACAGAGATTTACAGAATGAGGGGATTGTCTCTGCCTTCCAGGGACTCCCAGTTTATGGACAGGAAAGAACACAACTCTGAAAAGTGTAGGAAGACTATCAGTCAGTCAAGGAACTCTCCTCTAGCACCTATTATGCCCTAAAAGCCAAGTATGTAAAATCTGTATGATTTCAATTACCTATTTTATTTTTGTGGTCATTTATTATTATGATTTGTAGTTTACGATACTCCGGGGATTGATGGCAAGTTGTCAAGACTCTGACTCACAACAAAATAACGGTTGACACAACAAAGTGTGAGTGGACCATTGTAATATTAAAAAGCTGATCCTAGGTACAGTCCACCTTAGAGCCCTTCATGTAGAACCCTGTTGCCAACCTAAAGATCTGGTGGTGGCAATAGTAATGAGAACTGGTACAAAATCAAGTGATGATATATATCCCTCTCTGGCTTTAGTAGAGACACGGAAAGCCAATGACCACTTAAGAACAGACTAAAGCATAGGAACAACTATACATATTACCCAGGATCTTACCTGAGACAGAGACTGCTCTGTATTTACCAAAACCCATTTCCTTTTCTTCTTGGGCATATAGGCAGACCACACTTCCTACCTTTCTTATAATTAGATGAGACCATAGAACTGAATTCTGGTCATTGTGGGAGAATTGATTTATCCACTTTTAGCTTGGCCCATAAAACCATCTAGAGGTCTTCTACTCTCCCTCTTTTCCCATCTGTCAATTGATTGTCAATGTCCAAGAGACACTGGAAATACTGAGCTGAAAATGGTAGAACCTATGTCAACCTGAATTCTTGAATGACTATTGGGAATAGCCGCACACCACCCTGTCTGCTACCCAGCCAACAACTGATTCAGTAAAATTAATGACATTAAGAAATATACCATTTCTCAAGACTAAGCTCTCAACATTTTTTGTGCAAATATAGATATATATTTCCAAAAAGTATATCCTATTGTATAAATTGTCTTGTAATCTTTTTACCTGCCACTATATTATGAACAATTTCCCATATTCATATTATCCTCCAACATTACAATTTTTAATGACTCTATAGTGTTCCAAGTTGTGATTACATCATGCTTTCAATTTTTCACTTTTTTATGTAACTTCCATTTTTTGATATTAGATGGTATATGATCCCAAGATCCGTGAGATCCTGTTATCATAAAAAAAGATCATTTCTTCGTTACAGTTATTTGCTGACCTACAGCTGCCATTCAGAGTAATGGACCACTGATTTTGTCTTGTTCAGCCCAATACAAGTTAATATCTTTCTTTGAGTTTGTTCCATATGATAAACCTTTCTCACATCCCATAGTAAGATATCCTGAAAAAGTTAATAAATGTCCTTTAAAAGGTTACAAAATTAAAGGACTAGTGTGAATCATCAGACATTGGTTTCAGGTCACTGACTGCTCTGTGACCTCTATTAGCATACAAAATGGTTAATTTCTTTGTCCTAAACTGATGATGATAAAGTCAAAAATAAAATATAAATCTTTATGGTGAGGCATATCTAACTTTCCCCCTCCAAAAGAAAACATTTCTATATAACCAACTGAGTTAATAAAATGCTACCTACTTTTTCACTTTCTTTACTAAAAGAGTAAACATAATTTCCTTTTGGAAGTTTTTGAGAGCAGGGATTAGCAGATGTCTCCAGGGGCACAACAACAAATTCAAAAGAAAGTAAATAACATTGCACTAGTTTTTGCATAGTACATAGCTGAAATAGGACAGAAAAATAGAGGCTATCTCAAAATGCATACGGTGATGCAATCTTTGAAAATTAAGTCAGGAAGATAAGTTTTTCTACAGAGTCAAAAAAAAACTGCTGCCAAGTTGTAGTTAATATTTCAATGTAATTTCACTCTGTACAACACTATAACCTTGAGAGGACTTTCCCAGCAAAAGATCTTAAAATAAATAGTATAATACAATTATGACACAATGTTCATTAAACACTTGATAATTATGTTTCTGTAAATATTATCTAAATCTTTACATGTGATTTTTTTATATAAGAATATTTTTAAGAAACTATGAAAAAGAAAGACCAGAACTCAATGATGTCCATCAGAGGACGCTATGGCACTAATAACCCATTTCAATGCCCTTTGGCATTTCCCTGCTTATTTGTAGAAAGTATGATTAATATGTAAAGCTTCTGATTTTGGAATTAATATTAGCTTTGAAATTTATCTCTGCTTCTTAGTAACCATATGACCTTTAGCTATTCATTTTACTTCTCTTAGTTAGTATTTCTATAAAATGACTAAATATTCATATCACAGGAATTATTGTAAATATCTAATTTGATATTGCATACAAATAAACTAGCATGTTGGTTCCTTTTTTCCCTGCTATTTTTACTGAACCATTATCTCCCTAATACTGTTACTTAGGACTTTTTCTTAAACCAGCCAGACTGTATCACTGAACAGTTTGTATGGGACCCAGTTATAGTTTTCTTATCCTTTCATCCTTCTAACATATATTTGTTGTCTATCTGCTATGTTCCTAGAACTGTTAGGGGTGCAAAGTATACCACAGTGCAAAACAAAAGATCCAAAAAATCCTAGCAATTATGAATCTTATATGCTCATAAAGGAATACAGATTTGTTTATTAAGTAAAACATGGTATAACATCTAGGTAGGTATAGATGCTATGGAAAAAAGCACAGCAAGAAAGAGCAACAGAGAATCCTAGGACTGATGGTGATTGCAACCTTAAACAGAATGGCCAGAGTAGGCTTCACTGAGAAGGATATATTTCTGCAAATACTTGAATAAGATCAAGGCAAGCCATTTGGAATAGCTGGGGGAATGACCTTATGGGTAGAGGAAAAAGTAAGAGTAAATGTTTTTAAAACAAAACCAACAAGAACTGTTTCACCTGTTTGTATGTTTATGTATGTATGTTAGCAGATAGTGAAACCCCTAAGTTAGGAGGCCCACAAAAATGTGTCTTTACTGCTGGTTGTGAAAGATTTTGCAGCTGAGACAAAGGGACAAAGTGAAAAGGCTGCTTTATTTCTCAAAAGGGGAAAAGGAAGGAAAGTGCTTGAGCAGGGAGAAGGGAAGAAAAGCACTCAAGTGGGGAAAGGAAGCACTCGAGCTGGGGAGCTACCAGCCAAGCTGGCCAGTAAAGACAGCTCCAGCTGCAGCTCAGGCCACGTGGACATTTATGGGAGGCTTCTGCCATCATGTCCTTATTCCAGATGTGCTGAAGCCAATTACCTTTCTTTTACATCCTTGTGCATGGGCTTTCTGGTTGTTGTCATGGCAATCGTCAAGTGTCATGGCACTGTTGAACGTGTCACGTAGCATACTAGTGCATTACAATGACCATATAATTAGGCTCAAGGTCCACTGTAAGTCAAATCCTCTGTCATCTTGGGCTTTGCACTTTCCAACCAGTTCTTGTTTCTTTTTGTTGCCTTTAAGACTTAGATAAGGGTAATTGGTTTCTGTTTGAGGAACGGACAGGGATATGATCCTGGGGGTCTCGGTAACCAGGACACTGCCCCAAGGCTGCACTATTATTTCTTCACTGTTCCTCCCTTGTTTCTGCATCCTCTCCCTTCCCTGATTAGCAACTGTTTGAATCTGCCCTTTGGAACACAAGAGAAGGTAACGGAGGCTGAATGAAGCCTATTTCCTACAAACAAGTTGGGATACATGGAAAGATTTGTACCAGGGAGGACCCCACAGAGTCCTGCTGGGTATCATATCTATGTTATGTATGTATGTTATAAATGTGTGATTTTTTTTCTCTCTTCAAATGGTATTGCCAAAATTAATTTGTAAAGAGCTCTATTTAATTGGCTTAAAGACAAACATGCAATTATATAAAACAAGTGTGAAGGAGGATTAATAAAATGGCCACACTTAAGCTAACAGATTGCTCATTCTTATGCTCGCCCTTAAAATGGTCAACTGACCTGACTGACCAGTTGCTACTCACAGTTCCAGGCCCACTGTTAAAACTAAAGCTGTTGATCTTACTGTTTCTACTTTATTCCAGTCATTGACAGTAATAATCATGTTTGGTCTCTGAGTCCTTCTCCAAGGAGAAGGTCACAGGACTATAACCTTACAAAATAGCCAGAATTACCAAGAAGACCACACCTTGAGTGCTTATGAGATACAGATCTAACTGCTAACTGGTCGCCTGGAGGCATCATGATGCCATTCTGTCTTCGGATGAGAAAATGGTTCTGTTGATTGTTATCAATGCTCTATTGTTTGAGCTCTGGCTATATAACCACCCCACCCAATCCCCAAGGTGGGGTCACAGTTTTGAAGGCACTAGCCTGCTCTGAGTCCCCTTTGCCCGGCAAAGCAATAAAACTGCCTCTTTTCTTCTAAGCTCCAAGGCCTTGTCTCTGAGTTATTTGGCTCGTCAGGGACGGGGGCCAATCTTTAGACAACAAGTGTACTCTCAGAAATATAAAAACTAACACAAATATTTTTTAAGTTCACATGATCTAGGATATTCTTTAGTAAATAAAAGATAGTTTATATTTATTGGTTTAATTTAAGAAGGCATGTCTTTAGAGTTACCGGCATTAAACATAATACTTTCATTCTACCAAGGTTTACTAACAGTCATATAAGCTCATGTCATCTCTGTCACAGTATTTGTCAGCAAGAAAGATAACTTAAAATGATAGTTAGCTGTTTGATATCTTATGCAATTTTCTTGACAATCTAAACATAATTGTTAAAAACAAGTGAATTAAATAGACATAAGTAAAATAAAAGTTTATAAATGAAACTTTCAACAATAATTATGCTTTATGGTATATCTACTTAAAATTAATTTCCAAGATCTTTTTGGTAGCTTGAAGCTGTTGACTGAAATAAATGCGCAGCCTAAAAGTTGAGAGTTGTTTTATTTGGCAGGAGGACAGCCTCTTAGATCACTCTGAAGGACTGCTCCGAAGAGGTAGGGGAGGAGCTAGAATATATAGGAGCTTTACAACAAAGACCAGGTAGTTGAAACAATAAAAGATTACTTGTTATCTAAAGAAAACCAGGCATCTCAAGTTAAAGAATTTAGTGCTTTTCTATGTATGGGAGGAAGAAAACATTTGGGCTCACTGAATTCATTCCTTTGACAGGCATCCAGCTATCTAGGGCCAGTATCATGTCCTTTATTATTCTGAGTCTCCTCGGGGTGCACCACTGTGAGTGGCTGCAGAGGCTGGGCTGCAGGCTTGTCTTCACTGGGTGGGGCGGGGGGGGGGTGGCAGCGGCTGATGACTTGATGGCTTCAGCATTCTTTGTTTACTGATATGGTTTGCAGTATTTTTCATTCACAAAGCCTTAAAGTTATACTGAGATGAGTTAAGTCATGGATATTCATTGAATATCTAGATTATTTCCAAAAAAGATAAAATACTGAAACAGTAATTACTGAGTATAGGTTTATCTACTTTTGGTCTCCTTTTACAGAGGAACTAAAGATATTTAGGTCTATTAGCAAATATGTTTTATACTATATTGAAAAATTTATGATGAGGAAGAATATGCTGCTAGAAATTATGAAATGTATGTATAAACTTGGCTAGGACTGAGGACCATTGTCCTATGACCACTTCAGCCCCCATTTGTATTAAAATGGTCAAGAGGCTATGTTGGATAAGGTACAGGCCTTTTCCCAATGCTGGGTTCTAGCTTTGCATTGTTTGCTGAGTTTGCCTTATCCACTTTGCTAAAGCCTTATCTTTCAGGCTGATTTCCATCCATTGCCTTTCTCTGATCTACTTATCCTAGCTAATAAGTCCTTTTCTCTTGAATGGTGCTCCTCATTAAAAGCAAGTTCAGTTTGTCCCAGGATACCTAGACCATCACCTATCTCCACTGAGGCCCTTTTCTGTTTTATGAGCCAATCTTGTTTAATCTACCATGCATGCTGTTGCCATTATGTGCCAATGGCCTGAGTGCAGTTAGTAGACATGTTTTGTACCCAAAAATGTCTGGCCCCCCATACTAGGGTTAGATGAGTGGTATTCACACCTAGATGCAATTTAGTCTGAGTATGCCATAAGGCCTCTTACAGCCTTCATCCCAGTGTGGAGCCATTACTCAGGAGTACTCAAATCTACCACATGATGACCATCATTTTAATCCCATCATGACCCCAAAGTTTTTCGCTGTTCTACTTAATAGATTTCCATCCACAAAAACAAGGGTGATAGGTGTGGCACACTGTGGCATGTTGGGCATGCTGCAATTATATGTTGTCCATTATAACCAGAGGCCTTTCTAAGAATTTGATCATCAAGGTTTATAGTTACACAGTGGTCAATCTGCTGGGAGCCATACACCACTCGTTCTGAAGTGCCAATAGGAAGCAGTTCTCAGAAATTCCTTCCCAAATGATACCTTTTAGTAGATATAAACTGAAACTGAAATTCAAAAGATACTGGCACCTTACTAAATCCACTAGTCACTACCAATCAATCCAGCTTATTACCATAGCATATGACCAGAATATCTCCCAGAGCAACGCCTCTCATGTTTGCAGGTTGCATTCAATTTTGTCAGGTTCCAAAGCAGAACTGGTCTTGGCAAATACATAGCTTTACTCTTATAGGCATCTGGTATAATTGTGCTATGAGATGATATTCCCTCGCTCTGAACTTCCTTCAAGGTATTAATATAATGTTGGATTCCCTCATTGCATTACCCAATTCATTCCTTTATTCTGAGCTATTATTTCTCCTTCTCTCCATTTGTCATTTATTTTTTATCCTAATATTACCGCCTTTGGAAGAGACACTAATTTTATCCACATTGCTGGCCCAGACTTCTAGTAGCAATGCTAGTCAGCAAGTGTCTCCCTCTCAGTCCGCTTCCATTCATACAGGGTAAAGTTACACAGGTACAGAACTAATGAACTGTCCCAACCTTTGGGCATCATGGTAGCTTCCAACTGTCAGCCCTACTTTGTCAGATGGAGATGAAAACACAAGACTTCCAAGCTGTGAGAAATAAACTCCTGCTATTTATGAGCTACCTGGTATATATTAATTCGTTATAGCAGTCAAAACAGATGAAGACAAATGGACGTTCTCTAGTCCAAATTCCCAGTAGCTGTCATGGGAGGCACTCACAGGCTTTTGCCATAAACCCCAGTCTATACTCCATATAGAGATATCATACAGAGAATCTGTCCATACCAGGACTCCAGCTTCAATTCTACACTGTGTGGGCGATCTTACTGGTTCTCATTTAGCATGCCTAATTAATATTGCTTAAAGGGAACATCCATATGCACCTGGTTTACAGAAACAGTTCCTCAGCCAGACACAATGTCCATTGCCATAATGTACTCAAATAAAACAACTTCAAACATACCAATTTTCATCCAAACTGTTACCTTAATTTCATCAACTTTACATTCCTAACTGAAGATTACATTAGGACTTCAACAAATTTTTGTTTTACAATACTATGTAGGGGAAGTGTTTCCCAGTGTGATGGGCTATCCATTCCCATAAAGCATTCAGATAAAGGAGACACAACTTCTTTACACAAAGCCTGTTTAAACATCTCAGTTTTCATTTAAACTTTCACCTTAATCCCATCAAACTTAATTTGTATATTCACTCAGTTTAATTACAGCTATTGGTAGGGGCTCACCAATCGGTTTTGGTACTGAAACAGAGCAGGACCCTTTGGGATTCTCCCCAGTACAAATCACTTCCATGTACCCTGTTTCTTGTTTGTAATAAATAGGTTTTATTCAGCCTTCTTGACCTTCCTTTAGTTCCAAAGGGCAGATTCAAACAGTTGCTAATCAGGGAAGGAAGGGGATTAGAGACCAGGGAGAAACAGTCAAGAAACAATAGTGTAGACTTGGGGCAGGGTCCTGGTTCCTCCTCAAGGAATATACATCACAATATCTTTGAGTTTTTCTGCTAGAACTAAGATCCTCCCACCCTGATGGAAGATGAAAACTTCAGGTTAAGCACAAAATTCATGGAACACCACCATTACCTCACCACCAACCAATCAGAAGACAGTCACACACCCAGCACCCTTACCCCAAACTTTGCCTATAAAAACTTTTCCCCAAAAACCGTCAAAGAGTTCAGATGTTTTCAGCATGAGCCAAGCCACCCATCCTCCTTGCTTGGCTCTGCAACAAACCTTTCTCTGCTTCAAATTCCAATGTTTCAGTTTGTTTGGCCTCACGGTGCATTGGGCACATGAACTTTTGTTCCCTAACAGTACCAGAGTGCACAGGACACCTATATAAAGAAGTCCCAGAAACTTCTCCAGCCTTTGACCATTTTACCTATTCTTGTGTATAGGTCTTGAGTTCCCAGGAAGGGGTCAAGCCAAGGAGCCCTAGCCCTTTTGTCAATCTTTATCTTGATTAGTCAGCCTGACCATTATCCCAAGTGATTGCACATCAAGCTTCTCATTTAATTTTTGATTTAGGGCATTTAAAAGTTCTCCAAATTGTGGTAAATTGAGGGGACTTGTTTAGGGCACTTTAATGTTGCAGGAGCAGCAGGGGATCCCTTTGGTCTACCCAACCTTTAACAGTGCTTTATTAAGACCTTTGTTTTGAACCCCATCAATGTCTATTTTACTCATCACATTTCTTAATAATTATCTAAAGACTTCCACCCTGCTAGGACAAGTACCTTGACTCTCTCCTCTTGTATTCTCTTGTTAACTAATCTAATACTTTTTATTAGCATGTATATGACCCATGAGGGAAAAGTGAAACAGCAAATTTAATAAGGCATCCCAGACTTTTGCATAATTTTTGCAGCAATACCATTAGTTGTGGTGCTCATGCAAAAAGAGTCCCCAGCCAAAGCATTTACCATGACTTGGATAATGGGCATATTCAGCGGGTGAATATCCTAATTATCATGAAGTCAGTCCCATATGGTTTGCATATGATGTGTGTCAGTCATTTCACATAGAGTGTTCTTGGCATTTACAGAGAGACTTGGACTATCTCCTTTCACAGGGTATATAAACCATACATTTATCTTTCAACCAGTCCACCAGACTGGTTGTTCCCTTGGGAATAATCTACTGTGTGTCTGGATAATAAACAGCCATCTGCAATTGTTCCATAGTGTATCAACCTAAACTTGCTTTTCCATTCTGCAGAATTTGAAACCAGAGACACTCACTCCCCCTAAATTAGTCACATTCATAATCCATTTTAGAAAATTCTTCACAAAGCTGATGATACCAATCCACAAAACAGAAAACTCCTTTACACCATACCCCCTGGTTTCAATAAATTCTTGGTTTTGCCCTCCCTCAACATGGACTATCTTCATGGTGCCAGAGGTCTTAGAAGTACTCTCTGTTGCCCAACATAAATTTTCCCTTTAGGGGCAGCTTTGAGGCTAGGTGCTCAAAGTTAAGATTGACCAGAATCTGAGCTTGATCTAGCATCAAAATCTGATCCAGCATTCTTTAAATTTTATTTTATCTATGACAGATAACAATAACCAAGAGATTATATGTTTTGCTCTTTTCTTATTAGTTTGCTTTTCCTTATGTATCCTGTGAACCAATTCCCTGGGAGTTGGATCCACCTCAAAATTCTACTTGTCATTCTTACCTTTAGTAACTAATCAATGCACAGTTCTTAGATCACTATGTTACCACCCAGAAATCAAAAGTTTCTCATTCTCTGCCTTATCATCCTTTCTCTTTTCAAATCACATGTTTCCATGAGCCAAGGCTGTTCTAGAAAATCCCACTCCTGACACCAAATGAGTGACTTTTCCATCATACCAAACAATTTTCCAACTCTGACACCAACTAGGTGCCCTACAATTCAATTCAATTGTGATACTAACTACCCAGAGCTAGTGTCAGATGCCACATGTATAAGAGCTCAATCCCACAAAACTACCCTCACTTCAGCCACCAGTTGCCAATATCAAGTTCCCAGGTTATCACACTTTTGTCCAAGTTGGCTATAAAGTCAGGGATTCCCACAGATAACTCCTTTGGGTTCAATAATTTGCTAGAATTACTCACAGATCTCAGAAAAATTCTTTACTTACAATCACAACTTACTATAAAGGATATAAATGAATAGCCAGATGAAAAGGTTTATGGGGTAAGGTCCAGAAGAGTCCCCCAAATGCAGGAGCCTCTGTCCCCATGCAGTCAGGGTATGCCATTTTCCTGGCATGTAGATGTATTTGCCAATTCAGAAGCTGCCTGAACTCATCACTGAAAGATTTTATCAAGGTTTCATTATGTATAGATGATTGTGGCCATTGGCAATTAAATCAGTCTCTACACTCTCACTTCTCAGAGGTTGGGGGATGGAACAGAAAGTTCCAAGTTTCTCATCAAGGCTTTGTTTTTCTGGTAACCAATGCCCACCCTGACACTATCTAGGGTCCTACCAAGAGTCACCTCATTAGAATAAAAGATGATCCTATCTCTCTTATCCCTCAGGAAATCCCAAGGATTTTAGGAGCTCTATACCAGGAAACCAGAGACAAAGATCTAATACATTTCTGATTATACCACATAGAGAGACCAGTAAAGGAAGCTGAGAGGAAAGACACATGAACAAGGAAGAAAACTAGGAGACTGTGATGTCCTGAAGCCAAGTGAAGAGGGGATTTCAAGAGGGAGTGAGTGACTGTGTGAAAATTCACTGATGGCACAAGGAAGCTGAAGACAAATAATCACTGGATTAAACAATGGACACATGATAGGTAACTTTTATGTGAACTGTTTCTCCAGAGTGGAAGAGATGAAAGTCTGTTTGGAATAGGGTCAACAGAGAATGAGAGAAGAAAAGTTAGGGACAATGATGCCCCTTTAAGAGAATGTGAAATCAAGAGAGATTTAGGGGGGTTGGTTGATTTGTTTTTATTTTTAAGATAGGAGGTAGTCTCAGCATATTGTTTTGCTGATAGGAACGATCCACTGCAATGGGGTAATTGGTAATTTAAGAGAGAAATTAGAAAATTACTGGCACTCTGTCCCTGAGTAGAGGAGAGGGAATGGGACCTAGTATACATGTAGAGGTGTCGACTTTATCTAGGACCAGAGATGGCCATTCATAGCAACAAGAAGGAAAGCATAGATATAACAGTGGGCAAATGTCCTAGTGGGTGCTTGAGTAAGTCTCTTGAAATTGCTCTTCTCAGATGAAAAAGGAAGATCATTAGCTGAAAGTAAAGATAGGAAGAAGTACAGGGAATGTTAAAGAGAGAAAAGATAGTAAATGCTTTACACAGGGACTCTCAGTCTTGACACTACAGACATTTGGGGCATAATTCTTTGCAGGGGCGGGGGAGGCTGTTTGTATACCATAGGATGTTTAGCAACATCTCCGATCTCTGCCCACTAGATGCCAGTAGCACTCCCTCCTCCAGGTTATGACAAACAAAGACCTCTCCAGATACTACCAATGTCCTCTGTAGGCAAAATTGCCCGTGGTTGAGAACTACTGATTCTACTAGGAGATGGAGAGTGTGAATGGATCAGGGAAATGCAAACAGATCGTGGCCATCTTTGGGGCTCACTGGAGGTTAGTGGTCATGGATTTCAAACAAGGCCAGTCAGCTTGCTTGTGAGTGTTTTACCAGCTATGTTCAGATGCACAGGATCAGAGCAGTCAAGAAGTTGGTACAACAAAGAAAGAAAGGGGCAAAAGCAGACAGTAATACGCAAATAAGTGATTAAAATGAAAGAATGTTAAGTCAGATAAGGAAGAAAGGAGGGATATGAGAGTACAGAAGGACAATGAAAGATGATGGAACAACAGATTACAGATCTCAGATAGATGTAGGTATCTGGGAACCAAAGGGTGTGAACTGGGAAATTATGAGGTTATGGGCAGGGAGAGAGATGCTTAGAACTCATTTATAACTGCTTCAAGTTATTACTAATCATATACACATATTCTTATATAACATATATAATTATATAATATATTACTTAATTATTATAGTCATCCTATAATTCTGAGAAAACTTTAGCCCCATGAATCATCAGGAATTGTGTTGCAAGTGTCCCATTATTAGAATTAGCGAAGTGTACGATTCAAATCTCTTATAGAGTTCACCTATAGAAATTAGCCTAATAAAGCCTCTTAAGCCAAGTTTTGCTTTTTATTTGCTAATAATGCTCTATATCTCAATAAATAAGTGAAGGAAGCAGGATTCCAGCTTCCTACAAGTTCAAAGATTGGCATAATATTTAGCTTGCTTACCTGTGAGAAAACCTTAGGCAAGAGGCTTTTTTCCTCAGAAAAGGGGCTATCAAGCTTGTGGAAATCAAAGCAGCTAAACAAACCTCTTATTATTAGATTAATGACCATGATATTCAATATCCTTCAGGGAAAATTTAACCTGGTCTTTGATTTTGGCACTTTTAGCTACTCTGAAATTAAATCAAACAATAACGAAGAAAAAAGAATACAGAACAAAAGACAAAATAAGGTCATATACCAATTATACTTTTTGAGCATGGTTAAAAGAAAAATAAGAACAAAGTAATTTTTCCTTAAGCTCTAACTAATGTTTGGCCCTTCTGCTTCTGAAGAAAAATGTGTTTTTCTGTGGTTTTATAATAAATCTAAAGCACTATCATTTTTAGCATGAAATGCTAAGTAATTGCTTTGCCAAAAATAGTCACCCTATGCTACAACCATCTAAGTTTGTTTTAACAGTTCTCAGATACCAACTTCCACTATGTCAGCCCCCTTAGTACACCACTATGATTATCTGTTGTTTAAAATAGATGTCCTAAGTACGTTATCTAAGTGAACAAAAGCATAAACATTTCAACTATCAAATCATCAGAACTGCTTAGGCAAGCATAAATATCTCCTGGCTCCAGTGTATCCCTCACAGAATTTTTTCATGTGTTACTTGCTCTGCTGTTGCAATGACAGCAGGCCCATACTGAGATAATAAAATTATGGATCTTCTTTTTATAGCTTAAGTGCTTTTCATTTCTTATGAAATAGAGGTTTATTTCCAAGTAATGATACATTTTAATACAGTTCAAATTCAGAAAGAACAAGACATACAGTAAATCAGGAATACAAGCAATAAAGGATACCACAAGGAAAAATAAATTGACTTTAGGGAAAGATTCAAGCCTCCCGGATTGGACTGCATCAGAGAAGGCAAAATATAATATTCTTTTTATACGCTTCATGTTATTGGCATTTTTCTCACTTTCACCAAGAAACTGGGTTATCCAAGCCCTGTGCTAATTTTGCAAACAATCCTTTGATTTTGCAAAGTGAAGAACTACCCCAGGACGATGTTTAACTCAGTGACGAAGTGGCTTAGAAATTTCCCCCTTTTTGGGTCCCATCTTACATCACACAAGACCACTGACTCTGTCTTGACTAACAAAGGTGACATACCATAGAGGATTACAGGGAAATACAAGAGAAACCATGTCCTATATTCTAGCTTTCTTTGGCGAGATCATTTCTTTTGGATTGGTATCAGATTCCATTTAATACTGTCCAATTCTAAGATCTTTCTTTTTCCCTCCACAGAAGTCCTCTCAACTGTCACACTGACAAGTCGGCCTTTTTCTGATGTCCCTAAGTGCCTGCACTACCAAGGATTCAGATAAGAACTGGAGATGAGTGACTGGGTTAACAGATAAAATTGCTAATTAAAGCCTTGTTTTCAACACTCCCGAAAGATCAACCAACTGGGTCAAAATTTAGATCACAGAGGAAGTTTTACTTTCAACAGTGTACACTGTTTAGTAAACAAAAGGCTTTAACAATTCAAAGAAAGTAATGTCGAGAAATTTCCAAAGACATTTTTCCCTCTAGGGAGGTATACAAATAAGACAATTTAGTCAAAGCTTCCTAAGGGTTTTCTTCCTTGTGAACATTGTGGCTTGGCATGGAAGCACAGAAGTTGATCAATTGAATATTTACCTATCATTGTGTTGACACAATAAAAGCAACACAAACATAGAAATGTAATTTTCTTTCAAAAATAACTAATCTAATCATTTCCATTTTAAAACTAGTGAGAAACAAAAGAATTCTATTTCTGACTTTCTCAGTAAGATACTGTCAAAGACATAGTAAAATGTGGTGGTTTAGGGTATGGTCTCAAGCGAAAAGCCTGGCTTTGGATTCTACCTCTGCCACTTCCTAGCTGGGTGGCCTTGAGCTAGTTACTTAACTTCTCTGTGCCTCAATTACCCAATCCGAAAAACTGAGATTATAATAGTACCCACCTGACTTGTAATGGGTTGCAATGAGGGTAAAACAAATTAAATCTGTCAAGTGCTTAGAAAAGTATGATACATAATCCCATAGGAAGTGTATGTTATTATTGTTATGAGTCCATAAACAAATAACGTTCTATTTTTGAATATAAGATTTAACTGTCCTATATATGTGTGTATTATAATGAAAGATAGCTCTTCTAGAGCCTTTGGACATCATCCCATTCTTGAAATAATTTGATCACACCAAGAATATCCTCATCTATAAAATGAATTGCTTATACAATATAATTGCTAACCTTTCTTCCTGCTGAAATGATCATCAGCCTTAAATCTAGAATTCCTGACTTCCTTGGCCAACTGGCTAATTATTATCCTTCTGTGACTAATTTCCCTCTGTGCTTAATCCACCAAGTGCTTAACCCCAAATATGAATGCTACCCACTGTGCTGGGAAAAGTTCACATAAAATTATCTCTTGTGGAATCTTTTTCTGGTTTGGTGTTTTTTTTTTTTTTTTTTTTAGCTTGTAAAAAGAAGAGGGTTCATTTTCCCTGAGGGCTCTTTCTTTTCCGAGAACCAGTCAATCCCTCCAGTGACAGACATGTGACATATGGATAGCATGGGGAAAGAAAGATGGAGTGCGGATGGGCAGGAGAATTAAAAACAGGGAAGAAACACAGCCTCACGAAGTTTTCCCTTGCATGTTGCCCCTTCTGAGAGTTAAAGACCATTAAAATGTGACCATCTTTAATATCACTTCTAATATGGCTGGAAACAGG
Source organism: Camelus ferus (assembly GCF_009834535.1). NCBI lineage: Eukaryota > Metazoa > Chordata > Mammalia > Artiodactyla > Camelidae > Camelus > Camelus ferus. The sequence goes on along the minus strand of NC_045698.1, from coordinate 30,540,753 downwards.
ACTCTTGCAGTTCAAACGTGAGGTGTTTAAATGTATTAAAACATGAGGCTCCAGTAACATCAAAGGCTACTCGTGGGTGGTTTGGGCCAGTCTGAGGTCACCAGTGCCCTCCACTATAATAGGTGTGGAGACACTGTGTACCTGTGAAATGGCGGTGTTTGCTTATTTCCTGCTGATAAATGTGGAGCTGGGAGAGGAGATGCCTTTGTGTGCCTGAGGAATGATCTACTGTGGAAGGTTTAAAGGAAAGCAGGTATCAGACTAGGGTTACAGGGGGCAACTTTTTGAATGGGATGTCCTTTTTCCTCAGAGAATATGCTTCTTAAATTGGTAGTGCAAGGACAGACATCGATAAGGAAGGTTTCCTGCTTGACCACCAAATTTAAAACAAAGGCAATGCAATTCTGGCAATAGGTAATCTGGATGACATCAAGGAAGGATATAAAACATGAGTAGGTTAACCTCATTTTGTTTTGTCATACTTAAATATTTTTATCCTACATTAGTTCCACAACACTCATCCGATATGTTTTCTTTTAATTTCAATAGCATAAAATTGAGGTAAGAAAACTTTGTATTGTTTCTCCTAGACCATAGGACAGGTTCTAAGAAACAATCTCTTTATTCTATTTTTTTTTTTAATTTGGGATTTATTCCATGAAAGAGACCTCCTCGAGACAATCCTAGCCATTTTTCAGAGCAAAAGGTAATACTGTATCCATGGAAAATGGATAACGAATAAATAATTGACTTCCAATATGGAGGGCAATACAATTACAAGAAGAGAAAAAAAAAAAAAAAAGCCAAACAGAAGCCAACCAAAACAGACAAAACCAAGTGAGATGGACCAGACTGATTCTAAAGGACTAATTACAGGGTGGTGCTATGTCCACCTCTTGCAGTTTTGGTTTGGTGACATTCTCATTCTCTTCCAGAAGCCCATTCACTAGGAACCTCACTTGAGGGAGTTCATTCCCAAACTCTCAGGCTCTCCAGAACTCTCTTGGTATTTACCAGTCACACTGGGGCTTATGAATTGCCTCGCAGTTGTACCTTTTCTGTTGTAACTCCCCAACCAATTTGCAAATTCTAGGAAGTACTTTACTTCCTACTTTCTTTTCATCCCACGTACATCTAGTGCCACTTTATGAAAGAGAAACTTGATCATTATTGGTTGAAGTAGAAAAGTGGTGCCCATCTGACGGGAAGGATAGAAAGAGTAATACAGGAAAACCTCACTCTCCTCCAGCACTAACCCTTTCTTTATCTTCTCAGTAGACTAAAAACACACAGAGACATTTCATTTCTAACTGCCATGTTATACATTTTAGGGGGGTAAAATCATTTTCTGCTTGACTCAGGTCCAATTTCCATTGTGATATTTGCCCTCCAGAAATAAACATCGTGGTCAGGATGTCTGCCTGGCATCCTTCTGACCCAACAAAGTGGTTGTTTCCAATGAAATGAGAGTGCTCTGATGAGACTGTGCGGGCCCCAGTGGCTGCAAACTCATGAACCACAGGTTTTTTAACCACTGGCAGGACTTCAAACCACTAACCTGAATGACAAGGCCCTCAAACAGCTGTCACTTAAGATTCCTGGGTTTTCATGAAAGGCCAGAAGTACTTGTAATTACTCCCCCCTAGCACCCTTTTCCTAAACACAGCACACAGCACTGGCAACAATTCTCAATAAAATAACCAGCTTGAATATGGGAGGATGAAGCACGCATCTAACAACTGATAGAAAAAAGACAAAGAGGTCCTTGTTTTCCTTTTTTTTTTTTAGTTACAAGAAAACCCCAAGGTCTAAAAACAATTACAGCTATTAAGGCCCCACTAATTTTAATCTCCTTCCACCTTTCATTAGATTCCAAGGTTCAATTCCCTATGGCAACTTTGTTGAACCCCATTTCATCTGAGAAGGTAATGCTGATTTCCTGAGTAGAGGAAGTCATTCCTTTGGATGAATATCATCATCCCACTTGGAATTTGGGGGCTGATAAATTCTAACTTCTCTAAGAAAAAAAATATTGTAATTGTTGAATTTGAACAACATTTAGTTCTTTCATCTAAATATATATATATGTAATATGACTATATAATTCATTTGTAATGTAGATATAAATGTGTATATATTTAATATGACTATCAGGACAACTGGGTGAGAAATGTCTAGCAAGTATCATTATCCCCATTTTACAGATTAAGAAACAGACTTAAACACTCTATTAGCTGATAGAATTAGTACTGAAATCTACAACTCACTGATTTCAAATCTAGTAAACAATCATACTTAGAAATGCAGAGTTACAACTTCTTTCACATTCACTTCCTTTTCTTACTATATTTCCCTCAGCCTTCGCCAAATCTGCTGTGTTTTCTTACCCAGTTATTCACTCTCAGCACCCTCAGAACAAAACTCCACCCCTTCTAATTTCTTCCATGCTCTTTTTCTTACTCCACATGGTCCTTCCAATGCCAACACCTAATCTGCCCTGTCTGTCTCTTCTACTCTGCCCTGTTGAAGTTCTATTCAGTCAGGAACAAAGTCCGAGAACCTCTGCAGGCTCAGGCTTTTTATTTGATTGATCTTTCCACTTCCTACTCTTAAATGTAACCAGGTCACCATGCAGGGGTACCACAAGGCCAATGGCTACATATCCAGTCTTGAATATTCCATTCTGGGGCTTGTTATAAAAGTTCCCATTTCCTCCCAAACTACTTTTCTGCAAGTCCCTCTCAATTGCTTTTCCTCTTCTAAAGGGAACTCTACCATTCCCACTACCTTTTTTTCACCCTCTTTTCCATCAAATACCAGTTTCTAGAACACTCTCATCTCTTTTCATTATATCTACCACTTGCTCATAATTCTCTACCCTTCCATCAGTTATCATTCTTAGCAAATTTAACATACAGGCTGATAATGATTCCAATTCCCCATTGTTTAATTTCTCATTTTCATCCATTTTAAAGTCAGCTAAACACAACCACATGCTAGGCCTGAAATACTGGTAGGATTTGGATATGCAGAGATTACGAGGAGAAGCTGTGCTCTAAGAAGTGAAAACGGTGTCTGAAAAAAACAAGGTTCAAGTGTGTTTAGTATTTGATGGAAATCAGAATACAGACATACCTCAGAGATATTGCAGGTTCAGTTCCAGAACACCACAATACAGCAAATATCACAATACAGCAAGTAACACAAATTTCCCATAGCATATGAAAGTTATATTTGTACTATACTGTAGTCTGTTATGTGTGCAATAGCATAATGTCTTTAAAAAAAAAACCAATGTACATATCTTAGTTTAAAAATACTTTATTCCTTAAAAATGCTAATCACCATCTGAGCCTTTAGCAAGTCATAATCTTTTCTGGCGGAGGGTCCTGCCTCGATGTTAATGGCTGCCGACTGATCAGGGTGGTGGTTGCTGAAGGTTAGTATGGCTGTGGCAATTTCTTAAAATAAGACAATGAATCTATCACATCAATTGACCCGTCCCTTCACAAAAAATAACTCTGTAGCATACCATGCTCTTTGATAGAATCTGCCCTCAGTAGAACTTCTGTCAAAATTGGAGTCAATTCTCTTAAAGCCACTGCTTTGTTAACTAAGTTTATGTAATATTCTAAATACTTTTCTGTCATTTCAACAATCTTCGCAACTTCTTGATGAGGAATAAATTCTAATTCAAGATATCACCTTCTTTACTCATCCATAAGGAGCAACCACTCATTCATTAAAGTTTTATCATGAGATTGCAGCAATTCAGTCACACCTTTAGGCTCCACTTTTAATTCTAGTTCTCTGGCAATGTTCACCACATCTGCAGTTACTTCTTCCACTGAAGTCTTGAAGCCCTTCAAGTCATCCAAGAGGATTGGAATCAACTTCTTTCAAACTCCTATTAATGTTGATATTTTGACCTCTTCCCATGAATCAAAAATGTTCTTAATGGCATCTAGAATGATGAAGCCTTTCCAGGTTTTCAATTTATTTCACCCAGATCCATCAGTGTAATCACTATCTATGGCAGCTATAACCTTTAAAATGTATTCTTAAATAATAAGACTTGAAAATTGATCCATGGGCTACAGAATGGATGTTGTGTTAGCAGACAAGAAAACATTAATGTGTTATAGACATTGGGTGACCAGATACATTGTCAATGAGCAGTAATGTTTTAAAGAAATCTTTTTCTGAGCAGTAGGTCTCAACAGTGGGCTTAAAATATTCAATAAACCATGTTGGAAACATACGTGCTGTCATTCAGGCTTTATACTTCCATTTATAGAGCAGAGGCAGAGTATATTTAGCATACTTTTTAAGGGCCCTATGATTTTCAGAATGGTAAATGAGCATTGTCTTCAACTTAAAGTTGCCAGCTGCATTAGCCCCTAATAAGAGAATCGGTCTGTCCTTTGAAGACTTGAAGCTAGGCACTGACTTCTCCTCTCTAGCTATGAAAGTCCTAGACAGCATCTTCTTCCAACAGAAGGCTGTTCTGTCTAATTAAAAGTCTGTCGTTCACTGTAAGCACTTTCATTAATAATCTTAGCTAGATTTTCTGGATAATTTGCTGCAACTTCTTCATCAGCATTTGTTGCTTCAACTTGTACTTTTATGTTTAAGAATGGCTTCTTTCCTTCAACTTCATGAATCAATCTCTGCTACCTTCAAACTTTTCTTCTGTAGCTTCCTCACCTCTCTTAGCTTTCATAGTATTGAAGAGAGTTAGGGCTAGCTCTGAATTAGGTTTTGGCTTAAGGGGATGTTGTGACTGGTTTGATCTTCTATCCGGACTACTAAAATTTTCTCCATATCAGTAATAAAACTGTTGCTTTCTTACCACTTGTGGGTTCACTGGAGTAGTACTTTTAATTTCCTTCAAGAACTTTTCCTTTGCATTCACAAGTTGGCTAACTGTTTGGTATAAGAGGCCTAGCTTTTGACCTATCTCAGCTTTTGACATGCCTTCCTAACTTAAACTTAATCATATCTAGCTTTTGATTTAAAATGAGAGATATGCAACTCTTCCTTTCACTTTAACATGTAGACACTATTGTAGGGTTATTAATTCGCCTAATTTCAATATTTTTGTGTCTCAGAGAATAGGGAGGGAAAGAGCTGGAGGAGGGGCTGGTTGGTGGAACAATCAGAAAACACACAACATTTATTGATTAAGTTCACCATCTTATATGGGAACAGTTTGTGGCACTCCAAAACAATTACAATAGTAGTATCAAAGATCATTGATTACAGGTCACCATAGCAAACACAGTATTAATGAAAAAGTTTGAAATATTGTGAAAATTACCAAAATGTGATGCAGAGGCATGAAGTGAGCAAATAGTTTTGGAAAAATGGCACCAATAGACTTGTTCTACACAGAGTTGTCACAAAATTTGAATTTGTAAAAAATGCAGTATCTGCAAAGTGCAATAAAACAGGTTTGCCTGTAATACAGTCTGCCTAAATGATATAGAAGACAGGAAGTAGAGTGAGATAAGAGTCAAGAGAGACTGATCAGCTCCTCATATTTATATGTATCTTCATTAATTAACTACAAGCTTCTTGAAGGCAGAGGTACCTCTGAGGTCATTTTCAATTCCCTATATTATCCAGTAAGATCTTCAAAGAAGTGTTTTCTAGGTGAAACCCAATCATCTGTTGTCCAGCCAAAAAAAGTACTATGAATCACAGACTCTCTACAAGACCTTTTTTTAGTTAGCCATAACTTACTTGACACTGTGCTTCTAATGGAAAGTTAATTAGATAAGACATTCTCTGCAAGACATTTTCAATAGCGTGCACACTAGTCCACTCTTTAGTGAGAAGTCATTAAATTTTCAAAGACTTTTACTGTTCATAACTCAGAATCTTCACTTTCATATTACCTACATCCAAAATAAGCAACCTCTTACTATTGACAAATTTGTTCTATACCTATTTAAATTTCTCACCAATCAAGATGCTTTGCTTCAAACTGTGTTCCATTTTGTTCTTGCATCATTACTGAACTTTGAAATCCCCATGGCCAAATCATTAATGATTTCTCCTAAAAATTTTCTCAAATATTTCTCATCCACATCACCAAAATGTTTCAGTGTTGTAGTTAGGAAGATAAAATGCTTCTTTTTATTCTTCCATACAAAACCAGTGATTTATTTTTCCATGATATTTATTGCTGGAATAAAACAAATGCCTCTCTGAAGACCATCTAAAATATGTTTACAGAAGCTTTCATTTCAAAGAAGTTGCCTGGTGGTCACCCATAATTTAAGAGTATATCATCCCAACAGTGAAAAGAATTTCACTTCTCTCTTAGATATCAGTTGGGTAGACCTCCTATGGAATAAAACGTGTCAAAGTTACAGAATCTGACAGACTGCCCCTGGGAGATACTGTGGTAAGTACAGTAGAAAGAGTGCTGGGCCAGGACCCAATATACATGGTTTCTAGTAAGCTGACACACAGGGTTTCACAAATAAAAATATTCTATAGGTACCACTGAGCAGAAATCTGAAATCATGACTCTGCTGGAAAATTAGGAACACGTGACTGCTATAGATCTTGTTCAAGTTCTCATATTTACTGTCTCTGAGATTTTGTATAAGTTATGTCACAATTCCCTTATCTTATCTATACAGTGGAAATCATGTCTACCTTACTGAATCCACAGAATCTGTTATTATAACACAGGAAATGGGGGTTTTCCTCTCATTCCTCTCTCTGACTGTCCTAGCTTACATTGGCAAAAATTAGTCCATTACTCTACTCCCTATCTCTCGAAGTAACATGTAAAGTCTATCTTTGATGAGTTTTGCATACCCTTGGATCCCCATTCTTTTTCTCTTCCCTGGTCCCTCCTCTTTACTCCCTTATCACTTTTTCTTCTTCATGTGCTCTCTTGTCAATCTTCTTCTGAAGGATAAACCAAGCATTAGCTGAATCTCTCTGATTCATAGGCACATGAAATGGAAGATAGCAGCAATAGTTCTATTTTTCTTGCTAAGAGACTTAACTTTTCACAAAAATAGGCTGTTCAAAGAAAAGCAGCAAATTAACCCAGACTAGACTCATGTTTTCTGCCTACAATGTTCCCATAAAATTCATAGTCTGTATGTTTTCATTAATACCTCATCCAAAACCTTCCCATTCTGAAACACTACCTAGTCATCTACTTTGTGTAAGTGCTCAAGTTAAAACTGGGGCACGCATTTCTGTGTACAATTAGCATTACTTTACAAGTTTAGGAATCGGATCATTTTCCATAAGGCAGGGATTGTTTATACTATATAGGTGTTGAAAGTCTGTTTTAGTAAATCAGCTGTTGTTTTGGGGCATTTATTCACTTAGCTCAAGACACTTTTGCCATTATAAATGTCTCAAAAACAATGTTCAAACATTTGACAGAGTAAAATTGAACTTGTCTTCTCACATGATCTTAGGTTTCCTGGTTTCCTTTCTGTACTCATTGCTCTGGGAAGTTAATATGATCACATCTCTTCAACCACTGGTACGAGCACACAGTGGCTTCCTAATGTTGAAGACCAGCCTTAAATTAAAATTATCAGCCAGGAATTCTTAAGCTTCACTGCCCCTCTTAAACTCCACATCTTGAATATGAGGCAATTTCTTTCTTCATAAGTTATCACTTCTTTTTTTTTTTTAACATTTTTTATTGATTTATAATCATTTTACAATGTTGTGTCAAATTCCAGTGTTCAGCACAATTTTTCAGTCATTCATGGACATATACACACTCATTGTCACATTTTTTTCTCTCTGAGTTATCATAACATTTTGTGTATATTTCCCTGTGCTATACAGTGTAATCTTGTTTATCTATTCTACAATTTTGAAATCCCAGTCTATCCCTTCCCACCCTCCACCCCCTGGCAACCACAAGTCTGTATTCTCTGTCTGTGAGTCTATTTCTGTCCTGTATTTACTCTTTGTTTTTGTTTGTTTGTTTGTTTTTGTTTTTGTTTTTTAGATTCCACATATGAGCGATCTCATATGGTATTTTTCTTTCTCTTTCTGGCTTACTTCACTTAGAATGACATTCTCTAGGAGCATCCATGTTGCTGCAAATGGCATTATGTTGTCGGTTTTTATGGCTGAGTAGTATTTCATTGTATAAATATACCACGGCTTCTTTATCCAGTCATCTGTTGATGGACATTTAGGCTGTTTCCATGTTTTGGCTATTGTAAATAGTGCTGCTATGAACATTGGGGTGCAGGTGTCATCCTGAAGTAGATTTCCTTCTGGATACAAGCCCAGGAGTGGGATTCCTGGGTCATATGGTAAGCCTAGTCCTAGTCTTTTGAGGAATCTCCACACTGTTTTCCATAGTGGCTGCACCAAACTGCATTCCCACCAGCAGTGTAGGAGGGTTCCCCTTTCTCCACAGCCTCTCCAGCATTTGTCATTTGTGGATTTTTGAATGACGGCCATTCTGACTGGTGTGAGGTGATACCTCATTGTAGTTTTGATTTGCATTTCTCTGATAATTAGTGATATTGAGCATTTTTTCATGTGCTTTTTGATCATTTGTATGTCTTCCTTGGAGAATTGCTTGTTTAGGTCTTCTGCCCATATTTGGATTGGGTTGTTTATTTTTTTCTTATTGAGTCGTTTGAGCTGCTTATATATTCTGGAGATCAAGCCTTTGTCGGTTTCACTTGCAAAAATTTTCTCCCATTCCGTAGGTTTTCTTCTTGTTTTACTTCTGGTTTCCTTTGCTGTGCAGAAGCTTGTAAGTTTCATTAGGTCCCATTCGTTTATTCTTGCTTTTATTTCTTCTAGGAGAAAATTTTTGAAATGCATGTCAGATAATGTTTTGCCTATGTTTTCCTCTAGGAGGTTTATTGTATCTTGTCTTATGTTTAAGCCTTTAATCCATTTTAAGTTGATTTTTGTATATGGTGTAAGGGAGTGTTCTAGCTTCATTGTTTTACATGCTGCTGTCCAGTTTTCCCAACACCATTTGCTGAAGAGTCTGTCTTTATCCCACTGTATATTCTTGCCTCCTTTGTCGAAGATGAGTTGACCAAAAGTTTGTGGGTTCATTTCTGGGCTCTCTATTCTGTTTCATTGGTCTATATGTCTGTTTTGGTACCAATACCATGCTGTCTTGATGACTGTAGCTCTACAGTATTGTCTGAAGTCTGGGAGAGTTATTCCTCCAGGCTCTTTCTTTCTCTTCAGTAATGCTTTGGCAATTCTAGGTCTTTGATGGTTCCATATAAATTTTATTATGATTTGCTCTAGTTCTGTGAAATATGTCCTGGGTAATTTGATAGGGATTGCATTAAATCTGTAGATTGCCTTGGGCAGTGTGACCATTTTAACAATATTGATTCTTCCAATCCAAGAGCATGAAATATCTTTCCATTTTTCAAAGTCTTCTTTAATTTCCCTCATCAATGGTTTATAGTTTTCTGTGTATAATTCTTTCACCTCCTTGGTTAGATTTATTCCCAGATATTTTATTACTTTGGGTGCTATTTTAAAGGGGATTGTTTCTTTACTTTCTTTTTCTGTTGATTTATCGTTAGTGTAAAGAAATGCAACTGATTTTTGAACGTTAATTTTGTAACCTGCTAACTTGCTGAATTCTTCAATCAGCTCTAGTAGCTTTTGGGTGGACCTTTTAGGGTTTTCTATATATAGTAACATGTCGTCAGCATATAATGACACTTTTACCTCTTAGTTATCACTTCTTAAATTATGTATGACCATTAATGACACCATCAACCTCCTAATCCCTATAGCTCAAATATTATAGTGGATATAACTTCAATCTTTAATCTTCTTACTCAAGAAGGGAATTACTCCCAGAACTGAGATCAGGTTACATTAAAAACTACCCTATCACTCCTAGAATAAAATTTCTTACCATGGCCTACGAAGTCCAAGGCCGTATGTGATATGAATTTTGCCTGTTTCTCTGCCTCATCTCCTATCACTCATTATTCTAACTCCAGTGACATTCACCTCCTTTCCATTCCCATACTATAAATGGCTACCTGCTTCTTGCCATGCAACTCAACCAAAATGTCACCTTCTAAAAGACAATTTCCCTGCCATGTGACCTCTTGTCAAGTCACTATCTCATCATCTAGTTTTATTTTTGTCAGAAAACTCACATCATTTACCTTTTGCTTGTTTTCCCCAAACAGCCCCCATCACCACATACACACGCATACACACACATACACACAATTTGAATGCAATCCACAAGAGTGAGAGCTTGTCTGGTTTTTTTTCCTCACTTGTTTCCTTACTACCCACTAAAACAAATGAAAACCCTCCCAGATTCCATTATTCTCTCCCAGGATACCCTGTATTTTGCCTTTCCACTCACTCACCTCACAGCATTACTTCTTCAGGCTCTACCACCACAGCCTGTAAGTTCAAAAATAATACGAAATGTATCTGTCTCATTCACCACCAGTTCTCCACCACCTAGTACAGATACTGACATAAAAGGCACTCAATAAATATTTGTAGAAGGAAAGAAGAAAGGGAAGAAGGAAAGAAGGAGGAGAGGGAGGGAGGGAGGAAAAGGAAAATGAAAAGAATGTGGCTTTAGGGTGACCAACGTTCCAGTTTGCCTGGTACTAAGGAATTTCAGGATGAGGGACTTTTACTGTTCGAATATAGAAACACCCAGGAAACCCAGGATAAGTTGGCCACACTAGCTTTGAAGGAAACTCTTAGAAAACAGTCATCTCAGACACAGAAATACTTATAAATGAAGTATATGTCTCACCTATATGCTTAACAAAATAGATACAATTTTTATTTACAGTAAGGTACTTTCTTTTTTTTATTATTTTTTTAATGGAGGTACTGGAGATTGAACCCAGGACCTCAGGCATGCTAAGCATGTGCTCTACCACTGAGCCATCACTCTACCCTCCTACTGTGAGGTACTTTCCAGTTATATTAACAACCTCAAGGAAGTCTTCAAGTCCTTCCATGTCCGCATACTCACACATAAGTTATCCTGATACCCTGGTCTCCATGTTTGGACAAGGAATGAGGAGCTGATCCAGAGGCTGCCATTTAGAGGCTGGTTAGCAGATTATAAAATAATCTCAGCCCACTGTGGGAGCTAGGAAAGCACTCTAAAATAGATGATGATTAACTACATTACCCTGTAGGGTAGAGGTTTGAACTTGGTGTTTACAAAAAGGGGGTCAGGAAGACATCAGCAGCGGTAGATGCAGAAATAGCAAGTAATGTCAACCTAATGGTGACTTGTAGAATAGGAGCAATAGGTTCCTGGGGTTTCTCAGCCTCAGGGAGAAAGAGCTATTAAGAACTGTATCCTAAAATACATCATCGTCTCCTTGAGGCCTGAATGTTTGGCAGCTGAAATTGTTTGTTACTTCCTTATTTCCCAGGGTATCCTTATAATAAACCATATTAAGTAAGGTAATCTGAGCATGTCTCTGTTTCTTAGAAGTTAAAAAATCCTAAAAGATAATTATTCCTTCAGTCAACAGGATTAATGGGATAAAAAGTAAGAATCAATACCAAAAAACAGAAAAAGAAAAAAAAGTTGAGCTATAGACCAAGTTCGCTGGCTATCAAACTATCACCAAATTCTAGTAAAGAAAGATTGGTGTCCAAGCAACCCATAGTCTTAGGAGTTATTTAGAACTACCCCTATGAGTCTTATGTGCTTGCTTGGCTATTTTTAATAATTACTTGAAGTCTGAATTTTCTTTTTAAAGAATTCTTCACAATCTCACTTGTAGTGGAAACCTGAATTTGGGTAAACTGCAGCAAACTTTTCATAAATGCTGTGGAATATAAGCAGGATTACAGTACTTTGGGAAAATGTCCACCATAGCTAATAGGACGAGAGGGAGATGGAGTTAAAGAATTATATGAATGCCAATTACCAACTAAATATTTTATATTACTACCAGATAAATATAAGATACACAAATAGGGAGTAAGAATATAATCTACATATTCATTTTTCCTAGTTCTATAACTTCTATGGAAATGTGTGACATATTTATTGTCATTTCAAAGTGCTGTCAGAAATTTCAGGAAGTTTTCTCAGCCAACTCAAAATCTTGAAAGAAAGACAATTGGGAAATAGTTCCTAAAAGCAGCTTTTTACTAAGAGATTAATATAACTCCTATAGTTTGATAAAGTCTACTATTAACTTATAATTGCTCATTTTATTTAGGTTCTAAATAATATGTTTTTTATTAATTTCTTTAGAAATATTTTATGTAGTTCTTGAATTCTTTAAGAATAAAAAATAAATATAGGGGAATAGTCATTCAAGGCAAGAAGAGATGTTGGTTACCATGGAAAATTGACCAGAATTAAGTAATTTTATTATAAACTATTTGGCAATTAATCACACATACACTCCTTTTTTCTTAAATTTTGCCATATAGATCTAATCATTTTCTTCCATTATATTCACCATTATAATATCTCCACAAGTCAAAGAAACAAAATGCCCCAAATAAAAATATCAGAATCAAATGTTGGGGAGCATACAAGGAAATAGGAACCCCCATGCAGAGCTGGCAGAAATGCAATCTGGCCAAGCATTCTACAGAGTAACTCAGCAACACTTTATGAAACTGAATGCATACTCTATAATTCAGTAAACCCACTCTAGCCTTTTACCCCAGAGAAATTCCTTTCCCAGGTACAAAAGACACAATACAATGCAATACAACACAATACAATACAGTACAATAGCATCTAGTTCATCATTTATGATATCAAAGGCTTGAGAATAACCTAAATTTCCATCTTTAAAAAAAAACAAAAATAAATGCCTTATATGGACAAAATAGATTATAATACAGGAAGAAAAGAAACAAACTAAGTCTACAGGGATAGAGTTGGAAAATATAGTATTTAGTGGGTAGGTAAAAAAATTCAAGAAACAGAAATATACATAGCACAACAGCATTTAGATAATTTTTTAAAAGCTCAAAATCATACTGTACATTTTTCATGAATAAACATTGATAATTAAAAGTACAAAAACTAGAATAAATAGTGAAAATCAAATTCTTAATAATGGACGCCAATGAGAGAAAAGGGAAGTGAGTTTGAGATCAGGGACCAAAGGCACACAAAATATAAGTGATATCATGACCTAAAGATAAAAGATCAATCTAATTTGCTCCTAAAATGCCAACTTCCTGTCTTTCTTTCTTCGCCTCAGTGTACTTCTAAATCCAGTGGCTTTCGTGCATCCAAAACGGCTCCTCTCTAATACCACGAATAATTCTTTTTGCTAAATTGAAAGGACATTTTCATTTCTTAGGGTTTTTTTTAACAAAAATTGTATATTTAAAGTGTACAATATGATGATTTGACATACAAATACAGAGTGAAATGATGACTACAATCAAGCTAACATATCATCTTACCTAAGTACCATTTTTTGTGTGTGATAAATGCACCTGAAATCAACTCTCTTAGCATATTTTAAGTGTTCAGTAGGGTATTGTTAAGTACAGTCATCATGTCTGCACATTAGATCCCTAGACTTATGTAACTGCAAATTTGTACCCTTAATCATATCTCCTCCATTTACACACACAAACACACACACACACACACACACACACACACACCCCAACACACACACATACAGAGTCTGGTAACTATCTTTCTACTCTGCATCTGTGAGTTCAACTTTTTCTTTTTTTTTTAGATTCCACATATAAGCAAGAACATACAGTATTTATCTTTCTCTATCTGATTTATTTCACTTAGCATAATGTCTTCCAAGTTCATCCATGTTCAACTCTTGTTTTATTTGACTTCTCACCAGTTTTTAACATTTTCTTCTTAAAACACTCTTACTTTGCCTTCCTCAGCACCAAAGGCTCCTAGTTTACACTTTACCTCTCTGCTCACTTTCTATTTCAGTTGCTTTTGCTATTCATCCACTTCCTAATCAGACTTTAAATGTTCTAGTTCCTCCAGGTCCTTCCCTAGACATTCTTTTTTCTCCAAACCATATAAGGTAGGGTGTTAATCACCTCTCATTTTTGTAATATTGCCCAAATATATTTATATCTCCAGCTAGACCACTCTCTGAATTCCTGACCATGTAACAACTGTTTTCTTAACATCACTGTCTGATTATCTCAAAGGCACTGAAGCTCAAAATATCCAAATTTATGATCTTCCCCTTGAAACCTAGCCTTTTTCCAATGCCCCCAATATCAGTGAATGGTAACACTGTACATCCAATTGCTTAAACCAAAAACCAAAAAGTCAAATCTGACTCCTGCTTTCCAACGTCCTCTGTATCCAATATATCACTAGATGTGTTGACTTTTTTTAATGTCCTGAATATCTCCTGCATACATCCACTTCTCTTCATCACCACTGCTACTGCTTAATTCCAAGCTGTCATTATTTCTTACCTGTATCCCCCCAGTAACCTCGTAATTGGTCATTTAACATCCACTGGGATCCATTCTCCCCCAGGCCACCAGAGTACACTTTTCCAAATGCAAATTTCATCTGTCAATACCAGGTAAAAACATAACAATAGTGTCACATTGTTCTTAGGATGAAAATCAGTATCTTTATGATAGCTTCCATACCTCTATCTAACCTAGCCTTTTTCTATGTCTATAGCTTCACCATATATCCCTCTTCTCTTCAGTTATCACATTGCTCCTTCATTTCCCCAAGCAAGTCATGCTCTTTTCCACCTCAGGGCCTTTGCATATACTTCTCCTTTGCCTAAGATGCTCTTACCTTTATTCTTCTTATTCTTTGAAGCTTAGCTCAAATTTTACCCAGAAAATTCTTTTTTAACTGCTAGACAAGGGCATAATGTCTTGTTATATAATTGCATAGGACTCAGTATTTCTCCTTTTATAACACTACCATGTGCAATATATATTTATATGTGTGGTTATTTTTTAGATTTCTCTCACCCCTACTACAAATATAAGTTTCATTTAAAGTGAGAAACGTGTGTGTTACTCATCAATGTATCTCCAATAACTAGAACAGTACTTTCCAGGTTAAGTAAATATTTATTGAATAAAGGAATAAATCCTAGGATATTACCCCAGTCTAGAGATTAACTTTAGTAAAATTCCAAAAAAACCCTACCCCACCACATTAAGCATTAGGCTTCTCAACTAATGCCACAGAAACTGATAATTAGCCCTCAATATCTATTTTCCCTTTCTATTGAAATAGAATCCCCAATTTGTAGTCAAGAGTAGGCACTATTATGATCTAAATGTTTATGTCCCCCTGAGACAGGAAGGAAAGAAGCAAGGCACAACCATTAAAAGTATGACACAGTCATTGACTGTAGAACAAATACTGAATAGAATTAACTAAGCCCAAGATGGTAGAAGATTCAACTTCCAGTAGACTTTGAGCCTCATTGTATGCTAATTGTAATACATTAGCATGATAAATGACACACCCACCAATGCCATAATAGTTCCAAGGCTGACTGTAAAAGGCCAAAAAGTGGGCAGCAGCCCAGTTCCTGGAAATCCCCACCTTTCCCCCAAATAGTTGGAATAATCCTCGTACACCTTAGGGTATGAAATTAGCCCATAAAAACTAACCACCCCCACACCTCAGGGCCACTCTCACCTTCTGAGAGAGATTGAATTCTGCCTATGAAATGCATATCTCCGTGAATAAATCTGCTTTCACTTAGTTATCAATTCTTTCTTGCACAAAGCCAAAGACCTTTGCTTGGCTGCCCATCCCATGGACTCGCCCAAGACCTGGGATGTGCTCCATTCTCCCGCAACATCCCCAGAATTCATATGTTGAAGCCCTAACCCCCAATGTGATGGTATTTGGAAGTGCAATCTTTAGTAGGTAATTAGGTTTAGATGAGGTAATGAGGGCAGGGGACACCCAGGATAGGATTAGTGTCCTTCTAATACTATCCAGAGCTTTCTCTCCCTTTTTCCACTTTGTGAGGATATAAAAGAAGGTGGCTGTCTACCAGCTAGGAAGAACGCTCTCACCAGGAACTGAATCTGCCACCTTGACCTTGAACTTCCCAGCCTCTAGAACTGTAAGAAATCAATGTCCGTTGTTCAAGCCTTCAGCCTATGGTACTAAGACAGGAATTCAGGGAAAGAAAAAAAAAAAAAAAAGAATATTCCTTCTAGTCTCCCTTGTATCCCAGTGGAACCATGTGAATGAGTTTGGAATCAGTGAGATACAAATGCAACTTTCTGGTCATGCCTTTAAAAGGGAAGAGGTATACCCTCAACTTCCTCTTTCTTCTTTCCTTTTTCATGCTGGCAGAAGTGTGGACAAAGTGATGAGCAGATAAGAGCAACATTCAGGATAGAAGTAACAACATAGGAAAAAACAGACTCCTAATGTCTCTACATGCAGTTACCATACCTGCCCAGACTTTTAGGAGAAAGAGAAGGAAATTTTTATCTTGTTTAAAGCCTTATTATTTTCAACCTCCATTACAAGCAACTAAATCAGTATCTAATCAATATGCTCTGCTAATTAATATATTTAACATGTGAGTATTTCTTGGAAGAGTGACCCTAAAAGAAATTATCACACAAATTCCTCCTAATCAAAAGGGTTGTTCCGCAGAAGAAAGTTAAGAAAGGAGAACAAAGAAATGTAGATTCAGGGAAAAAGAAATACAGAGTCACAATAAAAACTTCATCTACTGCAATTTTTTTTCAGGCCTGCCCAAATAAACCATATGCCCAGCTTACAGCTGAATTTTGTCATCAAAATACTTTATCAAACACACCACCATCCCAATCTGCCCTCCAAGCTCACATTTTAATCCTCTCTCCTATTTCATTCTTTTAAAGGCCTCAAGGCCATCTGCCTCCAGTTCATTTTGGCCTACCACCCCTTTCTCCCTCTTCCTCTTTACCCCTGCAGCTTATCTAACCTGAGATTCCAGCTGCAGACTTATTTCAAACACAAGGCATTGGTAGCACCAAAAAAAAAAAAAAATTAATCTTTCCTATTTAATCCAAGCAAAGCCCCATAAATCTACCCACCCCCAGGCCACCACTGGCTCTCTGGAGGTTGTTTACATATGCATCGTGGTAAGTGCTGCCAGGGCACAGGTTTAGTGTGACCCACTCCCATGCCCACTGCCAGACTTACTACCAGATGTTTGGAACGTTTTCTCTGCATCAGCTAAAGACAGGTTGGAAGTATTTTTTACTGTCTGTGACTTCTTTCACCTGCTTGTTTTGCTCACTTATCATTCTCTCAATATTTCAATTATCTCAATCCCCAATCACTTGCTGAGAGATTAAGCAACAGGCAGACTAAGATTAGCTAGAAAACCAGTTCATGCTATTGATATAACCAGATATTATCACGCCTAAAAAACTCCATTAGTCTTCTTAAAAATTAATTGATCTTTTCACAAAAGCGAAAGAGCAGAATCAATGAGAGAAGCTATAAAATAATAACGCAAATACATTTGTGTATTTT
Source organism: Camelus ferus (assembly GCF_009834535.1). Lineage (NCBI taxonomy): Eukaryota > Metazoa > Chordata > Mammalia > Artiodactyla > Camelidae > Camelus > Camelus ferus. Next base: position 30,523,253 of record NC_045698.1, on the reverse strand, counting down.
TTTTCTTATTGGTTAATCTTCAAATGTCAAAAGTTTGGAGAGTAAAATAATTACAAAATGAAGAGAGAAAAAACAGCATATTTCTAATTATAAATCAAATCAACTGTATATCCTTATCATTGCTACATTTTATTGACTCTATATCATGCTATTCATGAAGTATGATTTAATGTAAAGAGAAAGTACTGTCTGCTCAAACACTGTCCCCTCTGCCACCACTAACAGGAATAAAAATCCAATATTTCACCACAAAAAAATTTATTTATTTAGCTTAAAATGATTACATTGTCAAGGGATCCTTATTAAACTTAACCCACTTGCATATCACTTTATTTGCATTAAATAGCTGTATTTAATCCTGACCACAAACCAGTGAAGCAGACATCATTGACTTCATTTTAAAATAGACTGAGGTTGAGAAAGCAAAGTCATATATTTTGCTACAGGCTAAATGAGATTTCAAACTCCCAGAATTCAAACTCTGACGCTGAGTTCCATGTTCTTTTTGCACTTCACGCTGCTCATTCTGGAATATAGCCATGCAAGGCAGAGCTTTGCAGTAGGGTCCTCCCTGTACATGCCATCATCAGGAAACCCAACTCAGGCTTTCTCGCAGAGCAGAAACAGGACATTAAACCACTGTAATCATGTAACCGAGTCCACTTATTTACTTCCAGATGCCCTCTGCTCAAGAGTCCCTTATCCTTGTGTTTCTATACAAATGTTATCTCCTCATTCAACAGAAAACATGATGATAACAATGTCAGAGAGTTGCAGGGTTTAACTGACACTTCAGGAATTCTCCTTTTATAGGATTCCAGCCAAGTATTTAGCAAGCCATGCAGCTCTCAATATAAATGGTATTTCCTCCACTGTGGAGTAAACTCACCCCTACAGGGTAGGGCTGGTCCTCTGTCCCCTTAAATAAATGGAAATTGCCCACTTTTCCAAAGGTCAGAAAGTCAAGACTGGCAAGCTCCTTATGTAACATAAATTGATAACGTTTCACAATTACAAAAATTCAGGCATATTTTTAATGGAAAAGTCAAAATGGAACTTATTTCTCCGTTATAGCTTACTAGTGAGGTCATTTTAAAACATAAAAACAATCATTAAAACAACAGACATTTGTTGCCAGCTGTGTATAGAAGATAGTGGCATCAACAATTCACTTTAATGTGGTAAATGCTGTGAGGAGGCATACCTAACTCTACCTTGGGGAAGTAACCCAAATTCAACCTAAAGAATGAGTAGGAGTTCTTCAGGGCAATAAAGAGGAAAAGTCATTTTGCACAGAATATATAGCACATACAGAAGCCAAGGGCAAGATTAAGGAAAATACAACAGTTGGTTATAGCTGGAACCAAGGAACCATTAAGGAAATTGCCCAGAACCAGACTGGAAAGGTGAGCAAGTATTTGCTCTTTAACTGCCTAGATAGTTTAGGCCCACTACAAGGTATGCAAACTCTTACCTGTCTTTATTTAAACTGAAACAACCACCAGGAATCAAAGCAGACCCTCAACAGCCCCCAGGAGCAACCAGCAACCAAACACAGGTATCTATGAAGCCCCCTGACCACACTGTTAATCTTGCTGCCTCTGGAGGTTGTCGGTAATTCCCTCTTGAATCCTGGAACCTAGTTCCACAGTTTTTGTCTTATGAGCTTTTAGGCTTTATTTGAGCTTTTCTCTTTTCAGACTGGTATGGAACCAGCCTGAGTGTGACTGGGTCCAACTGAAAAAAACAGACTGGGTCCAGGATCAGACTGGGTCTGACTTAAGCTGGATTGGGTCTAGTGTGAGGCCAAAGGTAGATAAAATTTTGTTTTAAGGTTGAGCAAGTAGATTAACCTTACCAAAGATAATCTGAATTACAGTGGAGAACTTTTTTTGTTTCTGGAGTATAGTAGATTTACAATGTTGTGTTAGTTTCAGGTGGATAGCAAAGTGATTCTTCTTTAGATTCTTTTCCTTTATAGGTTATTACAAGATGAGAACTTTTAATCTAGATAAGCTTATCTACTTATGAGGTATCCTAAAGAAACGGGAGTCTCAGCCAAGCACTCACCATAAAGGGTGAAGTGAAAATCCTTTTTCCTCCTCTACAGTTTCTGGTGACCATAATGAGACCTGCTGAGAAAAACTCACTCACTCCAGAGCCTGCAGATGGGATCTAGGGAAAACTAGCTGAAGCCAGAAAAAGATAAGAATTCTTACCAAGGCAGCTTTCCCAGATCTCTACCTGCGGTGTCTGGTCAAGAAAGGAAAGGCAATATATTGCCTTTCCTTTCCAAATTTAGATTGGCAGGGAAAAACATTGGTTATCAATCCTTCCTCTCCCAAGGATAGCTATTGCCTTCTTGTTTGTCTCATTTTGTGTCCTGAGAACTTGACTTGGCAACCATCAGGTTGAGGATCTCAAAAATATGGCCAGACAGAAATATGGGTTGTATCCCATCTGCAGCTAGATATGGTATTGCCAAAATTAACTTGTAAAGAGCTCTGTTTAATTGGCTTAAAGACAAATAAGCATTTATATAAATCAAGTATACTCTCAGAAATATGAAAACTAACAGAAATGTTTTTTAAGTTCATGTGATTTAGGATAATAATCAGTAAATAAAAACTAGTTTAAGTTTGTTGGTTTAATTAAAACAGGCATGTTTTTAGAGTTATTAGCATTAAATATAATACTTTTGTTCTACCTGAGTTTACTAATAGTCAAATAAGTTCATGTTATCTTTGTCACAGAATTTGTCACCAAGGAAGATAACTTAAAATAATGGCTAGTTGTTGAATTTTTTGGAAAATTTTTATGAGTAATCTAAACATAATTGTTAAGAACAAGTGAATTACATAGATGAAAGATAAAAGTTTATAAATAAACTTTTTTACAATAATTACGCTTTATGTTATATCTACTTTAAAATCTTCTAAAATCTTTTTGATAATTTGAAACCCTTAAGATAAATTAAATGATGGATATTCACTGAATATCTAGATCATTTCCAAATAAAATAAAATACTAAATTAATTAATAAAAATAGATTTATCCACTTTTGGCTTTCTAGTTGGTCTATTAGTAAATATGTTCTGTGCCACATTTAAATACTCTGAGGAAGAATATACTTCTGGAAATTATGAAATATATTTATAAATTTGCCAATCCACAGAAGGCTAGTGAAACAGACTCCACAATTACATAATTCTTAGTTTTCCCCAGGAATAAAGGATTTTAAGGGTTAAGAATTCTAATCAACATATAAAATTAAAAATACGTAGACATAGTAAGGGTGAAAGGAAACAACTGTGTATGAAAAGTAAGTGAGTTAAGTAGAATCACCAGTTGTTCCAGAATGAGAAAAAGGAAAAAAATAGGACAAAACCAGGATGGATAATTTTAAAGTTTCAGAATGTTTGTGGAAAAAGAATTCTGTCTGTGGTAAAGTTGACTAAAATTGGAATGATTTTATTTAAGTTTTTAAAGCATGAGTTTTAATATCGAAAGTACATTGGTACAAAATTAGAATTTGGCTTTCTCTTTCTATTAAAAGGATAGAGTTACTCTGGACTATCGGTCTGATGTTCATAAAAGACTGTGAAAGGCTTTTTTTTTTTTTTTCACCTTTTGAGTAATCTACCTAGAAAGCAAAGATTTTGTCTTACTAAAATAATTTACTGTGCTTCACACTGTCTTTATCAAGTCTTTGATTACTTAAGAAAACCTAGTCTTCTCAGTGTTAAAAAAAAAAACTAAGTTTTGTTCACAACTATGTAACTTCCTGTATTTGCTTCTTTTAAAAAATTTTTTACTAACTTATTTTTTATTTTTTTATGAGGGAGATAATTAGGTTTACTTATTTATTTATTTTTTTTAGAGGAGGTACTGGGGATTGAACCCAGGACCTTGTTGATACTAAGCATATGCTCTACTACTTGAGCTTCCCCCTGTATTTGCTTTTAAAATCTTCTATTGTCACTTTGGTTAAATAATTAAGTATTGTTTAATAATGATCTGAGATCCTATTTAGTCATATGTTCAAACATTTTGACAACTTTGCCAAATCCAATTCTAAATGGAGTCGTTTTGATCTCAAAGTAACTGAGATTTCCCAGAGGGCCCCTGGAAAATCTCAAAGGATTTGTCTCTCACCTTGTAAAAGAGAGATGTTAAACTAATTAGGTTTATCTGGTATGTTAAACTACATGGGAAGCATTGTTCAAATAAGAAGTAATGACAAACCTTCTTAAGTTATGTATATGGATACATGTACCTAACATAGGTATTTCAGAAATTGTTTAAAGTTTCTAGAAATTTGTCAATATGCTCCTTGCCCGATTATTATCCTAAATTATTGTATGCCATTCAAATAACTACATTTCCTTATCAAATAAGTTCTTATCAAATATTTAATTATGGCCAATTTTTTAGTCTTTTTGTAATTTACAAACAGTTATTGTTTTACTCTGATGCTTTTGCAAAAGTGCTTCATCTTTAGAGAGATTCATGAAAAGGATAGATAGATCCTCTAGAACATAGGCTTCTGATAACTTTAATATCATAAAACTGAACTAGGTAAGAATTTTCAGAACTAGTGGAGAAACTAGATTCAAGCAGAACAAGAAGTAATAATATGGGATCAAATAAATGAATGAGAATAATTATAATTTTTTAATATTTTTTTCTTTGAAGTACAATTGGTTCCTTAATATTTTATTTTTCCAGATTTAAGGAAAGCCCTTTCTTTTCTCTTAAACTGTCTATGACTTACAATAATTTTGTAAAGTGCATCTCTAAACAGAATTGAAACATACTTTTTCTCCCTACTTGATCCCTTCAGAATTCAGAAACTAATTGAGTATTCTTATTTGCATGGCAATATAGCTATTTGTATAAGTTCAATAAGAATCTCTTCTCCTTATAACAGAACACAATTGGAAATATTGGTTATATTATGAAAGCTTTGACTGGAGTGTCATATTTGAGAACATGCATAAAATCAGATATGACAAGACAGTTTTAAGGAAGTAAAGTGGACTTTATGGAGCCAATAAAAGCCCCTTGGAAAACCCAGTCTGATACCTCAATTGCAGGGTTCCTGGCAGCCTTACCAGCTAAGCAAGAAGGGTTATTTCCCAGCAGGTCTTGGAACCTCAGGATATCCTGGGAGACTTCAAGAAGAGAGAGATTCACCCCAAAACATAGGTATTCCAGGTGAAGTCTGATGATGAGTTCTTGGCTTGGTTTTTTAGCCTGGAGAGGCTTTTAAAAATCCAAGAGTTTTAAAAATCCAAGATTTCTTATGAAAAAGAAGCAGATTCATAGATACAGAGAATAAAGTAGTGATTACCAGTGGGGAGAGGGGTGAAGGAGTGGGAGGTGCAAACTACTGGGTGTAAAATAGGCTATAAGGATGTATTGTGCAACAGAGGAATAGAGCCAATATTTTGTAATAACTGTAAATGGTATGTAACCTTTAAAATTGTATAAAAATTTTTAATTTTTTAAAATAAAAAATAAAAATAAAACAAAACAAAGCAAAAAAGATTCCTTATGAAAAATTCCAGCAAAGCATATTTTATAAGACCCTATATGGTCATTCACTATTCTTGGGGCACTTAAGTAAATAATAAGGCCCACTTAAAGGGACTAGATTTTTTTGTGAAGAAAGTAGTCTCACTGTGATTTTCTTTGATAGAAATGAGGGTTAGTTGGAGAAGAAAAATATATGTTTCAGTAGAAAATTTTAACACAACCCATGGATACCAGATTTTAGTCCTGTTCATTGTCTTTGGGGTTTTGCTATATATCTGTAAACCAAACTGGATCCTGAATCCTTCTAATTTTCTCAAATATCTGGCTAAAATTCCCCAAACTGAAGTTTCTAATTTCTTCCATTCTTCTGATTTAGAATCACTAAGAACAAAGACTGCCCTAGAACTTCTGGGTAGCCTCCTCACTATCCAGACTTGAACTTTGGGTCTACAGTCCCCAATTACAAAGGATTCCTCCAGACTCTTGGAAATGCACACCACTTGAAGCTCTAAAATTAAAACTGATTACAGAAGTTCCTCCCCAGAATCAGATCGTATCTTGTGGTAGACAGCTCTCTCAGGATCACAGATCAAAATCTTCACCTCTAGTATGAAAACTTTATTCCTTTTGCCTTTTCACTACTTGCTTTTGCTCTCTGTCAATGCATGCAAAGACAATGCTCCTTTACACTGGCAACTGTTGCTGAATCTACTGCTAAGGATAAGGCTGCACAGCAAAAAGTCCCTAGATTTTCTTGCTAAGGTGGGTTTAGATAATATAATTACTTTAGATTATTTATTGGCTAAACAAACAAAACAAATTCTAAGCCTGTAAATGCCTCAAGGTTATGAAATTAAAATGCTAAGGACAAAGAATCACAAACAGCCAACTAGACTTAAAGCTTTAATAATCAATAATTGCATTACTTCGCTTCTATTTTTTCTCTGTAAAATCTCTCCAAGCTCCTGTTGATGGAATGCTTCCAACCTGGTTTGGTGCTGCCCAATTTAAATCAACTTTTGCTCAGATAAACTCTGAACTTTTTTTTTAAAGTTATATGAGTCATGGATTTACCTTTATTTTAGTAATTCTTTGATAAATGTCTCTCTCCCCGACAAGATTATAAATTCCACGAGAGCAAGAACAGATCCATTTTTGTTCTCCATTATTGCATCTCTAGCATCTAGCACATTTAAAATAGACATTCAGTAAATATCTGTTAAATAAATGAGCAATTCTCAAATCCAATGACCTTTGCAATCATTGCCTGAAGATTCTGACCATGTTGACTCTGTCCATCTTATAATTCTTTTTAATATTGGATCCAATAACATTCTCCTAATTTTTCTCTAATCTTTTCTACTGCTTTTTGTTGGTCCTTAAATTTATTCCTCCTCTTTAAACTACCCATCACTGATGTTCCCCAAATACAATCCTGGCTTCTTTTCTCTTTCTACTTTATTTACTCTCCCTGGATAATTTCATATACAACTAAGACTTCTCCTCCTATTAATTCCATTGGCTTTTTTTCTAATTTAAATTCCATTGGCTTTTAAATCTACCAGTCAAGACCTTTTGCTTAAGATCTTGATGCATATTTCCAAATATCTACTGAGCTTTTCCACAATCATCTACCTCATACACAACATGTTCAGAACTGAACCCATCATCTTGCCACCAAACTTGTTTTCATGTATACCTGTGTTAATTAATACCAGTTGCCTAAGCCAGAAATTCTGAAATACTCAACCACTACCTAGCTAGCCCTCAACCCCATTTCCTGGAATTAGTCCCATCCTTCCCATTCCTCCTGGAGCTACCTCACTAATTTGGTTTAACCTACTTAATGGCCTCCAACTTAAATCCCTGAAGCTGGTCTTTCCATTTATCAGTGTATTTCTTATTCAAATGGTCCTCAAATTGTAGTCCCCAGTCTGATGACAGTCTCTAAATTGTTTGTTCTGTGACACAAAAAGATAAAGAGCTTGTATCAGAAGATCACTAAGAAAACCACATAGTTCAGCTGACTTTTTTTTTTCCGTAGTCATTCTTGCTCAATAAAGGAAGCAAAGCATTGCTCTGAATGCTGGAGCAAGCTCCTCTCTTTAGGCACTTGTAACGAACAGTTCATAGGCCAGCTGCTTTGAGCGTTTGCTGAGGCCACACTATCCCTAAAAGAATCTCACATTCTAATTTGATCATGCACCACCAGATCAAAGTATATGGTTCTCAACCCTCCATGGAGCTTGCCCTGCCCCTCTTCCCCTAGCCTGAATCAGGAGAGCCCTTTGTACTATGTGCTTACAACAATAAGAGCACCCATCATAATACTTTATAAATTTTATTCTCCTATTTCCTGCCATGTTCTATAAATTAAAGTTGAATAAATGACTAAATGAACAGATGAATAATTTATACAGGAAAATCTTACAGAACCAGATATGGTATAATTCTAGCCTGCAGGCTTTTAATTAAGTTAAAATATGCTAAGTATGTGCATATTTTAAAACAAATAGTTTATTAGTTTATTTCAAGGTGATTTTAGTCACATGACACACCATATACCCGATACAGAAAATTTTTCCATTAGTTTATACAGAAATTCTGACCTACTACAAATATTTTTGGCAGCAATTTCCCTAGACAACTTGCTGTCCAAATCAAACTTGGCACCCAAGATCCACTTCTACATCTACTTGGCCCAAAGATTACTGCATATGTCACTTGAAATCTAGTTTTTCAAGAAATTATCATGTTTTAAAAATTGTATGAGCATCCACTTTAGTCCCATGATAGGTAAATATGTGTAATTATGTGTGTGCTATATTCTTGGAGGAACAAGAAATGTGATTTATGTAAAACAAACACACCAAACCCACCTCCACCCCTCCGCAAAAAAAGAGAAAAAGAAATACATCTAATCATTCTGTACATGGAGTGATGTGAATATTTCCAAAGCAACAGGTTGGCAATGTACTTCCCTGTCCTGTTTACAGTTTCAGCTGCTGATGAAGCTTGCCACCATCTTCAGTTCAATTATTTATACCTATGACTTGCAGTTATCTTTGATGCATAGGTAACACATTAAAAAGAAACAGTATTTGTTCTATCTTCTCTCCCATTCTTCTTCTTTCTATCCTATATGAGAACTAAGAAGTGGCAATTCAGCTTTGCCTGTTCAACAATGTTTTGGCCTGTTCAGTAGGGAATGTGTATCTGGGATAAATCCTACAGGTAGACGTGGGGAAGCTAGCTCCTCACGAATGAGATCTTTGCAAATGGTTTTGTGATTTGTTTGGGGAGCTGCATATGTCCTAATTGTCAAATACCTTTCTATACTACTATAAGTGGAGGAATGCATTATTTAATATTTCTGGTTTAGGATAATTTGCTATTTTTTCATTATCTTGGGCCCTAATCATCTCCAAAATCAAGTAAACAAGAGTTAACATTTTATTACTTTTTGGCCCATTCTACTTCTTGAATTATAAGTCACATTTATTTCATATATTAAGAGTTTATAAACTGAGATATGTCTGAAGAGCAATGTGTACACAAATGTGGCAGTTTTTATACTGGTGATGTCTAATAAGTAATGATATCTTAAACTTAATGAAAAGCCATATTAAATTCATAAAGAAGCAGCAAATAGTGGTTACTGACAAACAAGTACACTGATGTCAAGTAACTAATTTTTTTATGTCCTTTATAAAAGCATCCAATTTGCTGCTCATCAATATCATATTCATTTCCACTAATGCAATACGTGATATTCAGTTTGTTATAGTGAGTTCTTCAGGAGTAAGAGTGATGCTTTATCGCTTGGTGTCCATATACCCTAGTGAACAACTTGCATACGTTAAGCTCTAAAAAAACTCTGCTGAATGAATATAATTATCATGCACTAGTAAATTACAGTAGTACCTAAGTTTCACAACCCTCTAAGCAAGGAATCTCTAAGCAAGGATTCAACTGAATTACAAGACTTTCAGACTCTCACAAAATATTCCTCCAAATTGTTATGAAATTCCCCACCTAGCGTTTAGCCTTATAGTCAATACTAGGAGCATATGTCAGGGAGGAAAAAAAGAGAAATTAGGAGACGTCTCTTTTCTAAACCCCAGATTTCTGTTGCACAGATCCAGGAATAGAAGAAAGGGCAGATTTGGTTTTATTTTTATATGTTCTTTTTCCATAAACTTCAGTTTAAAAGGAACTGAGAAATGATCATATCTAACCAATAACTTTGAAGAAACTATGCCTCATAATTAACATGATTTGTCTAAATTCATACCATTTCTTAAGTGGCAGGCCTGGACTAGACTTCTGCCTACTGACTCCAAGGCCAACACTTCATCCACAACAGTTCTCCCAAAGGAAAGCACCACTTCCTTGTGCCAAAGGTTACAAAGTCCTTCCGCTCAGTAACAAGTCAATCTTAATGTGATGCCACACACAGACTATCCCTAAAGCTCCGTATCATCAAAGGGCAGGTTAAGCTGTATTTGCTGTCAGCTCAACTTAACAATTATTTTCCTATTTTAACAATGTACCCACCTCTTCAACCCAGGGCTTTTCCTTGCAACTTTTCTAGGTCTAGTTGAAATCATCTCTGAAATTTTGGATGTTAGACTCTTGAGAAAACTTTTACTTTATTTATGTTAGCTTCTTGTGCAATGCTATTTACTTTTTGCCAGTGTAGTTTTATTATCATTTTATACTGTTTTAGCTTCAATCTGTAATCTTTCCCGGCCCTCATCTGCATTTTGTATTTCATTCCTCACATGTTTTATTTTTCTTTCCCTGTATTATTATATGTGATTTAGTCACTTTAAAACTTGAAAAACAAAATTAATGAATATTTCTGATGGCCATGTCTTTTTGTACTTTCAATTTTGACCTCCTGAGGCTTCTCCCTTGACTTTATATCTAAGTATCGCCTTTCTTTTTACTGTTTTCTCCACTTTAATTTGGTAATCATCATCTGAAGTTTTACTTTTCTGGGTCTCACTTGATTCCCAATTACTATCTAACTGAATTATGATGCCTGTCACTCTGTTAAGCAGTCCCTTATGTTTACATCACCGATCATTTCCTCTGTGTTACTCAAAAGACAGACATAACTCGCTTTCTTTCTTGTTTGTTCCTTCAAAGTTCATATTGGATAACAAACCAGTTCCCTACCATGTACACAAACATGGAGTTAAACTGATTTCTTTTAATGTCCTGTGGGCCAGTTTATGTCCAAAAAGGTGAACACTTCCATAGCCCCTTATTTATCCTTTTCGTAAACTATTTTCTTGTTTTTCAATTTCCTCAGACAGCATTAGCCACATTCCTCATATCAGTTTACTCTATAACTAAATTTAATTTTGAGTTGCTTAACAATGATACTACAGTTCTTTAAAGGTCTTCTCACTCTCTCAATTACCCCCAAACTTCACTTGGTTAGAAATTTGTATCTCCAAATAGGGTGAAATAGTCAGATCTTGTTATAGAGGAGTGGGGCTTGTGGGGGAGGGGGAGGAATGCACACTCAATAAAGTGTAGATGAATCTGAAAAACTAAGCTTTCATCAAGTTTTATATACAAGTGGAATTTCTAAATTGCCTGAAAGCGGTTTCTTCTCATAAGCTGCTTCTGGATGGGAATTAGGAGTCCTGGGCAGTAGTCGTCTCCAACGTTAATTACTGCATGACTTTGAAACAATTTCTTAACGTCTATGTCCTATTCTGTAAATATGACTTTCCTTGTGATGTCATTAAGGCTAATAATTTACTCAGCAATGATTTTCTCAGGGACTGTGCAAAGTAAACCCAAGTCTGTCTTAAACCACATCATCACAAATTCTGAATAAATCAGATCTGAATTAATGAATTTGAACTCTATTTCTAAATTTTGAGACCTAGTGACACAGGACTCACTTATTTAAACCAATTAAGAAGAAAAAGGAAGTGGAAAAAGAGATCATGCATGTCTCTAATAGCCAAATGAATAGGAAAGAGCAGGGCCATGGATGATCACAAACAGTAGACAATCCAAAAACTTACTTTTGAAGTTTTCTTTTTTAATTTGAATACACACAACTGTAGTATTTCAAACAAGCTTAAATGAAATCATCCTGTAAAGATGTTAATTAGTGTTTTCTTCCTCTAACCCTCACTTTATATTCAAACAGGCTTAATCATTCTTCAAATTAATACAGAATTCAGCAGTATTCTTGGCACTCTGCAAGTTTGTTAACACACATCTTTCCTAAGGTAGGGAAATAATTGTTTTTATTTTAATGCTATTATTAAGATTTAATAAACATGTTGTATCAACTCAATACTTAAATGTAGAAGGTGACAGTACTTAAAAAAGTTCAAAGTATTTGAGCATTACATACTAATAGATAAGGAAGTGTTGAATATGTTTGTTTTTTTCTATAGATGGAAGTACAAGACCCCAAAACAGAAAAATTAGTAGAGAAATAAAGATAACAGTGGATATCTTTTTTCCAACTTTGTAGAGGCATAACTGACGAATAAAATTGTATGTATTTAAGGTGTACAATGCGCTGATTTGACATGCGTACATGTGAAGTGATTCCCACAATCAAGCTAATTAACACATCCATCACCTCACATAGTTGTGTGTGTGTGAACACTTGAGATCCACTCTTTAAGCAAATTTCAAGTATACAGAACAGTGTTATTAGCTATAGTCACCATGCTACATATAGATCCCCAGAAGTCACTAATCTTATAAGCTGAAAATTTGTACTCATTCACCAAAATCTCCCCATTTCCTACATACTCCAGCTCCTGGTAATTAGCATTCTACTGTCTGTTTTTATGAGTTCAATTCTTTTAAAGTTCATACAAAAGTGAGATCATACAGTATTAGTCATTCTATAATCACCACATCTCTACACTCAAACGTAATTACATCACAAATATTCTCTTATGTTCTGAAATAGAATGAATTCTGATAATGAAATCATACAATTGAAATGGAATGGACGGTAGGTTAATTTTTTGATTCACATTTTGTTATACCTCCAGGAGATTTAGACATTCTCAGTATACAAAGGATAGGATCTCACCAAACAGTATTTTCATTGTGCCAATTATTAGAATCTCACCAATATCAGACCTTGGAATTAGCACATCACCACAAACATGAAATGAAACCATAAGAAAAGCTTAGAACTATCATTGGATCTTGGTCACAAGGATGCAAGATGTCAAACAGATTATTCTTATGTGACAATACATTTTAGGGAGCTTAAAGGTTGTTACTTTGAGAACTAAGTTAGGAATGAAATAGGATCTATGAGCCTTGCAGAAAGCTGAATTGTATAAGTTTCACTATTTTAAGTTTTCTCTATTCTTTTTTTTTTTCTTCCTAAAATTTTATAAAAATTCTAGTCCACCTAATCCTGGGCTACTGGGGAAGCGAGGAGAAGGATTTTAGTCTAGGCTTGAATCAGAGATTTAAGGGGGAAGTAATAAACAAAAGGTATTAAAAGAGGATTGATACCAGGACTCAGAGTAAGAGAACCATGAGGAGACAGTGAACCTGGGCTGGGAGGCAGGGAAAGAGTGAGGTCACCTGTTTTCATAAAGTTTAGAGAACAAGATAACCCTTCTAGCCTCCTGCGAAATTCATCTTTAATTTTAGATAAATACCATGAAAAAATCACGATTAGGAGAAAATAATTTTAACCCAAAAATCATGGGCTTTCAAATAATTTAAGCAAAATTTTTTTAATATCTGATTTTAAAGAAGGATATAAAGCTCAAAATTCCAATTTATCACCAATAGTTTAAATTATATACATGAACTGTCATAAATACTCAACTAGTGATTATGCAAAAGGCTCGTTGATATAGTGATCAAAACCACCTAAAGAACAGATATTGAGTGTCCTGAGAAAAATATTTGGACATAGTCATAAAAACAATAAAGCAGTCTTTCGACATGGGACTTCTTTTATTGCAATCTCCTACATGTCAATGAATTTAATACTTAGAAATAGGTAAAAGATAGATGAAGATTAGATGGACAGATAAATAGACAGATATAAAGAGAAATAACCTCTCAAAGAGAATATCTTTTTTTATTGTGGTTTAAAAAAAAAAAAAACCTAACATGAGGTCTACCTTCTTAACAAATGTTTAAGTGTTCATTACAGTCTTGTGCACAGCAGATCTTCAAAAGGAATACTTTAACATAGATTGAACTCTTGTAGGACCAAGTATATGTATTTAATATACATTTCATATTTCTTAACTCTAAGAGTTAAGAAATTCAATTCTAATGCAGAACAGCTTTTTCTCTAACCTGAACCATAGTTGAAAACTCAAAAAAAAATCTCTCTCTCTTTACATATATATATATATATATATATATATATATATATATATATATATATATATATATATATATTTCCTTCCTTATAGAAAAATAAAATACATTATTAAAGACTCATCTAATACAGTTTAAAGATTACATTACACTTACATAAGACTTATTTGGATTTCCAAATCAGTACATGTGAGTTGAGAACATTTTGAAGAGTTTTACTTTTCACTGGAGTACTAACACATGACTAAAAATTCAGAGTTCATTGATTCCAAAAAGATTCATCTCTTAATATACTTGTTAGAAATCCCTTTTTTTCAATCTCTGAGTTAATCTTTTGCTCTGATAATGAACACATTTCTTAGAAAACGAATGGTAAATGATATATTTCACAAACTTAGTATCAGTATTTCTTCCAATTTCAGATTTTTTTTCACTTTTAAAAAGTGTGCTATTTTGAAACATACGTTTTCACTGATCTAAATTCACTTTTTTAGCTACATTTAGTAGCACTGTTGGCATAAAAGTTGGTTTTAACTCTCATTAGTCTTTAAGGCATCAGGTAACTCCATCTTCTATGTTCCCTCTTAAGACATCTTAAGATAAGAAGATTCAAAGCTAATTTTACCATCACCATCACTCCAAATGTTAGAGATTTGTGTTTTCATTTAACTTCACATAACACAAACTCTTCTGGTAATTAGCTTCAATGTCAGAGAGAATCTATAATATTGATAAACTGCTTAACCCGTTCAGTCCCTAGTGACCATTTAGTGTACTCAAGAATCACCTATTAAGAGAATGTTCATCAAATAATACTGTCCCAAAGTCCCTAAATGAATTTCAGACCTTGACCATTTCAGACTAATTAAATGGAAAGGAGGAAGCTAGCAATCTGGGAAACTGAGCTTGCTAGACAGTCTTAGATATAAAACGGTACAATTATAAAATTTCAACAATCAGCCTCTAGACTCTAGAGATTTCAAAACAATTTGAAGCATCCTATTCTAAATCTGCTTTTGTAATAAGAAAACTGTATTTCTGGTTCTCTGTTCACTTTACCCTATAAATCATTCATATTTTGTTTTTTAGGGAATTCTACCCACCTAGTTGATTACCAAAACAGCATTCAATTTGCAACAGAACTTTGCCTTTCTGCACATACTCCTTTTGAAGAAACAATTACACATTTGGGAATAAGAAATTGGTCCTTTATACCCATTTGACCTTCTCTAAGAGTTTCTGGCAGATAGCCAGTAAGAATTAAATGGCTAACCCATAATTTCTATTGCAGATTTCTGAGTTCATTTAGCTTATTCTTATCTTTTCCCTTGAATAAAATTGTTAAAAGGCATAAAATGTTAAAGGAAAGGAAAATTAAAGCCAAGTCCCTAAAGGCCAAATAGAGTACAGTAATCATGTTTTAATATATTAAGATATATTTATTCATTCATTCATTCATTCATCTAATGTCTACTGAACACCTATTATTCCCAAGGTACTATTCCAGGTACTGACAATAAAAGGTAAACAAGGCAATAATGTAATCTCTACTGTAATGGAGCTTATATTCTAGTAGAGGAGATAAACAACAAAAACTAAGCAAATAAATAAACAAGACAACTCCAGATAAAATAGCTCCAACTGTTTAACATATCACTGCAAATAAACATATATACATAAATATAAAAACACATATCACCATATATTAAGATAAACATGTACAAAAGATTGATATCTATCATTTTGAATGACTAGGACAGCATTTCCATCAAGTATTTGTAACCAAGGAAATGGCACTGGTTCTCAGAACAAAAATGTTTAAGGGAAATAATTCAGCAAAACATTTCTAAAAAGAAGAAAAAGTAAAATTGAGAATTTTTCTCCAGATCCATTCAGTTCTTTAGATGATGCTTTAAATATACATGCCCATTTATAAGACTAGTCAGTGAGGCAACAGCATAGCTAATGACAGGATTATCACATCTACTCAAAATCCAACTAAACTTAGATTCATTTTACTTTACTCATTCAAAAGCCAGATAGTGACTGTTCAAAGTTCAACCCTTCACCTTCTCTGTCAAGTCATCATTGGCAAAGCATCTGTCATGTTCCATGAAATGAAAGAGTGGACCTGAGCCAAATTCACCTCTCCTAGTTATTTCTATGGTTAGCAAGATAAGAAACAAAATGCAAAGAGAAGGTGAGAATGAATAGACTCATTATTAACCTTCTCTTTACTTGCTAACAATTAGTGGAAAACCTTAATGCAACATAAGCTTTTGAGTATGTAATAACAGTCTTCTATTAGGTGATACACTGGAGGTGGCTCATATCAGCTTACAAAATCTAATAGTTAAATTTTCAGGAATTTGGTCATCTGCTGACATCATGTTGGTAGCTTGAATCAGCCACAGTGGGAGTGTTTACACCATAGAAATTGATAAACACAAAAATTAGGACTCTTTTTTTCACTTTTAAGATTTAGTTGTGAAATATTTACCATTGCCTCCATTTATCAGTAATAATCAGCAATAATCATATTAAAAGCTATCATTTTTCAAGCCTAACTTAAAAATTCAGCATGCTGAGGATATGTTAAGTAACATGCTAAATCCACATCTTAATTTAATCCTCACAATAACCACTTGTGATAAGATTATCATTAACTTAATTTTACAAATGAGAACATTGAGACATAGGAAGATTAAATAAAATCCCCCAGTGTCACATAGCTAGATAATTGCAAAGCCAAGACTCAGTTCTTTAGGTTCTAGAACTCTTACTCTTAACCTAAACAAATAAACTGAGCTCTACAGAGAAGTAGGCCCTGAGTTCCTTTTCTTTACTTTACTCCAGGGCTGGATACTGGACCTCCGAACACATCATTGACACTGTTGATTATTCATCAAAAGCCACCACCCACCAACGTACACTTCTTCATTGGCTGATAGAACCCTATCTGGTTGATAGCAATATTCTCGGGGAAGATGTTTAGATTTTTAAGTAATTTTACTCTACAGTGCAGCTTATTCCTCATCTTCCCATAAACCTTCAGTAAAGACCTATTAACCTTCAGTACTTCTGGAGTCATATTTGATTCTGTGTGGGGTTTTTTTTCAATATGGCAAAATACAATGTTGGCCAAACAGTTGATGTAGGGAAAGATCAGAGAATGTTTAGGAAAAAAAAGTCTCTAATGTACAAGATTTACATAATTAAAAATAACAATCCTGTTGTTTAAGAGACCAGTGTTGGGGATTGTTAATTTTGCTGTCAGTAAATCTATTAGAAGAAAAATAAACCTAAAAGTTCTGGAGAAGAGAGAATAAGTCAAGAAACAGGGATAGACCATGAAAATATGGTCCTAATACCTTAGAACCCAAACCAATAGAGAGATCTCCTACCTAGAAGAATCTTTATTTATAATATTAAAATATATCACATATCTCCCTGACCCATTCCTACCTTAGCTTCATTCTCATCCTATCCTCTCTATATGCTTGTTTTCCTCACGTATTATTATTATTATTATTAATCATCTGTATATCATTGTAGCAACATTTAACTATGTTTGAAGTATACAGTTCAACCTTAAAATCCTTGAACATCTTGAAGACAATATTACCAATTACCTCATCTTGATGCTTCTATTTGAATATATTGGAAATGTTGACCAAAAGAAGCTTGCAATTCAATCTCAAAAAATATTTATTATGAAGTTTTTTGATATATGAGCCTATTTATAAGTTTGCTTTTAAAAGTATGAATATTTTATTGATGCTATATTAAACAGTTCTGACCTCCTAATATAATAGTATTCTTAAAAATAACAAAATATCATACATAGCATAAAAATCACGTGACAGTGACTTAAATGATGAATCCAACTTCCCTTATACAACTTTCAAATGAAAAAAATTTTGTTCACAGGCACAAAGCTGTATTCAGTATATCCTAATAAGAAGCAAAATGGAGAGAGTTATATCAAGCCATTAAAGGTTATTAAACAATTTATTTGAAATTAGCTTATCAGATTAAATAACCAACACTAACAGAACCTCAGCAACCAGAGAACAAGGCAACTATATTTTTATGGAATAAGAAAATTTTAGCTACCTAGTACCAACCTTACAGCTTGGCCAAGGGATATCCTAGAAACATCATAACCAGCACAATATAAACTTTGGAAAAATGTAAATGCCAAATCAGTATTTCGATTACCTATTTTTTTACATCAAGCTAAATTTTCATAGTTCCTTCCTGCCATAAAAACATTTCCTCTGAGTAATAACATGTTTCCTTATGATTCATAATTATTTCTAACATTTTACATTAATTATCTGCTATAGTAAGGAAACCCTTCAAAGGGAGATACCTAAAATGCCTCCTCAAGAACATTATTTTAAACTATTAACACCTGTTGTCTCTGGTTGATTTTTTTTTCTTCCCTTCACCTACTATTCTATATTTTTTCAAACTTTCTATAACTTCCAAATAAAATTTTTAAATAGCCTTAAAGTAACTTATGGGGGAAATAATGCTGTATTTACATTTATTCCTATGCTCATTTGTGTGGATACAGAAAAGTGCTCAAGGATTTGAAAACCATAGATTCACTAGTATAATCAAATTTGCAAAGCACTCCACTGAGGCAAAGAAACACATTTTTTTCAAGCAGCAAACCTAATTCAGTGTTTTTAGGTAGTAAATTAAGTGTGCCTTAGCTGACCCTTAGAATATATTTATTTTCCATCTTCAATACTAGAATATGGTTTTGAACAATATTTTATTAATTTCTTTCCAAAACTTCTTTTATCTTTAATCATGTGGAATTTAACTTCAAAAGGAAATTTGAAAGCATTTTTCAGATGCTTTGATAGGTTGTATCTGTCCCCTTTATAGCTTTTGACTGACGGCACATACCCCAACACACATAAGTGGTACACATTTTATTTAAATTTTTACTCTATTAACAAAGCTTGAGGAAGTTTAATTACCCTTTTAAACTGGTAACACTGGGACTTTTCTGCCTAGAAATAAGAATAATCCATATCCTCTATTTTCACAGGAAGAGAATTTTTAACTTGACTCTAATTTGTCGTCAGTTCAAATCCTGATTTTTCTTCTTTCACAAAGAAAAATGTAGTAGCAGCCATTGGGAAGTAAAATAGCATATCAATTCAAAACACTCTCATTCTTTTCATTCTTAGATTTATTACTTTTTCTTCCTAGAGATCTTGTAACTAATAGAAAAATTTAACATTTGGCTATAAAGTACCAATTTTCATTCAAAGCTCAAAGAAAATGTGCAACACCTTGTTCACCAGATATTAATAGCTAGTTGAAAATGAACTTTTGCAATGAGTCTACTTTCCATTTTCAGCTCCCACCAAAACTGTACACTGATAGCTAGACTCATTGCTGGGCACATGGAAAGACTTATTTGACAGTCATCTTTTATTAAGAACTGTTTTCACTGCTCGGATATTTATATGAATATCTTTTGTATACTGCCAATATACAACCACTAAGTGACGCTGTCCATAATAAAAGATACTGATAAACAGAGATAGAGATACAAATTTTTCTTTGTCTTGGGCTTAAATCTCTAAGTAACTCTTCAAATAAAAACATGTTTTAAGTTTTTTTCTGCCTGCAAAGACTGAACAAGTCCAAATCTCCACTTTTATATCCCCTAGTGTCTACGCACCAAATTTCAAATTATTTTATTTAAAAATATGTATGAAGGAGTACCACTAGCAAGTAATCAAGAGCTTTTAGTTGTGCAGTTTGGTGCAGCCATTATGGAAAACAGTATGGAGATTTCTCAAAAAACTAAAAATAGACACACCATATGATCCAGCAATCCCATTTCTGGACATATACCCAGAGGGAACTTTAATTTGAAAAGATACATGCATCCCAATGTTCATAGCAGCACTATATACAACGGCCAAGACATGGAAACAACCTAAATGGCCATCAACAGATGACTGGATAAAAAGTTGTGGTATATTTATACAATGGGATACTACTCAGCCATAAAAAAAGAATAAAATAATGCCATTTGCAGCAACACGGATGAACCTGGAGATTGTCATTTTAAGTGAAGTAAGCCAGAAAGAGAAAGAAAATACAATATGATATCACTTATATGTGGAATCTAAAAAAAAAAAGACAAATGAACTTTTTTACAAAACAGAAACAGACTCACAGACATAGAAAGCAAACTTATGGTTACTGGAGGGGCAGGGGGTGGGAAGGGATAAATTGGAAGTTTGAGATTTGCAGATACTAACTACTATATATAAAAATAGATAAACAACAAGTTTATACTGTATAGCACTGGGAACTATATTCAATATCTTGCAGTAAAGTATAATGAAAAAGAATATGAAAACAAATATATGTATGCGTATGTATGACTAACTATTACACTGTTCACCAGAAATTGACACAACATTGTAAACTGACTATACTTCAATTTTAAAAAATTAGGAAAAAAATCTAAATAAAATCTTTACAAATAGACTATAAATGTTAAGGGTTTCCTATCTCTTTAGTTGATAAGACAAAAAACACTTTTTTAAACTTCATGAAATTTCCATCAGCTAAAAACTACCCTTTTCCCCCATACCTACTTAGCCAATAATTAAGCCAACCAACCTATATGTGGCCTTTTCCATTGGTTAATTAAGTCAAAGGAGTTTCCAAAGTATAAAGTCTCCAAGAATTTTGTGCCATGGAAAAGCAGGTCTTTCCAGACAAATATCTAGCTTCTCCTTTCATTTTATCCTAGACAATGTAAATTTTGTATAACCTATCTTCTTTGCCCTTTTAGTCAACTGACAGGGAGTTAAAGTTTGTACTCAACTGCAATAATTACCTCAAATCAGGTACCTGAAGAAATTGTTTTTCAACCGCTTCTAAAATTGAGGTCTTAGGAAGGCTGTGCTTCAAGCAGCCCTGAGAAATCTGAAATTTTATACAAATTTTTTCTAGGATAAAGGCCCATCTCTTCCACCAAAATCTCAAAATAGTTTATGACAACTCTCCCCAGCTGTTATAAATCACTGCCCTAAACGGTTTTTAAGCTCTTGGTTTTCTTATTTCTTCTCAAATTCTCGTTATTTTCTAGCTACTATTGAGGCATAACAAATTATTACAAAACTTAGCGACTTAAAACAACATTTTACTACGCCTCACCGTTTCTTTGAGGTGAGAATTCAGAAATGACTTGGTTCTGGCTCCGGGGTGTCTTAGGTGGTTGCAGTGAGATGGTAACAGAAGCGTAAACATCAGAAGATTAAAGACCTTGAGGGCTGGCCAGGCATTTCTGTCTCTTCATGGAGCCTCAGCGTCTCGCCCTATGGTTTTTCCACAGGGCTTAATTTGAGCTTCTTCACATGCAGGCCCAAGGCAGTCAGACCACGTACCTGACTGCTGACGGCTGTGAGAAAAAGTAGAGCATTCCTCCCTTATCGGCGGTTTCAGTTACCCACAGTCCGAAAATATTAAGTGGAAAATTCCAGAAATAAACAATTTCTAAGTTTTAAATTGCGCGCCTTCTGAGTGACGTGCCGAAGTCTCGCGCTGTCTTGCTTTGTCCCGCGAGACTTGAATCATCTCGGCGTCCGGCAAATCTCTTGCACCTCAGTTATCAACTATCGCGGCATCTCAGTTCCTGAGTTTAAGGAGTCGCTAACGGCACCAAAGCGCAAGAGTAGAAACATTGCCAATTCAGATATGCCAAAGACAAGACGTAAAGTGCTTCCTTTAAGCGAAAAGGTGAAAGTTCTCAACTTAATAAGGAAAGAAAAATCTGCGTATGGGAACATTGCTAAGATCTACGGTAAGAACAATTTTTCTATTGGTGCAGTTATGAAGAAGGAAAAAGAAATGTGTGCTGCTTTTGCTGTCGCACTTAAGATTATAGGAAGTTGCAACCACAGTGCGTGATAAGTGTTTCATTAAGATGGAAAAGGCATTAAATTCGTACAAGATGTTTTCAGAGATCACATTCACGTAACTTTTATTACAGTACCTTGATGTAATTCTTCTATTTTGTTGTTATTTTTGTTAATCTCTTACCATGCCTAAGTTATAAATTAAACTTTATCATAGGTGTGTATGTATAGTTAAAAAAAATAGTATATATAGGGTTTGGTACTATCCACACTTTCAGTCATCCACTGGGGATCTTAGGACACACCCCCACAACTCTATTCATTGAAGCAGTCACAAAAGTCCAGTCACCCAGTTCTAAAAAGATTCCATCTCTTGATGGGAAGAGTGACAAAGAATGTGTGGACACTGTAAAACCATGACATTTTGGATATGTGTGCATTATGAATTATTGATAGTAGGTAATGGCAATTGTCTGTGTAATTTAGGACCAAATTAAAAATCTCTTTGGATTCCACATTATGTCAAATAATAATATTATGCCTTATGGCTTTTAATAAATATAGTCTGCAATAGCTGTGACTAATTTGGATATTCAGATTGTAAATATCTCCCTCTCAGTAATTATATATATTATTGTTGTACGATTTTCATAAAAATGACAGATCCTACTCTAATCAAGAGTAATTGTACCCTGATTTATCTTTTGTATCCAGATTTTAACTATAAGGTTTTCTCAAAGCTGGATGCTCCTATATCATAACCTAGAGGGTGGCACAGTTTTGGCAAATTTTCTGGGTGAATGATTATGCTAATGTAAATTAAAACTTTTTGGTCATGAGTTATTAATTTGTTTATTGATAAAAAATTTAAATTTAGCATATGATTAACAGTTCTGAAATCCTTAGCCAAATTTCTGAGCTACACTAGAAACCATGAGAATATTCTATAACCAACTATTTGTAAAATTCAGTCATTTATTCTTCAGATAGTTAACCTCAACTCACTATGCACAGCATTTAAACACATTCTTAGACAAATAACATATCATCACACAACATAATATATACTATGTTTTAAAATACAAAATATTGTAAACCTGATGATGACACAACATTTTAAACTGACTATACTTCAATAAGTGTGTGTACACACACACACATATATACACATACACACACAGAGAAAAAGAAAAAAAAGAGCACATGAGAATCTGAATCAGGCCTATTGCCTATACAGCTTAGCTGTAAGAAAAACCTTCAGTCCTAAAACAAACACATTTCAGTCATTCTGAGTTTCCTCAATAACCCATTTATTACCTTTTAAACATTAATTTATTTAAAACTGTTGTTTAGCATATTTTCATTCTACAATTTATTCCCTAAATCCTTACTGCTATATTCATGGTGATATACCTTTTTTCTCCTAAAGCTTATCTCCTTTACTCTTCAAGGAGTTTCCCCACTTTTAATACATTGAAATGCAGAAATGCAGTAAACCTGTCACTTCCTACTAATCCACCTCCACTTCAACTTTACTCGCTTCAAGCATGAGCCCCACGGATACTCATCCTAATCTTTCCAGCCCATCTTCATCAATTTGTTTCCTCCCCATGTTCATTCTTTTTAACTGATGTAAGTGCTCCCTCCCCTTCCCACCACCATCTCCAACAACACAGCAGACTCCTAAGGCTCAGAATTGAACATGGAACCATTTGAGACAGTGAGATAACATTTTCTGTCTATTTCCAAAACACTTTCAGCAAGTTATAAATTAAATTTTCCATGTGTTCTTAAATTTCAGTGGAATGATACAGAATCCACAGCCAGGAAAGGACAGAGACTAGAGATTCATCAAGATACAGGTAATGTCCTGGTGCTTACTTCAGTACACTGAAGGCCAAGAAAACCTACGTCCCCATAGTTGGCATTCCATTACAGCATTCCATCACTAATCACTATCCTACTAATGCTCTGTTGCTGTAACTCATGATCAACTGCATGAAGCCAGAAACACCTCCAATAACATAGTCCATGTGGCTCTTGGGATATGAATGAAAAAACAAGATAATTCTAAACAAGCTCTTTAGAACATGTGCAGATATGGAAGAAACAGGCCCATCAGGGCAGGGTTATTGTCTTATTTATCTGTGTGTCCACAGCATCCAGGGTAACTGGGATCATCATAGTCTTAAATACGTATTGAATGTTGAATTTGTTAATTATTAGACAATCATACAACTTTATAACAAAAACAAACCTTAGAAATCATCTAAACGAACCTCTTAATTTACAAAGAAATTGAAATCTAGAGACTTCATCTTGGCAAAGCCTTGGGAACTTGCCCAAAATTTAATAGCTAGATAGCTGACATAGAAATTAATCATTTTTCCATAACAGTACACTTTGTTCTATGAATTCTCTAAAAACCCTCTTTGTTTTTACAACACTTTAAAGAGATAATTTTCCAGGGAATAAATATTCACACTTTACAGCCTAAAAAATAAGCTCAGTTGATAAAACATATTAACTCAGTTGACTCTTTCCTCAGTCTCACACATGTTGTAATTGCTGGTATGAAATTTGGTTGGTGTTCTTGCCCCAGCTCCTGCCCCCATGCAGTGTCCTGAACCAACTGTTATACTTAATCCAGCTTTGTTTGAGTCTAATGTTGTTACGCTCAGCTACTTTATGTATTACTAATTTTGTAATATGTTAAGACTGATGAAGCCACTGAAATGTCATAATGTGAACTACAGTAGAAATTCACGAACAGAATTTATTTACAAACCCATTGGTGCAAAGACTGACACTCGTTGCTATTACATAGGGTTCCTGTGCAGATAATTCTCTGCCTTGAAAGGGAATCGTTTGGGGAGCAATTAATTCAAACCACTTGAAAAACTGAGATTGCACAGAAACTCATTTCAATGCCTGACATGAGTCTGTGTGTACCCTTTCTACTCCCACTAGCCTCACTGCCATTTGATTCTCGCCCAGCTTGACTCTTTTCTATGTGTGTCAACAAGAGGTGCATGGGAGAGAAAGAGATGTGGAATTACAAGCCTAGAAAGGGAATTTGAATCCCTTGTCCTTTGTATACTGCTCCTGACTACAGTGTCTGCAAACCACAACGCCAACATCTGGGAAATAGAATTAACAGCACTGAAAAAAGCCTCCATATGTCACATAGCCCCATCTTTTGTGCCCAAGTCAGACGGTCCCTAATGATAACAAACAATTAACATCTCCAAGGAAAAGAGCTGCTATAACCTCCTTTGGTATCTATCATGCTAACTATGATAAACTGATGGAGTGAGTGTGTTATAGGCCACGTTCTCATGATCCAGATGGCTCTCTCTATTACACAGTGGAATTCTCCCATAGATGTCAACAGAACAAGAGTGTGGATGTCTTTTCAGAGTCATATGCAAGAAGATACACAATCTGGCTTGTGCAGGAGTTGTTAAGGGAGAACAGAAGAACGAGGAGGAATGGAGATATGGGGAAGGGAGGCTTTGACTGCTCAAACATTCATTTTTCCATGATATCAACATTTAAAGACTGCCCTTGCCTTGCTCAGCAAACACCATTGGAAGGCATCTGTATAAAATGAAGACAAAAGTTGACCTTTTTGCAGAGATGCTACATCTGAGAGATGATAAGTCGCAGCCAAACTCCTCACATCCTGGCCGTTTATTGGTAAAACACCAGATGCAAAATGAATCAGAAGTCTCATTCCTCTATTGGAATACCAATAGATTCTACGTCCTTAAATTTGAGGGTTTAGCCAACATAGTTTCTTAGAAATAAAGAATAACCGTCTGAGTTTTAGTCAGTATGACAATGAGGGTAGCTTCCTCAATGGAAAACAGATAACCATACTTATAACTCAGGTTAAAAAATAAGTATATTATTGTTTGCGTCCTTGATATGAAAGGAAAAACAAACATTGAGTACCATTTATTTTTGAACTGTGCAATTCTATGAGGCAAGTACTGTTACCTCTCTTTCACATAAAGGGAAATTGCACAATTGGCAAGTAAGATAGTGTCCAGATTCAAAATCTGGAGTTTCTCGTTATAAAACCACATGGTCTTTCCATTGAGCCACAGAGAAAAAGAAAAATATTTTTATCTTCTTATTTCTCCTGTAAACAACAGAGCTATGCTCTAGTGAAAAATAATTTCTTAAAATTTGTGATTAATGGGAACTTACTTTTTTTAGATGATTCATTAAACAAACAAACAAAAAACAAAGTTTAGATTTACTCTTTGTGATATTTGAAGTATGTTATCTACCTAAGTCATTATGTTATGCCTGTGCTGCCTTGGTCAAGACCTTATTCTTAAAAGATCTCTGTATTCTCTCTCACCACCCTACCTCTCACATGGACTTTGGAATGATAATCAGCCTGGAAAGAGAAAGAAAGGGAGGCAGAAATTTCCCTAGGTGAATTTCTACCATATGAGAAGCAAGCAGTTAATAGAATTTAACACTGTATCATATATTATAGTTATTCAAATACATGTCTTAGATCTCCTATACTTCCATAAGCCTTTTGTAAGCAGGAGCCACACCTTACTCATTCATAGATTCCCAGAGGAGGCTCAAGTAATCTTTTGAATGAATTCATTTCAGGCAGATACCTCTACAAAGATTGGTTGAATATTGAAGTAAGATTTTTAAACCAAATATGTATTTGTTGAATCTAATCAAATGTCTTATTTGGTAATACACTATTAAAGAGCTGCTGGCACTCTCACATAGAACTAAAAGTACATGTTTCTGGAATCAGCTACCTTAAACCTTTTCCTGGGAAAAAGAAGGCAATAATCAACAATTGCAGAATGTGAGCACTAAATGAATCCTTAAAGATCATCACCAGCAACAACATATTTACTGATGAAGAAGCCTTGGTCTAAAGAGGTTAAATAATTTGCCTAATATCACCTAAGATCATGGCAAAGTAGTACTAAAACCCAGACCTCGAATTTAGTAATGAAATGCCTTTTCTCTTGTATGACTCGAATCATCCTTCTTCTCATATTTCTGAATGAGTAGATAAACTGACAAGTCTTACCAAATACGTAAAGGGAATGGACTAATACCGTGCTATGGGCTAACATTATTAGAACCAGCCTTTATGGGATGTAATTCTTGTTTCCCCAAAAGACATAATTAGACATGCACCATGTAAACGGGTATTTATAATACATTATAACAAAATTATGCTGTATTCCCAAGGTACCTTCATCTGTTTCAGTTAGCTTCTGAGGTTAACTGGGGCAGTCTCATTTTTCTTATCTTGATTTGATGTGTTATTCCTTATTTTTTGAAGATGCTATGATGATAAGGCAAATTTCAGTGAAGTTCTTGGAATGACTGAGAACCCAAGCTCAAAATTATGAGCCCCAAAATGTGTTTTTCCTGCCTGCTCCTTCTTTCCTTCTTCAATTCTGCTACTTCAAGTTCTGTTACTTTACAACAAAGGGGATTCATTAATCATGATGTTGGATGAAAAACATGCTATCTCAAGGCATCCTCAGTGTTCTGTGGCTGCTGGGGAGAGCATGCAACAAACTCTGGGGAAGACTGAGGGAAAAGGGGCTCCACTGATATGCTTGTGGTTCTATTTATTTCTTAGCAAGAAAAAAAGAATACCACAAAAGCCATAATTTGCAGGTCTCCTTTGCCAGGAACACTCCTCAAGACAGCACATCCTGCTGTGGTCTTAATCTTGTGACTCTTGACTCAGTCCTCTGAAAGAATGGGCCTTCAGAGGGGACAATTATGAATGTCCCTGCTCCACCCAGATCTTCCACTCTCATCTCTTTTTTCTAACATTTCTCTGTTGTTGTTTTTTTAAAAAATTAATTTTTCTGTTAGTTTTTCTTCCTCTTTACTGGATCCCTCAGGATAATATTCAGGGAAAAAATACTTTCTCTCATTCCTCCATGAGGTTATAGTCTTTCTTATTTCAATCCAAGTAACTGATATAAGAAGCTTCAAGAGAAGCAATGGCTATAAGCAGAAATTACAGAGTTGATGGAAAGAGGATTTACAAAAAAGTTATTAAAATATGGCAAAACGAGGCCATCTGACAACCTGGAAGGAATAAGGTAGCTTTCCTACAGATCAAGAAATTTGTTCTTGCATATATCACACCCATTTTAAGGCAAAAAAATAATTGCTAGTGGTTCACTAAAATCCATGTGCTTCTCTTTTTCCTGGGCACACAACTGTACTATTATTTCATAGCTTTCCTTGCATTGGAAGAGGCAATATATTGAGTTCTAGCAAATGGAATATGAATGGAAGAGTAGGCCCTGTATAAACCATAAGCATGTTTCTATATGTTCTTTTTGTCACTGACTGTCAGGGATGGAGATAACTACAGTGATCTTGATAGGCATGTGTTAATAAAAGTGCCAGAGCCCCCATCAGTCTGACTCCTGAGAAAAAGAGAGCCACCCTGAAAAAAAATTTCTATTATTTTTGAGTGATTATACATTTTGCACCTATTTGTTATAGCAGCTAGTGTCACCCTAACTAGCACACACTTATTTCTAGGTACCATAATCAGAGAACAGGTATGAAGAGACCTATGTATCACTTCAACTCTGCACTAAGTACAATTTTTACCTTAGATGCATTGCTTTGTTTTTTCAGTATCTTCTAATATTTGATAAGAATAAAAACCCCACAGAGGTTAATCAAAGAGTCAAGAACCTTAGTGTTAAAAGACAACCTAGCCTAGACAGATGAGGAAACCACAGTCCAGAACAATTAGCCCATTTGAACCAGATCTCATAACCAGTTAGGGACATAGGTGGCATTAGAATCCATCTATTAGTCCCACTCCAGGGTTCTTCTCTCTCACAGCTTATAGGAGAATGATTCCCCCCAAAGGGAATATTTCAATTAGTAGGGAGAAAGAATTCACATTTATATGAATTGGCATTCTACTTGTAATACTAGCATAAAAAGTGTCATTTAATTTGGTTAAGACTCTATACCTTGATTATATTGTGCCTATTTTGAATGCACATAATAACTAAAAGGAGAAATTCTACTGCGTAGGAAAAGAAAACATATTACTAATCACCGATTAAAATCATTGACTCGAAAAAAGAATTTTTTAAAGTTATGATTATTGGACAGTAATCACAACTGTGTCAAATGCCGAGGCTTTTTTTTCCCATATTGCTCCTTGCTAATCAAATCCAAAGTACTGGAGAACAAATAGGTGAGTTTTAGGGCCATTCTCAATCAAGAATCTATTTTGTTGATGATTTGTCCCCAAAATATAAAACTTTGATAAATATTTGATAAATATGTGAATAAACTCATTGCATTTACCCCATAGAACTTTTATGCTATAATTCTTTACATCACTTATCATTAGCTATAGTAAACTATCCATTAATTTTCCTTTGATATGCAGTGTCCTACATTGCAAGCTTTTTTGCAGAAAGCCCAACACCTGTTTAAACCAAAGGCACAAGAGCGTAGTGACCAAAGGCATAGGTTTTAGCCAGACAGCATAGGGTTTTGTTTTTTAATTGAGGTATAGTTGATTTACAATGTGGTGATAGTTTCTGGTATATAACATAGGGATTCAGTTATATGTATATTCTTTTTCATTATAGGTTACTACAAGTTATTGAATACAGTTCCCTGTGATATACAGTAGGACCTTGTTGATTATCTATTCTGAACATATAGATTGTATCTGCTAATCCCAAACTCTCAATTATTCCTCCCCACCTTTCCCCTTTGGTAACCATAGTGTGTTTTCTATGTCTGTGAGTCTCTGTTTTATAAATAAGTTCATTTGTGTCAGATTCCATGTGTAAGTGATATCACATGGTATTTGTCTTTCCCTGTTTGACTTATTTCACTTAGTATAATAATCTGTCATGTTGCTGTAAATGGCATTATTTCATTATTTTTCATGGCTGAGTGGTATTCCATTGTGTATATATATACCACATCTTTATCCAGTCATCTGTCTGGATGAACAGTTATGTTGCTTCCATGTCTTGGCTATTGTAAATTATGCTATGAACATTCGGGTGCATGTATCTTTTCAAATTGGAGTTTTCTTCAGATCTATGCCCCGCAGTGGGATTGCTGATGGCATGGTAACTCTATTTTTAGTTTTTAAGGAGTCTTCATACTGTTTTCCATAAGGGCTACACCAAATTACATTACCACCAACAATGTAGGAAGATTCCCTTTTCTCCACATCCTCTCCAGCATTTATTGTTTGTGGACTTTTTAATGATGGCCTCCTGACTGGTATGAGGTGATACTTCATTATAGTTTTGATTTTCATTTCTCTGATAATTAGCAATGTTGAGCATTTTTTCATGTGCTTATTGGCCATCCTGTATGTCTTCATTGGAGAAATGTTTGCTTAAGTCTTCTACCCATTTTTTGATTGGGTTTTTGTTGTTGTTGTTATTGAGTTGTATGAGCTATTTGTATATTCTGGAAATAAAACCCTCAAATAGTGTAGGCTTTAATCCCAAGTCTAACAGTTATCTTTTGCCCTTTATTTTATTTCCCTATGCCTTATAAGTCAGATGTGCTAATGATATGTGTTTTGCGTGGATATTAGCAAGAAAAAAAATGGCACACTCAAACAGGGTTTGAGGAGAGACTGATGACAGGACTATTTGCAAAGTTGTGAGGTGGGGGTCAGAGCACCCCTGATCTAGCAATAGCAGAGACTTTACCACCCTACACCTAGGAGGTAGAAGGAAGACACTGTTACCAAAACCCAGAGAGAGTGACTATTGGAGAAGACCAAATAAACAGGAGCTATGGTCTTTGAGAAAGGGATGCAGCCAAACCACAGTGACCCAAAAGGGAGGAAACAGAAGTAATAGGTACCATGACCTCACTTATCTTCCACCTCCTGATCTCATGCTGGCAACTCTCTTCAGCAAACACAACCAGAAATCATAAAGCAAAATATTTAGTACCAAAGGTCAGCCTCTCAAGGCACAGAGCAGGGTATGGAAGGATGGACAGTGCCTGAAGGAATAAACAAAAATGAGCACATCTTGTAGAGTTTTTGTGAAGACTAGAAGTGCTAAAATACATAAAGTACCTATAGTTGTGTCTAGCATGATGAAAGTGTTTGCTGTTATTTTGAGTAGAGTGGCAGTATGGCACAATAATATGAAGTCACACTGCCTAGATTTAAATTCCTATTGTGTTGCTTACTAGGATTGTGACCTTTAGCAATTTTAATTTCTCTGTTTCTGTTTCTTCTTCAGTAAAATGGGGAAAAAATAAAACCCTTATAGGTTGTATGATAATAAAGTGATAACATTTGTAAAACACTTAGAATAGTGCCCAGTGTATCTAAGCATGCAAATTTATTTATTTATTTTTATTCTGTTTACTCAAGAATTGTTGGCTTAGACTTTGGTTAATTCTGGTGCAATAAAACCTAGAAAACAGTCCCTTTTTGGCTGAAGTAATTCTCTGTTTATTCCAAGGAAATATGTACAGGGTTTGTGAATATACCCAGCACTACAGTATCTGACAGGTCAACTAAACACATGCTTAGGGCACCCTCAAGGCAAATAAGAGAGGGAAAAGAGTTAAGAGAAAGAAAAGAGAAGGTTTGATGAATTTATCAGAAAATCTAGAAAGACGCCATCTTATTTTCAGATTCCCCTAAGATTTACTTTGAATAAAACACTATGGGTGGGAGAGATGAAGAGAATAATCTTCCCAGTACTTGGGGTCTCTTCAGGTCTCAATGTAGTGCTGGGACAGACCAGCTGTTTTTAGCTCTTTGTGTGTGTGTGTCCATTTTAAAGATGATGCAGTCTCTTTTCAGGATGCAATGAGGAACAAGGAGAGTCTAGATGGAAAATGAAATATAATAATTAGACATTTAGTATATAAAAGAAATTTTATTGGGCTCTGTCCAACATGTAGACCTTTATCAGAATTACTTTTGTTTTTCACTTAGTAAAGCCTCTAAATAACAGAGATCCTCATATGCAAGTACAACTTCAAAATCAGCTTCCAAAAAAAATCTCACTTTTCATCTTTCAGAAACAATTCTACACACAAAAGAATTTTGAAAACTCTTTGCATCTGTGATAGCTAGACAAACTAAGCACTTCAAAACCAAACATTTCATGGGGTTTTTGGTTGAAAGGGGAAGTGTACACTTTTTGAACTGGGCATTGGCATTCCCCCAGATGTCACAGAGTACACCTTGTAATAGTGTGAGTACGCCTCTGCTTCCACTCTCTCTGATCAGTTATGTTCCTGTTGTTGGCTAAGATTGAGAGAGGATGGTGAGACTGGCTGCGAGGGGATGAGTACTTAGAGGAGGCATATAACTGAGGAGTAGACCAGGCAAACCAAGCCCACACTGCAGGTTACTTACCCAGTTTGCCTGGAGTCCTGTCTTCAGCCCAAACACAGAACACAGAAGATTCCTATTTCCTCTTTCTTCTTCTCTGATACCACCAAGGAAGACTTTCTGACCACTTAAAACTCAACAGCCACATACCATTTCCAAAGGAGGAAAAGAAAACAGTCAGGTCCCCACATCTCCTGGAGTTGAAAATTTTTGAAATACATATTTTTAGTTCTTGAAAAAAAAAGTTTAGTTCTCAAAAACACTGTTTATAATAAATCATATGTCTCTGTTTTTAAATTGTAATCAACTATATGGTGAAAGCAGCTCTTTTATAAAAACTCTGAAATTAAAACAACCACTTAACACTCCAACCTAATGCCTGCAGTAAATCAAATGTCTTTGTTGTTTAGATTTTAGCTCAACAGGTCCATATAAAAAAGGAGTTTTAGCACTATTTATAAGAAGAATTGTCTCTCCAAACCCATCCAACAATTTTTTTTCATTCTTTAGGTAAAAACTTCAGCAGGAATGTAAGTGAGGTACAGGCAGGCTACCAATAACTTTTTGTGCCAGACATTATATAACAAGGCCAAATTCTAATGTACACACAAATGTACAGCAGCTTAAAAGAAGCGGTTGTTCAAAAAAGTATCCAATAAATCATTGCCAAGGAGCTGAGAGGGCTGCTAGGGCATCTGTGTTAAACCACAATTCTGTCACTAGTATACTGTGTGACCTTGGACATATCACTTAACCCCTCTGCTTCTCGGCTTCCTCTTATATGATCCCTCTACTACTCACTCTACGTCTTTCCAGGTCCAAGTCTCCACAGAATAGTCCAGGTGGTGAAATATTCCTTTATAGTCTCCCAAAAGGCATTTGCCTCATGACTCTATGAGTCTGTTCTAAGAAGAGCATAATCCCATGGGTTTTCTTTTATAGACAAAGCAGACTCTTCCTTTAACTAGATTTTCCACTCTCACCAAAGACAGTGGAGGAAAGGAGATAAACGAGAGGAGCCCAGCATAGAAAGGAAAAGAATCATGTTGTAAGTCAAGAAAACCAGTTTCCAGCCTCTGCCACTGCCTGGTTTGGGAAAAGACCTCTGTTTCCTTATCTGTAAAAGATGAACTTAGAATATGGTCTACCTGTATGTAAAACTGTATGATACTGGATGTAAATAGACCAACAGAATACAAGAGAAGGTTCAAAAACAGACTCAACTATTTGTGGAAATCTAGTATATGGTGAAGGGGATATCTCAGATGCCTGGGACAAAGTGTTATTTTTAATGAATTACATTGGGACAGCTGCATAACCATTTGGAATAACATGAACTTAGATCCATTCCTAACAACATATACAAGAACAAATTACAAACCAATCTGGAATCAAAACATAAAAAATTAAACTGTACAGGTACTTAAAGAAAACATGGATAAATTCCTCTATAACCTATGATTCAAAATCCATATTGTGATATTGTGATTTACAATAAGAAATATACATTTGGTCTTTATCCCTGTTTCTGGCACAAAGTTCCTAAATCCCCTGGAACTTCCTAAGTCGTAAGAACCACAAAGGTGTCTTTTATTATGTTAATAATGTTACTTTGAGACCTAAAGACTAGGGCTGGTTGTCAAGAGAACCAACCTTGTGATTAGAGGGTTAGAACTTTCATTCCCTGACCTCTGGGGAGGCAAGAAAGGCTGGAGATTGAGATCCATCACCAATGATCAATGATTTAATCTATCATACCTATGTAATAAAGCCTCCATAAAAAACTTAAAAAAAAAAACAAGCTTCAGAGAACTTCCAGGTTGGTGAACAAACGGAGATGCGGGGAGAGTGGCATGCTCCAAGAGCATGTAAGATCTGCACCCATTTCCCCATACCTTGCCCTATGCTTCTTGGAAAAGAAACTGTTCTGGCTATTCCTGAGTTTGTCCTTTTATAATAAACTGGTAAACTAGTAGCAAATGTTTCTCTGAGTTCTGTGAGCCTCTCTAACAAATTAATCAAACCCAAAGAGGGGGTCATTGGAACCTCTAATCTATAGCCCATCAGGAAGCCCATGAGGCAACCTGTACTACTGATTGACATCAGAAGGGGAGGCAGGAATGGGATGGGGTGTCTTGTAGGATTGAGTCCTTAATCTGTGGGCTCTGATGCTGTCTTCAGGAAGATAATGTCAGAATTGAACTGAATTGTAGGACACCCAGCTGATGTCAGAGAATTGCTTGGTGGTGTGGGGAAACATCCCCCCTCCCCACAACACGCACACATAGGAATTGAGTATCATAATTATAATATGCAATAAAGAATGATTAGTAAATTTGAAATTTTGCATAGCATAGTCAAAGACAAAAGGCAAATTGCATTATGGAAGACACATAAAAAAGATGATTATTCCTAGTGGGTTTTTTTTTAACTTAAAATTTGAGAAACAAATTTAATAGAAAAATGGGGAAAAGAACAAAAAATTTAGCAAAAAGATATTTTATAAAAGTTCTTAAATATATGAAGAGGTGTTCAAGTTTACTATAATAAGAGAAATGCAAATTAAAACTGCACTGAGATACTATTTTTCTCTCATCAGAATGATACATATTCAAAATCCTGATAGTGCATTGTTGAGCAGACTGAGGGAAAAGAGCTTAGAAGAAGCAAACCCAAGTAGCAATAAACAGTACAGTTTAATGCTCCATCTTGTTTTCTAGATGCCTTTCCTAACTTAACGGAAACAGATCTCCTAGAAGAAATGGCTGATTTCAGGGCTATCAGAGAAAGTATAATGTGAGCCTGAAATGTCTTGCTGGGTGGAAAAATAAGTGCTAAAAAAAATGATGAGGCTGTATCAAAAGGACACAGGAGCCATTTTGAAGGGGCTCCAACTAGTCAACTCTATGGTCACTTGAGCACAAAAAGAAATAAGGCTAAATAATAAATTATAACTTAACAAATAAAATAAGAATTCATGAGTCAATGCTGATAATAAATAGATAAATGAATAGGAAGGTACAGAGGATTCTTCTGTACAGTAAAATTCCATCTGACAAATGTGAAGGAAGTAAAGGAATTTGAAAATCAGCACTTGACAGTCATAGTTTATTGTGTGACAATCATCAATTATTGTAATAATTAGCGATACAACAAATGGTAGATACTACTATTATGGATACCAGTGAATGTCTACTGATGGTTGTACAGTCCTTGACAAGAGGATTTTTTTTTAGGCATAAGTTAATCCATTTCTGAGAAAAAAACAGTAGGTTTTGAAACTTGCTAGGGTTTTGGTGCTCAGTTCTTCATATCTCCTCCTTAAGGTTGCCAATCAAAGACAGTAATTGCTATTCAAGGAAATAAAAACCAAATGGAAACTGAGTCCTGATTTATTAATTGCCGGGAGAGAGCCCAGTAATCCACAGTTTGGGAAACCGTGCTGGGGATTAGGGATATAAAGCTAGCTAGTGATGGAACTAGGAACTAAAGAAAGAGAGGGGGGATTAGAAACAACAGCCTTTTCATTTCTTTCCTGATTCTGGAGGAAGTTCATAGTAAAGAGACCAAGAATGGAAAAAATTAAAATGGCAACTCAGATAAAAGTCATGGAAAATGAAGTGCCACCCAAATGACTTGGGAGAATATTCTCCTGGAAAATTGAGAGTGGGACCTCTGAGAAGAGTCAGACATTACCAAGGGCTTCAGGGTTTTCAGGACTGGAAAATTCCTTGGATTTGAGTGATCCCAGAGATTATTCCAAGATAGACCTTCAGCTTCCCTATGTACTCCATAGATTCACTTTTAGGAGTGGTAAGTGGGAGGGAAAGACTTTCTGCTAAAGCACTAGGCTTTCCTCCTGGGTGGATTTTTCCCAGATGTGCAATGTAAGGACTCAGCCAATAATGTGTGATTCCCATCCACTAGTCTATTATCACTGCTTGGTCTGAGGATAAAAGTGATTAAGAAAGTTTACAAAGTAGAATTGCGAGATCAAATTACATGGAACATTGAAATCCCATGTGCAAATATGGCAGAACCACCAACCATGTAATTATAGGTTCAGAACAACTACAGAAATCAAGTGATTGAAAGTGGACCCCAGAATCATTGAAAGATCATCTGGAGATGTCACTCATATTTTGCAGACAGTAGCATCATAATGAAGCAAGTCAAATGTGATATGGAACCCAACATTGTAATTTTAAAAGTGCGTTCAATTTCTAAATGTCAGTGTAAACATGCAGGATATTGAGTCCCTCTTTCAGTCCACACTGAGGATTGGCCCAACCCACCAGTCTTCTTGGGCGACTCCAATCTCAGCCAGTCCAGAGGAGACTCCAGGAGAATGTACTTTTGCCTTCTCCTACACCATGTTTTCTTTCAGGCAGTGATGCCAATTAGAAGAAAAGATGAGGCAATACATATATTTACTTAATGTCTTATTACCTACTAAAATTGGATCAGTCAGCAGGAGAAGCACAGATCTCTAGGACCCAAGAATTTCCTGATCATGTAGGCTTGGTTTTATATATTTCTATAAAACCACCTCACTTCTTCCTTCTTTACACTATTTTGATTTGACCCAGATTCCTTCCTTGTGCTTCCTTTAGGAAGATTACAGAGGCTTACCCACCTTGGACATAACTGGATCAGTTCTTCTAATTACTTTTTTATGTTAGCATTTTGATATAGGAGTGGTTTAGAGCCCCATTTAGTTAGGCACATATATAGGCCTTTCTTGGTGGCAATTAAATTAAAGCCAGTTTTTTTGGTCCACATATTATATTTCTCTGGGTGAATCTTTATTAGAGCTAGATAGTACTTGCATTATATCTTGGGATGCCAATCAGTATTAAGCTCTTTCTTGTGATCCTGTATGTTTGCTTTAATTTCTTGGCAAAGGTCTCTTTCCTTAGATTATCCTTGTTTACTTATTTCTAACACACTGTGAGACCTGCTTTTATATTTGATCTTACTCCTCTCACAAGGAATTATTCTTAAGTCTTTGGGCCCTGTGCACACCAGATACTTTGTCTGTGTTGGATCAGTTGGAGAAACCAAAGAAGTTTGAAATCAGAGACAAGATTCCAGGAGACATTTAAAAAGGTAGAAATGGGACACAATGACAGAGCATTGCTGAGCAGGACCCTGAATTAGATGCCCATTGCTACACATACTTGAATTAGGCCTTAAGTAAACCATGATCATCTTTGCTTCTGACCAAGGCAACTGTATTATAAGAAACTCTAAAAATACAAATTCCTTCTTGACTTTCTGGACCAAGAGATCATCATTCAAATAATGCTATAAAAACCAAAGAATTGTAATAGTCATAAAATTCAGAGCCAAGAGAAAAGAAATTCACATTAGTGAGAAATAATTGAACCACCTGAAGAAAGATATAAAAAGATACTTTTTAAGATGCTTATATAGCTGCTGACCTATGAAAAATAACACATCCAGAAGAAGTACACAGAAGAAAATAAAAGGTACTTCAAAGGCTCCCAGTTTCCAGCCAAGATCAGTAAGATAAATACATTAAATAAAATTACTGTGGAATTTTAACTCTTTGATTCTTCAGTTGAAAATCTTGTGCTAGAAAGTGAATAATTCTGAAACAGAAAACCTCAGACCGCCCAAGTCATTGTGTTTGCTCCTACCAGTAAGCAAGTTATTGTCAGTTCCCCATGAAACCATTTATTCTACATTATCAAATCTTTCCCCCATAGTTCTTTGAGAAGATCATCACTAGCCATGTTTTTCAAGCATATTTTTCTAAAAGTAAAATTGTTCTGAATTCACTTTTGGTTAAACAGACTGCTTTCTAATAGAGATCCTTTCCACCAAGACCTTCACCTTCCACTCCTAGACTACAAGGTCTTCTTATCCTTCTAGAAGCTACTATTTATCATTCCAAAACCTACAGTGAACAAAATGAACACGAGAAAAGTGTAAGGCATAGGCTACGGTGGTACCTAAGATACTACTTAGGATGCCAACTATCAAAACAACCACCAGCCTTCTTCCCACAGCTCTATTCCATGCATATCTATCCCAGGGATTCCTTATTCTTGAACTAGTTTTCTCCACCAAATCTATGCCACCACCCAGGCCCTTATTTGATCTTTCCATCACTCATTATATAATATAACAAACAGTACAAAGATCCATTCTAAGTTAGCCCATAAACTGGAGAAAATAAATCAAGTTTCTGCTGACCAGGCCAAGTATAACTGTTGAGTAGAACATGATTTTTCTGTGGGGTGAGAGATATAACTGTCTCTAGAAAACTATTTCTCATCTATTGAACACTACACCTATATCACAGATCTTTTATTATTATTTAACAAATACACATGGTAGTCAAGCTTACCAAGGTCCCTCAAGACTCAACCCATCTTCCATGCCTCCTTGTTTGAGTTCTAGCTTTTCAAGCAGTGTCATATTCCACCAACAGAGGATTGAGCAAAAGAAAGCAGGAGCTCAGCTCTGAGATAACGTTATCCAGGAGCATCTCTTCTCCTAGCAAAGTCAGGGTCAACACCAGAAGATGAGTCTTGGGTCTTCATTCTTCTCACAGCATCCCTCCCAACCTTGATTGGGTGCAAGTTTTTCATGGACAAATTGCAGCAACCCACACATACTGTTTATTTCTTGTTTCCCTTGCATAAAAAAAGAAAAGGAGTTACTAAAAGAAGAGATCCCAACAAACAATGTAGTTAGTTTCACTCCATGAAAAAACCTTTTTTAAACAATAAAAGAGTTATTTCTGTCCTGAGAGGTTAACTTGTTATTATATGAACCTACTTAACTCTTCAGGGTTTGAGAAATTTTCCTCATCTCCTGGGTCCTGTCTTTTTCCTTATGCCTGGATAATGCCCCAA
Organism: Camelus ferus; assembly: GCF_009834535.1. Lineage (NCBI taxonomy): Eukaryota > Metazoa > Chordata > Mammalia > Artiodactyla > Camelidae > Camelus > Camelus ferus. Next base: position 30,484,173 of record NC_045698.1, on the reverse strand, counting down.
GTTAAAATCATATTCTTGCCTATGATCAGCTGCTTCTCCTAAACCTCTGTACTAAATCTTATCTGGGATCCCTGAATACAAATCCTCTTTCTCTATTTCACCAGTCTGCGGCAGACACTGATTTCTTTATCTCTAACCAAAGACTTGCCTATAACCTCTACTTAGTTTGAACTTCTGAATGTCCACCCCAAACTGTCTCCTCAAAATTCAAGAAAGCCCTGCTTGAACTAACATTTGAGGCTCTAACTTCCAATTTTTCCCTAAAATTCTCATTGATTCCTCTTACCCTCAGTCCTGCCTTCTCTGTCCCTCCTCCCTCCTGATCTAACATTGGTTGATGCTTACCACTAAGTCCAGTTGCCAACTTAAAAGACAGCGAACTCTGCAGCTAATCCTTTTAATGAGAAATGATGAGAGGCCTAGAAATAGTCTCCATCGATTCCCACATCAAGCAGGGAAAAAATGGATCTCAATTGATCATTTCAAAAAAGAGTTACAGTTAAAGTGATTTGGGGAGAGAATTGACTAAGAACTATATTTTTTGCCAAACAGTTCTACCAGTTTGTAAAGTTAGAGGTTTTTTAATGACTCATGTAATGTACCCTAGCCACATGTGTATACAGGTGTTAGAGTCAGTCAGGTTTTAATTGTTGTTGCATCATAAATTGTCACTTTTACAAGAAAAAAAAAGTTAATTCTTTTAAGGGAATTGGCACTATATAACCATCAAATATTTCACCCTCATAGATTTAAGACAGTTTTAAAATCTTGCTGCATTCTTCCACAGTTCACACCAATCTTAACATCAAAGGTGAAATTCCTGTATGTGTAAGACTTAGGTCTTTACATTAAGTTTTAGTAATACCTCTACACATCTCTAAATCATTTCTGCCTCAGGGTTCACCACTGGTCATTTACTTACTGTGTGAATAGTGAAATACGCAGTGTTTTTGCTAAACGGTACAATATTCCAGTGAAAGACATAATGCCCGGGCCCCTCATTCCATCTGCCTCTGGTTTGTGTCAGACTGACAGTCTGTAGGTCAGTTCACTCATCCTTAATACATTGTTTAAATATACAGTAAAAGCAATATTCATAGAGTGGTATAAATATCATACCCCCAAATTACAACAGTTTTATTTGAATACTCACATCTTCTACAGAATTCATGGAGATTTCCATGTTTCCACAACTTGAAATTTAAACAGACCAAAAGAAATGCTCTGAGATGGATGATACAAAAGCAAAACACAAGAGACGTAAGTGCATTTTTTTTAGTTTTTTTTCCAAGCATCGTTGCTTTGCAACTTCGGGAGGGGAATGCTAGTGAACATATGGATCATTCAAATGGATAAAGATCTGTTCTATAAAATACTTCTATTTGTAAAACCCTTTCTCTATTCCCATTGGGGAAGTCAGGGTGATGAAAAGTGTAGACGTTGGTATCAGCAACACCAGACTACGTTCATCATTAATTAATGCAACAAGACTAAGGATGAAACCTCTCCGTGTAGAATGAAACTACTGAAATTGTTAATTTGCTCTGCTCACATAGGTAAGTTAGTATAACACGTAACCAGGAAGTGGTATGCATCACTAATCACCAGTCTCACTGATGAAAAGGACTCCCTGTTTTGATTTCCTTGAAGTTTGACTTCGCTGGTATTTAAACAGTATGCAGTTCACACTGGGTCTAGAGAGTGCTCTGAAAGGGCAAAAAAATCTTTACTTTTATCCCAAATAATTGCTAAGTAAATGTGTAACTTAGCTCAGAAATTAGGGAATAATTTGACTCTTCCTTTAAATGTTTATCAAAAATAACCCCCAAATTCAGAAGGAATAAACTATTTCCTTAAACATGAGAATTTCTAAAATCAATACCTATACGTCTACTTCAAAAATCGTTATGAACATTTATGATTATGCAAAAGAAAGAGTAGATTTAATTTCAAGAGAAATATAAAAAAAAGCAAAGTAAATGTGTATCTCAATATTTCACTTAGTTTAATTGTTTGTACTACATATAGTCTCCCCTTTGTATGATGATTCAAATAAAAATAAAACAAATACAAACAAACAAGCATAACTGGGAAAAAAGCATATTAAAATAATTTTTCTTTTGAGAGGAATGCAGGCATATCTTAACAAATAGTTTCAACAGATGAAGAGCTTCCTGACATGAGCGATGACAACAGATAGTCAATAACATAAGGTAACATTGAGTCATAAACCAAAACTTTAGCTGAAAGCTTCAAAGACCCAAAGAATTACTAGTGAATAACATTTAAATCCATTGATATGAGAAGAATTTTAAGTATTTTTCAAATGCAGATGTCTGTAGAATAATGAATTCAGTGAAGTCTTGACTTTTATTGAGAACTTTTTAAAAGAAAACCCATCTCCTCATGTTGGTTCAACAGCAAAATTTATTGAAATTCAACTGTTGTCAAGTGGGGCCCCCTTCCTCAGCTTTTTGTAATTGTGGGCGATCACTAGACACAACATTTTCCTGAAGTGTGAGCCAAAGCCCCAGATGCCTGCCCAGATTCTATCCTTTCCAATTTACTTTGACATCCTCAGTTCCTTTCATAGGAAATGAACATTAGCCTCTTGTGCGTCCTGCCTCCCCGGTGATATCCCATCTGAAAAACTACTGTCAGAAACCAGTCAGTTCTTACCTGACCCAGACACATAATTGAAATTTAATTCTACAGGTGTTTGGCAGATGAACTGAGAAGCCTCTGCAATTTCCATTTTCATTCTATAACCCCACTGTCTGGTGCTTAAAACATTTCCCCCTTCTTACTGAATGTAACTGAATGTTAAAATAGTTAATAAAGTAAGACCATGCTGTAATTTCTGCTATTTACTGAAATCTGCCAAGTTGGTGTATTGTTTTCATCATTTTGTGACCCGTTCCACATTCTGGCAAGGGCCTGCTCCCAGCTTGACATGATGAGCTGTGGCATCATTCATGAAAGGATGGAGAGCTTGCCAAACAGTTAGTTCTCTGACTGGTGGAATACCTTGTAAGATCTGGCCAAGGCCTCAGCCTGTAGGCTTCAGGAAAATCAGAAAAAGGGGGGAAATGTTACATGTTTGTTCCTTTTATACACGTTACCTCTGATACAATTTCCTTATGAGCTTGCTGGCAACTCTAGAAGCAAATGGACTATTTGTTCCTCCATGGGAATTTTCAAAGCCACAGGATAATGGTTTCAAAGAAAGGAAGGGGGATTGATGAAATAACAACAGTGCTATTACCCTTTCAAGGAAAAAAAACTTCCAGCATATTACAACTGGGTGGTCCAATTATTACAAATGAATATTTATTTTTTATTTGTTTGTTGGTAATGTGACTTCTTCCAGAAAAGATTTAAAGCAGCTTCAAAAGAAACTTATAAATATACAGGAGATTAAGACATATAATGAAAAAAATCAAAGGAAAACTAAGGGGAGAGAATGAGAGGGAGAAAGGAATTCAGTAAGTAAAGTTCATGTTATGTCCTTTGCTTGGCTAAAGGTTTGTGACAAATTATTAATATTACTTTTTAATTAAATAAATTAATAAATCCACAAGTAACAAAAGCACTGTTTGTAGAAGGAGGACATAGAATTGAAGAGCTGTAAAAGTTGTTCTTGAAATGATGATGGTAGAATTCTTTGTAGGACAGCCATTCGTGTCACTAAGAAATGGACTAATTTTACATTGGAAGCAAATGCCATGACTGAGATGCTCTGTTGCACTTTTAGTCCCCAAGTTCCTAACAATTAAAGCTAAGAATAGTTTTATTGTGAGTTTATATTTATCTGTTAAGGACCATGACATTAAATTTTCCACATACAGAAGTATTAATGATTTGCATCCAGAAAGCTGATACCCTAGTATTTCATCACAATGATAGATGAACTATGGCACCACCAAATCACACAATCTGCACCCAGCTCTCTGTTGACTTGAGAACAGTTTCTTGCACACCTGTGGAAGAAAATTCACCACTGGATTAAACAGTAGGGGAAAATTACTCCCTTTCCCAAAAGAGCAGTCAATTCTCCCCCATGGTTTTTGACAGTTAATTGCTATGCACTGTGAAGTTCACATCTAGGAAGTATTCTATTCAAGAATCCTGTGCATGACAGATGTCCTGATGTGGCAGGGTGATTTTTCAAAATCACTAGTAGCTACCTTTCACTTTTCCCCCAAAATGGCAAAGAGTTGAGAACTGCACTGGCTCCTCCCCCATTGCTGCTTTCTCTGTTGCCAAACTGGACACGTACAAAACTGGACATAAAGAGAAGTTCAACTGATTGTAAAATGCCTCTTGAGTCTTTTACACTACTCTACCCTTCAGTGACATCATGGACCTTTCTATTCTGGCCAAAACACTGGCAACATTTTAAGCTAATGTTAAAATTTTCATCTTAAGCTGCAAGGCGTTTGTACTGGCCTTTTTCTTAGCACCAGTGTAGTGCGGTGAGATCAAGTTCCAGTGAGTATCAGCATGCTGAGTAGTGTCCTTGGAAACACTAATGCTGCGTTTCACAGTGAGATCTCCAAAACTTCTTCAAGGTGGGTTCCAGCCCAAAGCTTGAATACATCACAGAAGATGGCCAAATTCTCCTTGCTACGAATGAAACACTTTGGTTACTGAGAGGTTAAGAAGTGTTGAAGCATGCCTCTAGAACCTCTCACTTTCATTTACAGAAGGCCTGTTTTGTGTATCAAGGGACAGAATCACAGCCTTCCTAGTTGCTCTTTCCCTCTTACCCAGGTTCACTCATCTATTCCTGTATCCATGGAAGTAGAAATAACCTACATCATCAAAACACGAAAAATATTAGCAGCAGCTCCCATTTACAGAAGGCCGACCAATATGGCTGGCACCATACTGATGTTTTGTTATTTCATTTGGCCCTCACAACAGGTTTATGAAACTGATTTTATTACCCTCATTTTATAGAGGAGGAAACCAAAAGTTACAAAAATGAATCAATTTGTCCAACATCACCCAGCTAGCAAGTGCTAAATTTTAAAAAGCATGAGGCTATTGAAAATTTCTTTTAACTCCTTGGAAAAATGCACCATAAAAATAATAAATTCTTTGAAACTTCTGAAAATTTTTCCATACCAACCATGAAATTATTTGGGAACATAATTAATGAAGCAGAGAAGGCCACATGGACAACACAAGCTCTGCCTCCAGTCCAGACAAGCTGAACAGCTTAGTACTATGTTTGTGAGTCTGTTGCAAGTTGCTATTTGTTAACCTACACAAATTAAATAATGGCCAACTAAGTGTCAGTAAACTTTAGGTCTTCCCAGGATGGTGGGACTCACGGGGCATAGGCCACAGTCATTTCATTACTCATAATTCACCCAGATATTCAAAATAGTGCAAACTCCCTGAAAAGACCCTCTTTGTTTCATGAAACCCAGAAAAATCCTATCCAACTGAGGGTTTAGTAAGATGCCTTCAACTAATCCATGACCTGTGGGTTCACTGGGAGCTAGTTTGGAAGGTCAAAGCTTACACACAAGGGAAAACAAAACATGTGCGAATGTAGCTGAATCTTTCGTCCCAAAGCAGTGCTGGAAAACTCATGTAAATATACAAATACACTGAGCTGTATTGTGAAAGGAGCCATTTGTTTTACTAAAACAAGTTGGTATGGTGCAAGATTTTTCTTGGCAAATAAACAGAACACAGTGGAAAAATTTGTAAACGATGTTTTCTGGCAATTTTTTAAAAACTGAATGAACAGCCTTTCCAAAAGGTAAAAAACTTCCTTTTCCTCAATCCCCCATGAGATACTACTAACATATGATCACTTTAAAAGTCAAAACAGATGAAGAAATACAGCTCGATGATCAGCAGAGCTTGTTAAAAAGACCATTTGGTCACTAGAAGAGCTAACCAGCCAAATGCTCAACTTGGAGAGCGGTGCAGACCAAGCCAGCCTCGCCAGAATGGGCAGTCTCTCCATGATGGTCGCACACTAGAGTTCCGGAGGTGAAGAAATCACTCCTCTTCCCAGAATTCCTCTTATGTTAGTCCTCGTCACAGTGACGAAGGTTCAAATACAGGAATTGCTTTACTTACCAAATGTTACTACAGAGACCAAATGTTCTTGCTTAAACACAAGTCTCATTGGAAAAGTATTGGCTGAAGGTCAAAAATATGGAGAAGATGGGTGGAGGTTATAGCTCAAGTGGTAGAGTGCATGCTTAGCATAGTCCTGGGTTCAATCCCCAGTACCCCCTCTAAAAATAAACAAATAAGTAAACTTAGTTACCTCCCCCATGAAAAATTAATTAATTAATTAATTAAAATTTTAAGAATTTAAAGATTAAAAAAAAGAGAGAGAAGAAAAGTTCCCCAAAGGTAAGGTATATGATGTTAGCTTAAGAAATCTCAGCCTAGTATGGTCACACCTGTCTCCTGAGCAGATCCAAATCAAATGGATAAAGTCTGTCCTTAGCAAACTGTACATCTTTTTTTCTACTTAGCCATTCGAAATGGTTGACCACACACACACATACACACCCCATTCTGGACTCATTTCATTCTTTAACATGCTCGGAAGTATATTTACATCAGATTTACATTCAAGCTGCAAAGGACTGTGAATGTCTAAGATCAATTTATGTACAAAACATTTTTAAGTGAGAATTTTATACACTTTACCATACATAATTGTATAAAACTACACATAAAAGACATACATTGTGTTTTGTTATCCAACTCCAATTCCTCCTCCCCAAGGAACTGGTAATAATCCTTAATTACTGTGGTTAAGAGACTAATTTTGGTCCAATTCTAGATCCTTTTCCCTGTATCTCACACTAGACTTAATCCACCTAGTTTTCACTAGGATGTATCCTTACTTCAGGTTTTCCTCCATCAGAGTTCATAGATGCTACTTAAGTACTTAAAGTCTGTCTGCTCTCAGCCAAGTAACCAATGTTAACAATCTGTTAACAACCTGTGTATATCTTCTGCATGCTCACATATTCATATATAAACACATATATGTATATGAATGCACATAATTTGATATATATATTAAGATAGATGTTGGGAATTTTCTTTGATCGTCAAGAATGAGGCTATATACATACATACATATATTTTTTTCTTACTTAAGAATATGTCATGAGGGGAGGGTAGAGTGGTAGAGTGTGTGCTTAGCATACATGAGGTCCTGGGTTCAATCCCCAGTACCTCCATTAAAATAAACAAACAAACAAACAAACCTGATTACTCCCTCAAAAAAACAAAGAATATATAATGGAAATCCCTTCAAGGATTAATTTAGCTCATTCCTTTTAATGGTTATTAATAGTTCATAGCAAGTATTTTCCAGAATTTAAGCCACCATTTCTCTATTGATGGGAATTCATTTCATTTTCTGTCTTTTCCCACTTAAAACAGTTCTATCCAATTAGAAGTAAAGGACAACGGAGATACATGTAAAAGCTTAATCTGTATAGCCAAGAGTGCATGCACAAGGCTTACTCCAAACAGAACACCAGAGAGGAATTATACTTACACGCTTTCTACTCTTTGTCCCCCTCAATTCCTTATCACTATGTAAAGTATGCAGTAGTTCCCCGCTGGTCTCCCTGCTTCCACTCTTACCCTTCCACATTCCATTCTTCACATGGCAGCCAATGAACTGTGAAAATAATAAATCATTCCCTTGCTCAGGACCTTCCAACATCTTCCATTCACACAAAAAAATGAAATCTACAGACAACCAAGTCCTACATAGTCTGGTCCTTCACCCCAGCCTCATCACCTGACACCCTCCATACACTCACCCCACTAACGGAATTTCCTTTCTTGTTCCTGAACTGCACCAGGAACCCTCCAACTGCTCACCTTTGCACCTGCTATTCTTTATGCCTGAAACCTCTTCCCCAGAAGTCCTTTACTTTATTCAAGCCTTTGCTTAAATATCCTCTCCTCAGAGAAGCTTTCTCTAATTATGATATTTAAAGTAGCCACTTATCTTGCTATTTTGTCTTTGGATCCCTGATCACTTCCTGACATTACATTACATAATTCTATTATTTCTTTTCCTCCGTTAGAATGTAGGCTCCATGCCTTCTCCTCCACAGTTTCCCCAGAACCTAGAACGGTAGGTAGCCTGTGGTAGGACTAAATATTTACTGTTGAACAAATGAATGAACAAATGAATAGATGGAAAGGTTAGAAAGGGGTCATCATAAGATAGGTACAATACATGTAGATGTAGAGTCTTTTAGGAGAGCAATACTTGGAGGAATTTTGCGTAGATTAGCTCCAGCATGCACTTCATCTTGTGTCAGTACTTTACGTTAACTAAATCTTCTCCACAAGCCTAGACAGTTAAAATTTTCTGTGAAAGCAGGCAGTTATGTAATGGCCCTAAGGATTTATTATGTTATTTGTACTGTGGCACACAGTTGCCTGAGTTTTCATTTAATTTCACTCTTGTGGTCTCCCTGAGCATGAACTGCAGAGTTATTAGTGGACATCAATGACAACCCTGGAGAGAAAAATATCCCTACGTGTGGGGGGTGTTCAGTTTCACTTTGGGGAGTTATATGAAAAGGAACAATGGAAAATGGATGCTGAGTTGTATTGCTTCTCGTTTTACTTTGAGTCCAATATAATTCAAAAGACAAGACACTCCCATTATTTCCTATTTACAAATATTAATAATGTGTTTATGGATTTGAGCTCCAGTAAAAAGAGCTAGTTAATTAGTATGGGACAAGCATTCTATGAAATGGGAAGTGGGTGAGGATTCTATTAAGCAGAATTAAGCAATAGACAGGGTTAACTCTTAACTATTTTTAATGGAACTGTCTGTCTGCTGACTTGTCATGATTTTACTGTTGTTTCTGCTCCCAGGGCTTTCCTTCAGAGGCAACAGATTTAGTTGATTGCTTCCACCACAAGCTTTGCAGATTCTATTTCTTATCCTGGGCAGACTCAAAGAAATTTCCCAGTGGATTGAAGAAGGTAGATTTACCAGATGGTGGAGAGATTCATACGAAAACAATCAGCCTGTGAATCCCTCCACCATGACCACGGCAAGTGTAGTGAAGTCATGCCTTTCCTGGCTAGGGCTTTCTCCCTTCGTCACCACTCCTACCTCTTCAGGCATCTTTGATGTTGATTTTCAATTAACTTCATCTGAAACAAGATGCTGACAAAGACAGTAAAGCAGAGTGCATTCTTTTTGTTTTCAATTTATCAAAGAGTTACATAGCTTACTATTTGTCAGACATTGCTCTAAGCATTTAAAATGTTATTTCATTTAATCTTCATGTCAACCCTATTAGGTCAAAGCTAATTAATGATTAATTGGTTAATTGATTTGTCCATGTCGCAGAGCCAGAGACCAGCTGACCCAGGATTTGACCCTAGAAGAGTGGATCCAGGGTCCACACTCATAACCACGACTATGCTGCTCTTCTGCCCCTTGCCTCTGACAGCGTGGGGAAAGCGAAATCTCACAACAGCTTTTTCTTTCTCATTAAAAAAAGCTACTTGTAAAAACTGACAATTAAAAATAGAGTAGCAACAAAACTCAACCACTATTTCTGTTTTAAAGCATATCTACCACCTAGGCAAAACCTAACTTAAGGAGGAAACTTTATTTGAAAAAAAAATGGTGAGTAAAGTATTAACGCTTAACATCCTAGATTTAGGTTACACCACAACTATTTGCCAACAATAATTGCACTTGCATTGATCATTTAAAACCTGTTCCAGAAAGGGGTTCTATTTCACAGGAACACCCATTTGTAGGCCTTGTAATCTGTGGTTAATTCCTGTAGGATTCCATTTACCCCAATTTGTACAAACAAAATTAGGCTAGGTTTGTGTTGTATATACATTTGATTATATGTAATTAAGTATATATTAGCTCAGTATATCTGTTATATCTAATATTATTTTATAGCAAATTTTCAGAATGTTCTGTACTGTGGGGAATTTGTCTCATGCAATATAATAGGAGGCAGGAATTGAAAGAGATCATGTGCTTTGAGAGAGGAAACTGGTAAGGAGAAACTGTTTGTAAAATATATAAACCAACAATGATGAGTTGAAGAATGTCATCCCCCCAGCTTGCATTTTATAGTTCCTCTCACCCTACAACCTGAGATCTCAAACAAGATCTGCTCCTTTCATTCCAAAAGGGAAAATTTGGTTACAGATTAATTGGTGGATAATCTAGGATGCCATGACCAATTTGCAGTAGAGTAAGGACTCAAATTTTCCACCAATTTAAAAAATCATTAAGAAATATTTCCCACCTTATCAAAACAGCAATAATCCAAAGCATACTTTTAAAGCAGATTAGAAGAACCTGAAACTAATATTGTAAATCAATTACACTTCAATTTTTTAAAAAATTGTTTTAAAGCAGATTAGAAGAAATGTCCAAAACCTATTTGAGAAAAATTATAAAATCTGTGAAACTCACAAAAGCAGAACAAATCGAAAGACATACCATGTCCTTGAAGAGAACTCCACATGGTATAGATGTCATCTCTCCCTACATTTATTTATAAAGTAATGAAATCCAAATAAAAATAGCTCTCAGAATTTTTTTCAAAAACTAGGCAAGTCGGTTGTACATTCTGGAAGAAGTGATAAGCAGTAATAATAAGCAAAAATCTTAAAATAAGAGCAATGCAAAGGAGTAGTCTTACAGACATCTAATGTATTTTAAAGCCCTTATAATTGAAACTGTATGATACTGACCCATGAATAAACAGACTAATTAAATATAAAATCCAGAAACAGACCAAAGTATATATAGAAATTTATTATATAATAAACAGCATGTCAAATAATTGGGGGAAATGAGTTCTTAATAAGTGATTTGGAGACAACTGAAAAGTTATATGGGGGGAGAAAAACATATCCAGCTTTCATACCAAGTGAATTACGGATGGATCGAAAGTACTAGACACAAGCATAATCGAATTTCTAAATAATCTGGGAGTAAGAAAACCTTTCCTTACCATGACTCAAAACCCAGAAGCAATAATGGCAAAGACTGATATACTTGATGACGTTTTTACAAATTTAAGAATAATGATTTTACAAGGCAAAAAACTCTATAAGCAAAGTAAAAACAAAAACAACAAACCCGGCAGATTATCTGAAATTTATATCAGAGACAAAAGGTTAACACACTTCATATGAAAGGATTATATCCATCCAAACAGGTTAAATTTTGCTGTAGTAACAAACAACGTGAAACATTTCAGCAGCATAAAACATTGTTTCTCACTTATGCTATATGTCTATTATGTCCATTATCGGTTAGCAGGGAGCTCTATAATCAGATTGTCTCAGGGACCCAAACAAACAGAGGCTTTATCTCAATCCATGCATCCACAGTGGCAAGGGCAAGGGCCATGGGCTGGTTCTTCAAGCATCTGCTGAGAATGCATTTCACTTCTTGTTTTATTGGCCAAAGCAAGTCTCACAGAGGTGCTGAGTTCTACAGGTGGGAGTATCAGTCTTTGTGAACAGTGATAACAAGCCCTACAAAGAGTTTTTAGCAAGGGAGGAAAAATAAGAAAGAAAACTCTTCATGAGAAATGATCAATAGCTATGTTTACAGTAGGGCTTTTCAACCTTGGCATTATTGGCATTTTCAGCCAGATATGCCTTTCCTGTGGGAGTGCTACCTCGTAGATTATAGGATGTTTAGCAGTATCTATCCATGAGATGCCAGTAGCGCTACCCTCCAGCTGTGACAACCAAAAATCTGTCTGGATGTTGCCAAATGTCCCCTGAGGGCAGGATCATCTACAGTTGGCAGCCAATGGTTTACAGAAAGTGAAATGCCAATGATCCTTAAACATATGAATATTTGCTCAACTTCACCCATAATAAGAGAATCATAAATCAAAATCACAACATACCATTTACACTCATAAGACTGTATAAAATCTGAAAGTTGACCAACATAATCTCTTCGAAACTCCAAAATATATTAAATGGAAAATCCAAAGTACTGAAAAGTGTTTGAGTATGCCACCGTTTATCCATAAAAGATTGGAATACAAATGTGTATTGATTTTTTTTTTTAATTTTTGCAAAGGAACAGTAGAAGAACAAGCACTAAAAAGGAAAAAAAAGCTACCTATAGGTGAGGGGAGGAAACAGAGGAAGGTTACAGGCATGAAAGCCAGACAATTGAATGTGGTTTTGATTTTGGACATTTACATGTTTTACATAATCAGGAAAAAAATTTAAGCCATTCCCCAAATTTAAAAATAAATAAACCTAACATTATAAAGTTGATGGCATAATCACATGGAGAAGAATTATTTCAAATATTTTAAAATACAGTATTTGTATTGTACATCAATAGTGAATTACATCTTAAGGACACAAAGAACCTCAAAAAAACTTAAACTCCATTTAAATGTCATATTGTTAGTAGTGATAGTATCATTGTTATTTCAAAACCATACAGAACTCCAATGTTTGGATAAAGTAAATAGATAATATATTAATGTCATTAGTCAAGATTCAGTGTAAAAGAGGAATAAAGTCAAAATGATGAATTCATGATTTACTTTTCTCTTTCTAAAAAACAAATATTTATTAAGTAGCTCTGACCACTGAAATGGTCTGGGAACAATGACAAGTTAGTAGTAATGAGCCCACTAACACCCAGATCTCTAAACACCGATTTCCAGTTGAGCAAACAATATATAAGTTGAGCAAACAATATATAAGTTGAGCCTGGGAAACCGACTTGCCACAAATCAACAAAGCTGTCAGAAACTACCATAGTCGTGTCATAAGAACATAGAAGCTAACTTAGTGAGCCTGCTGGTTGAAGAGGGCTCTTACAGAGCAAAGAAAATTTTAGCATTTAAAAAAAATCAAATATATAAAAATCTATGGGTTTATCAATACTGAAAAAAAGAAACCTACACAACCACCTCTTTGGTGACCGTTGAATTTCTAGGGTGTCAACTCATTATTCTGATAATTAACTGATAATAAAGGGAAATGATTAATTATTTCCCTGTCTTTTCTGCACAAACTCTACTTGAGGGCAACCAAATTATTGTTGAGGGAAAGATTTCCAACTCTAATGCAGAAGAAATAACAAAGCTGCTAAAACCATAAGGTTGTTGGAAACTTTAAAATAGGAATCAAGCTGAAAACACCTGCAGTCACTAGTCAGTGTTAACACCATTAAGAGTGAGACAGCTTACCTTATATGCCTCCTGATATGATGCAATAAGTACACAGCACTTCCTTTGAAGTAACTCAAATTTTTTAAATTTGTATATAATTATCCTTAAATTTAACAACGAATTTATAGGAAGTATGTGACATAAAGGAACAGACTAAATGATGTCATGAAGTTACAATCAGCCAAATCTAGAGTGAGGGACATTCAATAGCACAAATGACTTGGCTTCTTTGACAAATTAATGGCATTAAGGAGAAAGGGGATGGAGGGACAGAGAACCTGTTACAGACAGAAGAGAATTTCTAAGAAACACATAAATTAAATATAAATGTAGGTTTTATTTAAATCTTGCTTCATAAGCCAACTGGAAAAGACATTTTTGAGAAAATCAGGAAAATTTTAAATGGTCTTAGATTTATTTTTTTGCATTGAAGTATAGTCAGTTACAATGTGTCAGTTTCTGGTGTACAGCACAATGTCCCAGTCATGCATATACATATGTATACTCATTTTCATATTCTTGTTCATTAAAGGTTATTACAGGGTATTGAATATAGTTCCCTGTGCTATACAGAAGAAATTTGTTTTATATTTATTTTATATATAATAGCTAACACTTACAAATCTCAAATCCCCAAATTTATCCCTTCCTACCCCCTTTCCCCTGGTAACCATAAGATTGTTTATTATAGATTATATTATGGAATTGGTGTTATTTTTATTAGGTATAACAATAGTATTGTGATTATATTTTTAAGCCCTTCTCTGTTAGCAATACCTACTGAAGTAGTTATAGGTAAAATAATATGAAGTCTGGAAAAATCTAGGATTTGTTCCCAGTCAATAGGAAAGCGAAGAAAGCCAAAGCATGAGGAAAAAGATAAAATAAAACTGGCAAATTACTGGCAATTGATGAAGCTGGGTGATAGATACACTGAAGTTCAGTATACTAATTATCTTTGTTTTTATGGGTGTTTGAAAAGATTTTTAAAGTTCTTGGACAAGTTCAGGTATGACACGTCAACCATCAACAGCTCTAGCCAGAACCTGTCTAACTGATCCTCCTTGATAAGACTGAGAAGCATATATACCACATACTTAACACACACACGATGCTGTGTGCTCATCTTCCTACCCTCGTTACTCGAGTATCTCAATTCTGCATGGCCCCAGGCCAAGGAAATAAGGGACTGAATACAGCCCTAAAAAATAATAGACAACATGAGTCACCTGGTTCCACAAGCTAGTGACACCATAAAAACATTTGATTGGGGGCTAGCCTGGTTTAGGGTAATATTGGCTTTACTTATGTTGGATGAGAAGTGTATTTGTTGGGACCCTTAATGGGGATGTTCCAGAATAATGACAATATTTAGATATCAAAGCTGAATGAAAAATGAGACACTCCCAAAATTCATAAACTGGATTTACAACCCCTTTCTGGCACCATGCTTTCTCTATGGACCACATCACAGAAGGATCTCATTAGAAATAAAATACACAAACAGCGTATGTGACGACTTTGCAATCCTCTAATGCTTCGGGGCTAGTGGACTAGATGTGCAAACAACAACACTATCAAATGATCCAGAACAACATCTTAAATCCCTTTGTGAAATATTTGGTGCTGTTGAAAAAAAAGAAAATTGTGACACAAGATCAGCTGTAAGAACACTGTTATGCAGTTTTAAATGATAAAAATTAAAACTTCTGAAAAAAATACTTCTGAGTCATAGAAAGCACACAGATTTTTGAGTCAGGCAAAGGTTCATTCAAATCCCACTTCCATCACTTGCCCAGGTGTGTATCCTGTGGGCAGGCTGTTTAACTTCTCCAAGCCGCACTTTCTTCATTTGTCAAGGGGAAATGAAAAGGCCTATTTAACAAGGCTGTTGTAAGGATTAAAGACGATCTTACACACACACACACACACACACACACACACACACAAGTCCTTAGTAAAACACATAATGAGAACTAAATAAATAGTAACTATTATATTACATGAGTTGGATTGACGAAATGTTGTAGCCATTTAAGATGGGAGGCTCTAAAATTGTTTCACTATAAAACTGGAAAAAAGGAGTTCAACAAACTGTTTTAAAGACTATTTCAGATCCATAACAAAACATGAACACTTAATGGATCATTTATCAATGCTGAATGCAAGTCTCCTCTGATGTGGTGCGAAGAGGTACCTAATTCTACATGCAAAAGCCAAAATTACATTACTGAAAATGCCTTGGGTGAAGAGAACAGTTGCTCAGTGGAAATTTCAGTTTACTGTTTCCTACTCATGAAATTTCCATTGGTCCATTTACCACATCACTTTAATTGCTTCTCATTGATTCCTGCCCAGCCTGGTGTGCAATTCCCATGGCTACGCCTGCCTTGTGTGCTCATCCATTATTTCGCCTCAAAAATGCATTTACCTTTTTCTTTGTCACATAAATACAGTCTTCCCTCAGTATCCGAGGGCGATTGGGTCTGAGACCCCCGTAGATACCAAAATCCATGGATGCTCAAATCTCTTATATTAAAGTGGCATAGTATTTTCATATAACCTACACACATCCTGCTGTATACTTTAAATTGTCTCTAGATTACTTATAATACATAATACAATGTAAATCCTATGTAAGTGGTTGCCAGAATGAGGCAGATTCAAGTTTTGCTTTTTGAAATATCCTGTAATTTTTTTTCCCAAATATCTTTGATCCACAGAACCTGGAGATATGGAAGGCTAACCCTACTTGATTGTCCATTTTTTTATAGTATACCTTCATAAATTTATTAGTAAGGTCATTTCTAGTGTGTGATAATTTGAGGAGGCTAACTCTTACCTATTCCTTTGCAAACTCACCATTTATGGAACAAACTAATATCATAAACATGCCTCAGTCAGTTGTTTCTTCTTTGGCATTTGCAAAACACTTTGTATTAATAATAACAGTAGCTAAAACTTACTGAGCACTCATGTGCTAATAACTCTACTAAATGTCTAAAATGCATCAAATAGCATAATCCTAAAACAACCCTATAAAGAAGGTACTATTATAATCTCCATTGCATAACACGGAAACTGAGGCTGAGAAATGTTCAGCTAGTTTCTAGAGTTCACATAGCTAGTATATGGAAGAATTGGAATAAAAGCTCAGTAAGTCAGATTCCAGAAACTTCCCTGTTATTTTTTTCCCTCTTGGTAGTTAGGATTCTATCTTGTAATTACTGTATAAGCTTTTAATATTATTTATCAAATAATAAAAATACAAGCTCCAAGCCAATAAATACCTTATCATTCATCTGTGTCCCCCCAGTGCTTTAACTTAGACTCTGGCAGATATATAAACAATCTATCTTTGTTGAATGGATAAATCTAGTTGCTGTCACACAAAAATGTAATATCTTCAGTAAAGTTGCTAGATTTTTGCTTCATTTTGTTTTTTAACCAAATCTGAAGAATTTAATATTACTCATTACCAACAGACTAACATTAATTTTTAAAAACATTCTGATCTATTAATTTACTACAAACCCCCTGAGAATGTTACATGAGATATAATATGTCAGTAGCCTAGTATTTTTGGTACTTACATGCCCCTCTTATAAATTCCTAATTCTACCAAAATCCAATTCTCTGCCTATCTGTGCCTAGCGTGAGAAACTCTGTGTGACTAAAGCAAACCACCATGCCATGGGTCTTACTTTACATTTCTTTCCAGCTACCTAAAAAGGGCTCTTGATACTGCCTGGCAATTGTTATGTCCCTGGTCCATTCACTGTACTGCTTGCCCAGAAATCTCTCTCTCAATGCTCTGTTTGAACTGCAAACACCTCCTCCGTCTCCTCCCCCTCAGCTCTGGGCCTTACAGAAAACAGAAGAGCAGCTTTCACATCTTCCCCTCACCACACCCACTGCTCTATGCACCCTACCTCCCTGCCTGTTAGAACCGGTGAACTGCCCACGCTCCGAGACCAGCTCCTCCGCGTTTCCATGGTTCTCGTCTGCTCTCACTAAATCCAGGTCCTGGCTTCTGCGGTTGCTCCTACTCTCTTCTGCATCACCAGTTTTCCTCTCACCGGATCAACAGCGTTATTTTCTTCTTCTTGAAACACTTCCTTCCCTTACTTATGAGATATCACTCCCTCTTGGTTCTTTTCCTATTTCAGTGGCTGCTCTTATTCAGTCCCCTTTGCTGATTTTTTTCCCTTATCTTCCAAAATGTTAAATGTTAAAGTACTAAGACCTATTCTGTTCTCTATCCATACTCACTCCTAGGTGAGCTCAGGTTGATAAATTCTATCGATACCTTTATGACCTTCAACCCCAATTTCTCCCTGAACTCTTGTCTCTTACATAAAGCATTTTCACTTAGATTATTAAAGGCATCTCAAATTGAATATGTCCAAAATTAAATTCTTGATTTCCCACCCCAAAACCTACTCCTCTCCAAATTTTTCTCATTCCAATGAATGGCAACTCCATCTTTCTTCTTGTTCAGGCCAAAAACTTTAAAGTGACCCTTAATTCTTTTCACTCTATCAGCAAATCCTGTCGGCACTATCTTAACAATAAGTATCGAATATGACCACTACTCACTGGCATTGTTAATATACTAACTGGAATCACTGACATTTTACCAAGAGATTATTGGCCTCCCAACTGGTATCCCTGCTTCTATCCCTCCTCATCTTCAGTCAGCTGAATAGCAGAGTGATCTTTTTAAAAATATGTCTCTTCCTATATCCTTTTCCTCTTCTTTCCTTCCTTATTTTCCCATCCTTTAAAAATTAGGACCTAAAGAAATTAGGAAAAGCAAAGCAAGGTATGCATCCCCCTTAGTAGGGGAGCTGTGTTGGCCCAGTGCAGGGTATCAAAGGCTCGACTGGGATAAGTAGTGTCCACATAGGAGGGCTTCCTGTAGTGGGGAGTCAGAGCTTTACTGAGGGTAGGAGGGCATCCATAGATGGGGTGGCCATGGACAGGGAATCACAGCCCAAGCAGAGCAAAGAGAGGATCAATGTGGGAGATCAGTCCAGCATGAGAAGTCAGAACTCAAACAGGGTCAGAAGGACATCCATGCAATATGGTGGTCTGATGTGGGGTGTCCAACAAAGGGATGTCCTGTGCAAGATGAGGAAGGAGTTCACATGGGTCAGGGGATGGCCAGGCATGAGGCACTAGGTTCAAGAGCCCAAATAGGGAGAGGGGGATCTTCACAAGGAGTGTGGTCAGAGAGTATCAGAGCCCAAGTGAGGTAAGAAGGATATCCATGCTATTTCTACTGTCTGGACATTACCCTGTGTCCATATAGGTGAGTGGCCAGGTGCAGAGGTCAAGACCTAAGCAGGAGGAGGAGGATGTCCACACACAGGGGCAGCCCAGCAGGGGGAAATAAGAATCTGAGCAAAAGAGGGTTCCATGCAGGCATGCAGCTAGATGTGGGTGTCAAAGTCCAAGCAGGGCAGGGAGACCATCCATGTAAGAGGAGCAGATGTGCATGACGTATTGGGGCTCCAGTGTGGTGACAAGAGCGTCCACAGGGAGAGTGCAACAGCAGCGTCAGGAATCCGGATACCTCCAAGGGGACTGGTCAAATAGGTAAACTTAGGGCAATGGGAGCACGTTTCCTTGCTGTTGAGTGACAAATATGAAAAGAGAGAAATAGAATCCCACTAGAATGGGGATGGAATATAGGTGTGAACTCATGGTTTTCAATACATAGAAATAAATGTAATTATATGTATGTGATTGTGTGTAAACGGCTGGATCTTTAACAATTAAACAGTAAACTGTTTACAGGGAACATATCAAAAACAGAAGGGCATAGAAATCTGAACATAAAATTATCAAACAAGATATACCACGCAGTGATGGGTTGGGTGTAAGAGGTACAGTCTAGTTCTTGAGCAAGACAGGTTCACGGGTGAGAAATTCAGTCACTGTGGCAACTGAATAACTCACATAGTGCTAAAATTAAGATAATGACTGTGAAACTTTAACGAAAGGAATACAGCTCATTCAACCATGAGGTGGTTAGAGTATTTTTGTGTGTGTTTGTGGGAGGCCAGTTGACTCCCTCACACAATCTAGCACAAGTCAACTCACCAAATCCAGTATCACTTTGTTTCTCCAAAATACTATCCCAACAGTATCCCAGAGTTTATCAGCCTCAATGAAAATTACTCTGACAAAGCTCACAAAAGCCTGGTTTGTAAAACCAACATGCTGACTCATTAATATTTAATGAGGGGGAAAAAAAAAAACCACTTACAGGTCAGGCTGACCGGTGTATTCTCTCCCTGGACCTACGTCAGAAGCCATACCAGAAGATGATCAAATGAACTTGGAATTTATGTAATTTTTCTCTGCTCCTTTCCCTCTCTCCAGATCCATTTTCTGCACTTCTTTGCTTTGCACTACGTCCAGAGAGGCTGTCCCCAATGGCCTGCACACATAACCCTACCCTTCTGGCCAGAGACTTCTGGTTGGATTCAGCTATTGAAAGGCACCAGCAGGAAATTCAAGGATGGGGAAAGAGAAAAGTTGGGATATTTCTTCCTCACTTCTTCCTTGCTTGGTTCCATGTCTATGGCAGGAAACTCATCCCTCAAGACCACAACTGCCACTGGGAATCTCATCATCTGTGGTCCAGCTCCACTGTCACTGGGCCCTGAGCCTGGAAACACCACTTCCTCCTCCAGGTAGGTAACCATTTCCAGTTGTGGCTAGTCTCTGTGGACCACCTCAGTATCCACTGTTAGTTCCCTCAACCTGCCCACACCTCTGTAAGTCTCTTCATTAGAATTATCTCAGCTGAATTGCATTTCCTGCCATTTGAATGAGTAATACAGTGTTTCTGAAATACCAAGTATTTTCAGTCTACTTAGAGTGACCTACCTTCTCAGTTGAAGCAGAAATGATGTAGGGTTCAGGACATTCTGTTTTCCTATCGAGATGAGTTGGTCACCCTAATCCTACTTGACTTCACCATATCTGCTTGCCACACCTGTATGGTTATTTATTTAATGCTTTGTTAAAATGGCTTCCTTTTGTTATTTCTTATTACTTTTAAAAGAAACTTTAAATCACTGTCTTAAATGGAAAACTAACATCATTTACCTTTGATCAATACAAGAAAATATACTATAGATATAAAAGTAAATGGAAACTAAGCAATAATATTAAATTTAACTAGAAACTATTACTACTTGCAAAGGGATCTGAGCCTGAGGCCTGCTCTCTCTATACTTAAAAGGAAGATTAGTGAGTGTCAGGCATTAAAGACATTCCAGCCCCAAATTAAACTTTCTGCCTGTTATATCAGAACATCTGGTAGAAATTGTAAGTGGATAACATTCTGACCGTACAAGTCTACATTATTTACCAATGTACAAGTATGACCTGTATCATCTTGATTACACCCAGTGGTACGTGCTCCAACCTTCTGGAGACAGTAGTCTAATGGGTGGTTAAACGCCTAGCAGAATCAGGCTCTACAATCTGGTGTCCCACTCTCCATAGCAGATATAACCAGCAGACTAACTACTGGCCTGATGGGCCCCCTTTACCGCAGGACAGTGCTGGGATGGACATCATCAACAGTTGCTTCTGACTTTGTTTCTATGATTCCAAGCCCTATTCTAATGAACACATTTTTTTTTCTTTGAATGCAGTAATCTTTTTACAGGAAATACTCAGGTCTTTTAAACCACAGAACAATTTGGTCTCCTTAAGGTAACTTCATAAATCTCTGTTACAGTGTGTGTTTATTAGGCATTTTAACTCTTAGGATACAGCCTTCTTTCCTCTTCATATTTTTAGAAGGCCACTTACTGTAACATTCACGTTCTACCTATAAATACAGAATACTCTGGCAACTTGTGGGCACGTATATGAGGGAGTGGGTAGGTATATGAGCAGTGGCCAGGTCTAATGTCATAGAAGAGGTGACACTGGAGTTCAGACTATGAAGATTAATTAGCTTTCTCTAGATGGAGAGTGGAAGCCAAGTTAATCTAGGCAGAAGGAAGAGTATGCTCAATGGCAAAGAATTATGAAAAAATAAAATATATTCAGGGATTGAAAGTAGTTGAATACGGTCTGGGAGGAGATGATTTTAACTTAAACAGTAGATTATCAGAGAACACAGTTCCTGCATAAAAATAAGGTAACCCAGACTTCATATAGTGGTGCGCAGTATGGCACGTAGGGGAAGGACATCAGGGTTTGGAGTCAGATTTGTGCTGTTATCTCAGATTCAGAAATTACTCTTTGTTCAACCCTGGGAAAATTACTTAACATCATAAGCCTCCATTTCCTCACCCATAAAGTAGGAAATAATAAGCAATTCTCCATATTTCATAGAGTTGTTATGAGGATTAAATTAGATAATATCCTTAAAACCAGTGATTCTCAACTGGGGATAATTTTGCCCCCTAGGACATTCAGTAATGTCTGGAGATATTTTTTATTGTCACAACTAGGAGAGGTGGGAAGGCTGCCACTGGCATCCAGTAGGTAAAAGTCAGGGATGCTGCTTAATGACCTACAATATACAGGACAGCCCCCATCACAGTCTTATTTGGGCCAAAATAAGGAAGGTGCTGAGTGAGGTTGAGAAACCCCATTTAGCCTAATGTCTGGCTTACTATATGCATTCAGTAAATGTTTCCAGAAAGAGGAGGAGGAGGAAGAGGACAAGGAGGAGGGATGATGCTGTACAAAGGATATGAGTTCTTTGCAGCTGCTTTCTGTTATGGTGAATGCCAACCCATTGTGCCCTGCTGTCATCAAGTGCACTCCCTAATCCCAGCCACCAGCTGTCTATCTACATGGACAATTGGTCACAGGGTGACTAGACAAGAATTACAGGCTGGTAGGCCTTGGAAGAGCAGTCAAGCACCTGACCACAATCAAGTTTAATAAAAACAGAGAAAGTAACCAAACCTCCCTATAACTCTAACACACAGCCACCATCTCCTGTCCTGTGAATAAGTATTTTGGGCCTGAGAACAATAAGTGGCAAGACCCAGTAGCCACGGTTGGCAGTTCATCTGGTCCACCAGCCTCGAAATAGTGAATAATTACAACTCAAATACTCAATAATTACAATAGTGGACCAGACATGTTTTAAAAAGGGATCACTAGCACACTATTTAAACAGGTCTCGCATATAAAATCTGGGAGGCCTAAAGACTTCTGATGAAGCTTCAGTCCAAAGGATGGTGTGGCAAAGCTAAGAACAGCTGGGGACAAAAACAGAGGCTGCCTTGATGTGCATATAGCGTCAGTGATAGTGAAGTTCTTTTTCAAACTAAGCTTCAGCTAACCACACTTTGGCAGAACAAAATACAGAAGCGAGGCTCTGCCAACAGAGGCTTGAGCCACAAACCAAGGAGCAATCTGCATGTATATATGATGTGGAAAGAACTGCTTGTCAGATGTTGGTTTTTCTCAGCCACAGCTTCACATACTGGGGTATCATCTTCAAATTATGAAGGACAGTTTGCTTCTTTAACTGCCCAGGCATGTGGGAAACTAATGACAGATAATGCCCTATGTTGACAAGTTAATGTCCCAGCAGGGAAAATCAATTAGGAAATGTGTCATTTAGGGTGCTGCCTATCCTTCCAGAATCAGCTCTAACAGTGTCTTTGTTTGAACTGACATGTCAGCTAAATGCTAAGGCTCTGGGGTCAGACGGCATTGGGTTTGGGTACTAGCACCACCGTTCACTTACTGTGTAATCTAGGAAAAGCTATAATGTCGCCAAACACCAATTTCATCTACTCTAGAATGGAGATGATAGTAACAACTTTGTAGAGGCGCAGTGAGGATTCAGTGCAATACTTCAGGTAGAATTCTTACCACTACACCCAGTACAGAGTAACTCTTAGGTGAATACCAGATGCCTGTGGCCCTTGGTGTCCATCAAAGAAATCACTCATCTTATGTTCATATCTCATCTCCTATATCTGAGAGCACAGGTCCTATCAATCATATTGCATGTTAATAACTGTGAATTGGGGCACAGGGGTCCACATACACTAAAAACAGAACTGTAAACAAAAAATCTGACTCATGAATTTGTTCATGATTCTTCCTAGAAATGGACTCAGCCTGTCTTCAGTTTTGATATATGTATTAAAATGTTTGCCCTTCCATGTTTTTTTTCACATCTGTACTGATACTATTTTGAGAAAAGTGTATATATATTTCTTTTGAAAAATTTCTTTCTCATATATTTTTCTATTTTTGCCATGTTACTGGTGGCAATCTTTAGATATCTTTCAGCAACAGATGCTCCACTGGGAAAAGTTTGCTCAGTTACATCCTTGTTCAGTCTCAGGAACTATAATGAGGAAATAAAACCATCTTTTCCTGAAATTCAAACACCACACATGGGACTATAAATACCTCTATTGAACTTTAAGCAACAGTTTGCTCCCTAAGTAAGTAGTTTGGTGAAATATGAATCAGCTTCACAGGTAGAAAGAGAGTAGTCATAGGTCAGAACACCAGCCTGAGAGAAAGGAAGGGAAGAAGTGTGAATTTAATTGAACTGGTATTTCCCCTGATTGCTTTGTGACTGGGAACTTACTGGTCTTCATTAGTAAGTGAAACATGAAGAGAAATGTCATGAAAGTTAACATTTTTTGACAGCTTAGGATGTCCTAGGCACTGTTCTGTCTTTAATGTATGTTAATCACAGCAGTCTTATGAAGTGGAAACCCTGGCACCCTCATTTTGCAGGATGAGGGAAAGGAGGTAAGAGAAGTAAGGAACCAAGATTACATGGCTAGTAGTGGCAGATCTGGGGTTTAAACCCAAGCAGTGTGAATCCAGAGCCTTCCCTTTTAACATCTAAGACCTTTAAATGAAAGTAAAGGAATACTGCCTATAAGACATCATTTAAAATCTAGACAACAACCCATTTCACAAAATAACATTATGGAATGAAACGATGTTCTCATCACATAACAATTTAAATGATTTTGCTTCCAGCCAAAGATTAATGTTGTATTTTAAGGAGAGTAAAGAGGACTTTTAGTTCACAAGGCTTGGACAGTTAGCCTACAAAACATTCAGAATTTGCTGAGTGTAATAATGATCTTAATGGGTTTTCTTTTTCCTCCCAAGAGCTTAACATTTTTACCAGAAGGGAAGATATTTTCTCCAAATGTTCTAACAATTACAAAGAACTGTCTTAAATTTTTCTAAATTTTCATTGCCTTATTCTACTTAATTCACAAATTTCCATTTCCCCTTACATGAATAAACCATGAACTCAGTCTTTTTCCTCATTAGCTCATAAGCACCATCTAGTGAAGAAACAGAATAATTACAGAACAATTCCTGCTGGCGGTCACAATTTAATCTGTACTAATAAAGCCTAAATCAGCACCATTTTATATCATTGTTCTCAAAGAGAAGAAGACTTGTTCAATGCATACATTATGGCTAAGGTTTAAAATATCTATTCCAATTTTTATTATAGTTTTAAGTTTTTAGAAATGAGGATTAGCTTGCTTTCTATTTCCAATTCCTGCTGGCCTTTCCACTACTGTTGGCTGTGTGTCCTCAGACAGTATTTTAAGTGACACACTTCACTGTACCAATAACCCAGGATGGTTTTTGAAATTTGTTTTTCTGTATCAGCCCATACTCTGCTTTCTTCCTCCTTCTTTTCATGTATCACACTATAGTGCTTATATATATATGTATATATACATATTCTCTAGTCATTTATCGAGGACAATCTCTACCCTCAAGAAGCTCACAGTTCAGTAGGTGTAGACTTTAGGGAAACAGAATATTACAGCTGATATGATAGAGTATAATGTAGAATTATAGTCAGAAGGGTCAGAAAGAATTGGCTAGCATTTTGCAATTTCGTCGAAAGGCAAGGAGTTCATCATTCTACAAGTAGAAGCTCTTAGTCAACCTCCATTTAACCAACTCACCACATTAACCAAAGCTCTCCATTTACATCTGTAAAATACATTGACTCACACCCACTGCACAGTGAATGCTTAGGGCTAGAAGGCTATCTAAACACTCATGAACATCTGTTTCTACCAGCCAAGTTGGATGCTTAACAAGACACAGTTGGGTTTTGTTCCCAGATATGTTTATGCCAGTTCTAGTTGTAGTTACACAACATTAATTACACAACTTAAATAATTACTACATCAATCAAATATGAGTTCAAAAACTGGTGTCAAATTAGGCGGATGTGAGACAAGCATAGAAGATTAGGGAGAAATGTAACAATCTAGAAGAGTTCTGCATTCAGATTGGTTTGAAGATGTTTTTAGAATCTTGCTCTAATTTCTCAAAAAACCTGGAAATCTTAGCTGATGGCTTATGGGTGTGTTTTATGCAAGACAGACAATGCACAGCCTTCCTAGGGTGTCAGACTTTAAAAGGAAATAAACAAGAGATCATAAAAGAATTCATAGTAGAGAATAATACTTTAAAAGTGGCACAGAGGTATAAGAATAGTGTCAAAGAAGGCAAAATACAGCTTTAGCTCAAGACTGTGGAAAAACAGAACAATTAGCTGGGCTTTTTAAACTGTATTTAGAGAAAAATGAGAGCGTGAGAGGTGAAAGTCTCTGCACCTCGGTAGGTGATGCCACAGTAAGGGGGAGCACAGGTAAGGCTGATCTCCTCGAATCTCATTTTCCTTCCTTCTTTGTAAAGTATAGTGAACTTCAGCTGGAAAAGGCAGAAGATAGGACTTTATAAATAACCTCCTAACTCCCGTAGAAGGTGCATACATGAGACTTGCACTATTTCCAGGTGTAAATTCAGAATACATCCTTCGCCTGCTGACTCTGCTGTCAGCCATCTTCGAGGAATCAAGACAAGCAGCAACAGCGCTGACAGGGCACAAGCATATTCCCCACCTTCCAAAAGTGGCACGAAGTAGATACCGAAAATGACCAACTGGGAATATACTAACCATCCTCAGCTACATTCTAGAACAAATTATTAAAGCCTCAGACCATGAGCATCTAAAAAGGGAACAGTGTCGAGTGTGAATCATGATTAGTTCACAGGAAACAGATCCTACCAGAACTCACCCATTACTGTTTTTATGTTTATTAGGTTAGTCAGTTTCCTATTTCTGTGTATTTTTGGAAAATATTTGCCAAGCTTTTAAAGATACCCTTCTGGACAAAAAGTGAAGACATGTGAGTTCAATAGATTTATTGTTGTTTGTACCTAAAACGTCCTGATTAATGGATCAAAGTCAGCCTTGGAGAGGAGTCTGGAGCACATGTTGTTCAGTTTCATCCTAAGCCCTACAAAATGAGGAAATTTTTTTTTCCTTTCAATGAATTCAGTAAGAAAATTGGTGCCATACTTGCAGGTGGCAGAAAGTTAGAAGGAGCATTCAACCCGTTGGATGGCAGACTCGGATCCCTATCCCAAAGGATAGAAAATGGGTCAAATAAGTCATTAAAAAAAAATGGGACATTGCAGTACACATTGTAACTGATTGTACTTCAATTAAAAAAAAAACTACAGAGTGCAAATAGAAGAGAAATTAATTATCAGTAGCCTGGGTGAGAAAAGAGTTAAGGATTTTAATTACGTTCAATATAATAAAAAGAAGTGCCAAGAGGTAATGTGCACATAGACTAAATTAATTATAGTAGTTAGAGTAGTAGAACCCTAAAAAGGGGACATTTTCCATAGTGGCTGGTCAGTGACATCAGATGTTAGAGAGATATCCAAGAAAATAAGTTCTGAGATTTATATTTAGTGAAAAGAACATCACTGTTGACTTTCAAGAGAGTAATTTCTGCTAAATAATTCGGGTAGGAGCCAACAACAAAGGTTTTTGAGGACTAATGAGAGTATGAGCAAAAAAAAGTAAACTACCCACTTGAGAGCTTTGACTGGTAAAGGAAAGAAAGTAGCATTTAAGCAGAGAAGATAAACTAGTATTGGATTATTAAATTCTCTTGTTTTAGAGAACTTTGATAATTTTATGCAACTGAGCAAAAAACAAAACTATTATCAAAACTAAGAAGCAATATGACTTGTGTCCTTACATTATTATACCATTTCAACCATGCTCTGCCTCTAATAACCTATACAGTTTTATATTTTATTTTAATTTTATACTTACTGTATAAATAAGCATATCAGAAAGACTAGGTCTGAGGTAATAGGAATAGAGTATAGTTTAGCAGACTTATTGGACTAATATAAAGAAAGGAGGAGTCTACACTGTGGATGGAAGGACAATTTTCTACAAAAACTTGAGCAGCTCTACTGTATAGAATCAATCTCACGGGGAACATGAACTAGCATGGGGAAAAGAAGGTCAGAAGATGATGGGAAACCCAGACAATAACAAAAAGGAGGACCAGAAATGGAGGCAGGACAGAGGAACTGCCCAAACTAGTCTAGACTACAGGTTTCATAACTTTCTATTAAAGAAGGAATGGTAGTCAACGCTAGACCCATGATGTGCTTTGTAGCCTGTTGTATGGATATATATGCTTAAGTACATACTAAGATCTACAGCTACACTATTTAAAAAGAAAGAAAGAAAAGGAAAACTCAAGAGTAGCCTGCACTTAAAAACAAGTAGTTCACATTCTAGGAGTGAAGCACATGATCCTTCTTGTGGCATCACATCAAAATGACAGATTCTGGATTTCTAAAAGGTGAAGAAATCTTTTGGAAAAATTGACTCTGCCAAACACATGCATGAAGTTAAGCAAATGTCAAATGGGTACATTAAACTACTTCTTTGCTCCTTTGTTTAGCATCCCATAGAGTTCACAAATTACAAGTAGTTCCCAACTTACTAAGAGGTTGTTTTCTAAAAGTTAGTTGGCAAATCAGTTCTGTGTCAGCATAGCACTGTGGTTCGGAGTGGAGCCAACTGCCCGGATTCAAATCCTGACTCCACCACCTACTTAATTGGACTCTGAGCTCCCACATCCCACATGGGATGCTTACTCAAAGGATTGTTCTGTTATGATTAGTAAGTTATTCCATTGAAAATCTTTAGAATCCTGCCTGGCACAAAATGAGTGTTCAATGAATGTTAGCTATTATTACAATTAGCACACTTAGAGGAACAGGAACACAGTTAAGTAGTTCCTAGAACGGAAGGCTCACAGGGCTGTGGTTATGGGAAAGGACAGGAGAGAAATACATCACCAGGGATTTGGTTAATATCTTTACCTCTCCATATACGTAAAAGGAGACTTCTCTCTGGGTTATATCTCCCAAAGTGTTCAGCAGAACACATTTAAATTCCAAAGAGTATGCTAAGCAAAAAAATTAATTAAATGCTTAATTAAAATTTCAGTTACCAGATGACAATGGGAAATGCTGTACATTATATCCTTTCTTCTTGGAGATTTACAGCATATATTATCAGTACTACGATTAAAAAGAGAAAAATACTGTTGAATTTTGTTTAATCCAGCATTTCCTGAACTTTTATAACAATAGAACCCATTTTTCTCTTACCTGCCATTCCCATCACATTTTGGGAAATGCTTCTCCAGGTCAATTACTTCCCAAATATTCTAAATTGAAGAATAAACAGCAGTTATCCCTAAGGAAATAAAAATGGAGGCTTTTGACTCACAACCCTCAGAGGATTATAAAATGCTATTCATAAGTGGAATATTGGTTAAATCACAATTGCTGTTCTTGCTCAACCCACTGAAAATCAGAATAGCAATGTTAAAATGTAAAGCTCCAACACTTCCTTTTTTCCTGCTCATAATAGTAAACCCACTATAAGCAAGTTTTGTGTTTTATTACTACAGACTTTAAGGAAGATAAATCTGAATACTGCAAAATGTACTAAAGCATTATTGTTCAGACTTAGCATGGTGATCATTTTGCAGCATATACAAATACAGAATCATTATGTGGTACACCTGAAACTAATATAATGTTATATGGCAATTATACCTCAATAAAAAAGAGCATTATAGTCTTTCCTTCATAAATCTGAAATTGTTTAATTATAAAAGAAAAGGAAGCTTTTAACTATTATTGCATGGAAAAACAGGAATAATTTTTATGGCAGCCCAGTGATGTTTTTACAATGCATGTTAGCTCTTACTAGTTTTCTTGCTTCTGGGAATGCTTTTGTCCATGGATTAGAATTTAAATGGATAGGCATTTGTAAGGGAACCCACACTGCTCTAATAAGTCTTAGTTTCAGCATACTGCTCTTCACTTTTATTTCCCCCCTCTTGAATCATCTCATAGAGCTTTTAGAATCCCATGTGCCTTCTTTTTTGCCCACAATAGTAACAAAACACCCAGTCCAGGCACAAAAATTTCTATAGTGCATAGGTAAAACAGAATTTAATTATTTAGGATTTCAGTTCATTCATTCATTCATTTAACAAATATGTATTGAGTATGTTCCAGGTGTCAGAATATATGCTAAGTATTGAGAATACTGTAGTGGGCAAAAATAGACAAGATCTCTACCCTAGTGGAGCTTATAGTTCCAGGAGGTATAAATTACATATTTCAAAAGTTGAACTGAGATTTCTCTGAAGAAGAAATACTTAGTTTTATGAGTGTATACAATAGGAGAATTAATCGGGAGTTCTGGGTTGCTTCCCTATGGAAGTATACATGGAGTCAAGAGTTGAAGAAAGAGTAGTAGTTAACTGGATGGCAAAATAGGGGAAGAGCCTAGTAGACAGAAGTAAAAGTGTGGGCAAAGCCCTCTGGCAAGCAAGGGCCCGGTCTGGTACACAGTCCTTCTTAGTTAACCATTTCCTGGGAAAGCAAACTAACAAACTTACTCTGGTTCAGTGGTGAATGATGAGAATAACATTATGTGTCTGGGGATAGTTGCATGTTCATCATTGGAGATGGGAATTCTTAGCTTAGGAGAACAAAAATTTATTATTTAAGTAATGTTGAAGATTCAAGTACCAGGACAGGCTGATAAGGAGATATTCTGGGGTAAGCAGGGTTTCCATGTCTCTCAACTCATGCTGCCTAGAGGAAAGATCATCCATTCTTCCACAGGAAAAGGGGAAATGAAGACAATGGAAAGAAGTAAGAAGGAATCTAAGGAAGGGGTAAAAAAAAAAAAAAAAAAAAAAAAAACAGTCAGAACTAAGTTAATGAATGGTTTTTGCTTTTAAAAGGAACAGTTTGCTGTTAATGATTTGTCACAGCTTCTTTTAGTCTTCCATCACTGTGTAGCCAACCACTCCCAAACAACAATTTGTTATTTCACAAAATACTGTTTGTTTGGCATCCTGGCAAGGTTTAGCTGGTGGTTCTCCTGCTCCAACGATGTTGCTCATGCAGCTGCCTTCAGCTGGTAAATCTAAGACAACTCCAACCCTCCAAAACCATCTCCAGGTGGCCTTTCATGACTCACCCCAGCTTCTTTACAGCATGGCAACAGGCTCCCAGGAAGGAACTTTCCAAAAGGCCAAGTCCCCATGTACAGGCATTTTATCAAGACTGTCTGTATGTCACTTGTTAATGCCCCACTGGCTAAAACAAGTCACCTGGTCAAGCCCAGTCAGAAAAGGATTGATTTCAATATGCAATAATGAGTGCTCTTTGAATTTCTAAAAACGGTGTCAGTCTTACCTGTTTGTGAGCATACACTATCACCAAAGCATATCTGAAACATTTAGCCTCCTCCTTTCATCATATATTCAAACATGCTCCCCACACATTCCCACTCTGCCACAAAGAAGATAGACTTTACAAGTGTCTTAAATCCCCCCATGGTAGTAAATTATGCCCTTTGGGAAAAAAAAGAAATCATTAACTGAATTTGCCATTCAATCCATTTGTAAAAGGTGGTGAAATGTGAGTCACCTAATTTTGATATTTACTAGGAGAAATGGTTGAAATCATTAAATGAAATGTTTTGACCATCATAACTTCAATGACATATAAGGAAAAGGTTGTAAAAAAAATCCTAGGAATGTTATTTTTTATTTTACCTTTCCTTGAGAACAGCATAAGGAAAGGGAAATTAGTCAGTACCAAAATTGAAAAAGGACTATTGAAAAGGAGTTTAAGAAAAATTAGTGACTATTTCAACAGTCATGACCCCATGCCTCCCCATCAAAATAACCTGGAAAATAGCAGTTCTCTAGCACAAGAGTTTTGCTATTCATTTAAAATCTATATTGTGATCCATATTTGAAGAGAATTACTTCCTTTGAGATTTCTTGGTTGAGTTAATTTCACATGCTTTCTCCTTCCTTTAAAATGCCTGTTCCTTCCTTGTGTGCCTAATCATCTCTCACTCATCTTCCAGAACACTTCTCTGCAACATGTTCCCAGAATTTCCTACTCTTACCCAGGCAACCGTAATCATTCTCTTCTACAAGCTAACCTCCATAACTTGCATATCATTTAAGTTTTACACTTACACCTAATTATAATTATATTGTTCCTCTGTGCATCCCATACTTCACTGCAAGGGACCATGTCACAGGTATCTGTTACCTGGCACAGCACAAAGCACAGGATAAATAATAAAGGCTTAGGCTTTTCATTGCCATATGCTCACGTATTTTATAGACAAGAGGCCAAACTAAGTCAGTGGTGGAAGGAACAGAATTCAGAACATTTCAAGTCTAAGAAATTTCTCACATCACCTTATAATCTCGAAAATGTCATTACTGCTACTATTAGCTCTTTTTTAGCTTCTTTTACTTAAAATTGCAACTCCTTACTCCCTTCCAAAATTCTCATGCCAATATTCTGATTCTTCTCTCCTTTGAACATCCCCTTCCTTCATTTGGGATTTAAAAGAACTACCATAATTTGGGTTTCACCCAACTCATGAATGTCCCTTTGGTCTCTCTCTTGCCAGGGTCTTTTTCTCCCCATCTCATGGGAGTGAACGTCCCTCATGCTCAGCAGTAGCCACCCCACTCTTCTCACCCTCTGGTTCCTCCTTGACAATCCCCTGCTTATCCCACAGGCACCCGTATTTTGAGAAAACCCAGTATGCGAAGCTCTTCCTTACTGCCCCATGTTCTCCCTTGAAGTCTGTTGCAGGTAATAGCATGAGAATATTGTCATGGCAGTTTTAAATAGCCATGATTTAATACCTTGTGATTTAACATCTTCTTTGTTTTGCTCAATTAATTGCAATTCCATGGGGGAAAAATATTATTCTACAGAAGCAAAAAGCTTATGCATAAAATAGGAACCGTGAGATTTATTTAAACAACCAAGCACTTGTAAATTAAGGAAAAAAAATATAGCTAACTGGCAAAAGATATGGCTCTTGTTGTTCCATCTATCACAGGATAATTACAGGAAGATTGTGATGCTTTGTGTTCCAATTTCTCCAGTTGAAAGTTACAATTAATAACATCCACAGAAGTCACTATTTTTTAAAAAATATTTCGTCAGTACAAAGAAAAATTAGTTGGGCTAGAAATGCTAACTTGTGTTCTTAAAAAGACAATAATTATCAGAAAAGCTGCATTTTGAACTTGCTTTGTTTCAGATGTGCTCCAGCTATGACTGAATGTTTCTTTTCAACTTTTGGCTATAGATTTAATACAAAAGCACTGTTGATAAATTGAAATTAGATAATCAAGCACTTTACATTCCTCGTAGGGCAGGGAGGAAAAAAAAAAACTTTCCCCCAAACAACTTAGTCTCACTAAATTTTTAAAAATACAGATTTCTGAAGAAATTCAGTTAGTCTCAAGAGAGTAATTAAATTGGCCCCTCTTTAAACTTCCTTGCTGGAAGTATTTGGATTAATTCCATTTCAAATTATGGAAACAATAGAGCACCTACTACTTTCTTTGTGGAAATAACATTAATATTCTGTTCTCATACAAAGGCTTTAAAAAGTTTCACCCCACAGACTCATAGACATAGAAAACAAACTTTTGGTTACACCAGCAGGGAAATGGGGTGGGAAGGGATAAATTGGGAGATCGAAATTTGCAGATACTAACTATATATAAAATAGATAAACAAGTTTATCCTGTATAGCACAGGAAACTTTATTCAATATCTTATAATGAAAAAGAATATGAAAATGAATATATATAAGTATATGTATGAAGACTGTTACGCTGTACCCCAGAAACGGACACATTATAAACTGACTATACTTCAGTGAAAAAAATTAAATTTTTTTAATTAAAAGAAAGTTGCCGAGAGAGTAGATCCTAATGGATCTCATCACAAGGAAAAAGTTTTCTTTTTACTGTATCTATATGGGATGATGGATGTTTTACTAAACTTTTGTGGTAATCATTTCACAATTTATGTAAATCAAACTGTCGTGCTTGCTGTACAGCTTAAACTTATGTACTGATGTATGTCGATTATTTCTCAGTAAAACTGGAAAAAAAGTGTTAAATAAATAATAATAAATTAATTAAAAGTTTCACCCCAAATATAAATAGTAGTATATAGTAATACATAGTAATAGGAGAAATTTGCCAAAATTTGTTGAAATTATCATATCCTTCACTTTGTGTATTTCTTCCTTCCCGTTCCACACTGCTTTAAACAATTTTGTAACTTCTTTTATTTCGTTTAGTAGAGGGTGTCAACATGCAAAGAAATTAGTAACCAAGACTAGGCAGGAAAATAGACATCTCAGAGGATGCCAGACTGGACGGATCTTCATTCCTCCCAAACTCTGAGGTTATGTAACTCACCTTGCTCTCCCTTCCACTTTGCCTTTGAATGACGAGGTGCCCCCAGGGGAAGGAGGAGGAGAAAACACTCTGAATTAAAGTTAAGGCTCCATCACCAGAGGAAAACGGAGATGTGAGGAATTAAGTTCACATATAGAAAAATAAATTCACATTTTGGAACATTTGAGTTTGTGGCCCAGGAGATGAAAATTCACAGCAAAAAGCTCCAGCCTGACTGGCTGTCAGGTGCGAAGGTATCAGAGGTCAAAGCAAGCAAGGAAGTGCAGCAGGTATGGTCCTGGAAAGCAAAACCCAGAAAGGTGGAACACCTGCTCCAAAGGCTCCTGTATTCTATTCCTAGGTAGGAAGCATCCTCAGTATTCAGGCTTTTGTGTCTGAGGCAAAAATGGCAACAGCTGCTTAAAGAGAGAATGGGTGGAAGGACAAATCATGACTGGATAACCAGCACTTTTGTAATGCTATGTAAAGACAGCAGGCACTTTCCCGTGTTTCCTCCTGTAAGTGGTTAGCATCTTCTTGCTGAAACTTTAACTGGGTTTAAAAATACGTATTTAATTAATTTAGAATGACATGGATCTTCCCTTTCCCATCCTTTCCTTTAGCTATTTTTGTTTAACAAACATCAACAGTGGTTAGCAGATCTTGCTGTCAGCCAGCTCTGGGTTTAAGTCCCACTCTACCATTTTCTATTGTAGGAAGCACTGGAAACCCTCAGGGTGTTGATAGGATGTTGTCTAGCACAAAATGAGTACTCATTAACTAGCAGCTACTGTTACTATTACCCACTCACTGAGCTACTAAAATGAACAAGGGGGCAGTCTTTCTATCTAAAATTAAAAAAAAAAAAAGCTAAGATAAACTTCAAGATAATGAGTCTTGAATACTGCATAGAAGTCAATGTGGAACACACACAAAAACACATTCCCCTCCTTCCCTCCACCTTGCATGGTAATATATTTATTTAAATGGCTTTGTGCTTAATTTACCAAAAGGTGATACACTCCAGAAATGTAAGCATGACCAGAAGTGATTCATTATATAGAAAACAGTAACACGTTTCACAGTGATGCCAGTGATCCAACTCCCCAACCTGAGTTCATCACTAAAACCCACCTTTGGTGCTGCTTACAATATTCTGGCTAAAGTGACAACATTTAGGGTAAGATGTATTGCAGCAAGGACCAAAGCCAGTATAGGTCCTCTGAAATTCTTACATGTACAGTATCCCTGTAAGATTTTCTGCTACAGTTTTTGAATGTTCTGATGGTCTCATTTACAATAATGATTCTAATCTTTATGAGACCATGTTTCCAAGTTACTATAATTATACCCAACACTAATGAAGCAGTCACCCTCAATCAGACACAAGGGTGTGGACCAGAAGTATGCCTAAGCTTCCATGCCCATATATATCCCAAAGGGACAAAACCACAGAGCTATAATTTACAAGAACAAAATTTTCCATGAATCAGTAGAGCCATGAAAGCTTTAAAAGGCCTTTTCTAGAAGGCGTGATTTCTGAAGCATAGTGTTCCAGTAACGTGGAGAGAAGCAACAAAACATCCTAAAGATAAAGCCATGACATTCTGCTTCATCCCTCTGGGGAAGAAACCATCTCCTTGCTGATGTAATACAAAGGGGTTATTTATTTAGTCACACTTTCTCTCATTTCTCTGGAGAAGTTTAGACGTGACCTTTCAGTGCTCAGCCTGTGGGTGTGCAACAGAGGACTAGAATCACAAGGTCTGAATAGAATCAACCAGCACAAGGCCCTGCTGTGTTAGTTTTAACCACTGCACTGTACTCTGGTGGAAAATGCACTCCCTATACTGGAGAAAGAGGAGGAAAAAAAAAAAAAAAACAAGGCTGGCTCATAGCAACTCACTGGCTTTTGGAAAATCAGTTCCAGAAAGACTGGTTTAGATCAAAGTTCACTGGCTAAGTCTAGTTCTACACCTTACTGCAGAAGTTTACACGTTCTTCTTTTCTTACTGTAAACCAAAAACAAAGTAGAAGGATGTGGGGGGTGGGACATGGCCTCATTTCAATTTCTAAATGATCCGTTCCATGGATTTTTCCTGTCTCCTTCATCAAATCACACGGCTGCTGTTTTTCATCTTCCCAAATGCAACAGGAAGGAGGATGAGAAAAAGTTTACTAGATCTTTCTATTCCATCTTTACAACAGAAGAAATGGCAGCACCCCCGACACTCTGCTCTGAGTTCTCACTTACCTTTTCGCTTCTCTCCATTATTGGGGGAAGGAACTAGCCACCATCATCCCGCATGTCACTTGCATATCCCAAATCCACATCCCCTCCTCGATTCTTCTCCAGGTCTGTGACAACCACATCTACTCCCTGCCGTTCTGCTGCTGCCAGGCTGACCTCCCCCTAAACTCACTGAGGGGAGGGGGACAGCTTTACCCTCCCCATTCCAGCGCCTTCATTTCTTTGTTATTCTCAGACACCCAGACAGTGCAGCCTGGGGACCCAGCTCTCGGAAGGTCTGGTTTGATCTATGAGTGAAATCTAGGGGCACCCTGGACTCCAGATCCTTTAAGCAATCTTTCCACTAGTAGTATTCTTCACAAATATGCTCTTGGAAGAACTGAAAAGGAGAGTTCAAGGCTGTCATCTTTGGCAAGAATGTGAAATACAAATATTTTATATAGAACAAGGTAGTCATATGCTTTGACAATCAACATGACTTAAGATGTAGTACCTCCCCATTGTTTAGGACTCAAGCTTTTAAAGTTTTCCATAATCATAACCTGACCTTTCTCTACTTATCCAATATGTTTTTCCAACCTTCCCCCATATAAATTATCTACTATGATCTATTTTTTCCCACCACCATCTTAATCATTGTATGTCACAGTTTCAAATATTGGTCATTCTAATTACTGTCTCATCATCTATATCTCTATTTTACCAGCATCCAAAGATTTCCATCCAGAATTACAGTATACACCATGTTAAATGACCATAATCACTTAAATTATGGAGAAAATAGTTCAATTCCGTAGCCCAATATGTAACTTCTAAGAGATAAGAGTTTACGAACAGCAATCTTGAGTGCTTTGAAATTCAAATGTTACCATTTCTGCTACTTTACTGAATCAACACTTTAAAAGTTTTACTTAGAAAAGTTTCTTTCCTCCTTGTTAATTAACCTAACTTTTCTTTCCCTTAAGAATCTAAAAAGCAGCTGGTTTATGCAAGTTGCTGCCACTGGAGTGAAGAGTTTGGGGTTTTGAGGTTTTTTTTTTTTTTTTTTTTTTAACCATTTTGCCCCAGTAACATTTGTTGGCAAAGATTCTCAAAAACTGGCAAGAGCTATAAATTAGATATGTGAACTATTCTCCCCTATCTGTACAAAAGAGATGTCCAACTTTCCAGTGCTAAAATGCTTTAACTCGCAAGATTCATGCCTTAGGGGACTAGAAAATTTGCCTCTAAGTCAGAGGAACACATGGGTTATAAGTTATTAATTACAGAGAATAAGGCTTTGGGATGAGATCAACTGAACTAAATCCTAAAGTTGACTGATACATAATATATCCCATATTTGTGTTGGATGATTAAACAGCAAAACCTAAAAGTTAGGGTCATGACTTGAATGGAATCAGAAAGGCCAAGGCCCACTTTCCAGATTTATTACCAAATACTTAACTGATATTCCCTGACTCCAGGAAGAACTGAAAGTCTACTGCATGGAGACTAGTCCTCTCTATTAGTCCCTCTATTCCAATCCCTAGAAAGCATATAGAATGATAAAAAGATTTATGTACCAAAAAACTGTCCAAAGTTACTCAGATAGATAGAATGTATAAAAACTTCTATGTTTACTTACATATATTCTTTACTTAGATGAGTAGCTTGAAGACAAACTCCCAATTTAAGACAAACATGAGAAAATAAAGGATGGTTAATAAGTCCTAAAAGACAAATCAACATTATTACTTCATTCCCTAATTCTTTTTTCTTTCCTTCTTTCTTTCTTTCTTTTTTTTTTTGGTAACAGACCGTAGGGCTCAATGGACTTTTTAAAAAATTATTTCTAGTTGAATATCAAGAAGATATAGCAAATAATACAAAATAAAAATAAATTATATTTACCAGTTGAATGACATACAGAAAAGGAGGAATAATAAAAATAGGATGCATGAAAGTTATTTTTCTTAATTTTAGACCCTACCATAGTTAATAATCCAAAACTACCAAACTTTTGGAGTATTATGAAATTATATATCCAAAAATCCCTTAAACATCCTAACCAATAAAGTAAAATAAAACCAACTGGAACAAGAATTTTCAATTCAGTTAGCACAACTGAATGACAAAGAATTAGTGAGTATCAAAGAAATGAGATGATCCTAAATTCTAAAACTATAAAAAAATTTACTATAAATGGTGAAAATAAATTAATAAATCCAAGTATAATTACTTGAGTTTAAATTAAATGCAGGAATTATCTCCAAAAAAATTCAAGTTGCTGCTTTCCAGATACACCTACTACTACTTTGGGAAAGGAAAGGGGCATGAATCAAGACACAATTTACTTTCTTCGAAGAGAACTTTCATGATATAATTCAGTCTTAAGGTTATGAATGACCTGAGATCCATTAACAAGTTGCATTTACCACTGAAAAATTAAAAAGGGATCTTTCCTGATTTAAATCACTTGCACACGCACACACAGATCTTAATCTCAGGCACAGCAAAGCAGAGATTGATCAAACCAGCAAATACTATAAGCTGTAAACTCAGTAAACATGAGCACTACAGTAAAGAAATTTTGCGCCAGTTTTTTTTTTTTTCTGGTTTAGAGAGAGTTTTTACGTGTTAATTGTTTTAAGACACTTACTTCCAAATTCATTACGTAGAGAAATAGTCCAAGTATTCATCATACATTCAACCTTAGTATAGAGCTTTTGGCACAGCAGCAAAGTTACAAAGACAATCTACACTATTACTGCAAAAAGACATCATCTTTACTGGTGCTTATATAAACAAAGAGGTAGCTTTAAAAAGCGCCATCATTTCTCTCAAATGTCATCAAGTACATAACACCTCAAAACACACTCTTGGGGAAAAACTATTCTTGCAAACAGTTAAGACATTAATTTTATCTATTCCATAGTAGCAGGTCTTCTTCAGATGTTATTAACAGGCAGAATTATTCAATTTTAGCCTTTTGTCACCAGAGACAATTGCTATATCACAATGCAAACATGATGAACTTATTTTATTAGTCAAATAGTTGAATTCCATTCAAGTGCACTTAATACAGTACTATACATTATAAATTGAAATTAAAGAGATCTCTAATTGGAAATGGGGTTTTAAAAATACAGCTAATACTGATTTCAAATTATATGTTTCACTGGTGTTCTAATGAAACATACAAAGCAAATGATTTCTTTCCAGCATCTCTGAAAGACTATCTAGTCCTTTTATGTATCAAAATAGAAGTGGGAAAATACATCCCTGAAATCTAGAATCAAAAGTACGGTTTGAAAAATTGAAACCAATCTGGTATGGTAAATTCAGATTATGGTTCAGTGGTAAGATGAAGAGCTCAGGAGTTGATAAAAGCTTCAAATTAGTCATATTTGTTGAAAAAAGATAAATGCAGGTGGCTGTAATGTTTACACTGTGTCAGATTTTTCAGATCCATGTATAATGTAAGTCCTAAAATCCTAAAGACTTAATGTCTTCAAACATTGCTGACTATTGAGGAAGAATGAAAATACCCAAATGGATTACATTCAAAATGAGACTGTTCTTTCTCCTTTTGGAAAATACTTTTGGAATTCATAAAACAAAAAAAAAATATGCACAGAAAGACATTCAGAATTGTCAGTCTTTTTTTAAAATCGAGGGATCGCTGTTCTTGAAAAAATTCCCTACATTTGCTTTGCTTTCTTCAGAACCTTCCTTTTCTTCCAAGAGCTTTGCTACAGATGTGTATCAGCTGTATATATTGATAATTTATCTGCCTGTTCCTACATGTGAAGAGGGGGCCTTGTCAGACAACAGCTTGAGCTTTAAATTTTACTTCTGGAAGGATTCTCTCACTTTCGCCTGCAGTGCATCACATGTCTTCTTGGCATCGCCTAGAAGCATGGCTGTGTTAGGTTTGTAGAAGATTGGATTGTCCACTGCGGCATAGCCAACGCCCAAGGTCCTCTTCATGACGATGACCTAAGAACCAAAGATTAAGTGAGAGAGTGTATTTAACAGACTCAGCCAGGATGTGTTGGGCACACAAACATTGCCTGCCGTGCCCTGACTCTGAACAAAGCATGTACCACTACTAATTCTTTACTACAAAGACTTCTAAAATACACAAGGAGTACTTTTAAATGCATGTTTACCTTGCATTAACTTTAATTCTTTAAATGTGCCCATACTCTGATATCCATTAGAGAAAAGGTCATGTTAACAATAGTTTATCTGAGTGATAAGTGAAGTGATTTTCTTCTCAGTGCGTCTCTCTGTAAGGACTATGTATATAACATTTTCTAGTCAGAAAAATAAGCATCCTTCTCTGAATGGGCTAAGGAGAACATACTTCATGCATGAGCTTCCAGTACAAATCCCAAGATAAATGTAGTAGAGTGGGAAAATGGTATGATTCCTACTCCATTGCTTTAAAGTAAAGGACAGCAAACAAAAAGAATATAACACAAAAGCCCAAGGAGCAATCTAGCATGTCCCAAGGACAGAGCTAACTGAATGCTCCCACAAAGCAAAATGAAGTCCATCTCTAATACTGATGTATTATAGACATTTACAATTACACAGACTGTGGATGTTGCTGTCCTATTGAACATCAGGTC
This sequence comes from Camelus ferus, assembly GCF_009834535.1. Lineage (NCBI taxonomy): Eukaryota > Metazoa > Chordata > Mammalia > Artiodactyla > Camelidae > Camelus > Camelus ferus. The sequence continues at coordinate 30,443,408 of NC_045698.1, read as the reverse complement.
AGTTCTTCATAAAATAAAAATCCTTTCTGTGGTCTTCGAGGACATGTAGTCTATCCAAAAATGGAAGTGGTGTGAATTTATTCATGCTCCATATCACATTAATACAGTAATGCGCTCTGCAGACTCTCAAATAGTGACCCCATTGAAGCAATAATTTTCCATACACACATGAACAAGTGCATGTCATATCTACTCACAACAAACACTAAGTTTCAAACTCATGTATTTATAATGAAGAGAAACAAAATTAAAGGGAAAAATACATTACATTATAGTGATTCTTAAAATGCAGATATGCCGCGAGAGTGGTAAAGGGACGTGCCCACAGTTGGGTCAGGGGAAAATTTACACACCTTTGAGTTCTCCACAGTGTAGCAATTGGCTTTTTCAGAAGTAAAGTTTCAGGGCTGGCTTCCTTATGCCATGTTATTGTTTGGATTTCTAAATCACCTTTCTTCTAGACACTCCATAACAACATACAAATTCCCTCTCAAAAAAAGTAAATGAAAAAAATGTGCTCGTCTTCATAAGCGGAGGTGATGATACTGACTCAGTGTCCCAGAGGGAAGCCATCTGCTTCACTGGGCTCGGCCTGGAATTCAGCCAGACTCATTCTAAAAGCTCACAGCTCCTTTTTCAGCTGCGGTTACAGATTTTGTTAATCCATCCACCACGTAATCTCATCTAATTCCAGTCATGATCAGGGCATTCAATCACGTTCTCTAGTGACCACAGAACAGACAGAGGCTGGACAGAGAGAGCTGGACCCTAAATCTACTCTAGCTCCTGGGCCTCCTGAAAGGCATTGCCATTTCTCATCAAGTGGCAAGGGAAGTTCTGTGTGTGTATTTTAAGAGACCTTTGATGATCAGAATGAAACACAAGTCTGAAACGTTACCTGCTTTGATTTCCAGACCTCAAGGACTGGCATGCCTGCAATAATAGAGTTGGGGTCTTCTTGAGCCGCTGAATTAACAGTGTCATTAGCTCCAATTACAAGGACCAAATCAGTGTCTACATGACAATAAAACAGAAAAAAAAGAAAATATAAAGCGCGAAGAGGTCACTTTCCCTTCAGACAAATTATAGTGATCTGACTTTATAACAACAATAACAAGCTAACATTTACAGGATGCACACTTGTGCTAGGCACTGGACAAAGAATATCAGAGAGGTCCTTAGCCAGCGTCACAGCCTAAAGGCAGTAGGTCCTGCATCTGAACCTGAGCATCCCGACTGGAGCTTTGCATTATTATGCTTTCCCTCCCCCAATGGATCTACCTAATCTGACTTTATAGCTCTTTTATTACCCCAAAATGATCTGCCAGTAACATTATTTTAAAGATTTGCATTCCATTTTCGACTTTTAAAATGACCACTTAACAAGCAATTTGATGTCTAAAAGAAAACGGTCTAAGAACCTGTACTGCATTAAAATTGTGTTCATAATTCCTGCAACTGGCAGGTTTCACACACAATTTAGCAACAGTGAAATCTGAAAGGGGGAATAAAATTAAAATGGCCTAAATCCCCTCTTTAAGGACCAGAATATAAAGTACCTTAGAAATTTGCCCAAAAAATGCCTTGTGAATCTAGACATACACACAATTTCACTGTTTTTCTCTAATAAACAGTATTTTTTTTAAGTTTACAGTGGATACTTGCCAGAAGGAACTGGTTTAATTTTGACAAATATGATCTTGGGCCAAATGTCATTAGCATCCAACATCTACCCAGTAAAAGCCATTAAGTACAGCACCTTACCTAGTGAAGTCCAAGTACTTTAAAGAAAACAGAAAACTACTTACTGATCTCAAATTGCTGCAATTGAAAAAACCAGTAAAATCTCAGCCACTGGCAAGAATTAGACACTAAATCATCAACAGAAGCAATTTCGTAAAAGAGGAACCCGAGGTTGAGTACCTACTTCAAGGCCACAAGCAAATGAGAATCAGGACCTGATTCCAGAGCCAAATCTGTACCCGGTCCCTCTGCAATACACACCATTGCACTGCCTTCCAAGACTTGTACCATCCTTCAGCCCTTCCCACAGGAAAAAAAATCACCCATGCTGCTTACAAAGCCGTAGCATCATTTTTAGTATTGGCTTTCATTTATTTACTTTCAGCTGCATGCTTAACCAGGAGCAGGTGACTCTTCATCTGACTAGCAGGTCTTCAGTAATCCCACAGTCTATGTCCCAAGACTGGCATCGCTCAATTCATACTAAAAACACTTAAACTTTACCATTACCCCCATTACTTACCTGGGAAATCATGGTTGATCTCGTCCATTTCCAACACAATATCATATGGCACCCCAGCCTCAGCCAGCAGCACATTAAGCTGACCAGGCATCCGGCCTGCAACTGGGTGAATTCCAAACCTGGACATGAAACAAATGAACAGCTGGCCTTACTTGATGGACCAAAATATACAGAGATCCCAATATCACCTCCAGATCTGCACACTTTGTTCTTGGCACCTCTGCTTCTCCTGGTACTATCTGATTTCTACAGGCAGGAATAGAATCAATCTAGATACATGGTCCATCTACAGACACTAAGGTTAGAGATTCAGGATCCCAGTATATACAAACTGTAAGCCCTCTCAAAAAAAATAAATGTAACTTTAGAACCTGACTCTTCCATATATGTTTTATGTACAATGAACTCCCAACAACGTTAATAAGTAATATCACCTTACATTTAATAAGCACTGTGTTCTCTCATGATACTTTCTGATAATTTCTGAATCTTTCTGAAGTCAGCCGGGAATTAAACGTTTGCCATGAAAAACACTGTCATGCACATGAGTTAAAGGCCTATGTTCAGCGAGTAACATGTAGCATTACTCCACATCACAGATGAAATGTGATAGTAACACGCTGGGGTGTTTAAAAGGCAGAGTAATACACAAATCAGAGCTCCGCTCTTTTATTGAGGCAAAAGAAACTAAAGCATCAAGCAGTTTCTTTCAACCACAGCCATAAGGGGGGGGGGGTCTATGAAGTCATTTAATCAACCTCTTGCCCACAGGATTGATCTTTGTCTCCTCAGCACTGGGCACAGTCCCTGGCACATCGGAAAGCGGGAAAAAAAAGTGAGTGAGTGAATAAATGAACGGATACAGTGAGGGAATGCATTTTATAGTGCCTCCTGGCAGGGATTCATCCAACCTCAGCTTAAACACCTTCGGTGACCAGAAACTAACTCCAACCTAAGGTCCATTCTGTTACTAGAAAATCCCAATAATTTTATATCACACACACACACACACACACACACACACACTCATGCTTATTATATCAAATCAAAGAGAGCCTCCATCTCACTGCTTTCCTAGGTCTGTACTTTGAGAGTCTATCTACTCCCTCTTCCATTTGTGGATTCCTTTGAGCTTACCTACTATGCAAAACATCTTTGATTCTTTCAACTGTTCAATGACTGACAGGACTTCTGGACTCACTGCTGTCCTAGTCACCAGTTCCTACCTTGTCGATGTCCAGCTCAGACTTGAGGCCCCCGAGGTGAACACAACATGCTGGATGTGCTCTAGTCGCACAGTCACCGCAATAAAGTCACGTCCTCAGACCCTTCACTGATGAAGCCTAAGTCTGCACTAGCATTTACAGCCTCATACAACACTTGTGGTCATTTAAGATGCCCTGGTACTCTTCCCAGAAACTGCTGCCAAGCCTGGCTGCCCACCCTCAACACGGGCCCTGTTAGGGACAGAGGACCCCGCCCAAAAAGCAGACCGACCTGAAAAGAGCTATAAAATGGCCTTTTACGTTGGTCAAATAACTGATAGACGCTTTTCTACATCTTTAAAACTGATAATGAAGTATCTGAATTATTGAGGAGCTCGTAACTGGGAAAAAAGACATCAAGTGACAACCTATTTTCTCTTTTATCAAATTCCCTTTTATGGAATCTTCCTTCTGGGACCCCTGAATGTCCTTAAATAACCAACTTATGTTTAAAAAAACAAACTCAGGGCTAAAAGGAAGCAAAACAATTATCTCTAGGCGGTTGTACAACAGATAATCATTTTATTTCTCCTCTTTTTTAAAATGGTCCAAGTTTTCTGAGACTGAAAATTTTATGGTGGAAAAAAACTAACTTCATTTAAAATAAATTACTATTTCATGCTTTTATACTGTGATATAATTTACAAATTTCTTATATATTACTTCATTCTATCCCTAATCATCTTTAAAAATCTCTGTCAAGCATTAGAATTTAGAGCAGCTGATTCAAATTCAGTACTGAGTTAAATAAACTGGCCTTTAGAGCTATATTCCTGTATCTTAAAAAAATGAAGAAAGCAAGAACGTATGTAAGGGGCTGATGGCATATATTTTGGCATCAGGGGTAATACTGACTCTGAGATGTCCTATGCAATTTGCTCAACTTTTTTAGTAAATAGCTAACTTGTGATTCAAACTCAGGTCTTCCTGCCTCAGAAGTGTGAATTTTTCACTACTATACAATATAGGCAGAATAGTCAAGCAATTTAAGAGGTATTTTTGTTCTGTTAACAGCTCAAGTTAACTAGTTGTGTGATGTTCGGTACGTTACTTAACAACTCTCTCTTTTCCCATAGAATAGTAACCAGCTATTATTACAAGCCCACATCATGCCAAGGGCCATATAAAACTCTGTAGAAGAGGTTTGAGAAATACCTATTTATCTCTGCTTGATGGGTGAAATAAAGAGTTCTAAGAATCCAATTTACAGTGTTCTTTGAGAAAAACTGAGAACTCAGAAAGTTTCAAACAATGCTACAAGCTATAATTTTTTTTTAATTTAATTAAATATTTGCATGGAAAAAAAGTATGCAAAGTACCTGCAACAATGCAAAACATTTACCAGCACCTCTTAAATGCTGGGGAAGTAGGTTCTGAAAAATTACTAGGGGTAGGAAGTAGAATGAACTATTAATAATCTAATATTCTTTTTTTTTCTATTGGAGTATAGTCAGTTTACAATGTTGTGTTAATTTCTGGTGTACAGCACAATACTTCAGTCATACGTACACATATGTATATTCCTTTTCATATTCTTTTTCATATAGGTTACTATAAGATACTGAATCTCGTTTCCTGTGCTATACAGTATAAACTCGTTGTTTGTCTATTTTATATATAGTAGTTAGTATCTGCAAATCTCAAACTCCCAATTTATCCCTTCCCACCCCCTTCCCCACCTGGTAACCGTAAGTTTATTTTCTATGTCTGTGACTCTGTTTCTATTTTGTAAATAACTTCATTTGTGTCTTTTCTTTTCTAAGATTGTTTTAAAATAAATTCATCATTTCTTTCCTCAGTGGGCTATCGATAGTTTTATTTTCATAAGAATAAAATTAAGGTCAGTCATTAGTTTGCTCCAGACTGTTGTCACCCAATCTCACCATCTCATAAGGTTTAAATTCTTCAATCACAAATTCTATCTATCATTTTTGGGAATATAACACTTCAACATTTGAATAAAAATTTTTTAACGTTCTCAGGAAACAAGATTGTTCTTCTTTTCTTGCTAAACATTGCTTTCCTAATGTTACCTGTACTAAACCAGAGTTTTCAATCACTCCTAAAAACAAAAGAAATGAGGCAAAATACTGACAATTCTTGTTCGCACTCTTCATGTAGTAACACAAGCTATATTTAGCACTACTACAGCTATTTTCAAACAACATCAGAGAAAGCACTTCCAAAATGTTACAGGCTCTGGTTAAGAAGTCTACTTTAAAATGTTAATATTTTTACAATAGCCATAAGATAAAACACTTGAAAAAAAATTTCTCTAGACACCAAAATATATGCTCATTAAATAGGAGTTATTATTACTAAACCTTAAATCTGAATATAAATGGCATTTTAATGTTTTCACAATAATATAGGCTTTTAAGAATGAATATAAAAAGTAGAAAGAAAATGCATTATACTGAAATAACCAAAATATACTCCTAAGCCTGCAGATAGCCTGAATGTAGAAAAAGAAAAGATATGATGAATAAAGGCTCAGAGGTGCTTGATTTTGTGAACAAGCATCACAGTCTTCAGTTCAGGATTTTCACATTTTCCTTCGATGGTGGGGAGGAATGACAGATCCCTTAAGGTTCATGGGTAATAACAGAAGCAGTAAGAAAAAGAGGAAAACAGACTAAGAAGGTAAAGCTCACTTTTATGTAAGAAACTAAATTTCAAAAAAGAAGAAAGACTGAATTTGTGTAATTCTTGCGAAAGGTGAAAAAGAAGACAGCACAAAGCGAAATAAATGCACATACGAGAGTGACGTGGACATGTGTCTTTAAAGGCGCACATGACACTAAAGGATTTAAAAAAAGAAAGTAATTTGAACATCAAAATAAATAAGGATAGCAATGGATTATAACCCACTGGGAAAAATGGGAATTCATAGGTCAAGACTGATAAAAGATTCATAAGTCAATAAGGAAAGGAGGGAAGGTGGGGGAGGGACACTCTCCCCTACAGTCAAAGACCATGAACTGATAAGTGGGGTGGGGTTATAAAACCACCATTTTGCAACCATCATAACAAAGACTGGTTCAGATAAAAATCATCAGCACATGTTCAATCTAGGGAGTAAAGCTTGATGAGGAGCAGGATTTTGCAAGGTCTTAACGAGAGCCCAACAGAGAAAGAAAAAAAAAATTGTAAAGACTTCCCGTGCTTTCTCTGAGAGCTACTTTATTGAAATCGATCAATAATAAGTAGTTGTTGGAAACAGGACATCTATATACTTTGCTCGTGGACATTTGGTTAAGTGGGCAGAGCTCATATTTCTTTTTCTCCCCAGCTAACAGTTTCTTAGATTACCAACATTAACAAACCAAATCTTAGTCAAGCACTTAAACTGAAACCGTAATTTATTATGTATTTTAATGCACAGTTTGGCATACATGGGTACTGATGATATTTTTAACCTGCTGTTCTTCTAAATAGCACATGGGGAAACTAAAGGCACAAAGACTGTGCCCCAACAAAAGCAGAGATTCTACAATAAAATCTGGGGATCCTGATGTGTCATTATTTCTGAATAATGACAGAACAAAATAATTTTCAAAAGAACACATCTTGAAATAAAAAATTTTAGTTTGAAAATATCATTTCATTTTTCAGAGGTTCTGAGTAATAGAGCTAACATGTCAAATTGCATTAATCAGGTGATTTTCATTTAAAGTGAATGCCAATTTGTATTTCAAGTGTGTCCATTTCAAGTCAACATTCCAACTTAACACAGGGATGTTTTCCCACATTCACAAAAAGGTACTTGAACTTCTACCACTGACTAGATCCAATGATAAAACTAAATAACCAGATTCAGTTCAGGGAGTTGCAGCTTAAAAGATCAGAGAGCACTTGGATACGGTTCAACAGAAACACAAAATACCTAACGACTTAGAAAATAACACACTCTAAGTGAAAAAAGATCAACTGGCTAGAAAAAAGGCAAAATGCGATTTCAAGCAGACCAAATAAAATGGAAGTTGACAAAATATTCCTCATTTTCATTAAACAGAAAATTGTCTTCAAATGCAAAAAAAAAAAAAAATTGTCAACAATTTAGAACAAATGCCCTAGTTAGGGAAAGTTTCTGCCTTCTCTGCTGTGGATCAGGGAGGGTAAGGGTTCATTCATCGGAGCTGATGCACCACCAGCTCAGCACAAAATGGATTCAAGGGCATTTCACAAATAAATGCAAAGGATGGTTGGCTGGAAGTGGACATAATCAAGGCAGTTATGGTGGCTGAGACAGCCCTTCATTTATGGGAGGAGGGGGAAGGATCAAAACCACTAGGAAGAGAGCCCAGAATAACTGCAAGACATTGCCCTGCTTCAGTCCTATACTACTCATTGCAATGAATTTGTGTTTTTTTGAGATGTTCATAGTAAATCTTGGATACCAAAAATTCCTCCTATTCTCCCAATCCTTCTGAGCACAAACAATGTTTCCTGCTTCCCCCAGGTCCCTTTCTCTTCCCAAAAACTGACTGGTGAGACTTCAGAAAAACTGAGTCACTGTGCTACACGGGATTTAAGGTCTGTGTTAGCTTCCTATTGCTGACATAACAAACTACCACAAATTCAGTAGCTTAAAACAACACAAATTGATTTTCTTACAGTTGCAGAGGTCAGACATCCAAAATCAGTTTCCCTGTGCTAAAATCAAGGCATTGGCAGGGCTGCATTTCTTTTAGAGGCTCTGTCTCAAGAGGGAAAATCCATCCCTTGCCCTTTCCAGCTTCTGGAGGCTGCCCTCATTCCTTGGCTTGAGGCTGCATCACTCTGACTTCTGCTTCGATTGTCACATCTCTTTGATTCTGACCCTCCTTCCCCTCTCTTATAAGGACCCTAGTGATTACATCGGCCCACCCAAATAATTCTGAATCATCTCCCCACCTCCAAATCCTCATTAAATCTACAAAGTGCCTTTTGCCATATAAGGTAACACAGTCACAGGTTTGGGGGGTTAGGCGGTGGGTATCTTTGGGGCCATTATTCACCCTACCACAAACTCCCTTTCCAGTCCTAAACTTCCATGAACTAGGGATTCTATTTTAGCTGAAAAAACCAATATACACTTTGTGATTTACTTTTGTGCTTCAATTTTGTATCCCCCCTTGATTCCAATAATTTTTTTTATTTTAAGTTTTTATTTGTTTTTAATACTGCCTTTGCTTATCTTTAAATTAATCCATCTGGTCATCATCTTTGTGCTTTAACTGAAGTGTCTTGGACCAAATTAGAAATTAAAGACCTCTAAATGTATTTGTTATTACTGTAATTTTTGATTAGCTGCAGACTGCATAAAGAAATGTTTCTGTTGAGCTAATTGTAAAAGGTAAATAATCATAAAGCTAACCAACATGTTATGCTGAAAATCCCAAAGGACAGATCACTTTATATCTGTTTGCATAATAATTTATTATACTAAACTTCAAGACTCTGGAAGTTGGAGAAAAACACACACAAGGCTATTTCAAGAGAATGCCAATGTTTTGAGAGAAATGACAGAACACAGTAAGTTTGTAGAAATATGTATGTGCTTGTTGATGAGTCAATGTGAATTTATAACAATCCTGGCCCATGCCAACTGGCTAATCTTCAAAGCATGGATTAAAGTTAATTATATCAGCTATTGGTTGCCCATGACCAGGCAGTTTCCAGGAACTGATGGCCAAAGCTCATCAGTGTTCCATCATCACATGAAGAATATCCAGAATTCCAAAATGCAAAGCCTACCAGCCTTTTAGTTCTTCCCTCTGAACCACGCAAATTATTGTATACATGCCTAACAAAACAGGATCAGCTGTCCCAAGTCCACAACATAATTCCACGGTCAGAGAATAACTACTCAAATGAGGTCACAGAAGGATCTCCCAGACTCCTGTAACTCTTTCTGCACCTCCTCCTTACGATGCTCTGCTTCATAACAACTGGTTGGTAACTGTGCTCTCCAAACTGGAAGCAACTCGAGAACAGGAACCATGTCTTATTTATCAGTTCCCACCGTACCTGGCACTCTATTATAGCAACTCAAACAAAGGGAGGGAGGGAGGAGGGAAGGACAGGGTTTCAAGTAACATAGTGTGCCCAGTAACGTACACGGACTCAAACTTTCTATGTCTCTGTTTAGAGAAAGAATTTAGGGAAGTAGGAAAGAGTAGCAAGTAAAAGCTCTAGAGTGCCACTGCCCGGGCTCAAAACATTTGGACAATTTACTTCAGTGTCCCTCACTTTCCTCATGTGTACATGGGATTGATAATAAAGCCTCTTCAGAGGATTATTGTGAGATTTAAGTGAGAGAGTTCATGTAAAGAGCTTTCTATACAAAGCACTTTAGACCAACGTCTGGCACACAAAGCCTTTAAGAAATGTAACCTGCCATTATAATATTCAATTGAAATGCATTTTTATAATATAAATGCTCATCTGTATTTAGTCATTGGTCATTTATATGAAAATAAACACACACTTTTACATTAAAACAAATGTTGGTTTGATGTCAACATTTTCTGAATTGGTTTTCTAATCTTTACCTTGAAATCCCAGTAAATATCAACATGATCCAATAAAAGCCAGAAATTCTTTGTACTTGAAACCACATGAAAAAACTAGAGAAACTGTATAGTCACTATAGACTGAAGCCAATAAATGTGAACACTGACTCATTGGTCAACTTGGTCATAACTAGTATTCAAGTTCACATTTACTTTAATAGTGTCAAATTTCAAAAGGCCGCATTTAACCCTTCTATAGATACTATTAAGGCCAAAAATTAATGTTTCCTTGACTGACAGATGCAACAAATGTCATCAACAAGTCAGGGTAATCTCTTCAATTATCTTGAAGCAAGAAAAAAAATTTTTTTTTCATTCTTAGTTTCTTTTTTTTTCCTCTTTCTTTTTTACTAAGTAGAATTGTTACAGTTCAACTGCACATACATGTTATAGTTTGAAGCAAGAAAAATTTAACCACTTTTCGCTATTTTTCTTCCCTCAAACATGAAAGCAATAAAGTCTTTCGTGGGACAGTATATAATAAAAGCTAAAGCCTCAGCAGCCAATTAAAAATAGACCCAGGCACAGTTCAAAAAAGGTGGAACAATATACTCCAATGAAACAACCCAATCTTCAGAGACTTTTAAATTATCCAAGAAAGAATAAAAACAAATAAAAATGTATAGAAGAGCTACTCATAAACACCACGTGAAATAGGTACAGTTTGGTAAAGGAGCAATTCAAAAAACACCGTATTTTTTAAGCCAGCCTCTTCTATAGTTCATGATGGCATAAATCCCATTCTTAAACTTTTTCACAACCTCCAATTAGATTCCAGGTGTCACATGTTCTAAAGGGGACACAACGACGTGAATTCCCATGACCGTGGGCCATGCAGACACGATGTCCCAGCTAGGCTGCGTCACCCCAGTTGTTCTTGGACATGTAGGACTTTTAAAGAGTATAAAACATTCACCACATGGATCCCACCACAACTGTTCAGATAAACTACATTTCCCTTCTTGCATAATGGAAATACCCAGATTTAGTTTAGCAGTAAAACATGAAGAGCCAAGTATCCCAAGTCAACAGTAAAAGAAAGAAACTACAGGGACTACTGGGCCCTGTGCTAAAATACCAGTGTGTTTTCTCCATTTTGCAGCCTCCTGCTATTATAAACAGAGGAAAGGATCTCCACATTTCTTTTTTAGGTCTCTTTACAACCTTCAACTATTTGGTTATACGTTTTGTGTGTCACTGTGCAAAATCTACTTTCATACTCAAGATGTTCAAAGGGTTAATTTCCTTTCTTTCACTGTTTTATATTTTCAAATCAAACTGTATACAGAACAATGACAGCATTTTAGAATTTTGCCTTCTCAATACCATCATCACACAATTCTACTAAACATGTTATTCTAAGCTCTTAGGTGGTTGACAAATTAACAAAGAAAAAGATGTAACAAAGGGAAAATAAAAAGAGTTCATTGTTAAAAGCCTACATATTCTTCTTGTTTTTAATCATAAATATTTATAAATCAATAAAACCTTAAGAGTTAAAATAAGATTCTCCAATCAAACTGCTTCCTAAAGCAGGACTCCTTTTTTAGAATAACACCAGTTATTTGTACACTCTATTCTGTCACAAAACAGGCTGGGAATTTCACTGCAGATGTAACAGAGTCCCTGGTATGGGCTACATCTTGAAGGACCTTCGTATTCAATGTTTGCATGTGGCAGTGCTGCATTCTGAGGAGGGTTCATGGAGGTAATTAAAAGATAGTGTTATATACTCAATATTTTCTTAATTAAATTTGCATTTCACCTGTGAAAGATATGAAAGGATTGGAAAAGAGGTATCTTTGGTTCATCACATTCTGATCAGAACTTCTGATTGACAGCTATAGGTCACTTACTAAAACCACAAGGAAAAGTTATTTTTTAAAGAAATAATTGTAGTAAATTAGAGTAAAACCTTACAAAATATGAAGCAGGGTAAATGTCACACAAATTATCCTTGCTGCTGAAAAGGCTGGGACCAGCCAGGTGGGGTCAGCCTATCCATCTGAAGAGAAACATGGTAACTTACAAATGCGAAAAAAAAATCTTCCTGATGAAGCAGCTGTAGTCCACAAAAACTGATTAACGAGAAAGGCTGTGGAATCAGCTTGTTGGCAAGGCTTCCTAGGCAGAAGGGTAGACACCCAGCTTTCTGAGATTGTGATCGTCCTCCTTAGAAGCAGTGGTTGAGATGACACTCTTACAATTCCGAATGAAAAAAAATTTTTTAATTTCCTAGAACTTTCCAACAGCCAGAATTAGAGAACATTGTGTACCTTTCTTTTTTTGGAAGACAATTAAGGGCTGAACTCTCATCTGAAATCTGGTGTTCATCCACGGCCTTTCTTCAGGAAAAAATTATAAATGTTGAAGAGCTTATAAAAATGTCTTAGGGGCAGTGCTTCTAATACAGAATAGAACCTGTTCTATGACTGTGAGTGAGGACATGTGTGACAGAAGGCTACGGTCACATTTTCCGTCTGTACACGTGGCCTGTGACACTTAGGCCACCCAAAAGATGAGAAGTCATCCAAACAGGATCAGGTCAGATGATCTAGTGAAAACATCGATGCAGCCCTCTGCAGAGCCCTGTCCCAACACAGGCTTTTCTACCCTGAGAAATTATTCCAGATTGTGCCCAAATCTGGCTCTTCCACCACTGAACCAAATCCAGCTAAGCCCAGAACAGAAATGGTATGACTACTGACAGGGTTTTTGTTTCAAAATAGCCGACAAGACTATGAAAAATGACATTAGAGGAAAAACGAAAATTCTATTTGCCACTAATGTTCTAGAATATTATATGCTAGCATATTGCAGAGATTTAGTAAAAATAATATATACACTATTTCATCTTTCTGTCTGAATAATTTTAATGATGCTATTGAATGATTCTTGGAACGCAATGGCTAGTGAGCACCATAAAAATGGAAATTATTAGCAAGATACTGAAGAATTTGAACATGAAATGAGAAGAAGGCTTCTATTTACTTGTACTCTGCCATGTTTACATGAACCTCATTGACAAAAGTCAGCTCAAGAGTTTATTATAACTAATACTAGAACTAGAAGCCAAAAACCACCCTGATGGTCAGAGGCACTGGTTTCCAACAACAGTGAGAGTTTCCCCTTGAACCATGGGGACAATAATTTCCAAAGAATGAGCCCTAGAATGGTATGGCTGGCAGAGCCTTTACAAAGCACCTAAGGGGAAGGGGAGGGTATAGCTCAGTGGTAGAGCATATGCCTAGCATGCACAAGGTCCTGGGTTCAGTCCCCAGTACCTCCATCAATAAAATAAATAAGTAAGTAAAACCTAATTACCTCCCCTTGCAAAGCACCTAAATCACAGACTTTTAACACAGCCTTCTGTTCTTTCTACCACACCAATTTCTACCATGTGCTGTGGACAACATGAAGTCAAAGGTAGTCTAGTCAACAGTCATAATCCAGGAGGAAGACAGCCTCTTTCCTGGAGCACAACAGACACCTTTGATCAGAGGGATTGTGGCAATTCTACACAACAGGTTGACTAAAGATGTGAGGGAATGCACATGCTTTCTTTGGTTTTCCTCTCTTCTACCAAAAGTTTCACTCATTTGATGAATTTCACAATGACTTACCACACCCACCCTATTGCCACCATGTTTTACAAGAAGGCAGGCTCAGTGCAAAGTGCAAAGAAACAGGCCACACTCTTTCAGAAAACCAGAAGCACTGGCTAACTCATCACCAAATAGTGCCAACTGTAATTCCAAAACTCTGACACAATAGCCTATGTTCTAGCTGTTTTTCCCCATTTCAACTGTCATCTGAATCGGAAACACAATGATGTTATGTCTTCCATTCAGAGTATCTTAACACCTATTAACTAACCTCCTAGCGAATATAAAAGGCACAGGATCAGGAATTTTGATCTTCAGATTCACTGATGCACTCTCAGGACCTAGAACAGTGCCTGGCACAAAGTACTATATAATTATTCATACAGTGAATGGTCATTAACATGAACAGTCATGGCTAAAAAGAAAGCATTGCAAAGCTGGCAAGAAACTCATAAATAATGTCTATTTCTTTACTCAAAACACTATACTGGATCTTTTATCTGGCCTAACTGCTATTCTCTTCCAAAGCATGTATCTTTATTACTTAACAAATTTGCATGTCCTAGCCCTTCCTGCACCCCAAAACATAACAAATGCAAGAAAGCTGAACTAATTTTATTGGAATTATATTTAATCCATGAAAAACAGGAAAATCCAGTCAGATTAACAAAATATTTCATCTTCAAGTAGCTTCAAAGAATGGATTTCTTAGCAAAAATAACATTTAAATTTGTAGCCATGTCACACAAGACCGTAAAACACTACTAAACTGCAAATACCACTGGCAGCTAGATGTGTTTAGGCAGAGGATGAAAAAAATAATTAAATAATTATTTTTTAAAACCTGCAGAAAAATATCATGTTATGAGTAATAGAAAAAGTTTTAAATGTTCCCTGGACAGTTATCTACTCCTCCTCCTACTTTTCTTAGCACACTATCACATTAAGTGGAGTTCACTCACTAATGCATTTGTTTATAGATTTGTTCTCTTTATAAACTTTTGAGAATGGGAATTGGGCTTATGCAGCCTTGTATTCTCAGTATCTGGTAATACATTTCTAATAATTAGTAATTATTAATAACTTCTAATTATTAACAGAAAGATACAGGTGAAATTAACATGAAAGCAATATATCACAGTGAGCCAACCAAAGAAGTTAAAAGGTGGCTTTATAAGTGCAAAAGCAATAATGCTTTATACAAAGAAAATCAAGCAGGGATTAATTGCAAAAAGAGAAAAACTCCACCTCTTTCTAAGAATTGTTCATTGGAAATAACTATCTCAGCTTTGGAATGAAAAGCCTATCACATCAATCCAAAGATTGGGAAATTAAAAAAAAAAGTCTGTCCTCCTGTAACCTTAAGATTTTTGTAATAAAATGCTTTGAGAGATCAAGCCTGAGTTAGGAAAGCTACCCCGGCATTCTGGGCAACCGGGAAGCAACAATATCCTGGCCACTAAAGAACGGCAAAGTCAGTGAACTTCCATGACACCCTGAAATGAGCCCTTATCATGAAATGTCATGTGCTTCATTATATAATCTCAGCTCTCTGTGAGCATGTTATGACTATGGCCAAAGTAAAGGAAAACAGGAGTGTCTCTAAATCAATCACGGGCCATGAAGCCAGACAGACTGTATGACAGACGCAATTTTTCTTGGTACCACTTGGGCATAACTAATTGATGACAGTCGTATGTCCACACTGGCACGTTTCCATGGGGAATGTGTGCGAATATGTCACCACATCTGGATGCTGGGCTTGCTGGGGTCCTGAGGCACAAAGATCTGCTAACAGCAGAGGCCCAGCAGCTGTGCTCAATGAACACCGTGGGAGCGCTGCAGAGTGATGAAAGGACCAAATTACCGCAAACTGTAAATACAGATTTATTTCATTAAAATACGAGGTAACCACTGCAGCCATCTCTTGTTCAAGCAGACATTTGCCTCTTAAAAGAAAGCTAGCATCTATGTACACACATATTCTTAACTTCATAAAGAAAATCCGCATTTCTCCTATGAAAAGATGATGACAGACATAAAGCAAAATCAACAAAGTTGCTACAATTCCCTTCAAATTAAAAAAAAATCCCCACGCAGAAGCTAGAAAGGAAAAATATGATAATCTACTGTCATCATGTTAACAAGAACTGTTCCTTCCCATTCAATTCAAATGTGAGGCTTAACATAACTTATTACAAAGACTGTGTTGAAAATTCATTACAGTAAAAAAAAAAATTGAATATATAAATATATAATTTCATCTTTAATATGAAATAGATCAATATAAATGGCTAACTTTTCCTAACTCACAGAGAAGTCAGGCTGACCAATAATTTTATTCTGATCCTACGTAATAATTTATTAATACTTTATTTGAACAATTGATGACAATTATATGTAACGATTAAAAGCTCTCTCATGAAAAGCCTAATCTATTCACAGAATTACATCGATGAAAAACAAATTATACCTGAAAACTATTCACATATGTCTAACCAAAATCCTCCTAAAACAGCAGTTTATACTAGGTTCTCATGGATAAAATTCAAATTTTAATCAGGTCAGAAACTAAAATTTCATTTGTTTTATCCCTTTCCTTTTCAGATGATTTTCTTCCATCCTTCTAATTCGTTTCCTTTCACATCTTGCCTTCCATCAAGCCATCAAACTTGTAAGATGTTCTCCAACTCTGCACCCATCTATCTAACACTGGACTGATTTTCCAAGATGTCTGTTTAAGCTGGGCTGACCAACAGGACATAAGAGAGGTATGTCAAAGTATCATGCCCTTCCCTAAGGATAACTAAGACATGAAAGCCGTCTTTCTCTGTTTTGTTATGATTGCCACTCATCTAAACATTTATGTGGTGATAGAAGGCATTACTAATACATTAGACTTTTTCACATGTGGATTGAATAAAGGGAAACAATTTCTTTTTAGGAAAATTATTAAAGATTCTGTAACACGTCCTTTCCACTTGTAGGTCTGCAAATGCTTTAAGTGGTCGGAGTAGGACTGAAAGGGAAGCACAGTTTAATACCCTACATGAAAACAGAAAAAAGTTACTAAAATGAGACCGCTTACATGAAAATCAAAACACAAAGTCAGTAACTTTTCTCATCTTCTGTCTTCTCTACCTTCAATTCATCTAAGATTTTACTAAACATCGAAAACACCTACATCACAGAAATGCTGGTCCTACCGCAAAATATTTTGATCCTGTGTATTTAAAAAATACAGACTCCCTACAGATCACAGGAAGGTAGAGAATGAGAAAAGGAAAAAAGGATGGAAACACAGGAAGAAATAAAATTCAGCTGACACTAAAACATTTTGGATAACCCTCTGCTGTCATCATCAGTCTCTTTTACTGCTATTAATAGCTGGGATATCCCAGCTGAAGAGAAGGATTCTGCATCCAGCCTGGCATAGGTGGTCTGACTAGCTCCAGGCACACTGTTTGACTTATTTTCTTATCATCTGCCTCCAGACAAAAATGCAAGATTGATGTCAAAAAGGAATTTTTATTAACAGACGTTAATAGTTTTGTCAACATACATGAACATCCTGGTGCACAAACTAATTTTATTTAATAATAGTTACCTTGTTGCTCTGACATATGGTATCATGTCAATGAAATTGCTAGTGAACCAGTTTCCCACACAGCAGGCAGCTCTCATGCTCCCAGGGACAACTCCAGGCAGTACCTTCACTGACTCCTAACAGCAGAGTTCCAGAATATGGGTCCAAAGGTACACAGGACAGATGCAAAGTACTGCAAGGGTTCCTCACCCTCAGCCCCATTCTTACATCCCACAAACCCTTTATCCCAGTTCATGGGGAATAATCCAGAAATGCAGAGTCCTCAACTGTTGCGATTCTGCTTAATATCCACCCAAGGGCAGAGTCCAGTGCCCAAATGGCAAGGGGCAGGTACAGCTGCCGCTCTAGTTCACATTTCAAAAAGCATACGGTCTTAGAAAAAGAAATCATTCCGCAGTCTTTTCCAGCCTCAGGGTGTGAGAGCTGAATCAGTCAACTATTAACCAGCCCAGCTTCACCACCTGGTCTCACTCTTCAGCAATCTCTCGTTTGAGATGTTTTTCTTCAGTGTGAACAACAGTAACCAAAAAGACACAACTTGGTGTAATTCAAATGTTCTGCTTGACCTCCTTCCAGAAACCGGGTTTCTATTTTTCCCCAGGGATAAATATCCTGGAACTTAGTACAATAAAATTTCCCTTTCTAAAACGAACCTCTATTTAGGGTCGATGATATTAGACAGAGGCAGCAAAAACTGGGTAGTAAGACTGCAGGTAGACTAAGGCTTTTTACAACTTAGTCTCTCTACCTCACATTACAGAGGAAAACCCCACCCAAAGAAACAGTCACCTCAAAAGAGGTCATCTACAGTCCCCCGTCTCTCATACACGCACAGCAAGCACTTACCTGACTTTTTTGCCCTGTTCAGAGAGCATCTTTACCAAATCTGCAATGGGGTACTGAGCTTTGGCTGCACAGAGGCCATAGCCTACAAGGAACATTAAGGACATAAGAATGTTGTTTTTATTATGAAATTTTATGAACTACAATTTCTCTCTTGATCAAACATATTTTTATGCCCCCCAAAAAGGCAATCGTTAACAGGATTAGAAATGGTAACAAAAAACTTACAATACAGACTTTTAAAAATATTGGCCTAAATTTCAGATTCAGAATCTCATGGTCCCTCCTCAGTCTCCTGTGGTGTCTGATGCTGCTGGGCACCCTCCTCACCCACCACCTACTACACATACACACACTCATTTGTGTACACACTTGGGCTCACCCTCACATAAAGTCCCCTGGCTCCCCTCCTAACATTGTCACTATTCTTCCTCAGTTTCCCTGAACAGATCTTCTCCTTCTGTCCCCCAACCACTTAAATGATGACGCTCCCCAGGGTTTAACTAGGCAACTCACTCTCTCCTGGGAAAACCTCAGCCCACCCAATGGCTTCAATGGCCATCTGATGACTCCCAATCTATCTGCAGGCTCAGCCTGTCATTTGAGCTCCAGGTCAGCATGTCCTTTGTCCCAGCTCCGCCACAACTTAATGTCTCCAAATAAGAACTTAAAAACATAGTCCTTATCACAACCCACCTTGCATTATTTATCGATCTGACTTCTTCACTAGATGGAAAAAGCATAAAGGGAAAAGAGTGTGTCCTTTACTTTCCACCTTCACACTCCAGCACAACGTTTCTCAGTGCACTTTGGTTGGGACAATTCACTATGCAGGAATGTCCCAAGTGCTACAGCATTTAGCTCGCCTCCTCCCATGTCTAGCTGACAGTAGGAGCCCCATCTTGAAGACAACCAAAAACCCAAACCCACATGTTTCAAATGGCCCTAGAAAATGATACTGCCCCCACTTGAGAAGGCTTGTGTCTGAACATTCAATTCTGCTAATGTTTGTTATTTACGTGTTAGTATATAACCAACAAGCAAACTATCCACATGCCAAATCAATAGATTTTCTTCACAGAAAATTCCCACGATAGCATGATAGAGTTAAAATCCTAATCTGGAACCAACATATTGCCTGTAATAAATACATCAGCATTCTGTGATAAGAAAGAACTGGGCCAAAACTCAGAAAATTGGGAAACTGAGGCCTGGAGAGATAATTGAGTTGGGCAAAGACTTGCAAAATCAAGAACAAAACTATGACTCCTAGACCAAATTCTTCCTACTAGGCCATGTTCCCTTATCTTTTGGAAATCACATGATTCTCAAGGATTTTTTAAAATACTTACTTTTGAAAAAAAAGACATTAACATTCCCTAACCCTTACTAAGTGAGTTTAACAAATGAGCTAGACACTTTCATATATACTGTCTATTTCAATCCTGACATAGGCCCAGAATTTATCAATGAGGAAAAAATAATCAAGACTCAAAGATGATTTAAATAAACATTTATACAGAATCACAGAAAGACATGGCTAGAACCCATTACATCAATTTATAGAATCTCTATGTGATTCCCAAAATATTAACCTAAACCAAGAATTCTTAGTATTTTTCACTTAGTAATCAAAAGGCTGCTTCTAAATTTGCATTATGTTTTCAAAATGAAGAAGTTCTCATTTGGTTTTTTCCAATTATAAGAAAGTTACTTTAATGTAATCAAGTACAACTGCTATTACAGGTTGTCTGTTTGCTTTTGGTTTGGGGTTTTTTTACCTGGAGTAATAATAATGCTGTTAGCTTCCCGAATCATGTCAATTGCATTGTCAAGGTTGATTTCCGTATGTGTGCCAGAAATTTCCATGGGTTTTCCACCAGCTGTTGAAGTGGTGCCATAGCCTCCAAGAATCACATTAGCCAGGGAGCGATTCATTGCCTGGAGAGCAAAAATGATCAGCTGTGAGAGTTCAACTCAAGTAACTTTTGCAAATGGTATGACTCCTGTGTATACGATATTCAGAATCATTTAAAGAGGTTTATTTGATCATTTAAAACATTTTAACCAGATCAATCTGACCCAGCTTCTGAAAATTATTTCAAAAATTTAAATGATAAGAAGATATTTGGGAAATCATATCATTTGTTTCTATAAAATCAACTGTACACTGATATGTTTTCAGTAAAAATAAATTTTAAAAAAGAATTTAATGGAAAATTACCAGGGACATTAACATATTCATGAAAAACTCAGAACTAGTTTTTATTGTCTGCGCACTGAGTGAGCAAGTTCTGCCTCCATACCGACTTGTATTTCACCAGAGTAAAAGAGAATGAAAGCTATAAGAAATTTTACAAGGTGACTCCACAGATCTCCCAGGTGAACTCTGCTACCAGCTGCAAGCTGTCACAAGGCAAGAGGGAGGAAATCAGGGAGGGACCCGTAGCATTTAGAAGTCTGCTGCCCTCTGTCGTCAAGAAAACAAACACGTGGGAGTTGATACTGTCTTACTTTCCAAATCAACTACAGCTCCATGAAGCAATAACAGAATGGCTGGATTCATCATTAGGCTTCTAAAATAGTTCACTTCTAAGAACACAGATGAGCAAGTTTATAGACTGCTTCATTAAAATCTGCACCCACCCTTTTAACTAGAAAAATAATCTTGGGGGAAAAAAGAATAAAGCATTTCCTGCGTGCTCATTTACAATCATCCAACAATGTACAAACACCACAACTGGAATATCTGACAATAACTGATCTAATTTTGCAAACTGTTTGTAGAACTCTGGAAGTGTGGTGGTAAAAGCAAAAAAAAAAAAAAAAAAGAAAGAAAAACAAAAAGAAAGAAAAAACAGGAAGCTAGATGTTTTTAGCAATCAAAAACATTTTAAGAATTCAAATCACTGTACACACTCGAAGCAGTCATTCAACATGATCAAAACTGAATTCATCACTTCATTAAAAATTTCAAAAAACTGAACCCTATTTTAAGGGTTGTAATAAGCAGAAGATTGATCCATTGTTTATACCATTTAAAACCTAGATAAGTGTCAATCTATATTAAAAAAAAAAAACAGACAAGGCTTTATTATTAAAAAGCAAAAAGCACCTGGAGATTCTCAGTGATAAGTAACACATCAGAGGAAAAAAAACATGGCCACTCATCCAAAGACAGGCCATCCCACGACCACCTTCAGGGAGACATTTACATGTATGGCTGAAGGGGGACAGAGGCAAAGGCAGGCAGGAAAAGGAGCAGAGCAGGTAAGCAGACACCTGGCTTATCAAGACTATAGACTTCAAAGATGATAGATCAAAATGTTGCCAGAATTTTTTTGATTGTACTTTTGACCTAACCTCATTGATCAGATACAACATTCACATTTTACAGAGCCTAGAGTCTGGTCAATTTATCTAAGATTATTACTTATAAAATAAAGCCCAGAAAATCTTAATGCATATTATTAACAGATAAGAGGGTCAGAGAAACGTCAAAGTAATGCTTTTAATTGAGCTCTTAGTCTCAATCCAACATGAAGTTTTAAATTCTTAACGTAGTCTCCTATACTTGAATCCAAGTAGGCACTCCTGAGACTTCCCAAACAGTCAACATTTG
This sequence comes from Camelus ferus, assembly GCF_009834535.1. Classification (NCBI taxonomy): domain Eukaryota; kingdom Metazoa; phylum Chordata; class Mammalia; order Artiodactyla; family Camelidae; genus Camelus; species Camelus ferus. The sequence continues at coordinate 30,421,643 of NC_045698.1, read as the reverse complement.
TTGATTTTGATAAACCCTTTCTAGTTCTGAAGTACAGGATTCTGAAATTAAGTTGCCAGAAATACATTCTACCAAATGCTTGCCCTTAAGAAGTGACTCAGAGGCACATTTCAGACATTGAGATATTTCTGTCATAGATAACTTAAAAAAAAAAAAGTCCAATGTAGCAAAGAGGCTCCATCACCTGCATCACACAGTTCTGTAAAGGGACAGGCAACAGAGAGACATGATGTAGAGTGTGACCACTTTATTCCAAGTTAGTTTAAAAGGAACCATTCTTTTCTTCCTATAAAACTGAATGGAGGATAAGAAAAGAATTTCTGAGGATATTTTGTTAATGTGTACGCACTTCTGATGGTATCTCAGAGAGAAAAAAAACGGGAGGAGCCACACGGTAGTTTAACAAATCAAAGTCAACTTGTTAAACACATATCCACGATTATATCACCATGAAGCTAATTCCACGTGGTCTCTTACTAAATTATTTTTCATCTCTGAATCTACCATTGAAGCATCATATTCACGACAAATATTTAGGGTTTAGGGCTTTGTTTTGTTTCTTTTTCTTTTTCTTTTTCTTTTTTTTTTTTGCTTACTAAAGTGATTAATGAGACTATCCCATGACCACTGATCCACAGATTGAAGAATTCCCAGCTTCCAAGGCAAAGTATTTGCAACACTGTCAAGACTGTTCCTTTTAAGTTATTAAACTCTATAATGAAAATTGTATGCTACTTTAAAGAGACCCTTAATTCACATAATTCCAAGCAAGCTGAGAAATAAATCTGAAAAACACAGGAAAGGTCATAAAACAGGCAAAACCAAAGCAATAACAACATACATACCACTTACCAGCATCTCTCACTTCAGTGCTTTGTAGGTGCTAACTGATCACAAAGCCAAAAAAATTATTTTGGGTTTGGCTTTGACCTACTTCATCCTGCTCAATTTTCATTTGGAAGCAAAGTGCAAAATTCAGAAAATATGGCCTGAAAATGCTGTCCCATTTCCGGGAGCCCTCTGTGTCCCAGGCAATCTGGACACTATCTCAAGCAAACGGACTATAAAATCATAAAGAGGTTAGTGTCTATATGACATCTGGATATAAAGCAAACCATTCATTTGAGCTAGTTGTTTGGACACTGTCAACATTTTTCAGTTTTTGTAATATTGGGTGTTGTGTAACCAAAGCATCAGGCTCAGAGGAGACCCGAAAGAATTGTCGGAACAAAAAGTCAGCTTTAGGGATGCTGATTACACAGGGTGCATTCCATTCCCTCTCACATAATAAAACCACTCTGTTCTGGTTTGGATTTGCATGTTTCTGCCAATAAATAAGAAAATACTGAAGGTAAACATACTAGCAATACTAATACATATGGACAGGTGGTAGTCTATCTGCTACCATAACCTATCTGAGAAGATTCCAAGTGTGAAATGAGCTAATAAAGTGTTCATCTAATGTCCATTTAACAAGTATTATATTCATTTGAATGTGCCAGGTGCTAGGGCAGGCTTCATAAACCCAAAGGCAAATAATAAATGGTGTCTTAAAATATCTTCCTTGTAAAATGAGACTATTTCCTACCTCCAGAATTAGTTTGGGGATTAAATGAGTTACTATTTGTAAAGTACCCAGCATATTGCAATATGCCCGAGTACAGGCAGCTATTTCACTTTTATTATTATTATTATGAATTACTCTGAGCTGCTAAGCACAAGCCATGAAGAAACTATTACTTACAATAAATTGTTTTTTTTGTTAAGAAATAAACAATTTATCATAATAAAGAGAAAAATCAATGAAGATTAACATGAAAAGTCAGAGAGCAGGAATATTTTAAAGGAAAGGAAATGTCTGTCTTCAAAACTGAAAAACACGGCAGGCTTGTTTTTTGTTGCCGCCTTATGATGACATTTATAATAAGACACAGGAGTAGAAAGTGTTCAGTCAAACAAGCACTCCACACCCCACTGCTGGAGCCCTGACTAGAGAGTCCTTTGTGGAGATCAATTTAACAACATCAATAGCCAACAAAAAGATTTTTACTCCATTTGACCAAGTAAACGTACTTACAGAATCTGACCTGAGAAAATCCTCAGTGATGTACAAGGAGAAATAACATGGACTTGGATAAATAAAATTATGGTATATCTTCGTGTTATAAAAACATGCACACACTAAAATTTATTCGTTAAAAAATTAAACTTTAACATAGAAAGCATATGCATATGAAAAAAGACTAGAATTAGAATATTCAGTATAAACAACTAAGTGGCAAGGGGGCTATAGATTATTTTATATCCTTATTTATCCTTTCCCACTTTCTTCCAAATTTCCCACATTAAACATCTCTTATTTTCATAATTAAATAATTTTTTTTAAAGTAAAGCTTCATCTGTTCTTGAATCCAAGTTACTACAACTGGCTATTACAAACAGAGTGTCAGTCTGACCCAGTGTGAAGCTTATGGTCCCAGATGGCTATGAAAATACCTTTTTAGCCTTACATACAGTATAAGGATAAAAAATAACTGAGGGATGCTGACAGTAAATGGCAGGACTGAGGCAGTGGAAATAGAAAGAAAATACACAGAAGAACTAGAGGAAACAGATCAAGAAATATCGAAGAATGGAAAAAATTTAAGAGAAACATGATATAATCACAGAAGCACATGTAGAGAAGGGTATTTTAACAAGGGCCTTTTACACCTTCTTCTAGTTACTGCTGTAAAACTGCTACTGCAGAAGTTACTATACTTACTATAACCAACAATAAAAGAAACTAAATAAAGGAGGTAAAGAAGAGGAAATAAAAGACACAGGTAGAAATTTGCAAAATACCTGTTAACTCAAGAACCTAAAGAAAATCATTAAAAAAAAAAAAAAAGAATAAGAAGGTATCTTATGCTGACACTTCAAGAACCATATACAAGTTCTTCCCACCTCTACCCATCAATACGCCACTGGCCTTGTTAAAATTCAGACCCTCCCATTTAATTTTAAAATCAGTAATTAATGGTAATCTGCTGCCCCCTGCTGGTCATTCAAATTCACTGAATGAAGCAAAGTCACGCTAAGGATTGAGAGTTAATATTTAGAGAAAACTATTTCTAATACAACTGAATAAACTTTTTCTTCCTGATAAGCATTTGTTTTTAAAAATTCCAAAGCATGATAGTTTTCAAATAGGAAACACCTTTCCAAATTCCTTGAACAACTTGAGGGATTTAATTTTAAAACCTCTCAGCTTATTTTGAACTTAGGCTTTCAAACTCTGTTTTTACAATATGGCCCCCAAAAAACTAATTTTTTTATTATGAAAAGATAACTTCAGCATTAAATTCACATAAAGATTTTCAACTAAAACATAAGAGAAATTCTAAGTTGTAAAATAAGGTTTTTTTCCACTGTAATAAAAGAATGAAGGTGGAATATCTTTTTTCTGCCTGAATTACTAACAGGTATAAAATCACATTCTGATTTCACTCAGTTTCATGCTCTTCCTTTCACAGTCATTCAAAACTATTATTCAGAGAATAATATCTTTAACTTGAAAAAGTTTTCTAGTCAAACTTTTAATTATTTGCAGGATTCTTCTTGCCATCAAGATGAGAAACAAATGAAGCTAGGAAGTATTTGTCTTGTTAATTTTTTCCTCTTTTTTTTAAATCATGCTGACCACAAAACTTCAAGATTGGCACTCTCACAGATAACCGGTGGGAGTACAAATTGGAGCAAGCTTGCTGGGAAACACATGGCAGTAATAGACAGAGCCCTTAAAATGAGCACACCAGTCCACTTCAAGCAGTCGATCCTAAGACGAAAATCAGAAGTGCCAAATATGTATTTATGTCGGAAGAAAAATAAAAATCAAACAACCTTAAAGGTCTAACATTAGGGAAAAATTAAATAAATCTTGTATATCCATATGATACATCAGTAAAATAATATTTAAAAAGCATTTTAATGATAGGAAAGTGGCAAGACTATAATTTGTAAGATGTAAAAATTTAAATGTAAAACAGTGTACAGTATAGTAAGTAAACACACAGATAGGTAATACACAAAGAAAAAGAACAGAAGGAAATAAATCAAAATCTTCAGTGTTGATCGCCAGATGGAGGCACTCAGAAGATTTTTATCTTAATCCTGAACCTTCCTAATTATCTATACTTACTGCAGATAAAAGAAATGACAAACAGGTCATCACTTTCAGAACTCCGTCTCCCTTCCCTTCAGTCGCTGGTTCCTTACCACACACATGATGTAGGACAGGATGGCGCCCGAGGAGCCAATGAGCGCGCCCACGATGGTCAGCAGGTTGTTGTTGAGCAGGAAGCCCTCGGCACACAGCGCCCAGCCTGAGTAGCTGTTCAGCACGGTGATGACCACTGGCATGTCAGCACCCCCAATGGCAGCTGTCAAAGTCACACCCTAGGACGAAAACCAGAGCAGAGCTAAAAATTAATCGAGTAAAAAGAAACCTCTGACAAGGAGCATCATGGCACGTAACCATCCCAGTTTTTCTATTAAGAGATTTACATGTAAGTTCCACAGCAGGTAATGACCGCGTGCCCCCTACCTGACTCTCCCACAGACATAAAAGTACAAGCGCTGAACCACTTCCTCTGCCCCCCAAAATCCCTAAGTCCCTAGAAGGCAGTGATGAAAAGAGGGCAGAAACTGGAGAGGGGTCTACGCTTGGGAAAAATAACAGCAGAGTAAATTTCCCAGTTTTTATGGTTTTATTTAGCTGATAAGCAAGACCCTGCAGCTGCCAATTGAAGCAGCGAAAACTAAAATATCTTACTAGTTTGAAAATCTGAGGATAGGGTTCAGAGTGACTAAACAATTACTATATGTCTAACTTTGAGCTAAGCACTGTAAATGATTTTAAAATTTCTAAACTAAAACCTTGTCTACAAAGCATACACTATAGAGTATACTAGACAGACATGAAGCAGTCAGTGACAAACACAGAGCTGAGTGCTGTAACAAAATGCTACACTGTGACCACAGACAACGAAGGAGTACTGTATGTATCCACGGGCTAAATGCAGTAATTGGAGAAGAGGACCAACCTATCCTGAAAGGTCTCCCTGAACACATAGGGTTTGTTCAGTGCATTTCATCTTATACAATTATTTGGTTTAGTATCACAGCTTCTAACAAATGTGAGAGTAACTAACGGCAGGGACTCCTGGACACTTACTATGTAAACCCCAAGGCACTATTTTATAGGGCCTGTCACACAGCAGGGGTCCTAATGAACAGAACTGAAACCTTCGGCTTTTTAAATTCTGTTCACCAACCCACTGATCTGGTGAAAAGACCCCAGAGCAATAAAGATGTCACATGTGACAACACTGACAGGAATAAGTGAGTGGAGAGAGTGATTTCTTCTCACACTTTTCTATAGTTTCCAAATTCCACAAAGACAGACACATGACATCATTTGAAAAGACTTTTATTCCACCAGGGGACTTGAAGAGACAGGACAAGGCTGGACTGTACTCTAACAGAATACTCCCAGTTCCTCGGCAAGCAAGTGCTTTCCATCTCTGACTACTCACCATGACAGCAGAGAGCGCCGACACGGAGCCCAGACAGGCGATGCCGGTGGTGAAGCTGGGGTCCATCATGAACGGGATGATTCCACCCACACTGGCAGCCAGCAGGCCTGCATTGAGTGCAGTGCCTCCCGGGGAGCAGGAGAGGGGCGGATTTCAGGATACCTGGGGCCAAGCATGTGGTGGTCAGAACCTAGAACACATCATAAGAACCACCACCATCCCCCATACACACACACACACACACACACACTCTTAAGTGTATGTCATTTAATCCTAAACTACCAAAACTTAGTATTAGAATAAACATGCTACTTAAAATATCACTTTACATCAGCAGCTATTAAAACAGAAAAGCAAATGAGAGTTCTTACATGTAAATGTCAACAGAAGTAGAAAAGGCGTGGCTGAACTTAACTGTCCTGTACTTTGATCACACAACCATTTCATTCCTCTTCATCATGGAATCATGAAAAGTGATCGTTCTTTCCCTGTTTGACTACTACAGAAGTTGTTCAGTGTGGTTTTATTCATTTAAGACTTCAAAACCAAGTCCTAGAACATTAGCCTCTCTAATTCAATCAACTGCACCCAAGGGAGGAGAGCCCTTGTCTGCAAGTTGCTCTGAGGACAAAGTGTGAGACACGAATGTTGTGGGCTCGAAGTTCTTTTGTGATTTTTACATGTCACTTAAGTTCCCTCACTCACTTAATTTTAATGACTTGACTACTGAGAGGCAAGACCAGATTTTTAAATCACTAACTAGCTTCTCTAGAGACTCGCTTTTTTAGGAAAACACTGAAAGCAGCTATGTGAGTTTTCTTTCCCTCCACTTCTGTTTTCACGACTGCCTTCAGCAGCAGTGACAGCTGCCATGCTAGACCCCTAAAATGTGTATTTGTTTTCAAAGTAAGTAGGGTACCCTAATCACACAAACTTCAGTAAGCCTCTCTCTATGCTGGAAAACGTATGAAGTCCATTTCTGTGAATGCTACACAGGTATCTCTAACCAAAGATCATGACGATGCTATTTTGTTCGTATGTATTATCAGTGTCAACTAGTCCCTCGATGCACACTTCCGTGCACTACTTTCCTCCACGAGCTGTCTGCAGAAGTCATGGCTTCAAAGCTCTGTGAGGTCTGTAAGGCTCAATTAAAGGGAAGTCACCTCTATAGAGGAAAAAAAAAAAACTTTTATAGTACTTCTCAGGGCCATACCAATACTCTTCACCTAACAGGTCCTACTAATTAAGCTCTTTCCTGAAATTGAAATGGACCCGTAAACGCCCTAAATAATAGATATTTACCTCTATACTGAATCACTTACCCTGCAATTTTCCATAGGCAACAAGAGACCCACTAAACGTGACACCACCGATGTAAGTACCAAGGTAGGCCACGATCTTGGTGAGATTAGCTGCTGCATCTGTAGCAAAGTGAGGATACTCTACAATGTACTCTGCTATGCAGGTCAGCACAGCCGCCAAGCCCACCAAACTGTGGAAAGCAGCAACCAGCTGAGGCAAATCAGAAATCTGGATGCGCTTCGCGATTGTCAGCCCTGTTGGGAAACAGAAGTCAGAGAACTCAGAGCTCAACAGACCCTTGAGAAGTGACCACAAGAAAGACCACATGAATATTACCCAGCCATAAAAAAGAAGGAAATGTTGCCACGTGTGATAACATGACTGGACCTTACGGGCATTATGCTAAGTGAAATAAGGCAGACAGAGAAAGACAAATACTGTATGATCTCACTTACACGTGAAGTCTTAAAAAAAAAAAAAAGGTAAAAAAAAAAAACCAAGCTCACAGTCACAAAGAACAGACTAGGTGGTTGGTTGCCAGAGGGTGGTCAAAATGGGTGAAGGCGAAGGTACAAACTTACAGTTATAAAATGAATAGGTCCTGGGGATGTCAGGTACAGTATGGTGACCACAGCTAGTAATACTATGTTGCATGTTTGAAAGTTAAGAAGGTAGATCTCAAAAGTTCTCATTACAGGAAAAAACCTTGTAACTCTGTGGGGTGACGGATGTTAACTAGACTTATTGTGGTGATCATTTCACAATATATGTATATATAAAAGTCAAATCATTATGCTGTGCATCTGAAACTAACCTTATGTGTCAATTATACCCCAGTTTTAAAAAAGACCACACTTAAGGATCTCCAACATTGTCATTAGTTAAGTATTTAACTGCTTCCTAGCAAAATATTCTCTTACAGGGACTATTTGGATAAGAACAGTGGCTTAAATACCCCTTCAAAGAGCAGGTTCCCACACACCTAAGCAAGGCACAGCTCCAAAGAACCCAAACACATAGCATCAACACACGACTCTTCCCCTTACAAACTTCCAACACTCCCCCAGACTAATGTTTCTTCAGAACACTTAAGGCTCCCATTAAACCCCTGACAGTCTCCCCACTCATGAATAACCCAGGCTCTCTTCTCTATCAGCCAGCATTCGCCTCTGAGCACACAAGAAACAGCTAGTCTGTGAAGACAACCTAGGTTTTAGGTGTGTGGATGGAGCCCAGTCCAAAGGTAACAAAATGTAAGTATTTGAGTAGTAAACAACCAAATCAGGAAGGAGACTCTGAAGGAGTTTCCTGGCTGCAGTTGGGTGACATAGGAGTGGGGCTCAGAATATTTGCAACAATGATGTCTGAAGGTTTTCCTGCCATGAACCTGCAGCACAAGCATTTTCCTTCAGGTGCCTTTCTAGGGATTTCTAAGAAAGCATGCCCAGCCTTCCTGGGTAAGGATGAAAGGAGACTGTAAAGCTAATGTCGTGCTGGTAAATACTTAACCATCAGCTCCTCAGGACAAAAATTTGTGTGTATAAATACATACATGAGTTTTTATTTGGTGGGGGGAAGGCAGGGCATGTCTCTGTTTTTTTGTTTGTTTGTTTTTATTGAAGTATAGATGATTTACAATGTTGTGTTAGTTTCTGGCATACAGCATAGTGATTCAGTTATACATATATATACATATTCTTTCTCATATTCTTTTTCATTATAGGTTATTACAAGCTATTGAATATAGTTGCCTGTGCTGTACAGTAGGACCTTGTTGTTTATTCTGTATCTAGTAGCTTTTACCTACTAATCCTTAACTCCCAATTTATCCCTCCCCCTTCCCTTTCCCCTTTGGTAGCCATAAGTTTGTGTTCTATACACATGAGTTTTTACTGATAAAAAGGTATGCAGCACACAATTTTCAAAAAATAATAAAATACAGGGAGGGTATAGCTCAGTGGTAGAGTGCATGCCTAGCATGCACAAGGTCCTGGGTTCAATCCCCAGTACCTCCATTAAAATAAATAAATAAAAACCTAATTAGCTTCCACACCACAAAGAAAAATAAATAAATAAAAATGTAAAATAATAATAATAATAAAATATACAATACTCTATTGTAAGTTTCATAAAGCCAATTGACTTTCCCAGAATGCTTCGAAAGCCTTCATTGATTTTTGCCAAACTCTGGTATCTGCAGCCAACCTAGTGTTTGCAACTGATGAATGGGTATAGTTCCTACATGAATTGCTGGTTGAGATTTTTGTTTACTTTTACAAGTAAGACCAGAGTGAAACATAAGAGGCACATGAGAACTTCACTCATTGTCAATCATGTGAGTGGCAACTTCACTGAATCTGATAATAGTTTCCAAGTCCTGGAAGAATATTTGCTCAAACTGTTGTCCTAGTCATAATATAATGGTTATTTACTCCACAATATAACACACTTTTAAGTTTAAGCTGCATTATTAACATTATCCTCATCACTTTCTTAGATTGGATAACCAAAAAAACAATAAATGAAACCCAGATTTGTAGCATTTGTTGATTTCCATGGTATAAATACAACTGCCATGGCTGATCTCAAGCTACCAGCGTGATGGCATTAAATATGGGTTCCAGAAAAGACGTACAGAAGCCCACCCACCATTACACAGTGTCTCTACCACACAGACTCAAGACACATGGATAACCTCAAAAGCATAAATAATAAAACCTAGTGAATTCATTAGAAAGTCATGAGTTTTTAGTATTATACTCTTTGTTTCTAATATAATTTTTTAAGTTTATATAATTTAATTTTTGACAATGGCTGTGTTTAATAACCAGCTCAAAAACTTCTTGAAGTTTTTTTTTAACAAGCACTGAATAAGATTAAATGGTGGTTTTTCTGCTGGCACGGGACGTTTTTCAAGGTTTTAACAGGTCTCTGAAGCAGAATCTTCTACTATAACTTATACCCAGCAGACTAAAAGATGAGCCTATAGACAGTACACACAAGAGTCCCAATCCCTCGTTCTATTATCATCTAACTGGACAGAGTCAGTAATGGAAAACCAGGACTGAGTACAAGGCATTTTACAGCCTGCTCTTTTGACGGAGTTGATGTACTTACTCAATGTTGAAAACATTTGTACATGAATGAAAGTTATACCAACTATGATGACTTTTTACCAAAACAGTACTTACTGAAGCAACTTCCATTAAGGCAATTAAATTCTTTCATCAATATGGGCCTCAAACAGAAGTATATATACTTAGAAACTGAAGTACAACTAAAAGTTCTTACTCCTGACAAAGCACTCTTAAATCTCTGAGCCTGAAAAGAATATGAAAACGGATATATGTATGTATATGTATGACTGAACTATGATGCTGTGCATTTGACACAACATTGTAAACTGACTATAGTTCAATTAAAAAAATTTTTTTTTTAATCTCTGAGCCTAATTGCCTTCAGGTGTTCAAAGGGCATTGGTTCACATAAAGGCAGAAACCCAAAAGTGCTTACCAATGGTACCGCCCAAAGCCATTGCTCCAGACATCTGAGCTAACAATTCTGGGTCCGGTTTTAGGCCTCCAAGAGTGGCTGCCAGGCCTCCAGCCACCCCAATCATGCCCAGTGCATTGCCAAGACGTGCAGTTCCCTGGGTGGAAAGCCCGGCCAGGGCGCCAACACAGCACAGGCCGGAGCCCAGGTACATGATCTTTTCAAAGTAAAGGGAAGAGAGAGAAAAAGATTATCAGAACCTTCAGTCTGAGGACAATTTTAAATTTAGACAACAGAAGGACCAAATTGAGCTCTTCTTTCAATATATCAATATATTTTCCTATCCATAGGGGATAGTAACATATTTAATAATTTACATTGTACTTGCAATTATACCATTTATGTAAATTGGTTCCTTCTGGATTTGATAGCATGTACAAATGCTTATAAAATTAGCTAAATTTAAACAGAGTTATTATGGGATCTAGACTTAACCAAATGCTATAAAAGAGCCAACCCTCATGGTTGTAAGTGCCAGGGACCACGCCGTCTATTTTACTTATGTTGTAACTCAGTCTCATGAGAGCCACAGGAGGAAAGAATCATCACCCTCATTTTACAAAAGAGAAAACCAAAGCTTAAAACGGCTACAGAATTTTCCCTAGGTCAATGATCGGTAAACAGCAAATCTAGGATGCAGACGTGGGTCTCCCTGACTCACTGATCTAACCCTTTCAAAAAAGACTGTGTTCATTAAGCAAATACATGTTGGGAATCAACAGAAACCAAGGGAAACATGATTTTTCAGATGTCAGAGAGGTTGTAATTTAGTGACAGTCATTTTAAAGAAAGATATGACTGAGTTCAGAACAAAGTTGAGTCTCTATTATGTTTAGACATGGAACTTTCAGAGTTCAGCTTGATTATTTCTATTTTTCTATACAGCATTCATTTTTGAATTATCATTTTTTAATATACTGGCCATAACATCTGGCTTCATAGGGGAAGAAGTAAGTAGGAAAAGGACTGATAGTATTTAATAATGAAAAGTTTCCAATTTTTACTGATTCTTTCATTGTATCCGTACAACAATCCAGCCACGTACATAAAAGGAATACTAAGAATCTTCTTGGCGCTGCTTAACATGTGGAAAAGCTTAGGGACAAGCAGATAAACCCACATGTGCAGAGCTAGCAGGCTAACCTGTCTCTAGAATTCTGGCTCCTGATCCTTAGAGGATGAGAATGCTTTATTTGACCAAGATGTTTCGAGAGTTATTGTTGTACTTGCTTGACAGAATTTAAATTTTGATGATGGTAATGTCAAGACTAACTGGGAAGAAGACACAATGCCAAAAAATAAAAGCTTTCAAAAGAGTCTCTTACTTGTTCAATGTTATAACCACTGTAGAGGGCAGCTAAATATCCTCCAACAAAGGTACCAGCAGGGAGCAGATACAGGTAATTGTATTCTGGGGGATCTGTGGGACGCTTGAACATGTCCAGCATTCTCTGAGTCACCAGAAAGCCACCTTATCCAAATAAATATAAAACAAAAAGAGTTATCTCATTGAGCAACATAATTTTTTAAAGTTATATATACTTTCATATATATACACAATTATATATAATTTTATATATATACATACTATGTGTATACAATTTTTCTATTTTAAGCACATCTTTATCATCGAGGAATAAATATAATTTTAAGTAACATTTTAGAACCTCAAAATTAGAAGTTATTCTATTATTCAAGCCAGTTCCATTGAAGGGGAGGAAACTTAAATACATTCAGGAAGAAAACTTGCTATCAGAATGCAGAACCAACCTATTTCTGCGTGACTAAAAGTAAATAGCCATTCAAGCAACTTGGGAATGCAAGTGATCAAAGGCCAGTATTTTTTTCTAATAGGTTATTGTGTTTGTTAAACGCTATAATAAATGAAAAAAGAAAAAAATACCCTATCAACAGGCACCAGGTTTGTTGCACATGGTAAATAATTTTTAGCTACAAAATAGCATCGAATGAGTTTCATACACAAGAGATGTGCTGGGCTTTCAGTTTTCAGGAACACAGGCCAGGATGAGGTAAAAGGGTGAAATTTTATCTAAAGTTATACTCATTCAGAGATGTTATGGTGATAGCTCTAAGTCAGCTTAATGCAAAACTATGCATTCAATACCTTTCCAGTTAACATGCAGCGAGACATCATTTTATTTCTTTGTTTTGGGGCGCTGAGGGGGAGGGGTGTTCTTTTATCAACTAGTTTCTAAAAGTTACACATGGGCAAAGTAACTAATTTCCCTTCACAGAGAACAACTGTCATCTGAGTGAAACATTTTTTAAAGGCATGATAAAATTCTTAAAATCAAAATGTCTATTTTGACTCTGTGAATGTCTGTTTGACTTATATTCACTTATCACGGTCACCATTAAAAAATAGCACCCTGGGTTCTTTCATGGTCCTCGTACCTGCAATATTGATCGAGGATATGAATGTAGCAAGAGCAGCCAGGCCCTGAGGAGTTGTGGAAGGATACAGATGCCCTCCCATTAGCACCAATCCACCAACTGCAGTCAACCCTGGGAAGAAAGCATCAACGTGGTGAACAGCCATAGTGACAATGGCAAACCAAACGCCATAGCCAAGAGACCTCGCACACACATGCATCACAGAGGAGAATATTCTCGCATGCCGTTCTCACTGAACTCTTTCATGGACAAAGGTTTAACAGCACATTTGCTCCTTTCGCTTAAGGCTTCCACCTTTACCTTTCTAGCTCTGCTCCCCTGATTGATTTAAACCAGTAATGTTATCAGACAACATTACTTATGCTGAAAAGGGACCTCCAGGGGATAAACTGCATCTGAACTGGAAAAAACTACGCATGAACTACAAACATATGATGATGAAAGCCCTGGCTTTGGGCTTTCCTGAGTCTAGTACTTCTTGGAATTGGACCTGTTCCCTGCAGAGATCCTGGAAGCTATGCCTATGGCAAGACATGCCCACTGGGGCCATGAGGCTTCCGAGCCAGGGCAGCTCCCACACCTGTCCAATGTGGGTTTCACTCCTCAGATCTGAGCCATCACTGGGGGCCAGAGAGAACAGTCTTGAGAAGACCTGTGTTTACTGCCGCCCAGACCATGCTGCTACTGTGAAACACTGGCTTCCACACTTTATCAGATGAATCCTTTCTTTGAAGGAAATCATAACTTAAAAGAAGTAAGAGTGGCCCTGCAATGCTTGAAATGGGAGCAGCCCAAAGGCCTGACACACCCCCTTGGCCTCCTACTTCCAACCCCACCCCTGCACCATGTAGGAGCCCAAGGCACCTCAACCTCCACCTCAGATGCCAAGCCCTACAGCTGGAAAACCCAGACTTCAGACACCTCGTTGGAAGTGCTCCTAGAGTTGAATAAGCCCCTGCAGACCTAAGGGGATGGAAAATGAGAACAGGAACAAACCTGAGATTGCATTAGTGACAGACATCAGTGGTGAGTGGAGAGCAGGGGTCACTCCCCAGACGGTATGGTAGCCCACAATGCCAGCCAAGCCGAAAGTGGTCACCATCTGGGAAAAGGCTAAATTGGGAGACGCAAGGCCCAACCCCAGCATCCCAGTGAGGCCTAGAGAAAGAGAGGACACAGTGTGAGCACACATCCAATTATCTCAGGAAGATTAAAAGCACACACACACCCACACACAAACACGTGGGATAGTCAATGCTATTAAATTCCACACCCTTGCCAATAATGAGTTGCTTTTTTTTTTTCATGATTTCATGATTGGGAAGGGGGTGGCGAAATGGGATTAAAGGTATTGTGAACAAAATTCAACTTCCTGATCACCACCCCCCAAAATAAACTGTAAACATCTAGCAAAATTTATGAGTCACATTAGTAACAATTTGTACATTTTCCTCTGTGTAACTTGTGCTCTTCCCTGTTTCAACTTTCATTGACAATGCCACATGTGTTTATACAAGTGTTTTTATTCCAGAATTATATGCCTATAAAGGATCTACCAAAGCATTTTCTACTTGGGCAAGACACAACCTTTATGAGACAGAGGCTTTTGTGAAGCCAATTTCATATCACTCAGATTTGGCTGAGGAATAGGGATTTTAAAAGAGTAGGAAGGATTTCATTCACTCCAGCACCTCCCCAAAACATATGGCTTCCACCCACCCGGGACAGAAGTTTTGCAATTGCTCCTGAATCTGGACTGGACTGCTGGCCAGGGCAGTCAGCTCCAGCCTCAACACCAAGTCAGCAAACAGGATTTTACAAAGAAAAGGGGAAAAAAAAATACAAATTAAGAATGTGCAGAATACGAACAGTCAGCTCTGAACATACATCTTTAATTATTGCCTCTCCTAACAGCAAACATGTGGACGGTTGTTCCGTAACAGAAGAAAGGGTTACCTAATGGTCAGTGAAAACCAAATGATATTGGGTGACCTGGGAGCTGGACTTTTACTTTCCTGAATAAGATATTTTTTTCCCTTGATATAAACTATTTCTTTATAAGTGGCACAGCTGGAACATTAGCAAATGACATTAATTTTACTTTAAACCTTTCAATAAGACTGTAATTTAATTTTTGTTTTCCTACCCACATATAAGATTTCCAGGGTTCCAATGGATGGACTATTAACCATCTGGAGGCAGAATTAGATAGAATATTGTTTTGTGTTCCAGTTAAACATTGGAGAAGCTGTGCAGAGTTATCATTAAGGATATATTTTCTTAAGCCAGACTGCCTGATTCAAATCTTGACTCTCCTGCTTGCTAGCTGTGTGATCTCGGACAAAATTACTTAACCTCTCTGTGCTCCAGTAACCTCATCTGTAAAATTATTAACCCTTTCTGTCTTCATCTGGAAAAAGGAAATAATAATATGCCCACTTCATAGAATTCTTATAAGGAATAAATGAGCCAAGGCATGTGAAGTGTTTAGCACACTATCTAGCACTCATTCAATGCCCACATTAGTCAAGAAGCATTAATTATCATAATCTGCAATCCACTGTGTTGGGCATCTAAGGTAGATATCACACATCTGAAGGTTTTCTTAATAACTATTTAATAAGCTAATGTCTTTTCTATAATACATTAAATAACACCAAATGTGCTATCTCTAGCCTGTATAACAGGAAAAAGAAGAGAAAGGCAGAGAAAAACAAAAAAGAAAGAAAGAAAGAAAAGGGAAAAAAGCAAATCAGATTCTTTGAAAAGTCCTATTCAAATAGATGCCCAACACATACATAAGAAAAATACCTGGTTTTATTTTAAAGGAGGGAGTTTAAGGTAAAGTAAAATAAATATAAGGCCATCCTTTTATTCACTGGAATATGCCATTGTCCTATCTATTAAAATGCAATAAATATTGACCTAATAAACATAAGAGGAACCTGTAAACCATCATATATGTCTTGCTGTATTTCCTTAGGAACCTCAGAGAGAAATGGAAATGTGCACCCCTGCTGACAATACTGCCCATGTACAACACAACAGTAAGTGCAAATTGGGACACTTCTCCATCTACTCACAGTGTTCACAACCAGAGGCCTTTGCCATCATTTTGCTGAGATTTGCTCTTTATCCAAGGAGAGTTACATACTTAGCTTTAAAACATCTGGACTCACATGGGAATTTGGAGAATGCTGAGGCCACAAAAATTCTGTGCACCTGGTGCTGGTTCTTAATTCTTTATAGTTTGGTTTTGTTTGTTTTTATTTTTGGCTCTAAGCAGATCTAAACATTTTTAATTCATTCTATGAAAGAGAAACCAATTTAAAACCAAATATCCATATATCAAACTCTAACAATTCATAGCCAGAATGAATACTTATACTATTTTACAATAATTTAGTGTCTTCATGAAGATAAATTTAAAAACAAAGAATCTATGTTAAATTGTAAAGAAAGAGGTGGGGAGGGTATAGCTCAAGTGGTTAGAGCACATGCTTGGCATGCATGAGGTCTTGGGTTCAATACCCAGTACCTCCTCTAAGAATAAATAAACAAACAAACAAACCTAATTACCTCCCTCACCAAAAAAAAGAAAAGAAAAGAAAAGAAAAAAATTGTAAAGAAAGAGAGAAAACTTTTTAAATTGAATTTTTTTTACTAAGTGAGTAACTTGGGGGGTTTATTCTTCAACGCAAACATTTGGTTCCCCAGTCTGACCGAATGGTGCAGATAATCACAAGTGAAGTTTTATAGACCACAAAAATAAATGAATAAATAAATAACCACATCGATATGCACTTAACACCAACACAACCTGACATACACTTACTACCCATTCTATTTGACATAAATAAAAATATTAACAATTACATCTTCAGTGTTCTCTATAAAAGAAACGTATTAACAGCCTGGGTATTGTTTCACACGCATGCATTCCAGTAACTAGCCCAGGGCCTATATCCCTGGCGGTGGGCAGCCCACGACCTCTCCACGTCCACAGAGGGGGGACAAGTGACCTGTATCTGAAAAATCGCCTCTAACAGGCCCGAGTCCTGATGGAATCCAGAGAAGGACAACAGCATTTCATGTACTCATTTTGACAATACATGCTCACAAAATTCAGAGATTCAGCACTAATTCCTAAGAAATGGGATCTTCACCTGCTGTATACACAGAAGCAGACGTCATCGTCTTCCTGAAGGGTGTAACAGCGGCTGCTTTTTCAGCCTCTAGCTCAGCCACTGTCTTCTGTTTAACTGGGGCACCTTGAGGAATATTTTTTGGTGTGGGAGCGGGGAAAATCACTTCGCCATCCTAACAGAAATTAGAAAAATACCATTTTTTAAGTCAATCCAGCGTTGAGACCAACACAGACAATAGTTAAAATTCTGGGGGGAAAATGTTCTTCTAAAAATAACTTAAACAAATATATAAATTCATGTAATTTATAACTTATCATTTATATAACTATATAACATGTGTACATTAATATATAATGTTTGTGTTTTGCATATACACATAGATGTATAATTAGTATGTGTATGGAACATATAAGGAAGAATACAAATCAAACCTAAATGCAGATAGGTAGGGGAATGTTTAATTTTTATTTTATTCAGTGTTGGGGTTTTTGGTTTTTTGTTTCTGTTTTTCCAAAGCACTGCATATTTCAGGTAAGTCATGCATGTACATAAGTCAGTGATATTTTTCTTTAAATTATTCTACACTTTTAAACAATTTTTATTGGCATAAACCCAGCACATCAATACTTTACTAGAATATATCATGATTACAAAACAAAGACTCTTCCATGAACAGAAATTCTAGAACAAATTTATTATGTACATAAGAAGGAGCAGATCTCTTTACTCACCTTCATCACTACAGTCCCTCTAATGACATGGCCCATTGTACCAAAGTCAAAGTCATCTTTCACTTCAAAATAAAAATTATCTTTATCGGGGCTGATGGCCTTCAGGAGCTTGGTGATGTTGTTGGAATACAGGGTGCTGGCCTGAGTGGCCATTCGGCTGGGAAGGTCTGTGTAGCCTATGTGAGTAACTCCCTAAATAAACAAAAATACAGTCAGGGAGGCCTATTACTGAAAGCTCACCGTCTTTCTAGGACAATTCTCAGTCAGAGAGTCAAGGCTGAGTTTTGAAATCATACATCTTTATAAATACATACATATCCTCACAAACAAATACATATTTCAGTAGAAGCTTTAAATGTGCCTATTTTTAATCTTAGAAAATTCCAGGCCACCATTTCTCTACAGACTTAAAGGAATAAACAGTCTCTCACACATCACTGAAGCTGTGGGGATTGGGTCACAGACAGAGGATGCTTTTCGCTCTACCTTATGAACATAAAGTTCTCCCGGCTTGGTGGTTTCAAAGTTTCCGCCGGCCTCAGCAGCTAAATCCACAACAACTGACCCTTCCTTCATGGACTCGATCATTTCTTTATTAAATAAAACGGGAGCTTTTTTACCTAATAAAATCAAAGCAAACAGTACAAATTACATGACATGTATATATGTTTAACTCTGTATTCTAATTGTTACAGTGGTCTCTCAGTACTCAGGGATTTAACATCTGAAATTTTAGCTCTGTCAAGAGACCCCCCACACACAAAGTCCACGACACAGGTGAGACCGGCCACTCCCCTAAGGAAGAAACAGGACCAGAGAGCATGCAAAGCCAGAGTGCGGGAGGGAGAGGCAGAGCCCTCCCTTTGCTAGGCAGGGAGATCTCAGCGAGCACTGCTCTTCTCAAGTGGTTTCCACCCAGAACCACTCATGAAGAGATGAACATTTTGCCTGTTTTCTGAAATATGCATAATAATGAGCTAGTAAGGAAACTCTGTCCACCCTGGTGCTGGGAATCTACTGGTAGGTAAACGGAAAAGATCCCTGTTCTCACGGAACATGCTTCTCATGAGATATTTACATTTCAGCCCATTCACTGATTCTTACATAGAAGGTAAAGCACCAGACAAGATTTTTCAAGTGAGCATACATCAGTACATTCAACAGGGCCCCACACAGTCGGCTTATTATCTTGTTCAGGTTTCCTAAAACAATGTAAATATCTAAGCCAAAAGAAAAAGGAAATAAGCTTGTGAGATCAGCTATAGGAAAGCAGAGTTAATAGCCTAATTACCTGTATCTTTCCTTTTGAAAGTTTTCATCTCTGTTTACAGAATTTCAATAAAAGCACTGTCAATTTTATAAATGAAAATCAATTTAAAATAAATTTGCATTATAATAACCTGTTTTTCAATCTACCTGATTGGAATACGTATGATTTAAAAAAGAAAAATAACCTCTATTTGTAGCACATGTGAAAAAAAAAGTTGTGAAGATACAAGTGGGCATGTATATAGTAGCAAATTGAAAGTGCTCACCTGTACCTTGCAGTTGTTCACTGTCATCAGCCTCCCTTCCTCGGGTCCAGAGCCTCTTCTCTATTAACCAGCCTTTCATTTATCACAGCCCTTCCTCCCACCTTACTTGCACCCTGATATGCTTTAAACTACTCTTTTGGCAATATCCAATTTGGATCCAGGTCTACCCTCTTTGACTCGCAACTGCACCAGCTTTATGACCAGCAACTTCACAAATTTGACCTGGCATCTAACTAAATTTCTCCTGCCCTAGAAATTCTGAATTCCTTCTTCCTTCTGAGACATCTACAGCTTCAGATTAGATCCTGGATCTGTAACGCTGCCCTTTTTATAAGACTTCAAGTGGCCGAAATCATTTAGGCTCCCTAGAAAACATCCAGCGGATCACCTGTTTCTCTTCTTCGATTTTACTTATTCAACCTTCACAAAACAATTATGCAGTGGCTGACACACCTTTAAATGCACAAACACACACACACCCTCGAATCTTAACAGAGATAAGAGGTGTTCTCTCCATATTATCACTCTGAAATTCAACCACTTTTGAAAGGATAGCATATTATTTCACAGAGTATTTTATTTAGTGTATAGCCAAATAACTGGAAAGTAAATTTTAAAAAATATTTAAATCACAGAGGGACATTTAAAAGACATGGAATTACTATGAGTAAAAAGGATAAGCAAAATAGTAGACATAGGATGCTCCCATTCAATGTAAAAATTATGTATATGAGTGTTCCACATATATGTCTATATACACACCTACATAAAGTATTACATATACTACACAGTTCCTAGTAAATTCTATAGTATATAATGTTTAACAGTATCAGGATAACTTTGAGTGGTAAGACTAAGAATAATTCATTTTGTTCTTGGTGCTTTTCCTTATCTCCCAAGTTCTCTAGAAGAGCTTGTTTTAATGCTACAATTTTAAAAATTCAGTAAGTGTTACAGGGAATATGATGAAGAATACGACGCGCAGCAGCCTTGAAGCACTCACATGTGGATTAATTTTTTGAAAATTCTGAGAAGTGCAGATATGCAAATTGAAAACAGAAGTGAAAAAACAGAGCCAAAAGAGGAGAGGAGAAGTACATAAAAACTCCAAATGAGCAAACCCTCAAAAGATTAGGTCAAGAGAGGGAAAGCCAGATAAGGAAATTTCAAAACCCTATCTTACCCTGATGGCCTACAACGGTAAGAACGTCATGTATGACAAACATGGCATCACAGAATAGAAGGAATGAAAGGAATAAGATGGTTAGTTAGGTTTTAGGGGGAAAATCTACCCAAACCGAATATCATACTTCAAACTAAACTAAACACTATACATCAGAATGATAAAGGAAGAAAAGCAACCCAAAAAGAAAAAAAGAAAGAAAAACTTTGGTGAATATCTCTCTTGCCTTTGGATTAAAAAATACTTCCTAAACTTACAGCAATGGGGAAGACTACAAAAGAAAACATAAATAGATTTAAGTATGAAAAATGCATATAGTAGTAGCCTCAAAAAAAATTACACGACAAAAAATTAATATAAAAGCTCACAAAAATTAAAATGAAAACAAAACACTAATATCTTACTAGAAAATGAACAAATACAAATGACCTATTCAAAGAGAAATAGTAACCAAATTTTTAAAAAAGTTCACCCTAAGAGTCAAAGAAACGTGAGTACAAAAAGCGAGATACTTTTTTTCCCTCAAATTCAAAGAATCAACAAAATCATAATATTGCTGAAATGCAACAATTAGCCAGACAATCTATTGATAAGATTATTAGCTGCATCATCTTTCAGGAAAGCATAGTTCATCAAGTATACATCAACTGCCAAAAAAGTTGATATCCATTCATCCAGGAATTCTACTTCTAAGATTTGATTAACCCCAGGGAAATAAGTGAAATATGGATACAGGAATAAAGCAGGGGAAAAAAAATGTTAGAACATTATTTTTACTTGACAAAAACTGAAAATCCCAACTTTGGAAGAACAGATATATAAAATATGGTACAGACAAGTAAGAAAATTCTAAAAAACCACTAAAATACATTTACAAAGAGTTCCCAATGACTTATTACATTAAGGGGAAAAACTTGTCATATTAAGTGGGGAACGTAAGCACAACATTGTATCCTCATCTAACATGATAAAAAGGCATGGGAAAGGCTGAAAGGAAATGATAAAATGTTAACAGTATTTGTCACTAAGTAGAGGGATCACAGATGATCTTTATTTTCTACTTTGGACTTCACTGCATTTCCAACAAAAGTCACATACTATTTTTATAAAAATAAATAAAGTACTCCTGCATAATCACAACCAGTTTCTCCTTTAAGTTGAGGACAGAGATTAAGAGTTGTACTAGAATAATTAAAATAACTTAGAAATGCCATTGGCCCAATCTGTTTACTTACCAACTGTAAAGGCTTCACCTAAAGTCCTCCACCCTCCCTGTGACTGCAAAGGAAGCTATACAGTTAGGATGGCTTTCAAAGGTTGCATCCAAACACTTATACTGGGAGACAGAAACATAACTAAGGGTGGGCAACAAACTAAGACATACAGATGTTTTATCACATATAGAGAAGAATATATCCAATACTTAATGCAAATCCTTCAAATATAGAGACATGCCCTAACACCCCAGCAATGGCCCTGTGCAGATCCTAGATACAAGGGTAAAAGGTCACAGAAGCACATCAGGTGTTTCAAGATAGAACTGTAGGAGAAGGCACAAGAGTTCATAAAAAACGCAGGTAAGAGAGATTTTTTTAGAGGTAAAATTGGGCTTTCCCCTTTTGACTGCTCACTTCTGTTAATTTTATCATTTGTCTGCAAAAGATGAGATACACAAAAAGACCAAGTCTGTTAAATTTCCTCAAACCATCTCCCCTACCACCAAAAAACAAAACAAAACAAAACAAAACAAAACAAAACAAAAAAAAAACAAAAAAAAAAACCCACTATGATTGGAAACAACAAGGAGAAAAAATTTTTACTATATTCCCTGGCACAATACAAACTGTGGGTGAAAGGTCTGGCATGACGTCCAACTTCATGAATTTGTCGTATTTCGTGGTGCTTTCTGGTTCATAGACATTAAGTTCCTAATAAGATTACTGAGTTCCCTCCCAGTTGGGAGTTTATGTCCATACTTTTGCCAAGACAATGGCAGGACACCACATACTCATAATCATTCAAGTATTCATCCATTCATTGACTCAATTAATATTTATTTAGTGTCTAACCATGTGCAGGCTAGATGGGGAAGGAAAATTTATAGCTCTGAGGTCTAATATTTTAGGACTGAGAGGCTGTATTCAAAGGTTAGTTAGTTTTTATTACTAGGATAGCTGAGGTATTTATAGCACTCATCTAAAATTTTTAAGTATAGAATTTCCCAACTGGTTGGCCATTATTTGGGGTGAGCAGGGGTGCCACAGATTAGTGTAAGGTCATTGAATCTCTGTGTGCACCAAGAACTGACAGTGGACTGAAAAAACATTGCACACACTTGTACCTTCTACATGTGTGCGTGCATGGCGGTGATTCACAGAAATTCGTTCTGAAATGAGACTGAATTCATAGTATCTTTTCATACTCATGTGTTTTCCCATTAAACAAATAGTAAGATGCAGTTTTTTAAGTATAAAAATTCAAAATTTCTAGAAAAAAATTACTTCTAAAAATAGTTGTAACAACTTATTGCTATGTAACAAAAGAATGTATCATTGGCCTCTCTACAACTCTAAACTGAAAAAGAGAAATTTAGCTTAAACTAAATCCCAAAAGCTAAAGATTTGCTGGAAAGTTTTGCAATATATTACCTCTCTGAATAACTCAGGCCTAACAGGATCATCTGAAATCAATAAATTCCCAGATTCTATCTTACTGGGAAAAGAATCAAGCCCTCACAGACAACTTTAATCACACCAAAAAAAAAAAAAAAAAGAAAGAAAGAAATTAAGAGGAAACCACTAAAAATATTAAGAACAAGACACCAAGATTAAAAAGGTTTACCACAAAATTTTATAATGATTCCAAGGAAGCATTTAGCATTATTTACTGGAATTATTCAATGGCATATAATCAGATGGGGAAATTCCTAACTTCCTGGCCTGTAAGGCGTCAAATTAGGCAGGCTCAAGAAAAACTCTCTGCTTTAACAAAAACATGGTATATTTAACACTATAGTAGCAAAGAGATTAATAATATAAATTATCAAACATATTTATCTAAACCAAAATAGATTTCTCATAAACAAGTACTACAAAGACAAGGATAATTTTTAATGTAACACATCATGCATGGACTAGATGCAAAACAGAGCATGTAAAGACATTCTGAACCATAGTACTTACACATTAAGAAATATCATTCTAATAATACAGTTTTACACTGAGCACTGATGTTTGCCCAACGTCTTCTTGTTGCTACTCTGATTTCCATTTTCTCTACACAGTCCACGAGCTCTGGGAGAAATGACCTGAAACTGCTCTAGAAGCAGGCCTGGCTGGCCTAAGGGTAATCTCATCACCTTTCTGATGACCGGTTCAGAAATCCAGAAGTAAGCCAGGGTCATCTCATGCCCTGCCACATGGATTGGTTCAGAGGTGGGCATGTCACCCTATTAAGACCGGTAAGAAGGAAGGAAAGTGTACTCAGGGCTTCTGAAAAAGAAGTTTCCTTGTTCTTGGAGAGGGAACCAGCAGAACTGGCTTGCCTCGTCCTCTGGATGTTGTGCTGGGCTGTGCAAACCGGAGCCTGAAGCTGCCCCTGCTGCCCTCCCCCTCTGAGGGGAGAACCAACTCAAGGAGGGCAGAGCTGCGGAATCTCGGGTTCAGAGAGACACATCAGCTGTTCGGCACTGAAACTGGAATTTACATCTACTCTCGCTGACTCTAAACCACAATCTGATCCCCAATGAATGGATTCAACATAGGCAGATAAAATTAAAACTGGAGGAGGGGAACGAGGCTGTCCGCTACTCATCAAAATCCACATTTCTTACGGGTTGAATTGTGTCCCCAGAAAAATTCCTATGTTGAAGCCCTAACCCCAGGTTAGGGTTTAGAATGTGACTGTCTGGAGAGAGGGTCTTTAAAGAAATGATGAAGTTAAATTAGGCCATTAGGGTGGGCCCTAATCCAACCTGATTGGTATCAAAACAAGAGAAAATATAGACACACAAAAAAAGACACCAAGACCATGTGACGCAGCAAGAAGAGGACCTTCTATAAGCCCAGGAGAGAAGCCTCAGAAGAAACCAAACCTGCCAACACCTGGAACCCAGCTTCTAGCCTCCAGACTGTGAGAAAATACATTTCTGTTGTTTAAGCTGCCCACCCAGTCTGTGGGATTTTGCTAAGGCAGCCTTAACAAACTAATACACTTAGGGCACACAGGCCACAATTCCCAGCCTCCTTCACAGTTAGGTCTGGCCATGTGAGCAGGGTGGTGTGTGTCACTCCTAAGTGTCCCATGCACACTCCTCCAAGTCCCTTTCCCTCTGGCTGGCTGGAACAGAGGCAGGGCCCTGAGCAGCCTCCACAGCCTCATAATGATGATGGTAACATGGTAATACCCGAACCCCAGCTGCACACGAAGGAGCACTGCCCGCCAACATGTCCACCACTGTTAACTGAGCAAAAAGTACATTTCTGTAGTGTCTGAGCTTTGGGGTAAATGTGTTGGAGCACCTAGACCACCCTAACTAATCCTGAGGCACAAGAAAGTCCAGGAAAAGTGGAAAGAAGGAAGAACAGAGATGCGTATGGTGGAAAAGTGCTGGTTGTAGCAGTAACTCTTAGCGGGCACTGCTTCCCCAGAGAGAGCCTCAGTGTCCAAATCCTTTTCAGCTCAGGGACTGCCAAGGAGGGGAGCACAATGCTTCCTGATCTTGCAACATACTTCTGGAGAAATAACAGGTCAAACCAAAAGACAATTCTGTGCCATAAATTTTCCTAGCAGGACACTTGTTAAATTTGGCCCAAACATCACTGAGTGTGCTCAAACACACTCTGAAAAGTCAGGACTGATACATGGCAATGGAAAACACCACAACTTTGGCACCTCCCTCTTGATGACAAGTTGCCCTGCCTCTATTGAAAGCTACCAAGAGGTATGCAGACAGCCTGTGGTTCCCACCCCTTGATGTTACAACATTTAAATATTTCTCTCTGTTCTTCAGACTTCTCAAAACAAATGAAACCTTGTATGAGTAATATTACAAAATGCCATACAATCATACAATGCATTTAAGGGAGGGGAGGATGGTAGATGAATAGGATTAGTCAGTTAAAAAAAATTAAATAATATAAAAAAATTGGAAATCACTGATCTGTATAGTTTTGTCCTGTAAGACCATAATGCCTACAAAAGAAGGAAAAGAACAATTTGAAAAATAAGTCTTTATTTCAGAGAAAAATCTTGTATGGTCATCAAAACAATATTATCTTTTTGGAATTTCATAAAAGGAGAGTATATCGCTGTATCAATTATTTCCTTGCCTAAAAGAACAAGTTTGCAAATTACGGTGGGAAGTTATTCTTTTGTACTACATTTCTACTCCATGTGAAAGATGGAGTCAAAGAGACTGGCAGCATCAGGTAGAGAACCACTGTTGAGTTTCTAGGAGACTGAAATCTCTCAGGTTTGGTTTCCTATGTGTAAGGCCCTTGCATCTCAAGGGAACACACCCACTCCCAACTCTCCAGTCATACAAAATCACCACAAAGGTCCTCCAAGGGGTGGATTCTACAGACCCTATCTGGTAGAGATAAAAATTAAAGACACCATTACCCTAATTTGGATTGTGCCCAAAAAGAGGTCCAAGTACATACGGCCTAAAGTATTATAATTTATAATCAAGCAATGAATATCTTCCCTCCTGGCTAAGAGGACTGTCTACTTCCTAGTTCTATCTGCTGAGAGGTGGCGCTGACCATCTCAAACTGCCAACTTGGCAAGGTCCTGGTTTGAAAATTTAAGGAAGCTAGCTTCCCAGTCTTAAATCAGCCTCTCCAGTGTCCCTAACCAAGAGTGTTCTATCTTTCCCTGAATAGCACTGGAAAAATAAAAGGGATTGTACCCACCGAGACCTAAGGAGAGCGCCCAGGCTAGCTCAGCGCGTGCTGAACCACTGTTGTGCGCCAGGCTCTCTGGTGAGCACCAGCCACGGCAGGGATAAGCCAGGCACTCCTGCTGCGCCCGCAGGATGACAGGGCACCAAAGGGCGGTGAGACTGAGAACCACCTACTGGAATCTGAGGCACAGGGAAATGCTATGAATGCGGGAAAAAAGAGTGTTTCCCAGGGACCAGGGGATGGCAGACACTACGGAGAAACTACTGAGTCTGGTAGGATTTCAAAAGGCAGGGAAGACGGGGTCAGCATTCTAAAGAGAAGGAACGATCTGCACGAGGCCCGGAAGTCCTGGGCCGGTGTGTGGGGTAACGGCAGCCAGCAGGACGGAAATCAGGCCCAGAGAGCAAGAAATTAGTTTAACACGAGGCCCAAAGCTAAATCAGGACTAGAAACTGAAAGACAATGAACACCTTACGAAGGAGTGCACAATTTAGAGTACAGGGAAGGGTGGGGTGGGAGGGGCATGTGATCCAGTCCTGATGACTTCAGACGCCTTTAGCGAATGATGCTGGGAACCAAAGTGGCCAGGTTACTGTCATCATTACTAAACAAAACCCCAGGCTTTGCAATAGCTGTGGTTCAATTGTGAAATGAGGGCAGGACCTGAGGTGGGGAACGGGAGAGCAGGAAAGCTAGATGACCCTGTGATGCTTAAGATTTTCTTTCTAATCAGGCGGTCATCAGGAAAGGGTTTAAATGGAGGAGACTTGTGCCCCGCAGGGTAGATTAAGCGCGTGCCCCACAACACTCTTAATTCTCACGGGAATTTAGGCAAAATTTGCCTAACACATCACCAGTGCTAAACCACTGTGATCCCTCCTCACTCCACGCCTATAATCCCCTCCCTAATTTTCCAACCTGATTTAGTCTCTTGCTGATTAAATATTTTAAGTCGATGAAAAGTCTCTTTAAAAGGGTTCCAGAACAACAGAAATGCTAAAAAATCTCCTATGGCTCAGAAGGTTTAGTGAGAAAGTCTATGAGCAGAGCCTGAACATTAGTGGGGGGGGGGGGGGGAGGCTGCTGTCCTTCTTAGTGGTGACCCTACAGGTCACAGAGCTGGGCGGGAGGTTGGAAGTTTTCTCTGGGGTGCACACTGCCACAAAATGGGCTGTCAGCTAGGCCCTATCTTTATTTTTTTTTTTAGTATTTCCACAAACTTTTATTTATTTTAGAAATTATACTAAAATACATATACATGACAAAATTTACCGTCTTAACCATTTTAAGTGTACAGTTCAGTAGACTTACGTAGATTCACATTGTTGTGCAACCAAAGAACTCTTTTCATCTTGCAAAACTGAAGCTCTCTACCCAGTAAACACTAACTTCTCTTTCTCTCCTCCTCCATCCTCTGGCAACCACTCTTTTAGTTTCTGTCTCTATGAATTTGACCACTCTAAGTACCTCAGATGAGTGGAATCATACAGTATTTGTCCTTCTGTGACTGGCTTATTTCACTTAGTATGATGTCTTCCAATTTCACTCATTATTTCTACAAATTTTGAGTTAGGATTTTATGAAGTAGAGAACTAAACAGAGAACTGGAGGTGAATTTCTGTTAGATGACATCTTGAGTGACACAGCCTCATTCTGTTCAGAGATTCATGTCTTTGATTTCTGAAGTACAATATTATTAAAGAGGATTAAAAATGCTTTCCAAGTATGTCTGGTAAGACTGGTTCTTCACCATGTCTCAAATTTCCTGATATAAACCCAACTGAATTATTTCTACCAGAAACATAATCAAATTACAGAGTAAATAATGTAATTAATACCTTAAATACAGTTACTTTCCTTTGAGCTAGGTCCTGTCTTAAAGGTACCTACAGGAAGTGAAATCCAAGCCCTTAACCCATCACCCAACCCGATGGAGGGGATGTAGGTGATGGTACAAGTTATGAGACACAAGATCTAGGCAGCAAAAACCTAACTAGCTACAGAAAACTTCCTTCCACATACAATCTTCATTCCACCTACAGACTTCACTAGCACAACATTACTGTCTGTTCAAGCCCACTGACTGACATGTGCCTAGGAGGAATGAAAACTTACCAACACTGTAAGATTACAACCTGAAGCTAGTTAATTGCCTGTGTCCCTCTATCAACGTTCTTATCCATGCCAGGTCTTCAGTACAGCCACGAGGATCTGGGTCTAAGGAATTTCAGAACCTGTGACATTTGACTTAATCCCCTTTGGAGCCACTCAAGGAAAACTGAGAACAACTTCTGCTCCAAGAGTCTCTTAAGAGCAAGACACACCATCAGCTGACCCATGCAAAGGCTCAGGACAAACACCAGCAAGGGTACAATGCCAAAGACAGTTTTTAAAAGGGCATCTGTATCTTTATATAATCTTTTCAATTTTTTTTTTAATGGTCATGTTTTCAGGTTTTAGTCCTCCAGGGATCTTAAAGAGGTTCAGATAGATCATCGTCTTCCTTATAATAGTCTAATTAGCTTTTCTCTTCTGAGGGGCTTACCAAAAAAGTAACAGAAAGGTCCTTCTCAGTCCAGCCTTCTGAATGTGAGCTCTGGTGAAGGATTTTGTGCAAGTTTACAGCGCTCTGAGCAGATGGCTTCAGAAAAGACTGAAATAGGAAAGGCTCAGCAAAACAGATTAATAAAACTTCTTCTACAAGTCTTCTTTAAGACTATTATATAATTTGACCTGTTACTAAAAAATGCTTACTATAAACTACTTGTGAAAAATAAGATGTTATGTGGGGTAGGCCCTTTTAAAAGTCTTTATGCGTTTTACACAAGAAGTCTGGAGATCTATCACTTACTTTAAGCTTTGTAATCAACAATAATTCTATAAGTATATAGAATTATCCTCCCTTCTTTTTGTTAAGAGAATGACTTGACTATGAAGAGCTTTATGGCCACATCATTTACTGTATGAGTAAATGCTTCAGCGCCCTCTACTGGACATTTGTTGCATCTAGTCAGCTCCTAACTCCTCTTCAACAAGCAGTTAGCTTTCAATGGTGGCTACAGCAAAGGCCACCCCATCTCTCCTTCAAAGCCACCTGTGCAACAGCTGAGCCAGGGGCCACTGCCACAAAAGGAAAGGATGAATCCTAAAGTGCTCTCCTGCCACTGCCTGTCCATGAGTCCTGTGGTCGTTGGCAGATTTCACAACCCCCACCCTGGGCCCCCTGCCTTGTCTGATCTGCACCCACCTCCAGGAACCAACCCTAGCCCCATTTCTACACATATAGATTTTTTCCTAAGGGCTAAGCCCCTATCACCCTCCTGCCTGTCTGCTTCATCTAGCCAGCTCCGCTGGGATGTGGGTATGTGGAGCGAGCAGCTCATCCATCAGGTATTATCCAGGTAAACAGGGGACAGAGGAAGAGCTTGGGAGGCACAAGCTCAGAGAGATGATGCCAATCCATTCCCTGCCCCTGAATGTAGCCAGATATGTGAGTGTGTGTGCATGTGTGTGTGCGTGCGTGTGTGCTGGGCATGGGGTGCAGAAGAGAACGTCCCCTTTCCCACAACCACGTGACAACTTCTCCTAACTTTTCAGAATCCCCTAGAGAAAATGAGGCTCCTTTAGTAGGATCAAAAACAAGCAACCTGAACCCTGTAAGCTCCCGTTATCTGGCCTACTTTCTATCAGAAAGGGAAAAAATTAGAGTCAGCATGGTATTCATTATTCAATAACAGAAGGAAAGGAGAGGAGGAGGTAGGAATATAAGTGGTGGAGAGTTCTTCACTTCCAAATCTTGCTAGATGAGGTTACTGTTTACTGAGTAATAAATGCTGGTTGGCTCCACATCAATCACCTCTTGAGTGAAAAATATTCTTTATAGGAGGATGTTGTAAAGGACTAAAAGTAATTCCTGTCATCAGAGAGCTCACAATTTGGTTGCAAAGACCAGACACATCAAAGGAAATAATTAAAAAATGAAAAAGTATCAAATCCTTTAGTAAAAAATATATATTGGAAATTCCATAAATACATACATACACACACAAAGTCCTCCTCTCTTTCTCATTAATGTATGGAAAAATAATCATCAAAGAATTAAAAACAAGGGAAAGTATAGCTCAATGGCAGAGCATGCACGTGCTCAGCTTACACGAGGTCCTGGGTTCAATCCCCAGTACTTCCATTTAAAAAAATGTATGTATATATTAAAAACAGTCATCTCTGGTGGAACTCCAGATCTGTACTATTTTTTCAGTACTGTTGGAATTTCCCACAATAAGAATGTAGTATCTTAACAAAGAAAACGGGAATAAGTTAAACATCAACTTATCAAGGATGCAGAGGAAACTGCTTATAAATATAATATTGTACACAGAATATGACATATGAATACAGTTAGATAAAAATACACAGAGAAAAAGACTGAAAGAAAATACACCAAATTATTAATGACCGTTTTTCCTCTAGGGGCTGCCGTCATTTTGTCTTTTTGCCTTTCACATGCTTTCTCATTTTCTAGAAAGTAAATCAATTTTTACTTAAAGAAATCCAAATGTTAAACGATTATTCCCCCTCATTTTAAAATATCCTTAATGAAAGTGCTTTGCCAATAACCACAGACTTAATGACCAACCTGGGATAAGCGCTGTGCTGATGAGGATGTCCACGTCCTTGCACTGCTGAGCAAAGAGTTTCATCTCGGCCTCAATGAACTCTTTGGACATCTCCTTTGCATACCCTCCTTGTCCCTCACCGGATTCCTTCAGGTCCACCTCTAAGGGCTCAGCACCCAGAGACTTGAACTGCTCCAAAGCTGCGGCCCTGGTGATCACCGATGGGAAAGCAGTGGTTACTTTAGGCCCTTAATACAGGAATCATGATCATCATTTACATACACATTTTTAAGAAAACTGTATATATTCAAAAGTGGACACTTCCTTTTAATGTCTTTGACCAGACCGTTTCAATTTTTTTCTAAAGACAGGTAACACTTTTATGACACTTTTTTTCCTGGAAAAAAAAAACTACATGAAATTCCAACTGTTGTAGTTAAGTTACAAAAGGAATTTCACTATTGCCAACTCCAGTCATCAATTACATTTCTTATGGCTCCACTGTCAATGATGATGTGAGATCTGACCTACAGTCAGATTTGACATCATTCAAATCACTCAAGTTGGAAGTTTTCATTTGTTCTGACTTATGGGGACTTTTCCCACATAAATGACTCTTTTACTTAGAAATATTGTTACAAAGTGATTTTTGCCTCTAGTCCTCATTAAATTGTGTCTGAGAAAAGCAATCTATAAATGACATAGACGTAAAAATGTGAAGAGCTAACACACTTAAAACATGTAAAAATATATGCAGTTTAAAAATAAACAAAACACTAGCCAAGCACTGGGTACTAGCTGGAAAACCAGAGCCCACAAAGCTCTCAGCTCTGTGGCAGACCATGTGTTTAACTCACAAACATCCATCCCACTACAGTGAATCCCAAACCTCCCTAATGGCAACAATCACTCAGCGTACTTGTTAAAAATTCAAATTCCCAGACCCACTGAACTACAATCTCCAGCAAAGAGGCCAGAAGCTCTGTTTTTAGCAAGAGCTGCAGGCAATTCTTGCCAGAGGGAAATCTGGGAAATGATGGTCTGAGCTTATCAGTCCCCCGGCAAATGCCATAGTCGGAGAGTGGACACAAAGGTAGAACGTAAAAGGCAGGGCAGAAAAGGTACATCATGGTTGAGCAAGAGCTTGTCTCCGTTTCTGCTGGCTGGAATGAGGAAGCGTGTAGCCCAGGTTGTCTGGGGAGGTCAACATGTAACCATAGGGGACATTAGCCAAAGCTGAGGACAGCAGAGACAAGAGACAGAAAGAACCTAGGCTTAGGTTAAAAAAAAAAAAAAGTAAGTTAAGCAGTACTCTCAGTAAAATTACATTTTTAATTAATGTGTAGAAAACAGAAATTATACTAAAATGTTAACAGTTATCTCTAGTAGGATTTTAGGGTATTTTATGTTCAGTTTTTGTGCTTTTTATGTTTTTCTGAATTAGGAGAATAAGCATGTATTATTTTTATGATCAGAATGAAAATAAACTGGATAAGTTATTGAATTGATTTATATTCTCTTTGTATTATGTAAAATAGGGCTATTTATTCCTATTTCACAGAGTAACTGTAAAGAACAAATAAAATAAAGCATATAGCACTATCCCTGGAAGAGAGGAAGCATTTAGTACAGGTGTCCTGCCAGCCGATTGTTTTTGTAAAGAAAGTTTTATTGGAATACACATTAAAAAAAAAAGACAAAAAAGAAAGTAAAGCCTTTATATTTCTAAACTTTGTAACAGAGACAACAGGCAAGATACTATTGTCATGAGAATTTTTAGTTACTTTTTAAAGAATTCAAAAATCACACTCCTGTAATATCACTGGGTAATGAGTTGTCCTTAAGTCTTTAAGACATTTATCTGGAAATATATACCATTTGGCTTTCCAACAAGAATTTACAATCAAGTATGTTTTCCAATATATTTAGACTTCATATTTATAATATGATACCCCCCAGTCTCAAAATAGTGATTCAATTAACTAATGAGCTACAATTCTTAAAAAGCATTATATCAGATCAGCCACATCTTTCTTCTTTGTATACTTCGGTTATCTTAATAAACTGTAATTAAAAATGAAGTTAAGCAACAGCCATATTCTCGCTGTCTACTCACTACATAATCTAAACCAATGACATCAACGTAACTTTTATAAATTCTCAGTAGTTAACCCAACACAGAGTTTCAAATCATCTCCAAATCAAATACATACATTTCCACTGTAATACTATTGGTCCACTACAATGAAAACTTGAACAACCTGCTTTCACCAGGCTTGGATGGTTTCAAAAACTTCACATTGGTAAACATTAAAAATAAAAAGCTAGGACTAATGATATGTTTAAGTCTGGCTATCCTTGGCTTGTGTCCTGGTTACTTCAGAAACATCTTTTCTCATTTCAGCCAGACAGCTTTTTATCAGTACATCACTTCTCTGAACTCCAGGTAAGCACTGTAAACCACATTCCATGGAACATTCTTTACTCTGAAATGTCATATTCTTTTCAACTGTGAATGGTTGCATTTCTTTGTCATTCTATATTCGAGATTAACCATGGTATTTACCCCTCTACTGACCTCAGCTGATAGTCAATAACTACATGTTTCAACCTCGAAAAAGTATTGGAAGACATAAATGATAACAATATTCAGCACGCATTTAATAAAAGCTAGTATTGTCTTCTGAAATGGAGAGCCATGTTAATCAAACTTCTCTTTAAAGAAAGTCCAGGAAAATGTTGAAATGTCTGCTTTAAAGAAACAGGCACTGATCATAATCAAGGGCTGTCACTCAGGGGATCTACTGCTGCCCAATGCGCTTTACCTGCTTCCATCCGTTCAGTGCAGAGCATGACTCTCATCCCCCATCTGTCTCCTAGATCTCTCCCTTTCTTCACACTCACAAAATCTTTGTTCATGCCCTACCGAGTACCTACATACATTCTGAGCAGAAACAACACAGCAGAGCAATGTGTTAGAAAGTCAGGGCAGAGAGAACTCTGGTCCACATTGCTAATCTACGTGAAAATTCAACACTAAATACGAGTAGTCCGTTTACAGTTTCTTTTTTTTATTACATCGGCTGTACTGCGTCTGAGTCCTTAAATTCTTTTTCCCACTAAGTAATACATTTTCACTTTGAGTGAACTTTGAGAAAGTGGAAACACTTTTAAATGGAAAGAGCTTACAGAGCAGTTTCAATGTGCTGCTTTAATTTATAAATTCTAAGGAAAGCATAATTTCTACTGAAACAAGATAACTTACCTTAACAGCAATCGCTAGGAAAGCACTCACCTTGTGTCAAATCCCCGAACAATGGCACCCATCGACTTTGCTGCACCTGCAGAAGCGAGCCCAGCGACACCCCCGCCAACTATCAGAATCTAGGAAAGAAGGCAGAACCCATACGTTCAGGTCACGATCAACTGCCTATGAAAATCGTCAGCTACAAACTATGAATGCCTTGTATACAGCATGCACTAGCACACCAGGTGGCTAGCCCTCAACAGTACTGAGTCGGACAGACTTGCCCTTAACCTAATCACTGCTGTTTTTAAAAAGTTTTTTATTTTTTTTTTTAACTGCTGGCAAAGGCCAACAACCTTCACTAAAGATAGCTTGGCAATCAGCATCTCGGTGTAAAAGCTACATACAGCACCATCAGTGTCATGTATGTTAAAGACTGACAGGTTTTTTTTCCCACTGTATCAAAGCTACTTCTACTCAAATCCCCAATGTAGCACTCTAGCTTCCTCTTCCCTTTCAAATTTTAAGATTTTTCTATGTTCGTAAAACATCAAAATAAGTTTCAAAGACGGGTACAACATTGGTGGTGAAGTATCTACCTCAACTCCTATTTTGAGCTCAAATGCTTCTGAAATGTGCAGGTGACCAACTACCTATCTTTGGACTATTTTGAATGAACTGCACCTGAAATCCAAAGCAATGTAACTAATCTCCTGTGGAAGGACTGGAGCCAAGAAAGTCAAACAACTGCCCAGAAACAAGAGTCTTCCCCGCCTTCTAAGAAACAAAATAAAAACAGTGTTGTCTCCAGTCTGGAATGGGCCTTCCCGAGAAAAGTCCTATTATACTTTCCAGTCCACTGAAGGCAACTCCTTGTTGCTGTTAAAAAAAAAAAAAAAAAGCCACCCATAGAAACAGTAAAGTTTATAAATTCCCACCCACCCATCATGCCCACATCTCCTTCCGCCTCTTTAAGACCAGGCTAGTGGAACTGTGCTCCAGCAACCGCTAGGCAATATCTCAGGTATCCTGTGATTTGACCTTAAAGGGGATGGTTTGCTTGCTGGGGAGAGGTGATCTACAGGAAAGGGGACAAAGAGGGACCACAGAGAACAAGCTAGCTCTGGGCTCCAAGGCAACAACCCCACTCTATACACTGAAGCCCCACCACAACTTTTAAAAACAAAAAAGAAGTTAAAATAAGCAAAAATCAAAGGACTGGGCCAAGTTATCCTGAATCAAGAAAAAACAAAAGACCCTATCATTTAAAAGACAGAAACTATTCTTCAGAGAGGGAAGAAGGGCTACAAATGGAGTTAATGATCAATCACTCCTGCACAATGGAGCCTCCATAAAAATCCCAAAAGTACAGGGTTCAGAGAGCTTCTGGGTTGCTGAACACACGGAGATGCAGAAGAGTGATGCCCAGAGAGGACATGTACGCTCCAGGCCCCTTCCCACATACCTTGCATCTCTCCCAACAGGATGTTCATCTGTATCCTTTATCATATTCTTTCAAAATAAACTGGTAAACAGTAAATAAAGTGTTTTCCTGAGTTCTGTGAGCAGCTCTAGCAAACTAATCGAACCCAAGGAGGGGGTTGTGGAAACTTCTGATTTATAGCCGATCTCTCATAAGCACAGGTGACAACCTAGACTTGTGACTGGCATCTGAAGGGGGGGTTGGGGGCAATCTTGTAGGACTGAGCCCCCTAACATGTGAGATCTGATGCTTTCTCCAGGTAGATCGTGTCTGAATTAAGTTAAACTGTAGGGCACCCAGCTGGTGTCACAGAATTGCCTGGTGTGGGGAAAATCCAAATTTTCCCCACACCAAGCAATGTCCCCCAACATGCTTATTGGGGAGAGGGTGGTCTATAGGAAAGGGGAGAAAGAGGGACCAGAGAGAACAAGCTGGCTCTAGGCTCCAAAGGACCAGCCCCACTCTATGCACTGATGCCCATGGCTGCTTCATCTCAAAAACAAATGAAATTAAAATAACTGGTGACCCAAAGGATCAGAAGTGAAGTGTTCTATATGAAAGTTAAGAGGGAACACAGGAGCAAGAGTGGAGTTTTTCCAAAACAATCAAGTCAGGGATTCCCTCATCCGCAAGAGAATCTGAACTCTAACATGACCTGTAAGAGAGGCCCCGCATCATCCAGCCCCAACCTACCTTTCCAGCATCATCTCGGATCACTCTCCACTTGCTCATCACACTCGAAACCAGTGGCCTTCATTATTCCCCTAGAACACACTTGAACTCTTTCCCACCACAGGGCCTTTATATGTGCTATTCCCCTGGCCTACAATCCTGAATCCCTGCTTTCTTCCTCCCCAGCCTTTAAGTCCCAACTCAAATGTCAGAGGAGTCTTCCCCATTGCCCTGATGACAGCAGCTTGTTCCCATTACTCACCAACATATCATCCTTTCATTTCTTTTACATCTAAAATTATCTTCTATATTTGTAAGATTTTTTATTTCCTCGCTGGGGCTCATTCTAGCATGTAAGTTTCACGTGGCAAGAATTTTGTTTGCCTTGTTCAAGCCACATCCCAGCTCCTAGAACAGTGCCTGGCATGTAAGCCATCAACCGATTGATCTTAGCTCATTCTAGACTCGTAAGAACCCTCCACGCTTAAAGCAAACCCAAATAAAATACTATGTAATCTACCTTGATGAGTCCATCTGCTGTCTAATTCCTCAATACCTGAAAAGTATTTCTGTCATGTCACTAAAGCCCCTTAAGGTGCTATTTAAATTCTCAGTAGACAGTCAGTTTTCCACCTTTTAAAGGCTGACTGATTCTCCTTCCTTTACGCCTCTTCTCTTTTATTTCACTTCTTAATCCCTTACTTTCACAGCTTTCGTCTCAACTTCCATGTACTTCCAAGAAAGATTCTAATCAAAACTGAGTAGTGGTTTTATGCATCAAAGCATTCGTCCAGTTCAAGAAGAGCAGCCAACTTCTGGCCACCAGAAGTGCCAAATCTTTTCTCATGATCCTAAGAAGTCAAAATGTAATCACTTCACGCATCTCTGTGGTGGTGGTAAGTATCCTGGCCTCTTGCCATTGTCTTCATCTGGCCTGTTTTTAAAGTAATAAATAACTAGATTTCTCAAAGCTGCTATTACCTGTTTCTCATTTTTTCTATGAGATTTTGTGTGAGAGCTCTGGGTTGATAGAACAAAGTACTTAAGAGCACCAAGTAAACCTGCATCCTACAGAGTATCTGTAGGTAGCTGACAATGTTGAAGGACCTGTTTCCTTTACCTCGCCGAGGTGCTTATGTTGTCATCTGGTGTACGTGGCACTGAAGGGTCATAACGTAATCTCTTCTTTCACCTAGCCATCCCCACCTCTCATCAACTGCTCCTCGCTGCTCTCCACGTAGACGAAAGAAACTGTACCCTTTCCCGCTGGCAAACACCCTCACTACACCACCTCCTATTTCCTCTCCTCTTGACCCCAAATTTGGCAAAAACAGAAAATCAAGTCTTTCCTGAGCCAAAATGTCACAATTATTCGGAAGTTGAGAATTGGCTGAATGGTATCGTGATGCTTTTTAAAAAACTGGTAATAAACCAGTCATCCAAAATCCCTTTAAGAATTCAAGTTAGCAAATGAAAAAGAAACAAACAAACAAAGCTAGAACTTCTAGAAATGTCAATTCTTTCAAGTAATCTTAAGCAGCTTTGAGTCTCCACCATGTATTTGTATGTGACACAAGTCATCATTGTGAAGTTAACATAGAACAAAAATGTTTAAATAACTGTATTTTAAAACCATACATACACTTCCCTTTAATTAATTCATAGTATAAAGAAATATTAAAAAGTTTTACCTACCTTAGCTGGAGGAACTTTTCCAGCAGCTGTGATCTGACCAGTAAAGAACCGTCCAAAATGATTTGCTGCTAGTACCACAGCCTTGTAACTTAAAAAAAATAGATAAATAAATGGGTAAATAATTCTACAAAATGAAAGAACTTAGGCTCATATATCAAAATTATTAAAGAATAAGAATAATAGCTAACATTTACATAGTAACTACTCTTCGTCAAAAACAGTTCTAGGTGCTTACTCCTTTCATCTTCACAACAATCCTGTGGATAAGTAAAACTATTATCTTCATATTACAGGTGAGGAAACTGAGACACAGAAAGATGAAGAGATCTGACCGAGGTCGCTCAGCTAGTAAATGGCAGAGCCAGAAGTCTACCGCTGGCATCCTGCCTACAGAGACACATTCTCACCCATGATGCTCCCTGACTTCTTCGTAATGAACACTGCAGAAGATCGGTTGGGATAAAAAAAGAAATGAAGGGAAGACAAGAAAATGCTAACAATGCTTTTTCTTTGGCAGCTGGGACTACAGATACTTCATACTTTCTGTTTTACTTTATCATATTGTCCAAATTTTCTTTGAGGACTGCATAGTATTTATATGATGGGGGAAATCTTAAGAATCAAAAAATTAGACTAGCTATATGCTTGTACATAATAAAATTCCAACCTCAGAACGAAAAACATTTCCTTTGATCCCTGATGGTTGAAACCAGGGGATTTTGAGACAGAGTGACCTTGGTTCAAGTCAGAGTTCCACTACTAACTAGCTTTGAATGACCTCAGGCAAATTTCTTTAATTCTCTATGGTTTCCTCACCTTTAAAATGGGGACAAAAAGAGCCTTTCAGTGTTGCAGTGAGGACTAAATGAGATAATGCAGGTAAAGCACTTATCATAAAGCCAGTCACATAAAGACTTGGTAAATATGTTTTTAGCTAAAGAAACACTGTATGCATCAAAAACTAGTAATGTATACCATCTTTTCTTTAACAGGATTTTTTATTATGCTAATTTCATTACACATTAATTTCATTTTCATATTATTTTATACTTAAAAGGCCCTATGCACACTCTCAGTAACACACCCACTACCTTAATATTATAATGCAAAGATTAATATCATAATGCAAATATTATAGTGATCCTATCCACCTGCCAGCTGACAAAAAAAAACCTTTACCCAGTCATATTTTTATAACATAATACTTGATATAATAATTACTACAAAAGCACGTAAGTAGTTAACACTACTACTTTAAGGTAAATCATTAGAGCAAGGAAACACTATTTTAGAGATTACATTATTTGTTAGTCTTACTTCTGAATCCAGGTGATAGAAATTTGCAAAGAGTAAACATGATAAAAATTCAAAGACTACTGTAAGGAATTAATTTTGGAATTAATGTTTTAAAAGATTCAGTTGCTACACTAAAAAAATAAAAACGAGACATAGGAAATGTACAAGAAAACGTTGATAGTGGGGAAAAGTGATAAAAGTGGGCCTTTTTTTTTTGATGAGAACAAAAAGGCTCAGAATGAGCAGCAATGAACTAGAAGGAGCGTGTCTTCACGCTAACAGGGCCCTGTGTGTGAGTTAGATAACAACTGCGTGGGTAGGTACCCTGGACAGTTCATCTCAAGCTCTGCCCTTTGCAAATATCAGCTCAGGACATAAGACGGTGACGCTTTAAATTTTGTCCCTGGATTCCCAAAAGTTCAAATTTCTGCCAATTCTGGGGCTGTACTGGGTTAGCTAGAGAATAGACATGTTTGGACACCCTTTCATCCCTCATTTCAAGTAAAGCTACGCTGCTCTTACTGGATTTGTTTGCACTGTCTCATTATTTGCTCAAAAGATTCTGCAGCTAAAAACCACTGACAGAGAGCTACAGATTGGGATAACCTTTCACATGTGCGCATTTCCCATGACAAAATCAACAGCACCCTTAGAAGTTTACGTTGTACATTTTCTGTACAAAATTTCAAGTTCCACATCGCATAACATAACTCTTCTGGAAACTAAATATGGCAAGATTTATGATGTCACTTGGTACATAATTTATATCACAAAAAATGTCTTCAAACCAACCATTTGCCATATTACATTAAGGACAACAAAACCTGTTTTTAATTTGTCATTTTTGCTTATTGTATCTCATTTATATCAAAAGTGAACAACTGAAACCCAAAGTAGAACCTGTGGCACGTTTGATAGACTACATCTCAGACATGAAAGCTAAGAAAACTTTCAGCATATCTATCAGCTGTAAAAGGCTTTATTCAGATTAGTCTTTTTTCATGCACTGTTTCATGTTTTAAACATTTTCATTTGTTGGTGCCTCATTCATATTAGGAAGTTGTCACCACTAATAGTTTTCATGCTTAAAATCTAATTCAACTAGTTTCTTAGGTGAGCTGATTTCATAAGCATCATCCGATTTCCAGATTTTTCCCACTCTCTAGGTAGAGTCAGCCATACACTGCACTTACACAGTTACTTGTGTCCTGTGGTGGACATGGTTACTCAGCCATTGCCACATTTCTCAGAGCTGAATGAGCCTTAGAATCCTTCTCAACATAGCCCTCTAGGCAATAAACGAGGAATGCATCAGTGCCGGGGAGCAAATGAAGTTTATGGCCATCTTGGCCGTAGCTAGCCTTCAGCAGTCAGCATGGGTTTTGACACCAGATGAAACTTCAAGTGCAGACATTTTCCCTATTCATTAAATATTTTATGAATTTACTACATAAAACCTAATTAAAGTGGTAAATCTACTAATTAAAAAAAATTATATATTAGGTGGAATTGTATGAAACTGCCCATATCCAACCATTTTTAACCCTATGGCAACACTGATTTATGGTAATTAAACTTATTATGGTAATAATTTCACTATATATACATATATCAAATCATTGTTTACACCTTAAACTTACACAATGTTATATGTCAACTATAGTGCAATAAAACTGGGGGGAAAAAACAGTCATTTCAACCTAATATATACATACATACACACATACATGAAATACAATATATTCCTATTAAAGTACAGCTAAATCCTGAAGAACAAAATTTGGGGCATTATGTATACAGAAATCAGAAGTACTTTCTTTAGCATAGAATTAGAGGCCTTATAATTAGTAAACTAGAATAAGACTTTCTACATTGCACCCTTTCCCTTTTTCATTCTTTATAACTAAAGTCTAAAAGAAGATAGTACTAGATCTGTGTGAATTTTTTTTTTGGTTGTCATGTCTCTTTTTTTTTAATTGAAGTATAATCAATTACAACGTGTCAATTTCCGGTGTACAGTATAATGTTCCAATCATACATATACACACATATATTCATTTTCATTATAGGTTACTACAAGACACTAATCATTTGTTCTAATTATTATCACTACCCTTGCTATTGACTTCAGAAGTTTAGCTACTACAAAATATGAGTTGATCATATTAAGGTTTTTGGATAATTGTAAATTACTAATGCTATGGTTTATTTACCACGTAGTTTTTGTGAAAACAGATATTAAGAAAAGTAAGTGTGCATTTCATTAAAAAAAAAAGAGGCATTTCTTCTGGTGGGAGGAAATATTACTTCCTTTCCGCTCATGAAGATTAAAAAGGAGTATACAATCGCATGCAAAACAAAGAGCCACTTCCTATCTGATGACTGTGAAACAATACGAGTCTTAACAATAATTCAAGTGCACTCTCAGAAGGCTGCGATCTCCAACAATCATTACAAGTAAAATCATTGTAAGACAGAAGAGCTATAGTGAGCATGTTTCTATAGTACCATTGTGCTTCTGCTCAACTGGAATGGAAAAGAATCAACCTACCCAGCAATGTTGGCCATGGAGCTTAGTGCATCATATCCCTGAGCAATTGTGACTCTTGGCACTTGGTCCATCGCCAGAACTGTAGTTTTCCTTTTGGAAAGTTTATTTAGCAAGTCTGGATTTTGGGCTGGGTAAATGAAACTAATCAGTGTTCCCGATGTCTTTAAAAGGTCAGCTTCATGAACACCTAATGTTGGATTAAGCATAGGGGCTCGCACCTGAGAAAAAAGTCAAGTCACCAATTAAAAATGCAAATACCTTTATCATATTTTTAAGTAAATAGAGCAATTAAAATAATATGCCATGATTGAAATAATAATCCAGAAGTAATCTCTCAGCAATACATTTCTGACTAAATTCCCAAAGTAAGACTCACAAAGATCCATGCCACCTACTATCTAAGTAAAGAGACACATACCTGGAAATAGTGTCAGGACAGATTTGGCAATGAACTGTAGAGCAGTAAAAAAAAAAAAAAATGTAGGTTCTACAACATACCTGTCCTCCTGAAATCTTGTTATCTGGTAAGATTATGAGATATTAGAATAAAGGGACAGGAAGTTCTGGTTGTGTGTTCAAAAATTCAGTTCCTGTTAGTTTTGGCAAGCACAAACTTTGAGGGTGGTGAGAAGTTAAGAAGGTCATACACTAAAAGCTCCATGGTCGTATGTATTGATTTACATGACCTTAAATTTTCAGATGAATATTTATAGATGAACACAACTCAAACTAGTTGCCTTACTGAATTGGATTTATGCAAAAAGCTACAATATATTCTGTTAAGTATCAAGTCAGTGAACACATAATCCACACACTTAGAGAAGTTTCAAATGTCTACTTTTTCACACCAAATTTTTTTAAATTTCATTTTAAAAGTGTTTTAAAATGTGTTTCAAATCCCTCTTTAAAATCAACCCTCAAATAAAGTATGTCATTTCATTAGCTCCCAATTTGCAGTGGTAGTGCTTTTAGGCTAGTTTAAGCACAGAAAACACAGCTCTGGGAATCACATTTTAAAAGGAAACAGAATCACAAACACCAGGTCAATACTTTGTTTAACAGCATTAATTTACCTATAAGACACCTTTATCTATTATTCTCATTT
The DNA here is from genome assembly GCF_009834535.1 of Camelus ferus. Taxonomy (NCBI): domain Eukaryota; kingdom Metazoa; phylum Chordata; class Mammalia; order Artiodactyla; family Camelidae; genus Camelus; species Camelus ferus. Next base: position 30,378,627 of record NC_045698.1, on the reverse strand, counting down.
CAGCTATTGATCTGGTGATGCATGTGGTTTTACGTTCTGGACTTTAATTAAGACTCTGACAAGGTCTATTTTTCCTCAGTAAGAATCTATAATACAGATTTAATAAAAATTAGAGGACAACTTTGAATTAATTCTTCTGGCCCCTATCAAATGCTCAGCTGAGAATGCTGGCATCTGAGAGAGTCAAGCTAACAGAGTATTTCCCTGAAGGTACATTTTGGATCACTAGTTCCTCAGTATATTAACAGGCTTGACTCAAAAAAGAGGCCCTAAGGTCAAGTAGTTTATTAATGCAAGTACAAAACTATATGTTTCAGTTATGTAAGTTTCTATGTTATAGGATTTCTCAGTGCCTTTAACAGGCTCATACACATTGTGAATCTCTAAAAGGAACATAGGGCATATCTAAAACTTATGCACAACCTACTAATCCTTTATTCTCTGACATCTCAAAAGGTTTTGATCCTTAGAATACACATTAGAATGGATTATACTTATTTTTCTATTTTCCCTAACCTCTTTTATTATACCAAGTTATATTACCAAGTATCAGCACACCTAAACACTTAAAAACTTAAGTTGAATTACTATTTTTCTCCATATCCTAAATTTTATTATTAATTTTCTACAGCAAAAAACAGTTGTGTGTCTTCTGCAAAAACCACTATTTAAGACCCTATCAAGTTATTTAGGGATCTGTAGATTTTAAAAATTTTAAAAATTAAAAAACTATGTGATTGATTCCCGCTTAGAAACTAATGCAGAAAAAGCTGGTCTTTCCTGAAAAAATCAGAATTTTAACTTTTAATTTTAACTTGGTAATCATGCTTATTTAATCCATACTTCCCTACTTGCCTTGGTTACAGAAGGCTTAGGATTTAGATTAAAGTTCAACTCTAGTAATTATCTGTATTGGACTCTTGATACAGAGTATCAATCATTCTCTGAATGATTTTTTTACTTCAGATTTTATTTGTAAAATTCTTTAACATATAGTTTTCTATTATACGATACCTTAACACCTTTTATTAAAGTAGGCAAGATCACTCAACACTCAGCCCAACATTGCTTTTTCCAGAATATTCCTGCCCTCTCTAAAAATACCATGTAAGTCAGTTAAATCACTGTTCCTTCAAGGTATTAGAAGATCACTGTACATTCAGTCCCCGGAGTTCCACGCCTCCTGTCCATTCTAGCAGCAGTTAAATATTCACCTGTAGGCATTTTGGACATACATGAACCAAATTTTCCCTACCCAGTAAGAAGGGAATTTCTACATCGCAAAAGTAAAAAGGAAGATCATTTCTCTTCTCATGGTTAAACATAGGTCACACGGTCTGATCAAAGTTCTACTGGAACATGATGAATATTCACAACATGCAACCATTTCTTTGAGAAAAAGGCATCGTTCAAAAATATGAGAAGCTATAACAATAGAAAAAGTAATTCAATCTCTCTATGGGAAGATTTCAAAAAGTCAGCATGCCATAAATGGAAAGGGGAAAAGAATAATTACTTTGACCACCAAATCAGAAGCCAGCGCTTCCTTTGCCCCTTGGATTTGGGCACCTGCTGCTCTGTAGTGATCGTCTGAGAATTTGGAAGCTTCGCCAGCACCCGACTCCACAACAACATTAAAACCCTGCTTGACCAACGCCTGAACACCTGCAGGAGACAACGCCACTCGCTTCTCATTCTGGAAAATCTCCCTGGGGACTCCAACAGTCAGTTGCTTATACGGAATTCCTACAACAAAGGCCAAAAAAACAAACAAAAAAATTGGAAGTCAGTGATTTAATAATACAGTTCAGAAAATGGAAACAGGAAGTCTATTCAAAACATACTGCACATACAGCTTGCTGTTCTAAATGATGTTTCAGATTCATATGCATAATCCTTTGGCTTTTTTGATAGATGGGAAATTTTTGTACCCACTCTCCTGAAAATCCTAAACAGTTTAACCAAATGGCTCTCTTCAAGGAATATAACTAGTTTAGTTTATTCTTCAGAAAAAAAATGGGTTGAGAGACCACTCAACATGCTAACTCTGCTCTTCAAAGTAACTCTCTCTGGTTTATGGCCTCCTCATTTTTACCTTTAAGGAAGACAGGAATAATTAGCTATTTTGAAAAACAGCTCTGTACTAGACACTTTGATGGCCTGCCACACCCAAAGTCCTTTTCTTGGCAATTGGCCCCAGGCAATTCCTCACAGATTTCCAAGTGTTATATCTTAAACCTTTCTATTCTTAAAGGAGAGGTCAGCAGCTGGGTCAAAGATAACAGTCTACAACAGCCTTTGAGTGACAAACTGATAGTAACTTCCTAAGATGGATCACACTGACAACATCTAAACTCACTGATCAATCTTCCTGACAGTTAGTACACAGCAGCACCTACGAAGTATGATTGTCAAAAAAAAAAGCAAACCTGAGTCTGATCAAGCTTCTAGATCTAGCTAAACGTTACAGAAAATACAAGGGACCGACAAACTGGTTAAATAATACTAAGGGAACTCGGCCAGTCAAACCTAGAATGTGAGAAATTCTACAGGAAAACAACTAAGTTCTCTAACAATCAAAAAGGAAACAGAGGAGAGGAACATACAGATCAAAACAGACCCAAGAGACACAGCAAGCAAACACAACACATAGACCTTGTTTGGATCGTTACTTGAGCGTGGCAACTGGTGGGGGAAAAAAAAGGAAAAAGAAAAAAATTGAGAAAATATTAATATTGACTGAAACTACTTTTCATGCTTTTCAACATGGTAATGAAACTGTGGGTAAGATTAATGAAAAAGCAGAATCCTCCTCTGTTAGAGATAAAAAATAAACATCTAGGAAATGGTCAAGACCCAGAAATCCCACAAGTCTCATGCATGGTTGACTCAGAGATCTCGATGTCCTTGCTGCTCACAAGGACAATTCCCATGTCCTCAATGCAGTTATTGACTTTTACTTTACACACAATTTTATCACACTGGATAATCTGGCTTTCTAGAACACTTAAAAAAATCTGAAGATAAGCCTGAGGGCTCTCAGGGCAGGTACCCTACCATTAGTGACCTGTCATGTGAGAACAAGAAAAGAGGCTGTGAAATCAATTAAAAGACAGATAAGAACTCAAATAGTAGTTTAGGCAACCTTAATGCACAAACAGTCCTACAAACTTAAATTTAAAACGGAAGTATTCTATGTGGCAAAGACTTCTGGTTCCCTGCTCCCCCATCCCCAAACAGCCATGCTGTTCCTCCACCCTAGTAACAGAAAGCCATTTTCACTTGAGTATGTTGCCATCTGGAATAAAAAAACTAAATGTCCGAGTCTCCCCTTCAGCTACAGATGGCCACCGGTCTGAGTTCCAGCCAATGAGGTGTAACAGAGTGCTAGGAGGGTCTTTGGGCAAGACGCTTAAAGGAGTCTGACTCGCTTAGAAGCCTCTCCTCTTAGCCTCTCCTCCTTCCTCTCCTCCTTCCCAGCCAGCACCCCAGGACAGAAGCAAGAGGGAGTCCTAGCAGGAAAGGCCGTGTAAGCCGCTGGAAGACTTCAGCTCTTACTCTGTGTGGGCTAGGAAGCTAGCTGCAAATTCTAAGTAGAAGAGTGATATGACTTTGATTTCAAAAAGATAATTCTGTCTTGTATAGAACAGACTCTAGCGGAGCGCAAAAGTAGAAAGCACAGGAACCATTTAGAGGACTAGTTAAGAGTCCATGTGACAGATGACGGTGGCTCAGACCAAGACAGTAATAGTGGTGATGGTGAGAAAAAGACAGATTCTAGATACAAGGAAGAGCTGACCTATACCTATTATGAGGATCTGGCATGACTCTGAGGTTTCTGACCGAAGCAACTGAGATGAAGTTGCCATTCACTGAATTAATAAACATTAATGCAGATCAATTAATACAGTTAGTTCCTAATTTTTGAGCATGGCTGAGACATGTATGGTACAGTCCCCCAATACTGACTAGGAAAGAGGAAGAGCTGCTGGAGAAATGGTTACTACAAGCAATAGTTTCCTGGGTACAACTCAATTGATTTTTTTTTTTTTTTTTTGGTGGGGGAGGTAATTAGGCTTACTTACGCATTTATTTTAAATGGGGTAAGGGGGACTGAATCCAGGACCTCGTGTATGCTAAGCATGCTCTTTACCACCAAGCTATATCCTCCCCCTCAATTGATTTAATCATTTTTCTTTTTCTATTATTTCTTCCTCTCTGTTAGTACTGACAGTCAGGAACTTCCATACATGGAAAATGTGAGAAAGCACTCATTTGTTTTTTTACGCAAAATGATCACGCGCAAGCACCGGGCTGTAAAGCTGCACGGCTTCTCCTTTTCTCTCTCATCAGATCTATTGGCTCCTATGACTTGAAGGTTTGACTTACATACGTTGAAATGAGACTTTACCTGGTTTTACAGGGGCTTTACACCACAGCGCCTGGTGAGTATGAAATGTTCGTAAAACATCCTTCTTCCCAGGTAGAACCTTACAGGACCCCAAATTGCTAAGTAAAGGACACGAACAGCCAGTCACCACTGTTTTCAGTAGGTTCGCCATGTTCACAGAACTTCCTGAATCCCCAACTTCCTTGAAGGTAAATCACTAAAGGAAAGAAAACAAAACATTTATGTGCTGAGAGAACCATACTTTGTCTTTTGAACATCAAAAACATTTTTTAAAAAACTATTCAAAGAGCTTGGAATATAACAGTTGATCATGGGTGTCTACAATGAATTTAGTTGCTGAGTCCATTACATACAGAAAAGGGTGCTTCAAAAGTTTGTTTCCAATTCACGTATTTAAAACTTGGAATCTACTTTCCCACTTATATTGTAGTTATAAACTCACTGTTCAATTCCAAGCCTAGGTCACATAAGTCTAGTTGATCCTTAATGTAGCTGGAAAGTTTTATAAAGTCCGCTCACATCTTACATGAAATACTATCTTCTAAGTCAGCATGTCCAATAAAAATTACATAAAATCAAAATTACCCTTAATTCCTCTTAAATTGTCTAAAATACTGCACAATACAGTAGTAGGTGTTCTGTCACCATGCTGTACAGAAAACACCAGCATCCTTTCACAGCAGCCGGATGTTCATCCCATGAGACCCCTCTCAACCGAGACTGAGTAAACTTGAGATTCACATTTGCCAGGTGTACAACTCAAGAAAATTAAAAACATGCATGGGATATGACCCCAATTACAAAAAAGAAAGAAAAATTCCATGGTTAACTTTATCACACAGGCGTGTGCCTGCAGATGTGGGCGTAACTAGGAATTCTTCTGTCAGAGGTTCTCACAAGTGGCCACTTTTTGCCAGCTCTGCCCAAACTAGGTGAAGGGTCATTGACCTTTGCTGTTTCTGAGGCTCCGGTGGCAGACCCGAGGGGTGCATGGAAGGCACTTTCACCACCCCGCTGACTCCCAGTGTTCTCTTTCCTTCAAAAATGGTAAGGAGAAGACCTGGAACTCTACCAGTTAACCTCAGCCAACTCCACTAACTATGCCTTTAGACTTTGCCCTATCATGTCAGCCCCTCCTACGGCCCAGCCCATAAAACCAGCAGACTCTCTAAACATACTTCCAGCCTCCAGGGGAGGGGTCTAGCTCATTTTTCATTTCATAACTGCTGCCACAACTCCCTGAAGCAACTTCCTACAAACAGCAAAAAGCAACAATCCAGGTAATGCTTATTCTTAAAATGCCCTTTAATTGAACCAACATGCCCTGAGGGCTGAGTCTCAGAAGCACAGCCATTAGGAGCATCTGTAGAATTAAACTGGCATAGGTTACAGGCTTGGAGATAAGAAAAGTCAATAACACGAAAAGCATAATATAACACAAGTCCAAAGTTCTTCAAGGCATCACAGGAGATCATGTCTTCCCACAGGGCTAAGAAAAGAAAGAGAAAGGCATTTGAGAAGGAGAGGATGATAAGAAAAAAGCTAAGGAGGAGGGAGCACACAAGATGTGTTCAGGCATACAACCAAAAATACATATGAATAATTTTTTTGCATTTGAATGGAAGGTTTTATATTTTCAAAGTGTTTCCATATATGTCATTTCATTTCAGTCCTAAAGCATTACCAAGTCCCATAAATACTCTCCTCATTCATTCATGGGTCACTGCTAGGGTTATTCATGGCAAGAATGGAGAGCAAATGAGCTCAAAATTCAGCAATCCATTCAAAACATTCACTGACTCTACACCAAGAACTGAGGGATATACAAAGACATATAAAAGATAATTCTTGTCTTGAGGGAGATTTGGTCCCACCATTACCAATGACCTAGTCCTATCCCAACAGTCCCACTTTCCCTGGTTTCTCTTAGATCATCTCTGCTCCCCAACAACCACCATTCTCATCAGGTTGGTGAAGCTTGCCCAGACCTCATCAGCAAAAAGGCAAAGCAGCAATAATAGAGCCCAAGTATCATCTAAGCCTGCCACTCACTCGCTGTTTGACCTGACTCTCTCTGCACCTCACTCTACTCATCTATAAAAGGAGCATAGAAAGGCTCCTTTGTAGGGCCCCATTAGGCTCTAGAAATTTTACGATTAGATGGGTTTTTGCAATGCTTTAAAGCTGAAGTCCTGTTTCATGGCCTAAAGCCTGGAAAATTTGCCCTATCTTCTTGAAAAGTGGTAATTTGATGTTGAGCAGACTCCTGGCATCAGATGTCAATAGGGCAAGGCCTTCAGGGACCAATTTCTCCCCCAAATTCCACTTGATTCAAGTTAGGGGCATACAAGATAGTGATCAGGAGATAGTTGCTTGGTAAGAAATTATCACTAAGCCTAAATTAAATAAAAATGACCCTGAAAGATATTCAGAGAATATGTGAACCATGTTATTACAGCCCAGTACTTGTTAACACCAAAGATAGTACAGTTGACCCTTGAACAGCAGGGGTTTGAACTGCACTGGTCCATGACTGTCATTCAACAGTAAATACTACCATATATAAACAGCCAGTGGTCAGCAGAGTCCTCAAGGGGAAGGAACTACAGACGTAGAGAGCCATTATTCTAGACTCAGCTGTATTCCATCTTAATAGGCACACTTTCCCCTATCTTCACTTTAAAGCTCTCTACTCTTCCACTACCCACATGTTTCTATGAGTTTGAAGCAATGGAAAAGAACTTTACAACTCAAAATTGAAAAAAAAAAAGTTTTTTTTTAGTATCGCATTCATACAGCCATTTAATGTAAGTTATTTGGGTAACTATCTCCCCTAACAGATGAAAATACTTGGGGGCAAGCACCTGAAAGAGGATAGCAGAGACGCTAAGAGGGTGAACTGTTGGCTGGAAGCTCCCATCCTGTAACTTACCGGCTGTGTCATCTTGCCAAGTCAGTCACTTAACTTCTCTGTACCTGACTTCCTCATCTTTAAAATGGGGATAAAAATAGTAGCACTTACCTTAGGGTTCTTGTGAGGAATAAAAGTACACAGTACCTTTATTGCTATTAGTATTAACTTTGGTATTACTTCTGGCCCAGGGCCTTACATAAAAAGAGAGGAAATCAACAAGTATTGTTTGAGTGAGTGAATGAATAACCAGGGCTAGGTAACCTGAAGCTTGGGTATCTATGAACGCATTCTCCAAGGCGTTTCAGGAAATTTCCTTCGAAAATAAAATGCTGTGTAGCCTTGTGGAAAAGTGATTCCATCAGCAAAGGTAAGCAGCCAGAGCACACTTGCTGATAAGGAAGCAATCCTAAACTGTCCATTCAATTAAAAAACAGCCGAGGTTTGCAAATAAAAGGGGTATGATGGAGAAGAGAAGAACATTTTTTAAACATTTTAAAAGTGCATATGCAAGCTCCACCTTTTCGAATTCTAGAGCCTGTCCTATAAGACTCCTGACAAACATCTCTTAAGGACTGCCCTGCACCACAGGGCGAATAAAGGACGCCTGCAACTATAATAAACAAGTCACGCTTTTGAAGCGAGATCAACCAAGGACACAATACCCTACAGAAGTTTAGAGTGGCAGGCAGAGTGACGTCGCCCAAAGCCACCGGTTCAGCTCCTCCCTCGGCCACTGAACTACCACGGGCTGGCATTTGCCGGGGACCGCTATTTATAACCTTCCCCGGAAGCCGATTGGCTGAGGGGGCAGAATAGTCATTCCGCCTCCGGAGCTCGAATCAGCTCAGCCCCTTCTTTCCCCCTCCCCCGCTGTCTCTCCCGGACCCCCAGTCCTAGCCCCAACGCAAGCTTGCCCGGACCACCACCAGCTCGCCCCGACATACACTCACAACTTTGGCTCGCCTCCTCCTAGGTCTCCAGCTGGTCACCGACCCCAAATTCCCTCCAGATTCGAAAACACTTTTGGGGCGTCCAGCTGCCACCTATCGAGAGTCCTCTATGACCTCCCTTCCCCCTCCCATCTTGTGGGCTGAAACGACCCTATGCAGCTCCCGCCGCCCCCTAAAGCTCCAAAGTCTGCACTGCACCTGCGCAGCTTACGCCTCGTTCCCTGCGCTCTCAAATCCACCAGAGACTCAGCTCTCAAATCCACCACCCTCCTACCTCCTTCCACTTTGCCCCCGCAAGAGACAGGAAAGGGTGGCCTCGAGGCACGGTTCTCCTCCTTGAGGGCCCAAGGCTGTCGGCCTGCCGGCGCCCGGGTGCACCCGGCGCCTGGGTGCACCCGGCGCCCGGGTCACTGCTGACCCCGCCCCCCTCAGCTCCTTGACAGGTCTCCTTCCCGACCCGGGCGGGATCACCAGGACGAGCCCCGCGCCCCTCCCCAGCTGCGCCTCAGGCGCGCGTCCCGCTGCCCACGTTGCGACGCTCACCTTGGCGGGGAGGTCAGGCAGCCGCGGGCCGCGAGGGGACGCCGCGCTGGCAGACCCGGGCTCTGGCCCCGCGGCGCGGAGCCTCCAACCCGGAAGAACAGCCTCAACCCGCTGGCGGCGGAGGCCACGTGACCGCGGCGCTGCCCCCACCACAGCCCCGCGCCCCTTCCCCGCCAGGCCTTTCTTCCCGCCCCGCCCCGTCTTTTAGGCAGCCCGCCCGCCGTCTCACCCGACGGGAAAGCGATACCACGAAAATCCCCCTCAGAGCGCAAAGGCCTGTTACCCTAATGGTCGCTTCCCTCTCCTCGGTGGCAACCAAGACCTCTTTGTCTCGGGCTCGACCTAAGCACCCCCCCCAACCCCCTCCCCACCTCGGCGCTTTCCCATGGCCCGTCCTTGTCAGTCAAACCTGGAGCCAAATGCAGAAGCTGAAGTTTCCAGGGCTACATTTGTCCTCCCCTAGAGACCCAGTTACAAAGTTACGATTTCCTCTCCAGTGTCCACCAGAACAAATAACATAATAGAATGCCGCTTTTGGTACCTGACTCCTCTGGCTCTCTAGGGAAAATCAGAACTTCTGAAACGAGAGGACCAAAAGGAAAGTGGGAGGAGGACAGGAGGTGGTGAAAGGCGGGAATGGAGGCGTTGTTTTTCCTTTCAGGACGGAGAGGTGGAGTTAAATTCTTCCAAAACGATGTCAAGGCCCGAAAATTAACACACATCTGCATACCAGTCTTCCTACGTCCCGCCCAGAGAAAGCCTTGTTGCTACTCTTAGTATTAACATAAAGGCGCTGGAGAGCGCCCTTGGTGGACTTTTAGGGTCCTGATCAGGCCTAGGCTGATTTTTGCAAAACTGCTGAAGAACTCGAGACCGTAATGACTTGCTTTACTTAGTCTGCAGGTGTCTCCTGACTAAAAGTGGAAGGAATAAGATAAAGAGTATAAATTGATTCACTAGCCCAAAGCTGAATCATCATGAAATGTCAGTACTGTGTCACCGCTTTTTTACTGTAATTGAAGTAACTAAGATGAGTTTAAAAAATTATGAATCGCAAAGGGCACGAAGCAAAACATTCCATATCCTTAAAAAGAAATAAACTGCAGGGAAACCCTTACTTTGAGAACATCTCTTGTGTTCAACCAACACAAAAGGTCATTCAACTAGTGGACTCCCACTGCCATCCAGACGAGGTAAAACACTGTCCTTGCCCTGCAAGAGTTATCATAGACAGGAAAGGACACAGCCCCATGTTTTAAATAGTAATAAGCCATGATAAGGGCCTGGATAGAGACAGGTTCAAGATACGGTAAGTACAATGAGATAGGAGTAATTGATAAGGATTCAAACTAAGCTCCTTTCACAATATATGCCAGTCAAAACATTATGTTGCACACCTTAAACATATTCAGTGCTGTATGTCAATTACATCTCAATAAAACTGGGGGGGAACTAAGCACCTGTTTTAAAATGTTGTGTGTGTGTGTGTGTGAGGGGGATTTACTTCTTTTCTCTTTCAATGCTTAAAAATCAATCAGTGGTTCCCAGCTGGGGACAAAATTAGGGTAGGGTTAGGATTGGGGTTATGGTTAGTGTCTGGAAACACTTTGGTGTTCACAACTGGAAAGGGGAGGCAGCTAATGGGTAGAGGCCAGGGATGATGCTAAACACCCTACATTACACAGGAAAGCCCCTTAAAACAAAGAATTATCTGGCCCCAAATGCCAATAGTGCTAAGACTGAGAAACCTGGGCTTAAAGAAATGCTCAACAGCTTATTTAATTTGATTTACTTGCAATTATATGACAGAAGAACAAATCCAAAGATGACATTAATTTTTCCCTTTTCTGTTAAATAGTAAGCATATTGTAATTTTAAATACTCATTCTGCTCATGGCCAACATAATTTGGGTGCCATTGCTCCAGATGAAAACATCTTTCGTTTGGAGAATTCTGTTCAGGTTTTAAGCTCCTATATAATAATTACCATAGATTAATAGGAATCCCCAAAGAGAATTAGGTTCATTTCAAAAGTTTGTTTGTAAGTTAGTTACTTCTGAATCTTAGACACTGTCCTGCATAAAATGTTTGCAAAGATTTTATATCCTCTATTAGGTGGTGACAGCTTTGTTTGTTTTGATATCTGCTCCTTCCTCCTCAGCTTTCTCAGCCTTCAACCCCTACGAGAATAGTATTTCTCACATGTATGCAAGTTTTTATTATAGATTGTTCATGACTGGATATTTTAATTTTAAATATATTTTAAAATTAAGATACACATTGAAATTTAAACCCTCTGAAATGTAGGAGACTTTGTACCCACAAATGCTTAAAAATAGTGTTTAATATTTTAAATCTTAACCTATCAAAAGGAAAGGTTACATTTTTAGAAGTGTGTTACACACCATTAGGATCAGCTTTGAAACCTCAAACCACAGAGGTGCACAATAGCCAAAAATCAAAGTGTAGACTGAGCCTGAGAGAATATGTGTTCAAAAACTGAACTCTAAAGATGAGGTGTTACAAAACCCTGCATTTAGTTAAAGCCAAGCCAGAGAATAAGTCAATTTTTATGCTTTGTGGTTTTTTTTAATTGAAGTACAGTCAGTTACAATATGTCAATTTCTGGTGTACAGCACAATCATCATGCAGATACATACATAAATTCATTTTCATATTCTTTTCCATTGAAGGTTATTACAAGATATTGAATATAGTTCCCTGTGCTATACAGAAGAAATCTGAGTTTTTTAATCTATTTTTATATATAATGGCTAACATTTGCAAATCTTAAACTCCCAAATTGATCCCTTCCCACCCCTTTTCTCCACATAAACATAAGATTGTTTACTATGTCTGCAAGTCTGTTTCTGTTTTGTAGATGAGTTCATTAGTGTCCTCTTTTTTCTTTTTTTTCAGATTTCACAAATGTGTGATATATGGTATTTTTCTTTCTCTTTCTGGCTTACTTCACTTAGAATGACAATCTCTAGGGCCATCCATGTTGCTGCAAATGGCATTATTTTATTCTTTTTTATGGCTGAGTAGTATTCCATTATATAAATATACCACAACTTCTTTATCCAGTCATCTGCCAATGGACATTTAAGTTGCTCCCATGCTGTTATATATAGTTCTGCTATGAACATTGAGGTGCATGTATCTTTCCGAATTAAAGTTCCCTCCAGATATGTGCCCAGGAGAGAGATTGCTGGATCATATGTTAAGTCTGTTTTTAGTTTTTTGAGTAATTTCCCTACTGTTTTCCATAATGGCTGCACCAAACTACATTTCCACCAGCAGTGTAGGAGGGTTCCCTTTTCTCTACACCCTCTCCAGCATTTATTGTTTGTGGAGTTTTTGATGATGGCCATTCTGACTGGTGTGAGGTGATACCTCATTGTAGTTTTAATTTGAATTTTTCTGATAATTAGCAATATCAAGCATTTTTTTCATGTGCCTATTGGCCATCTGTATGACTTCATTGGAGAATTGCTTATTTAGGTCTTTTTCCCAATTTTGGATTGAGTTGTTTGTTTTTTTGTTACTAAGTTGTATAAGCTGTTTATATATCCTAGAAATTTAAGCCCTTGTCAGTTGCCTCATTTGCAAATATTTTCTCCCATTCTGTAGGTTGTCACTGTGTTTTGCTTATGGTTACCTTTGCTGTTCAAAATTTATAAGTTTAATTAGGTCCCATTTGTTAATTTTTGTTTCTATTGCCTGGGTAGACTGCCCTAGGAGAGCATTGCTAAGATTTATGTCATTTCATAATGTGTTTTCATTGTGGTTATTAAGTTAAACGGTTATCAGCAGTTCGTTTTTTTCAAGCTTCCCTTTTATAAGTAATTATTAGCAAAGTAAACAACTCCAATGAGCTCGTATGCTTAGACTCTAGGGATTTTTAATAATGCAGACACTTGACACGTTTCAAAGCAAACATTACTAACCTCAATCTCAGCCCTCTTCTCTCAGGCAGACAAATCAAGAGTGTGTTTGATTGTGGGAAGCAAGTATTAACCAACTAAATGAACTTACACTAATCAATCTTAACTGGAAGAAGATCAAGGAGAACTGACATTAAACAGCCAGCATAAAGTTAAATAACTGGCAATTTGTTTAAATTAAACTGTTAAGTTAAAACCAGCTTGCATCTATAATTGTTGTAAGCATCTAAAAAACCAAATTTTAGCATACTTTTGTGGATTTTGTTCTCTCTAAACAGTAAGTGCCAATGACAAAAAGCTGTGGTTTTTTATGAATATAAAAAATTATGTATTTAATGATACCTTTGGAAGCCTGGGAAGATGGTGAGGGATAGGAGCTGTATTAGCATCTTGGGGCCGCTGTAACAAATTACCACAAACTGGATGACTTAAAGCTACAGAAATGTACTCTCTCACAGTTCTGGAAGCCAAAAGCCTGAAATCAAGGTGTCAGCAGAGTTGATTCCTCTGGAAGTCTGAGGAAGAAACCGTCCCATGCCTCTCTCCTCACTTGTGGAGAAAGCCTCTGGTTGTCAGCAATTGGTGGTGTTCCTTGGCTTGTAGACACATATCACTCCAATCTCTGTCTCCTCTTCACATTGCCACCTCCTCTGTGTGTCCCTCTGTGCCCAAATCTCCCTCTCCTTTCTCTTATAAAGACACTAGTCAGTGGATTTAAGGTCCACCCTAAATCCAGGATAAATTCATCAAGATCCTTAACTAATTACATCTGCAAAGCCGTATTTTCAAATAAGCATGGACACAAATTTTGAACAGACACTAGCAACCCACTTAGGGGCAGTCTGTGTATAATACAATGTAAAGAGAGTTTTCTGTTGTTTTTAAACATGGATAGATACCAGGGTTTTTTTTTTAAATTTTTTAGTGGATGTACTAATGATTGAAGCCAGGACCTCGTGCATGCTAAGCATGCACTCTACCACTGAGCTATACCCAACCCCCAACCAGTTCTTGAGTTTAAAGTTAAAGGCCAAATTATTTGGGGGAAATTTAGGTGAAAGTTTTTTTTATTAATAATTAAAAGAATTTCCTTATATACTTGTTTGCTTTCTTAATAAAGACTCAATCTAATTGAATTTTCTTTCACTGTTTTAAAATATATGACTATATATTACATAGTTAGCATAATCAAACTATTTGATCATAAAACTCCATAATAGTTAACATGTTTATATTTAACTTTTTAAAATATTGCATCTAATGAAAACTCTAATTCTAATACTTTTTAAGCAGTTTTGTGAACATCATCCCTTTGTAGATCTTTTTTTATGCAGATATTACCCATAACAGAAAAGCAAAAACTAGATTCTGGTTTTCGTTGGTTTTCATCATATCACTTTCCTACCTGCTCCTGCTTCTTTAACCATTCTTAGTTCTTTCACCACTTAAATGGGCAAATGTTTCAAATATTCTCTTGGCCCTTCCTTTTAACTTTGATATTGTCTTCCTACAGGTTCGATGTCAGCTGTGCCGTCACAACTCCCAAAGCTTAATGTCCAGCCTGAATGTCTCTCCTAACCTCCAGACATGCCTGCCAGTCATTTCCACTGACATTTCCACAGATATTTTAAACTCAACATGAGAGGATTTCCCTCCTGCTCTACAAAGGACTTGTATCTAGAATATAAAAAGAACACTCAAACTCAACAGTTAAAAAAAAATCCAGATAGAAAATGAGCAAAAGGCATAAAGAGCCATTTTACCGAAGAAGGATATAAGCACATGAAAAAGATGTTCAACATCATTAGCCATTAAGGAAATGAAAAAAAAAAAAAAACCACATTGAGACATCACTACACATCTATAAAAATGTCTAAAATTAAAAAAAAATAGTGGCCAATATCAAATGCTGGTGATGATGGGGAGATGCTGGATCACTCACACAATGGTAGTATAAAATGGTACTAGTCACTGGAAAATAGTTTGGTGGTTTCTTGAAAAACTAAACATGCAACTACCATATGACCCAGCAGTTATACTCCTGGGTATTTATCCCAGAGAAATGAAAATTTAGGTTTGCCCAAAACCCATACACCAATATTGATAGTAGCTTTATTCATAATAGCCAAAAACTGGAAACAGCTCAGGTGTCCTTCAACAGATGAATGGTTGAATACATCCTTACAATGGAATGCTCCTCAGCAATAAAAAGGAAGCACTGATACACACAACTGATACAGCTTGAATGAATCTCCAGAGAATTATGCTGAGAGAAAGAAGTCAATCTCAAAAGGTAACATAATGTATGATGCCATTTATAAAACATTCTTGAAATAACAAAATTATGGAACTAGAGAACGGAGTAGTAGTTTCTAGGGTTTAATGAGGAGGTGAGGGTGGACGTGACTATAAAAGGGCAACAGGAGGGATCGCTGTGATAATGAAAATGTTCTATATCTTGACGGTATCAATGTCAATATTCTGGTTGTGACATCGTACTATAGTTTTGCAAGATGTCACCCTCGGAGGAGACTAGGTAAGGAGTACAAATGTTCTCTCTGCATTATTTTTTACAACTGCATATGAATCAACAATTATCTCAAAATAAAATATTTAATAAAAAATAAGCCTGGTGGGTGTAGTAAAGTATTAAGGTAGAATCTAGGTGGTGAGTATATAAAATTCTTTCAAATTAGCTGTATGTATTTTTGAAATTTTTCTTAGTAAAATCAGAAAAAAATTTAATCTTAACTATTGTGATTATACTGAGACAAAGTCTACCCAATTCTCCCAATCTAAAGTATAAAAGTAACATAGATTCAACTCATTAGAAGTATTCCTAAGTGCTTTCCCTGTGGCATAAGTTTGTCAAATGAGTTTGCCCACCAGACAAGAAACTAATTCCGTGAAATGGTTTTTCATTAGCAGGGCTCTTCTGAAACACTATGAAGCAAATGTTGATGGTTCAAGAGGCCATCCTAATTTGGGGGGTAAAGATGTTTTTCGTCATCCCTCTACCCCACCTCACCTTTTTTTTTCAGCCTGCTAATTGTTATATTCCCCTCTCTACTGGTCTTTTTATCCACAGAATGGCCCAGGTACTCTAAGGATTGATTGCATTGCTCACTCTACTGCTAGGTGATACTTTAGCTGCCATATCTTTCCTGCGGTGGCTTTTGAGTAGAGGACCAATTACAATAATTTATAGCATTAACTCAAACATTTTAAGTACCTTCAAGAACAATTCATTTCAGAGCTTAAACTTGGCAGACCTGAGAACTACCTACAAATCCGGAGTAACTATTAAGGAGTCTTTGTTTCTTAATCCCCATAATAGGCTCAAGAGTACGAAGGCATACGGCGTTCCACCTTCTGATGCTAAGAACAGTTAAAACCTGCGTAGTGTTTAACAGTTTCCATAGCACTTTCACCTGTGTTATGTCATTTGCTCATTTTGATAACTCGGAAGTAGGTATCTTTATGCCTGTCCTAAGATGAAAAAATGGCCTTGAGGTTAACTGACACGTCTAAAGTCACATCAACATGAAATATTGCTGAGACTTAAATGTAGATCTTCTAGATCTTCTGGTTCAGTGATTCCTGGTAGAAGTATCCCCTAGGTAGGGGGATGCTAAGATGACTGGCCTGTGAGAATGAAGGTGCCAAGAGAAACAGAGATGCCTCTTTGAATGTGGGGTCCCTCTTATTTCGCCCTCAACATTCATTCACCTGGATTATACCTACCACTCCTTTATTCATTTGAGATGAGACCTTCTCACAGAAGCCTCCCCTGATACTCAAGGTTGAGTTAGGTGCCCTTCCATTCAGACCTAAGTCCTAACATAATTATCGTGTTTATCATTCTGTGTTATTACTGTCTGTTGATTGCTGCATTTAAGCCCCTTGAGGATAGATATTTCATCTTGTTCACTGGTATGTTATCAACACATAACAGACTGTCTGGCTTTATTAGGCAGTCAACAAATATTTGTCAAAAGAAAGAAAAACACTGTTAATGCCCTACAGGAACTGAAACAGAAAGAAGATACCGGCTTTTGACCTCATGCCAAGAGAAAGGGCAGTGAATACACTGCGTCAGAGATAGAGAATCAGAAAATGCCTCTTACTTGACATTTATACATTAAGCATTGATGATCCTAATTGTCTTTTGAATGCCAAATTTCGGCTCTGAAAATAGCATTTCTGACTATCACATTACCTTACTGATGGCCAGCAAGCACTTCAGTTCAGTTAGTTGAATCATGCAAATTAGTAGAATATTGTACATTGTAATTATTCACCAGAACTTCCTCCAGAATTTTAAACTCATATCTCAAACTCAGACCACGACTTTTCTTCTTTCCAACTCTCTTATTTCTGTCTTTTGGTCCTCTTTTTTCCTTCCAATCTATCACCTGTCTTTCATCTTCAACCCTTTCTCTAGCTAACTAAAACCACAAACAGCCTCTCAGCCCCTTTTGTCTTTACCCTTCTGCCTTAACTGCATCATGAAATTACACTCCCACTAACAGGCTTCTCAGTTCCCAGATCAAGTTGTCAAGAGTAGCTAGAGAAAAATCACAAAATTGTTCAGTGTTGCCCCAACAAATCCCTGGTCTCCAACCTCAGCCGGACTTTCTATACAGCCCAGCAGGCCTCCTATGAGCACGCCCTCTTCCTCATCAGCTGCCTCTCCCAGAGCTTCTGCAACAGTTGCCCTTCTCCTCAAGCCCCTTCTTTTTATGTCTCCCATCCTCACAGTAGAGACACTTTCTCCTTTTTTTTCCTACTGAGAACATGGAGATCATCTTAAATTCCCATCACCCTCCTTCTCCTGCAATTTATCTGCCTCTGCTTCCATTTCTTAGTCACATAGCTTTTCTCCCATCCCAAGTTATTCCTGCTGCCTGTACTTAGAGTTTGTGAACTGCCACTTCCTCTGGTCCTTTATGCTCTCTATTTTCCCCCTTTTCCCTGATGTGTTCCTTTGCTTCATTGTCTTCAGCTAACAAACTAATCTTTCTTCTATCTAAATAAATAAATAAACCTATAATAGCAACAAAACGTCTTTAATATACTTGCCTTGCAAATTTCCTTTATCTGCCCATTTATTTCATAGTCAAGCTTAGAGGCATCTATGTTTCCTAATACTACTGCTTGCACCCAAATCACTCACAAATCTATATTATTCCAATTGCTAATACTACTGGAATGCCTATTTATTAATTTACAGTGAGAAATATAACACAAACAGAATAGAATGTTTGCAGCAGTGTCATCCACTTACTATGGAGATAAAATGTAGCGTATGGTTTCAGTTTGTGGATTCTGGATTTAATAGAATTTAGCTGCTCATTAACTGTGATCTAAAGCAAGTTAATGAATGTCTCTGAATCTCAGTGTTTTAATCTATAAAATGGGATTAGTAATAGTACCTCACACCTACCTCATAGAGTTTGTTTTGGAGATTAAATGAGATAATCTATGTAAAGTGTTTACTTGGAACAGAGTAGGTGCTAACTGTTATTCTGATTGTTATTGTTCCTCTGAAAATGCAAATTTAGCCAGGTAGTCAAATTATAATGGAAGATTGCCTGATGAGGCGGGCATGGTTCCCAGAGGCAGCTGTTCCTTCCGTTGTGTAATGACCTCAGGCAGCACAAAGTGCTCAAGCTCAGGGAACTGTGCGCTTTCATAGATTCTCTAGAATCCTTGTATGTGACATCTCAGCAACGTTGACACTCGGGCTCTCCCTCTTTGATGTTCAGGTCCCCTCTGGCTCCTCTCCGGATTATTCCTATATAAACAGAGTAAAAAGATTCCTCTTCTTCAATCTAGCCATGCAACTTGGTGCTTCTCTTTCCTCTTCTGCCTCTATATGCTTTTCCTAAGGAACCTCATTTCTTCCTGTGCCTTCACCTATCACATCTCTAACTGTAGGTAACATTCCTCTGAACTCCAAGTCCATAAGTTAACTGTTGATAGAACAATTCCACTTAGCTGCTCCAGGTGCCAAATGAAATGTCCAAAGTGGAATTAGTGAGTCTCCTGTTCTGTGGATGAGAGTCTCTGCTTCCCTCTGGTATTCTCACTGTTAGGGACTGAGGCACCAAAAGCAGAATCCTGGGAGTGATCCATATCCCTGGCTTCTCATTAATGCCTTGCACACATCTGTCAGCTTCTTCCTAACAACCCTTGTATTTGGCCCTTCTCTCCAACCCCACAACCACTACCTTAATAGCTAGCCATTACCATTTCTCACTGGAATTTCCGCTATAGCCACCAAACAAGTCCTTCTGCTTCTAGCCGCATACACTTCACATCTACTAATCTCACACTCCTGTGTATCCTCAGCACCAAGAACAGTGTCTGGCCCATAGCAGACATGCAATAAATATTTACTGAATGAATGAACAAATAAATGAATTCCTATCCTCATAGAGTTTATAGTCCAGCCAAGAGATTGACATCAAATAAGTGAGCCCACTAGATGCTGGGGAGATTCCCATGCAGCATTCTTGGCTCTTGAAGATGGATTGGAACCCTGATTGGTCAAGTGCTGACTGGCTTTGGTTACATTTCATAGAAGGCCCAAGAGACCAGGGGAGGAAGATAATTTACACAAATGAGACCCAAGAGAACAAACACATCAGCTAATCCTTCTTCTCTCTGTTAATGACCCATTAATTTACAATGATATATAAGCTACCATCATGATTTGGGCAAAGAAGAGTGAACCAAGTTAGCTAGGAAAGAGTTGGGAGTAACAGAATAAAATGGAACAAGGCTTATTCATATGTGTTAGTTTTTCTAAACTTCTTACAGATAATTGTGAGTTTAAATGCAGTTGTAAGAAATAATACAGAGAGATTTCCCCCTAATGGTAACATCTTGCATAACTATGCACAATTATAATACAATATCACATCCAGGAAATTGACAATATACAATCCATCTACCTTAGTTTTTTTTTTTTTTTTGCACTCATTTTTGTGTGCATGTGCATACCTGTATTTAGTTCTATGCAATTTAATGTCACCTCTTTTTTTTTTTTTTTGGTGGGGGGAAGTAATTAGGTTTACTTATTTATTCTTAGAGGAAGTACTGGAGATTGAACCCAGGACCTCATGCATGCTAAGTCTATCATTTGAGCTATACCCTCCCCCCTAGTTGTATGCAATTTAATATCACTTGTGTAGATTCATGTGACCACCTTCACAGTCAAGAACGAAACAGTTCTATCACAAGGATTCCTCATAGTACCTACCCTTTTAATAGCCACACCTACTTCTCTCAAAACCCCACACTCTCCTTAATCCCTGGCAACCACTAAACTGATCTCCATCTTTGTAATTTTGTCATTTCAAGGTTGTATAAATGGTATCATACAATAACTTTTTGAGATTACTTTCTTTTCATGCAGCATAATTCCCTTGAGATCCATTGAAGCTGTATTTATCAGCGGTCGTTCCTTTTTTTTGAGTAGTATTTTACAGTATGAATACCGCAGTTTAACCATTCGTTCATTAAAGAATCTATGTTTTTTCCAGTTTGGAGTTATTATGAATGAAGCTGTTATAAAAAATTTGGTACTGGTTTTTGTGTGAACATAAATCTTCATTTTTCCAGAATAAATGTTTAATTTGGGCTGCTTTAACAAAATACAATACACTAGGTGGAAGCACATCACTTAACTGGTTTCACTGGTTCACAGCTGGAGAGGATCTTTGCTATTTTATAATAAGGTTTGACTTATATCCATTGACCAATAATATCTTCATTTCCATCTGAGACCTCATTAGAATCATCTTTCGTGTCCAGAGTTCTACCAACATTCTCTACATGATTATTTGTATTCTCTAAGAAGATGGAAACTTTCCCTACAGCTCTCCTCATTCCTTCCTGAGCCCTCACCAGAATTACTTTTAACAGTTCCTTCAAGGAAATGTTGACTTTTTCTAGCAAGCATCAAAAACCACTACCAGCCTCTACCCATTAACCAGTTTAAAAGCCACTTCCACATTTTTTAGGTATTTGTTACAGCTGCATCCCACTTCCCAGTATAAATTCTTAGGGTTTTTCCAGAGAAATAGAACTAATAGGAGATAGATAAGGAGATATACAAATAGACAGGTAGAATTTATCATGAGGAATTGGCTTACATGATTATGGAGGCTGAGAAGGTCCATGATTTACTGTCTACATGCTGGAAACCCAGGAAAGCTGTAGTGTAGTTCCATTCCAGGTCTGAAGGCCTGAGAATCAGTGTAAAAAATCTGTTCATGTTCTCTCCAAGTTCATTTTTCATATATCATAATAGGACTAAATTTACTTAAAAGTAAATAGGGAGAAGGCAAAGGACAGCATCTGTTATCTAACTTATCTAACAAAAGGGGCTGTAAAGATACCTTGATGTCACCATGGATGCAGAATAGCTTTATCCTCAGGTAAGAAAGTCTCAGGTGTAGAAAAAGAGCAGTCCACCATAAAAGTTCTAAGGGGGAAAAAAGGGTGATGAATGCAAACCAAAGCTCAGGACAGGACTGGAGCATCTACATCAATGGAACATACAGGATATCTCTCTGTTGTTGAGCATACATTTTGTGGGGCTTTCTTACATAAAAGTTCAGGCAAGAAGTGACTGACAACAACATAAAAGAATCGATTTTTATGTTATGGGCATTACCTCATCTAATTTTTAAACTGTAATCTTGTCTTGTCTTTACATGCTCAGTGCTACAACATACTTCTTATTTTATAGGCGAGGAAAGTGAGACTTAGAGAAAATAAATCCCTTACCCAAGATCACACAGATATTAAGGGTCAAGGCCAGGATCCAAACCAAATCTCTGGCCTACTCTGAATCCTACATTCTTTCTCAACACCAGGGAACCACACTTTTTGCTGGCTTTCTTCCCTGACTTCATTATTTTTGCCAACACTCAACAGAATGAATCACATATTCATGATTGCCCTCATTAAAGCTATTTTCTCTTTCATCTGGCTGAAGATCTTAACATTTTCTTCATTAGCAAGAAAAGAAGATGGTTAATGAGAGTTTTTCTTAACTGAAATGATTCTCAAGATCGAAAAGCGTTAAGCCTTGCTCAAAATACAGGGCTACAATCAGAATCTGTGAAGATGGTTCTATCTAACCGTAAAGAGATCATTTTTTTCTCCTTTTCATTACTGCTATTCATCCTTCATTTGGCTTTAGTACCATCAGGTAAGTCTGATTTTTTTAATTACATATTAAACAATGTCTAGAACTTTGCTGGGCAATGCAGTAGCCACTAGCCACGGGTGGCTGTTGAGCACTTGAAATGTGCCTAATCCTAAATGAGATATGCCAAAAGCGTAAAATACACATTGGATTTTGATTAGTATGAAAAAAGAGAAAATATCTCATTAATATCTTTATATTAATAACATGTTGGAATGATACCATTTGGATGTGTGGCCTAAGTAAAATATATTATTAAAATTAACTTCACCTGTTTTTTACTCGTGTAACGTGCCTTCTAGAAAATTTATAATTACATAAGTGGCTTGTGTCTCGCACTATATTTGATTGGGGACAGCACTGGTAGAAGATGGAAAAGAGGGGAGTTTCATTGAAAGGTACTTTCTTAAAATTTCGGATGGAAAGAGAAAAGGGAAGAGAGTACAGCTTGGTCAGGGTGTGACCTACTGTGATTAAAAACCTACTGTGAATTGAGACGGGCGGGGGGCGGGCGGCGTATTTTGATTCTGTTCCCATTCCCCTCTCCTTCGGCTAACGTAGCAGGTGGTAGAGCCCCCTTCCAGACCAGAGCCCTGGTCTCGGCTGGCGCGGGGTCATTGAACACACCTGCGCGCCCACGGAGGTGCGCGTCCGCGAGCCCTGGCGCCGGCTCCACGCCCCCTCCCCCCGTATTTTTATTTTCCTGGCATCAACCGTCAGTCTCGCACTTCTCTCTTGAGAACCATCGCGTAGGCCGCGCCCGCCGGCGGTAAGCGCCCCTCTCTCCCCTCAGCCCGGCCGGGGAGTCGAGGTGGCCCAGCCAGGCCTCCGCGGCGGGCAGGGCTGTCCAGCGGCCTAGGCTCCGCTCGCCGGGTGGCCTGCTGGGCCGCGGCTGTCCGCCCGCCGCGAACGGGAGGAGCTGCAGCGGGCGCGCCCGGGGCCTCCGGGCCGCGGGGGGCCGCTGTGACCCGCCTTCGCCCCCGCCGCGCCGAAGGCGGGGGAGCCGAGTTTTGAGGGGAGAGTCGGAAAGCGGAGGGTAGCTGTGGGGGACGGGCGGTCCGGAGTGGCGGGTTCGGCGGGTGCTCCAGCTGCCGTCCGCTCCGCCCGAATCGCGGAGGAGCCGAGCAGGGGCTCGCCGCCCTCCTCCTCCATGAGGCCCGAGTGAGCGCGGCGGCGAGAGCCGGCCCGCGGCGCCTCCCCCCGCGTCCTCTCCTGAGCGCAGCGGCAGCGGCCCCCGGAGGAGGAGGAGGAGGAGGAGGAGCATGTCGGACGGTTTCGATCGCGCCCCAGGTGCTGGTCGGGGCCGGAGCCGGGGCCTGGGCCGCGGAGGGGGCGGGCCTGAGGGCGGCGGTTTCCCGAACGGAGCGGGGCCTGCTGAGCGGCCGCGGCACCAGCCGCCGCCGCAGCCCAAAGCCCCGGGCTTCCTGCAGCCGCCGCCGCTGCGCCAGCCCAGGACGGCCCCGCCGCCAGGGGCCCAGTGCGAGGTCCCCGCCGGCCCCCAGCGGCCTCCCCGGCCCGGGGCGCTCCCAGGTACGGAGCCGCTCTAGGGGACCCCGTCCTCCTGGGCCAACGCTTCCCCACGGCCCGCCGCGCGCGCCCGAGGTCGGCGCGCTGTCTCCTCTTTCCCTCCCCGGTTCCCCGAAAGCATTCCCCGAGGGACCCGGTTGTGACGGGGTGGGGACGGGCCCGGAACGGGGTTTGGAAGGTGGCCGCCGAAATCCTTTGTGCTTCCCGGCTGGGGGAGGGGCGTGGTGCGCGGCCTCCGAGTTCTGCAGTCCCTGGAGGAAGTAATAATCGCCTCCCCCGCCCCAGCCCTCGAAAGGGAGGCCTTAGGCGGGCAACCACCTCTTTCTAACCGACTCCTTAAAAAAGAAAGAAAAAAGGGAAAATAAAGCCCTCAAGCATTCATTTAGGAGGCAAATATGTTCATAAAGGGGCTAAAGCAAGTCTATTGTTTCTTTCTGCAGGCTCTCTGTTCATATCCTGGCGATAACCTTAAATTTCCTGATGGTTCTTGTTTAACTTAAAAGCCAGCCCTGCTCAGATGGCTTTTCAGTACATAGTAAGTTGTTATACAAAGGAATGAACGCATGTAACACGGCTTTTCCCCCCTTTCTCAGAACAAACGCGGCCCCTGAGAGCTCCACCTAGTTCACAGGATAACATCCCACGGCAGAACTCGGAGTCAGCAATGGCTAAACCCCAGGTGGTTGTAGCTCCTGTATTAATGTCTAAGCTATCTGTGAACGCCCCTGAATTTTACCCATCAAGTTATTCTAATTATACAGTAAGTACACCCTTTTAGTACAACTCTGGGTTAATATTACTGGAATAATGTGGTTACTGTGTCATTTATCAGTATGCTGATGCTTTCTGTACTACACATAAAAACATTTTATGAATTTATTGAAATGAAACAAAGTTGACTCGAATATATTTTGTAGTTTTTATATTCAAGGTATCAGAATATAAGCTTGAGAGTAGGCAGTCTTGTTTGTTCCCTGCTGTATTTCCAGCGTCTGTAGACTGTGTCTAGACTAATAAACCTAATGTAAGTCAAGGACACCTTTAATCTATAAAACTGAATCTGTGTCCAGACTTCATGAACAACCTACACAACAGCGGCCTGGCAACGTTAATTTTTAATATGATTTTAGCACGACAGCCGAATATTCGTTGGTAGCTTTAGGGTAAATCTGACTGGTTTTGCTGTAGACTAATTGAGGTAGGCTTTTGAATGTTGAGAAGTACACATCTGGGCACACACAATAGAAGTGTTTCTGGTTCTAATTAACTATTACGTAGAAATGTAGGGAGTTTTGATGAAGTGTTTACACAGATATAAAGAACTTTTAAACTGTCAGATTTATCTTTGTCAATAGCTAAAATTTTAGAAATTGATCACACTTTTCTTAAACAGCAGGAGAAAACGCCAAGCACAATTGGGATATCTAGGAAGAAATTGTGATAGGTAAATGCATAGCAGTTAATTGTAGCTAAAAGTGGGCAGGGACCATTCCGGATTTAAGAAATGGTAGTACTTTAGCTTAAGTCCTGTCTTTTCTGTCGTCTTAGTTTTTTTAACATATAAAATAGTGTACACAGAGTTTGAATAATGTACACAAAGTTTAAATCAAAGTTTTATAAAGTGAATACTCAGTCAAGCAGCATCCAAATTAAGAAAAAGGATGTTATCAACATCCCAAAAGCCTGCTCTGTCCCCTTCTAATCATTACTGCTCTCCAAGGATAACCACTATTTTGATTTAACATTAGTTATGCCTCTGTTCAATGTTTATATTAATAGAGTCACATAGAATATATTATTTTCCTCACTTTCATTCAACATTGAAATTAATACATACTGTAGCATGTAACTGGAAGTGACTTACTCTCAGAGCATTCCACTGTATTAACATTTGTCTCTTGATGAACATTGGGGTAGCTTCCACTTTGGGGCTGTTAGATTAGGGCTGCTACTCTGGTTTGTGTCTCAGTGGACAGACATTTGCCCTTATTTCTCTTGGTGTATACCTGGGAGTGGAGTTTCTGGGACATAGGGTAGCCAGCTTAGTAGAGACTGCTAAGTATTTTTCTGAAGAGATTGTTCCAATATATGCGTTGAGTGCTGTATGGTTTCCAGTTGCTATACTTCAACAGCACTAGGTATTTGCTGTTTAAGGTTAGCCTTTGTGGTGGGTATGTGGTATCTAAGTTGTGATTTTTAATTTGAATATACTTGATAACTAATGGTGGTACACCTTTTTTGTTATTTTGGGGTGGGGTGGGAGGACTTTACTTCCATATTTTATAGAAAGTATGGAAAAGCTTTATTCCATGTTTTAGAAACTTCATGTATCTTAGACTGCATTAGGAAAAGAGCTTTGGGGCTGGAGAGGGAAAAATGTAGGCATAGCAGGAAGAGCAGCTGATTTGGGGTAAAATGGACCATCAATTATGTAAACTAGAAATGAGAGCAGCTTGGATCCTTGCCAAAAAATTGTCTGTCTCTTTGAGAGGAAGGAACCATTGGAGAGCTGCTGGGTAGTTGAATAAACCCTTAAGGATATTTACCTTAACAGCCACAAATGCTTCCTCATTTGTTTTCTTCCTATTGATTTGGGCTATTTTATGGTAGGAGGGAGGCATTTTTTTTTTCACAGTTATGTACCGACAAGTTTTATACATAGTTCAAGAGAGCAGCGTGTGGAGCCACTTTGTCTGAGCCACTGCCATCTTTTAGGCATTCCTTGATATCCTCTAGTAGGTCAGCTCCTGCTGTTCTCAGTTTGCCAGAACAGATTACAAACTGGAAGCCTGTGGCTCACGAGTGGACTGCAGGTGTGTCTTCTTTGACCCTGAGTGTTTTTTTTAAATGGGGCTTTATGATAAGTTACCAATACTTAAATATTGCAAATCTGAATTTTCTGATTTCTCTTAAAATTGTAAGCTCTGGTCATACTGGACTGTTATTTTGACAGAGCAAAAGTTGGCTGGAGTTGAACAGAGGCTGCCCCTTTAGATGGAGTGTGAGCTTTGATTTGCTCACTGGCTTACTTCATTACCCTCTAATCCACCTGGATTCTATAAGCATTCACGCTTGCTACCCCTGCCCCAGTATATTCACTGGCCTTACCCTTTTACTCTCTGTCAAAGCTGAGTTTTTCTCAATTGACTTAGTTACAGAAAAACAAAATCCTTGTTTTTCCCCTGACTCTTTAGGTAAAATCTGGTTGTGAGACAAACTTTTCCTTTAACCATAACCCAAAGTTGTTATATTCACTGTTTCATTCAACGAATAGTTGAATACTTATCACGAGTCAAGGACTAGGGATACAGCAGTAAACAAAACAGACAAAAATTACTGTCTTCACAGAGTCTCTGTTCCAGTGGTGTCCTGGCTGGGTTTCTAGAAATTCCTTGAGTCTGCTTTTTTTATACACATGAGAAGCTATTGCTTGGTATCCTTAAGCTGGATCTGCTCAAAGAATGGATATTTAAAAAATTTTTTATGATAGTCTTTTGCTGTGCTTTCATAACTCTTCAGAAACTCCAAGCCCTTTTATCTTCAGTCCTTCCTCAAATCCCACTGCTAGAATTTCCTGTTTTCCATGCCTTCTTACCAGTAAGTTACTGTATCCATCTGTTCCTGGCCATTGCTTCTCAGGTAAACCATTACATCTTGAATATTTAATCACAGCTCACTTACGAGAAATGAAAATACCACACAGGAGTTCATAAAGCATTTATTAAGACACAACATTTCTCCCCACCTGTGTGCACATGCATGCACTCACACACACACACACAAACACACAATCCCAGCTTTTTTCTAAAAACATCTCCCTACAAGTTTCCAGTTTTTCTTCTGCCTTTCAGTAGTGACATTCTCCAAAATATAAAATTATTCACTCTTGGTACTACTTTACTTCTCACTGACTGTTCAAACCTCTGCAGACTGATCCCCTTAATTGTACTGATACTATTTTTGTGACAGTTACTGGCATTTTTTGGGTCTTAAAATCTGTTGTCCTCTTAACTCTCATCTTAATAGGTTTTGTTGACCATACTATGAACTGTAACGTTTAACAGGTCCCAGTGTGGGTCCTGTGTGAGGTGCTAAAAGTACCTTTTCAGTGTTTCAAAAGTTCCTCCTATTTCTGTAAGGACTGAATATTTAAGATACTGATTTTTGTTTTAATTTACTCCTAAGACAATGCAACCATCATTCACTTCAGATTTCAACCAATGAAATTATTCTGTAGCATTTGATACTATGACTACTTTTACCTTTTCTTTGGCTTCTGTGACAGTACTACATCCTCCCAATTTGCAGATCATTCCTCCTTCCTTCAGACTGCAGTTTCTGAGGTTCTGTCTTTTTTCTGTTTTGTTACCTCCCTTGGTGATACTACCTACCCCCTAGAATCTAACCATCACCCACCTACCTCTGATAACTCTGGCATCTAATTCTTCCTCTCAGCTCCAGGCTTGTGTTTCCATTTGTTTGACCTCATCTGAGGATCTCACCTCCAAACTCAAGTATAAAAAATAATTTATCTTCTACAAACCTCTTATGTTTTTATGTTCTAACTAGCTGCTCAGTCTAAAAACTTGGTGGTGAATTGACTTGATTTTCTCTTTCACATTCTTGCCCCCTTTCAATCAAGTTAACTAGAGTAGTCTTGACTGTTTCACCACCTAAGTATCTGATAATTTCCTTTTACTCCCACTGCTTTGGCTAAGGTTCTCATCTCTTGACAGTGTATTGAAAAGTGCCTACCATGAAGTGAGTTTTCCAATTGATGTCCTTCCTAATCTCTTGTCACAGAACTCTAAAAAGATAAATAATGCTCAAACATTTCTCAGCTTAGAAGCCATTTGACTTCACATTGAAGACTGAAGAAATCTGTACTTTAAAAAATCTAGTACTGGAGAACTTAACCCAGGCTTTGATTAAAACATGTTGGAATGCTTATCTGTTCAGAATACTCTATGCCTCCTTTTTCGCTTCAAGTGACAGGCTCTGAATCCCCTGTTCTGCTATATTCACAGCAGCTCTACTTCATCCTTTACTTTCACACTTCAGATTCTCTTAAAAGAATTACATTCATTTGAGGGAAAAAAAGACTGAAGTCAGTGTTTTAAAATACATTTTGCCAAAAGGAATGACATTTGATAGAAGCAAGAAATTAATACTGTCAGCTGAGACCTGTAGACTGCCTGTTTTTATCATTACCAGTAGGATACTATAAATCTTAACAGTGGGATACTATAAATCTGTAAAACTGCACTACATCAGAAACTTAAACTAGATAAAAAACTTAAACTAGCTTTAATTGTAAAACTCACACATGTACATAGTCAACATTAAGATAGTGTATGCTCTTACAAGGCTTAACTGCTTTCACAGTTTTATAAGATTCAGTATTTATAATAAGAACATTACCTCCAAAGATAACTATTATCCCTTGGCTGTCTTTCCAGAAATTTCCACTGCCTGTAAGTCTCTTCTTAAGAAAGTCAAATTGTACTTAACATGGTTCTGATCCTCTTCTAATTCACTGTATTGAGAGAATTTCTGTATTAATACATGTAAATATATAGTTTTTCTTAAGTGGTTGTATTATATTCCATAATACGGATATAAGGTAACATATTTAACCAGTTCCGTGTTGATGAACTGTTGGATGGGTTTTTGGCAACATGTATCCTTGTTTTATATGTCAAAGTTGGGTTTTAAGACTTTGTTGGTTGTTTGGAATATAGAGGTTAAAAGCACGGGCTTTATTCTGTGCTCAATTTTTTAAGACTAGCTGTATGACCATGTGCAAATTACTTGAGTTGGTACATGGTCTTTCCTTGCTCAAACCCACCCTAGCCACCACCCCTGCTGTGGTTTTTGCACTGCCTCTTAAACCAGTCTCCTTAGTGTGGTTCCCAAAACCCCATACCATCTCCTCGTTTGTCTCATTGATCCCAGTAGCAAATGCCCCATCCTCAGTTTCTGTTCTGGCCTTTCTTAAAGGTGTCAGTCAAGTATGTATCTCCCCGGGACCTATATGCTTCTTGTGCCCACTGCATAGAATATCTTTCCTCATATTTTATGACTGATTTTTTTTTCTGCTCTTTCTCAGTTTAGATGTTAATTCAGAATCCTTCCCTGACCATTTTCATTATATCTCAATGTCTGAAGGGTGCCTTCCATCATAAAATATAAGCTCCATGAGAGGAGGACTTGTCTCCTTTATTTATGATATGACTGTAACTCCCAGCACCTAGAACATTCTTTGGTATTCAGTAGGCACTCAACACTCCAGCAATTTTGAATGAGTAACAGGCTATCCATGCAGCTGGTGGCTGGTAGCTTACAATAGAGTATCATCCTAAGTGTAGTGATCCCTCTGCTTTTTGGATACGTTTTATGCTTTAGCCCCTTTAGGTATGAGAACATGACTCTTGCATTTGGAATATGTTTCAGTCTTTTCTAAAAATTTAAAAATTGTTGAACACTTAGTGCCTTACTATGTGCTACTTACCAGTCCAGGGGCATTTACTGATGTAACTCACTTAACTCATTTACTCATTTAATCCTCAATCACACAGCTGTAATGTTTATAATTCATGAATTTGTATTTCATCAATTTAATGCCTTTATCTTACAATAGAGTACTTCGGATTCAAATGTGTGATCAGACAAATATTTAAATATAAGAGTATGAACACTATATAAGCATGATATGGGCACATTAGTCTGCTCTTCCTGCAGCTGGTCTTATTTCCTGAGTGTCTTTCATAGTACATACAAGTGCCATGTTAAATATCACTTTAATGTCTAGAGATACATAAAAATTAAGCAACATGGCCTCTAAATGGCAGTCAGCTGAAGAAATAGTTGGTCAGCATCAACAATGGAGGAATAATTAGCTATGTTAGTTTTTCTACTAAGATTTTATGTCCATCCCCAACATGGAGCTTTCCTAAGGGGAATTTTGACTAAGTGTGATGATTTTTTTTTTCTTTCTGTGGTCACTAAGTTTAGAACTTAACCTCTTCATAAAATGCTTCCAAACCTCTTCATAAAATGCTTCCATACTGTAGTCATAATTCTTTCATGTGGTTTCTTATTTGACTTCTTTTGGAAAGGGGTAAGTTTCATCAAACAATATAGTTATTAGTGGATCATAATGGTTAAGTAAAATGCTTTGGGTGGTATTCCAGGCATTGTCAGTATAAACATTGATACTGTTAAACCTTTTGCAGTAGTCACCCAGCTCAGCCTCTTGCCATTAATTAAAAGGTTGGGAACCACTAAAGGTGAGAGAGACATTAGTTGAAAGCAGTGCTGTTATCAAGATTGGCTAGAAACTTGGACATAGGAGCCAGAAAGTCTCCCTCCACTGTACACTATTTTATTTTATTTTATAGTCAGTTAACTATATTTCCCTGTCCTTGGGGATTAATAGACAGGTGACAGACCTTACCTTTTTTTCAATATAGAGATTGTCACATAGCTATAAGAATACAGAGAATGGTACGATGAATCCCCATGGCCTCAGTAGTTAGCTATAGGTGGCCATTCTTATTTCTATCTCTGACTGCTCCCCCTCCCATTTTGAAACAAATCCTAGATCTTACTGTATCCATAAATCTTTCTTAATTGTGATATTGGAATTGTAGTGAAACATTGATTTTAAACTTTATTCCTCAGCCATTCAGTAAATCTGCCAGGGGTGAGAAGATAATTCCCTAGCTGGCTGGATGGAACCCTTCTGTTATGACATTTGGCCATTGGGCAAGGAAGAAGGGTAGCTCAGTGGGTTTTAGCAGGTGAAGGATTCTTCGAAATTTCATTTGAGCTAGAGACATCACAACTTAAAGTTGCCTTATGTTTATTTTAGACAGTTGCATGAATTATTTTTTTTTTTTAACGTTTTCCTATATAGGAGTCCTATGAGGATGGTTGTGAAGATTATCCCACTCTGTCAGAATATGTTCAGGATTTTTTGAATCACCTTACAGAGCAGCCTGGCAGTTTTGAAACTGAAATTGAACAGTTTGCAGAGACCCTGAATGGCTGGGTTACAACAGATGATGCTTTGCAAGAACTTGTGGAACTCATCTATCAACAGGTAGGTTGGTTGATGGTGTAGGGTGATCGCTGGATAGATTCTGTGATGCCCAAGGATGTGGCTGCTCCCTGTGGGGAGGGAGGCTAGGTTCATGTTCACCAGCCTCCACACTCCTTGATTCTTTGTGGTTCATGGGAGCTTTTAAGTCTCCTGTATAAAATTCCTGTTGTTAGGGATCCAGGGCTAGAACCGGACTGCAAATCCTCCTGTGTAGCAAAGGCTCTATACAGGCAATTGGAAGGAGCTATGGCATTTGTGAGGAAAGCTACATGAGTATCATATCTCTTTTCCAACATGCCCCCCCCCATTTTGCAGGATCTAAATGTAACAATACATGAAAAAGACCAGTTTTCCCCTAGATGTTGAATTATATAGCATTATTATTAGAGTAAGGGAGAAAAAAATCACTGAAGAACTTTTTTGCCTCATAAATGATTCTTTAAAAAAAAAAAAAGGACCACCAAACACCCTGACTTTAGTCTTAACATTTCTCCTTGTCTTTATTTAAAAATTTCAAGGATTTACATCTTATTTGGTTAAATCTAATGTCAGTCTAGGCTGCTCACAGAAAGTTCAGTTTTAATTCTAGCATACTGGTCATTGACACATTAATGCTGTTTTAAGTGGGGGAAAATAGACAATACTGGATTTTTGAAGACAATTTTAAGGTCAGTGAGTGAGACTGGCCAAAAACAGTTGGATTAAACAGAAACATAACCTTTAGTGTTCTTTAAGTCATTGCTGAAAGAGCAGCTCAAATTTAGAATATATGAAAGGGTGATTTATGATAGCAGGTTGAATTTTTTTTATATGCTACCTAGTGTTTCATTTGGCCACTTCCTGGTTTGTTTTGGATTGTTACTGGACCTCAGTATTACCTGGCCAACTCTTAAATTTCTGAAAATGCCTGAGATTTTAGGAAGATAGAACTGCTTGTTTGTCCTGATTCCTACTTTCGGACTCTATATGGATTGAAAAGGAATATAAGTTAAGAAAATGGAAGAATTAGACTTATTTGTTACTGCTTTTCTGGTTTTGGCCTAATTTCAGCTCTTCAGTAGGCTGCCTGATTATAGTTCTTATATCAGAACTATAATATTATTTATAGTTCTTATTATACTCTTAATCAGAGTTGGTTAGAAAGGCTGTAACTGAACAAACTACAATTTCTGTGATTGTCTCAAAGCCAATGCTTCAAATATGTACTTAGTATTATTTTTAAATTTTAACATTTTGTGGTCAGTGATACAGATTTATCAATGTTTTTGAGTTGCATTAAGGGAACTCATAGCAACTAACAAAAGACCTGTTCAAAAAAAATGCAGATTAAACATATTCAACTTTGATTCTTTACCAAATACCACTGATGACAGTATCAGGATTTTAAAGAGCCAGAAGCCCATAGGACTTGTACAGGGAAAGGAGATAGACATACCCATTTTGAAGACTAGAAAGCAGGTGGGTGAGTGGTAACTGACTTGATAGATCTAAAAAGTTGAATTCTAAGCCAGTGGGGAAAGCTGAGAATTGTCCTGATTTATGATACAGAATATCCAAAAAGTCTCTAGGATAAGGATGGAGCGAGGCTAAAAATATTGCTTGAAAATCTAAAAACACAATTAGACCATCTAGATCTTTTTGCACTGAGTAGCCAGTTTGAAGCTTTATCATAATCGTTCTTGAAGTTACTGAAGGAGGTACTCCACCAAAAAGAAGATTAAAGCCAAGGGTAAAAACGTGGGAACTAGGAAATGGGAAATTTTATAGGAGAGACTAAGTGAATCACCTAGATGATGGTAAACAGAGATCCCAAGGCAATAGCCATGCACATGGCAGTCCTAGAGGGGCCAGGCTTCACTGTAATAGGGCAGAAGGCTCCAGGAAAGGCTTCCCTGGTAAGATGAGCACACTCCGTGCATTTGAAGGTCCCAAGAAGAAATTTACAAACTAGTGAGAAGTATAGAAAAAATTAAGTATAGGGAAAACAAAAGTTGTGCAAGAGGAATCAGTGTCATACGTGGTACCGCTATAAACGGAAACACAAAACTAATAAAATCATAGTGTAACCATAGTGGTAGGCAGAAGGATGGGGAACTAGTGGAATGGAGTAGGGTTACGTAGGATGAAAACCAAATGCCCATGCTCCTTGGTGAGAAACTAGTAAGAAATAATGTCTAAACTCAAAAATCACAGAGCATAGAGATACAGAGGTTAAAATCTTTAGCTGAAAGAACTGAAAGTAGTTGTCTATGAAAGTAAAATTGAGGTGTAGCAGGGAAGTGGGAAACTTTAAAAACCAGCCTTGTTGAACTTCTTTAAATTGTGATCATTTAAAAGTAAAGGGAAACAGGCCATGGTAATAATGGTTAAAGTATACATTTTGACTTTCAAGTCTTTTGTGGTACCAGATACACACATATGATGTCAGGAGAAACCAGTCTTCCTTGATGAGAAATGTACAGGGTCCTGTGTGAGCAAGGAAATAATTAGAAATAGAAAGTTATGATTATAAAGTACTTACTCAAAGCCCGACAGTGCTGAACACTTGACCTGCAGTTAACTCCTTTGATCCTCAGTGGTTGCAAGGTATCACTCATATCCCCATTTTAAACGTAGCCTAACAGAGGTTAAAT
Source organism: Camelus ferus (assembly GCF_009834535.1). Taxonomy (NCBI): domain Eukaryota; kingdom Metazoa; phylum Chordata; class Mammalia; order Artiodactyla; family Camelidae; genus Camelus; species Camelus ferus. Next base: position 30,344,375 of record NC_045698.1, on the reverse strand, counting down.
GACTTGTCTAAGGTTACACACTGGTAACTAGACGCAACATAGGGTTGGAGGGGCATCAGGCCATTTGTTAGGTCTAGACTCTGGTTAACTACTACCTTTGTGATGTTGTTCAAGTTCCTTAATGTGTGTTCTCTACTATTCTTTAAAAACTGCAATGAAAGTTAAACTTCCTGAGTACTTCTTTGGCTGTATCACAGTCTGATACTCAGTGTTTCCTCACTGTCTTATTATTAAAAATAGCTTATTTGTATTGATTTCTTCCTTACCCCAAATGTGTTTGGAGTGTTCTTTAAGTGTTAATTTTTCCTACTAGGTACCGTAATCACCTTTTTAGGAATCAAGAAACTGAAGCTTAGGGAGGTTTAGTGATGTCCAAGGTCACAAAACAGGCCTGGGAGTCTTGGTGTGGACCGCTAGATGCCAAAGTTGGTGCTATCCTGTTGCTGAGAAATACCACAGATCAATAGTTTGGCAAATATTTTAATTCATAATTGATACTATGCAACTGGGTACATATACACATTTTGTGCAAAATGGGTTGATGTAAAGGGAGATGTTCCCTTTGCTTTCTGCTAACCTCGGGTAACTGGTGGGGGGAGCTGGCCTTAGTGTTTTTCTTTGTACTTATTCTGGTTCTTGGTAAGGTTGGGAGGGAGAGTTAATTTCCTTATGCCTAACAATTATCAGTGACTTGTACATTTTTCTGTACAATTTTGGGGGCAGAAATGTTTTTCCTCTTTAGAATGTTGCTGTTAGGTGTTTGCATTAATAACTTGATGCATTTGTGTCATACAAACATTTCTTTCTTTTTGAAAGGCCACATCTATCCCAAATTTCTCTTACATGGGAGCTCGCCTCTGTAATTACCTGTCCCATCATCTGACAATTAGCCCACAGAGTGGCAACTTCCGCCAATTGCTACTTCAAAGGTCAGTGTGAATATATGAAATTAAAGGAAAACTACTTCTAAACATACTAGAATTTGATAATTCCTCTTTTCTAAAGACTGTTCTTTATAAAAAGTTGCAGGGGAGAATAGGGCAGACTATTCTTATTTGTATAGTATTGAAAGTTTATAGTCATATATACATCAGTCTTTTTCTATAATGGTCTCTGCCTTTCATTTTGTACTTAGAATAAGCCCATTTCCTTTTCCAAGGTCTGAAAAATGATCACGTATTTCTTAGTGCTTTTGTACTTTCGGCTTGAATAAGGGTCAAATTTCACTTATTGCTGCATGTTTAACCAGTGTTTCCCATACTGCTCTCCTGAATGATCCTTTCCTTAATGATTAGAACTGCCACACTACATCCTTACGTTTGGGTTTTGATTTTGGACTTCCATTATATTCCGTTTGTTACTTGTTCTCTTCCTGTCTCATTACCATGCTATTAAAGAGCTCTAATTTTTTAATAGCTAGTCTAGTTACTTCCCCATTTTTTGTGTGTGGAGTCTTCTTTGCTGTTCTTGAATTTTTTCCTCTGAACTTTAGAGTCAGCATGTGAAATCACATAAATCTTGTTGATATTGATATTTGGGGGATGACATTAAATTAATGTAGGGAAATGAATTTTCTTATAATTTGAGCCGTTTTATTCAAAACAGGGTTGTCTTTGAGTATTGTAGTTTGCCTATTCTTTAAAGATACTTTTGGTTGCAAAGTATTCCATTGCGTGGTTAAACTGTGCTGAAACAGAATAAAGATTCCAAAGGTACACTCCAGAAACACTTGAAAAATTTAAATTTCTGGTGAAGATTATACTTCAGATACATATGTAAAAGGCATATTGTGCGGCTGACAGAACTGGCTAGTGGTTCGGAGGCAAAAAAAACAAAACAAAGATGGATTTCTGTCTCACTCTTTATACCAAAATACATTTCAAATATATGAAAGACTTAAAGTGAAACAGTAAATACTAGGGGGAAAATTGACAAACAGTAAATACTAGGGGAAAATTAACGATTAAACAATAATCTTAGATTGGTAAATCCCTTTTAAGCAAAACATACTCACAGGCCCTAAAATAAGAGATTAAACTTAATTACATACAGATTATAATATTGAGGGGTCATAAATTTATTTGTAAAGTAAAAATAGGGAAGTTGATAACACTGGCAATGAGCTCACTTATTTAATATGAAAAGAGGAGCCTCTTAGGAATGAGTAAGAAAAAGACCAGTATTTTAATAGAAATACTTGGAATGGCTCTGAATAGGTGCAGTTTGGAAAAATATAAATGACAAAGTTATAAAAAGATATCTAACCTTACTTACAATTGAAGAAATACAAATTACAGCTTCTGGAGAGATGTGGGAGTGGGCACTTCTAGGAGGCAGGATGGCAGAAAGGCTTGCTTATCTTCCCTTATGTTGCTCACCCCTGGCTCTGCTTTAGGGTTACCTAGAGACTTTAAATGGGGCTAAGTCCCTGCTCTTGGAAATTCTGATACAATTAGACGGAAGTAGAGCCTGGGCATGGTTTTTTAAAGCTCCACAGGGATTCTACTGTGTAGTCATAGTTGAGAACTACTCTTCTGACTCTTGACCTGGTGTGTGCTTCTCTACTATGATGCTGTCAAAGATCTTGCCTGGAGAAATGCTAATCATCTAACTTAATCATCTAACTTCTGTTAACTTAAAAATGCATCCATACTTTGAAAAAGACAAGTTATCTTCACAGCCATTATCTCAGTTGCAGTGACTTTGTTCTTCGTATTTTTCTGTTTTAACTTTTTGAAATAACCATGTATTGCTTTTATAGTTAAAAATCTTTAGCTTTAAGTTTTAGGGTCTTTTCTGTCACCTGGATAACCATGTACGAGGTTAGAGATTTGCTTTTGTACATATTAACATATGTTAATATGTAATTTAATAGTCATGGCACTTATAAAACAAAAGTCATTTCATCGAAGCTCTTACCTGCAAAGTCATAAAAGGAAGGACAGAGAAAGGAAAGCACCCAACAAGCTACTTGAATAACTGCATTGGAGTTAACTGATCCTTGCCGTTAGTAACCAGAGTGTTCTACGTATAGATGTCCCAACTTTTTTCTGATGAGGGTTTAATATGTATGAGAAGGTAACAAATATCTTTCCATATCTGACTCAAACAGATACCCATTTAATATAGCTTGTAAGCATTGGACTCAGCCACGCGGGCATAATAAACTGCTGGGTTTAGAGCTGAAACATAAACTGACCCAAGGTAAATTCTTGGATAAGAAGTGACTTTGTTTCTTTAAAAAATTTTTTTTTCCCAAACAACCTAAACTGGTCTGGCAGATATGAAAGCCATTAAGTCTTTCTAAGCTGCTCTCTCGGTCTTTAAAAGGAGAACTATCAAAATCAGTCTTATAAAACACATGCCTTTCCTAGAATGTTCTCACCACCTTACTGATAAAAATAAGAAAATCCTTAACGCCAAAATAATGATCGTTTAAAGTCCATTCTAAAAATCCATTTTAGTAACAGTAGCTGACACCATAGTTTACTGGTAAGAGACAATGACGGTCTTACTGTGATTATTTTAGACACCTTGTAGGAACTGAGTTCATAAGCTCTAATGCAAATGGACGGAGTTGGGGAAATCAAGCAAGGGAAAATTAGTTGACTCCTTTTTGTCTCTGTTGGAAATAGAGACCAAATTAATTGCCTTTGACTTCAGCTGGGGACTTGCCCCGCATTTCTCTTCTGGTTTGTATAATAGAAATTATAAGGATCATGGGCTTAATAAGAATTTATTTTCAGCTTAAGTTGGAGTCCATCTATATATCTTCTAAAGATCTGTTTCAAAGTTCATATTTCAGCAAGAGTGAGAATTTTAATTTACAGAGACAGTTTGAGTAAAATCAGTGCTTTGTTTTTTTTGTTTTGTTTTGTTTTTTTGAGTAAAGGTAGTTTTATTTAGAAATACAACACTGCATAGAGTGTAAGGCAAGGAAAGAAGTGTGGGAATTGGGTGCTCAGTTTAAAGCAAAAGTAGGTACACACTCCATAGACAATGCGGGCCATCTCCGAAGAAGAGGGAGCGAAAAAGGGCGGCTAGGCATGATGTTGCCAGTGTTTATGGGCTCAGTAGCTTCACACACCTACAGATGGGACCATTCCAGCTACCCTCGAGAAGGGGCTGGGATTCCCAGGAATTGGGCTACCGCTCATTCTTTGGCCTTTTGCTGTATGTATGGCGCCTACGGACCTGTTATTATGCTGTTACAATGAGCATATAATAAAGCTCAAGGTCTACTAGAAGTCAAAACCTCCCGCAAACTTAATCCTCAAGGCCAACTGGGAGTTGAATCTTCCACCATTTTGGTGTTAAATTGTTGTAATCAGTGAGTGCTTTCTTAACAAAAAGGCTGTAAGACAATAAGGTGAGATGGGTTTTTATTTTTTGTTTTTTTATTGCCAATATACAATGAACCTCATGAAGCCTATGTTGCTTTATTACAAACTTGATCTAATTATTTTCAACTATTATTGCATAGTCTGGTCTCTACAATAGACAGAAACAATTTTTATTATAGAAAATCAGGGGGTTTTTATTATAGAAAACCAGGCATTGTGCTTGCCTCTGTATTGCCTGTGGACAGCCAAACTGACAAGTGGTCATCTTGTTTGACTGTTTAAAAAGCAAAGCAATGTGAGATTATAAAAATATGTTTTTGTTAGATGTCGGACTGAATACGAAGTTAAAGATCAAGCTGCAAAAGGAGATGAAGTGACTCGAAAACGATTCCATGCATTTGTACTCTTTCTGGGAGAACTTTATCTTAACCTGGAGGTGAGGAAGAATTTTTCTTTTGTTTAGCATTGACAAAGCCTGAGAATATAAATTGGATCTCAATAAGGGATTTGTGTTTGCATTACTCATTTACAACAGTAAATGTGAAATGGAAGAGAAAGAAAATAATATCTCAGTACCTACTTGTGGTAGTACCTGTCCTCTAATGGAACGTTTGTACCATTTTGTTTTCCTATTCATGGGCAGGGTGTTGGGAAATAGTTACTAAGCATTTTTAAGTCTTTGTCTACATTTGGAAAGACATGGCTTACATGTGAGTTAAGCTTTTGGAATACAGATAAGAATGTTTTGAATTCTTGCATCATAAATATTAGTATGTTCAGTACGTTGACTTTCAGGTAGTGGCTCAAAAGCAACTTGCCCTACAGAATACAAGCTTGAGTGAAGAGGGGAAAGACTAGAGTTTCTGGGGTTTTTCACCTAATTCACCCACAGTAGTTGTGGTCTTATTTTATATGTTAAGTCTTCCACGTAAAATGTATTTGTACAAAGTCTACAGCTAAATTGGTTGTATACTTGAATATATGCTTGTTGGTAGGCAACAAAAGTGCTGAATGTTACTTTGTAATGGATTTGCTTGATTTTTTTTTTTTGACTAGTTAGTCCTAGATATGAGTATACCTTTGTAAACCCTGATTTGAAGACTTAGTATTGTAAAAACCACTGAAAAGCCACATAAACCCACCATCAAATGTGCATCTCAGTCAATGCATCTAAAAGGTCTGTGGCCTATCTTGTACCTAATTTGCCACAGATAGCCTTAATTTAAAAAAAAAAATCTCATGCCTTAATCTTCAGTTAAAATTTTTATATAAGCCAAATAAGGGCACCAATCTACAATGTACCTTAAACGAAGAGCCACTTTAAGAATGATGTTGAATATCCTGTGTAAAAGTAATGACGCTGTGTGAAGGGCGGTTGGGGAGTATGAAGATAAGACATGGCTCCTGAACCTATAATTTTTCAAGCCAGAGATCTAGATATGTATACCATTCTGATACAAGTTAGATTTTAAGTAGTACAAAAAGCAGAGTAAATGTTCTTTGTTTCCCCAAAAAAAGCTGTTAAGCTTAATAGGCTAGAGAAGTGCTTTATGAAACAGTAACATTAAAAGAGGCTTAAATTATCCTGACCATATGTTTTATATTTTTTAACTTAAAGCACTTATTTTGTCAACACTTTGTTAGGCCATTTATGTATCTGTATATATTTTGGCATTGCTTTTCATTTCTTTTGTCCCAAAAGATCAAAGGAACAAATGGACAGGTTACAAGAGCAGACATTCTTCAGGTTGGTCTTCGGGAATTGCTAAATGCCCTCTTTTGTAATCCTATGGATGACAACTTAATTTGTGCAGTAAAATTATTGAAGGTAGGTTTTAATTTTTTTATTAAAATGTAACTTTCATCCCTTTTAGTGTATAACTTAAAGGAAGGAAAGTTGTATAGTACACAAAAGAATTCAAGCTTAAGTTACTAAAGTTAAATATTGACATTTAACTTCACTCTTGAATTTAAATATTGGAAAAGCAATGTAACTTACTGTTTAATATAAGAAGCAAAATTTAGAAGTGTAAAGTGGAAGTCCTTCACCCCATCTGTAAATTCCCTTTCCTTTCCCGTCAGTATATGTGCCCCCATAAGTAAGATCTTAACTCTGTTGCGGCTTGCTTTTTTATCACCTAATGAAGATCTTGGATCTTTACATGGGATATAGATTTGCTTCCCTCTTCCATAACTTCCCAGTATTCCATTTATGTATGCACATGTTTTTTCGATTCTGTCATTGAACTATTGAGTTATTTTCAGCTTAGCCACTAATAGCACTTGTCAGTAATCTTTCATCATGTCTTTATATATGTAGTTGTTTTTGTGACTTAAATTCCTAAACATAGATTTTGGTGGCTCAGTGAGCATGTATACCTTAATTTTGATAAGTAATGCCAAATTTCCCTTCCAAATGCCAAACCAACAGTGAATGAGTACACACCTCTCTCCCCATGTCTTTATCAGTGATGGATATAATCAACCCTCGGTTTTATTTTGTCATAGGTGATGAGTAGAAACAAAAAGCTTATTTTAATTTACAGTTTCCTGATTACTAGTGAATTTAAGCCTTTTTTCATGTTGATTAGCCATTTTTTCAGTTTCTGTGAATTACCTGTATTTATATCCTTAACTCATCTTTTTTTCATAAAATTTGAAGTTTGTTTTTTTTAATTCAAAGCTTCTATTACTTATTGCATGTTTCATATTTCAAAAAGTGATATGTTGATTAAAATTTTGTAGCCCATCTTAGTCATACAGCAAATATACGATATAGTCACTGGCACATAAAACCTATAATTAAAGTTCTGCTATGGTTCAACTCCTTTTAGTTTCTCCCAGTTGAGAAAAATGAAGTATAGCGATCCCTAAATATTAGATGGTAGAGAATAATTGGGAATATTTTACTTGCTAAATTCCTCTTGTTCTAAGAATACTTGAACTGCTACTAATATCTTTTTAGAATTTCTATACTTTATTGAATGCTTTATTTCACTGATAATTGCTTTTTTTAGTTGACAGGCTCTGTTTTAGAGGATGCCTGGAAGGAAAAAGGAAAGACTGATATGGAAGAAATTATTCAGAGAATTGAAAATGTTGTCCTGGATGCAAATTGCAGCAGGTAGGAAAAGAGCTAATGTAGATAGCCAGTAAATCTCAATTCCTTGCTTTTTTCTTTGGAGGTTGTTTTTAATATGCTATACTCATCAGAATAATTAATCTTTGTAGACCTACAGAAATATTTTACCTATGGCTTCTGCTTACCTAGCCATTTTTTCTTTTATTACCTTTATAAATTGAAAAAGTTAAGATATTCCTATAGTAATAAGAGTCCACTGAAAAATAAAATGATTCAGACTTTGAGTAAATATTTGGGTAAAGATACTGTTAAGTCCAGTTGGAGTATAAAAATGTTTGCAGGATCACACTGCCTTAAGAACAATATATAGTCAGAGTTACATGGAACAAATTTCAAGGCTGTTTAAAAAAAAGAAAGGCGGCAAGAGCTGGGCAGTGGGGTGCGAGTACATAGGTGGGACCCTGGGACCTGGCTGTGACTCCAGAATCTTGGTGAGCCCCAGTCTACACAGCACCTCAAGCCGCCGCCATGGCCACCTGCAGGCTGGTGCTGATCTGGCACACAGCACTTGGAACCTGGAAGCTGCTTCAGTGGGTGGTCCAGTGTCGATCTGAGCTGGGCAGGGCATGTGCAGGTTCTGAGAGATGCTATGAGTTTGACATCTGCTACACTTCAGTGCAGAAGAGAACAATTCGGACCCTCTGGAAAATGCTGGATGCCATTGACCAAATGTGGCCGCCAATGGTGAGAACTTGGCACCTCAATGAGCGGCACTACAGGGGTCTGACTGGCCTCAGTAAAGCAGAAACTGCTGCCATGCAGAGCAAGGCCCTGGTAAAGATTTGGAGGGGCTTCTTTAAAGTTGCACTATCTCCAGTGGAGCCCAGTTATTCCTTCCACAGCAACAGCAGTGAGGATTGCAGACCTCACTGAAGATCAGCTACCCTCCTATAAGAGTCTTAAAGGATACTGTTGCTAAAGCTCTGTCCTTTTGGAAAGAAGCTGTTCCCCAGATAAAGGAAGGGAAAATGGCACTGATTGCTGTAGCTCATGGCAACAGCCTTCTGAGGGTATTGTCAAGCATCTGGAGGGTCTCTCTGAAGAGGCTGTCCTGGAGTTGAGCCTGCTACCTGGCATTCCCATTGTCTATGAACTGGAAGAGTTTGAAGCCCATCAAGCAGTTCCTAGGGAATGAGGAGACCATGCATAATTCCACGGAGGCTGTGGACTGCCCAGAGCAAGACTAAGAAGTGAGGGCGAGCAGCAGGCAACTCCGATCCCATTCCTCTGCACTTTTTCCCTCCACATGTCACACTGACCACATCTGTAGGCATCTTAATTTGGAGCTGCAGATGGGGTCTGGTGGCTCCCGATTTCGTATTAGCCATTTTTTCTCTTGCACCCCTTCTTATAATCTAGTCAGAATGGCACCTCTGGGGCATGGTCCTCAGTCCAAAGCCAAAGGAAGACTTGTCAAAGAGGTTAGAGAGGCAGTAACTCAGGGGGGTTTGCTTATGTTTTATTACTAAAGATCTGCTTGAGTAGGGGATACGGAGGAACCATAGTGAGACATGACCATTGAGGAGAGGCTAGAGAGTCTATTTCTGTTCAGTTCTGTAGTATTCTGTGTTCAGGTGACTGACTCAGGATGGGCTCTAGTCGTTCCAGTGGAAGATGAGTAACTTGTGTGGCGATTCAAGCAAATAGTTCTCCCTGGCTCCAGAAGATTGGGATCAATCCTGAATGTTTACATGTTGCATGTACTTTTACAAATATATAATTAAAAAAGAAAAAAAAACCTTTGGGGTTTCTAGTGATGGTTGAAATATTCCCACATGTGGTCGCCAGATAATAAGCCATTACCTTACACCAACATGGTATAAGCTCCTTGACCTCTAAGGTGTAGGAGTTCATCCTGTTGTGTGTTTTAGAATCCCTCCCTGTCTTGTTTTCTGGCAGTGGAATACCTCTTCATCACATCCAGGTGTGTTTCAGTGTGCCTAACTTCTAAATCATGTTCCCATTGGCTTGGCCCAGTACTCACTGAGCATAACTGTACTAAATCTTTTTCCAAATCAGTATAATAGAAGAGTGATGTGCAATTTAAAAAAAGGCAAATTTGTTTCTAGACATTATAGGAAATGTCTAGAAAATCTAAGCACTAGATATACATGTTTAAACTTGAAACAAAATTTTAGGCATCTAGTATTTTAAAGCATGACAGCACGTACTCACTCATTTTAACTCATTTTCAACTTTCGTCTGCAGAGATGTAAAACAGATGCTCCTGAAGCTTGTAGAACTTCGGTCAAGTAACTGGGGGAGAGTCCATGTAACCTCAACATACAGAGAAGCAACACCTGAAAATGATCCTAATTATTTTATGGTATGCCAGTTTTTACATTTTAAATTTTGCTGTTGCCCTGAATTCAGTTTTGGAAATTTCTATGTAAGTTACATAAAGCTGTTCTCAGAACTTAATACCTAATAACTCTTCACTGGCTTAGGGTCACATGACAGCCAGCAGACCAGGCCAACAGGAGGAGAAACATGAATTCCTCAGTGAAAAAGGATGGACTAGAGAAAGATCCATCCAGTGGTGAGGGAAATTAGTAAGGCTTGGACTTGGGTGGGCGTAGGGATTCCACAAAGCAGTTTTTCCAGAGAATTCATAATCAAAGGCCCGTGTCAAACTTTTCCTTTGCATGTGATAGTAAAAGTAAATTAAGAAAATAGTTACCCAGGCCAGTGATGTCCTGAAGCTCTCAATAGGACCAAACATAAAGCCACTATGGAGGAATGCTCCTACAACCTCGGTCTTGGAAATTCTTAAAATAAAATACTGTGGGGAGTGGAGAACCACAACTGAAAATCAGCTGACACTGAATCACAATGCATAGCTCAGCAAGTCACCATGAGTTTGACAGGCAGTAGACAGCAGGATGAGAACCACAGGAACTTGACGTAATAGAAATCTGAAGACTGTAGACTTTCCCAATGAAATGAAAATTCATTTCTGAACGGAAGGAAGTTTTTTGCTTGTTCTTGTATTATCAGGTGCAGATGAGTGACGTCAGCCATGCTTTATTTAGTGCGGTTTAATAAGTCAACTCTGAAATGGTTACATATTTTTATCACTCTGATCCTAGAATGAACCGACATTTTATACATCTGATGGTGTTCCTTTCACTGCAGCTGATCCAGGTATGTTGGCTCAGTCATTTTCCTCCATTTTTTGGTCAGATAGTAAACTACAGAAAACCATACCCTCACGGGCACAAAGTTGCAGTTCTCTGAAGAGTGCACATCATTCTTAAATTTAGGGTAAAGATTTGTCTCACTGAGAATAGTCCTTCAGTTACCACTTAGAACTGTTTCAAATGGAACATCTGAGTCAGTGTAGTGTCTTGTCACCCTAACAGTGAAGGATTGGAAGAATTCCTCAATTAAAAGAAAGCATTTTTATATTTCCTCTAATATTTTGTTTTTAAACTCAAACTTTCAGGTGGTTAGAAGGGAAGAGGAGGAAGCACAGTGTGCTGTATAGTCAGCGGCTTTTATTGGTGTTGGTTAATACTTACAGATACTAATGGATTTTATTAATACTTGGTCAAAAATTAATTAAAATCTAAATCTCTGCAGCCTTCGCCTTCCAGAAAAGGATCACTTACAGAATGATTGCTTTAGTTGTGATAAATAGAACTGCAGTGTGAGCAAATTTTCCCACTTCGGTACAAAATTATAGCCAGCTTGTCAGAATTTTTCTGTTTGTTTCCTCTAGATAGTGGACACTGCCTGTTGTATGTCTCTAGCACAAAGGAGGTGGAAAGAAGGACTGCTTAACTTTTCAATTTAAAATTATGAAACATTAAAAAAAAATTTAAGAACCACAGAAAACTGGCCTATTGATTTACTGTCAAGAATAAACCAATTTCATTTTTCCATATCAATATACGCTTTGGGTCTTTTCAAAGAAATAAAACCCTGTAGATAACATTAAACCATTCTCTGTTCTTAACTGATCCTTAACTGAGTCCTTCCATCGCTTCCCTCCCAGAGGTAATTACCATCCTGAAGTTGGTGTCATTGTGCTGTCATTTTTACTTCCATATGTCTGTAAACAATAGGTATTATACACAGGAAACTAACCTCTGTGATACGTTACTGTGCACATGTTTTTTGCCACTTACTTTTTATTCAATATTTTGATATTTATCCATGTTGATGCATACATAGCTTTAGTTGATTCATTTTAAATGCAAAATGGTGTCTTACTCAGAGTAAACCACAATTTATAGGTACCTACATTTATGGGTGGTCAGGTAGTTCACACTTGTTAATACTCACAGTGCTGTGCAAACATCTTTAAGAATCTTTGTGCACATGCAGGAGTTTCTTTGGAGTAAGGAAATAGAATTATTACATTATAGGCTTTGTGCATCTTCAGCTTCATTATGTGTTGCTGAACTGCTTTCCAGCATGATTATACCACTTAATATTCCCACCAGCAGCTTGTGAAGGTTCCTGTTTTCTGTTGTTGGCAACACTTACATGAACCAGACCTATTTTTTTGTCAGTCTGTTTGTATGAAATTGTAAACTTTTATTTCCTGACTAGTGATAGTGAATTTCTTTTCATGTTTCTATTGACTTCCTGATTTTTTTCCTTTGAGAATCACCTGTTTGCATCCCTTGCCTATATTTCTATTGGATCATTTGTCTTCTTGATTTGTAATGACTTACTTGATCTAGAAGGTGATCCTCAGTTTATCCCAGTATGTGCTGTCTTTCC